>NC_138762.1:54612092-55212092 GCF_965113315.1 Podarcis vaucheri | reverse complement strand
CCTAATGGAAATCATAAAATTTTGCTGTGCTAGAGAACACCATCTCCACAGGAAACATGGAAACTGATACCAAAAACAACATGCAAAGAACAGTAAAGCCAACACGTTTCACAAGAACATTGACATGCTAACAGAACAGTCAACACCTCCCATTCTTAAAGTCCTTACAAAAATACCCATTTCTGCATGATCCTTGGGTAACAAACTGAAGAACTGGAAACACAAAGAATGAATGTGCCTGGTGCTGAAATGAACCCACTCGCAAAATTCCACCACTAACGCCCCTAGTTCAGCAAAGTTCTCAAGAACATACTTCTCTTGTTTGAATGCCTTCGAAGCGCTTTGCTGAATCAAGGTTGTCCTATGTGGGTCACACTGAGAGTGAATCCTTACATCTGCAACACAGCAATAAATCCCTTTGCAAAAACTTGTGACACCCAATGTTGAAACTGAATTTTTTTTAGTGAACCACTTTTGCAGTTAACACTTCGTTGAGCTACAGTATGCTACCACCCTGATTTCAAAACCATGGTGTCAAATTTATTTAGGCACAGTACTATTTTCAATAAATTAAGTCCCTTCTGACTGCTGCTAGCCTCAGCTTTCCTGAGCTAGAGCAGCTGTTTTCTTGTAACTGCCTTTGCGCAATTTAGCAGCAGTTTAATCATGTTTAATTGGTACAGTAGAACACACAGAACGACTCCGCCAAACCTTGGTCTACAATTATTTACAACCCCACTGAAATATAACCACAAAAAGCATTGATGTGTGGATACACAGTACTCCATTTGGGTGAAAGACACCCCAATGAGAAGCAGCAGGGATCAGGTCCCATTTATATTCTTCCTAAACGGGGTACGCTTTGAATTACTGGTCCCTAGACCGGGAATCCACCTAATATTTGCTGCTTCCTAATAAATACTTGGAAAAACCAACCTTCCACTCATTGAGAGCCTTCCAGATTACGGGCGACTGTCATTTAAACTTCAACTTGGAATAGTCTTTTCTTCTTCTCCCCCACCCCCACCCCTTTTATTTTTCAAAAACAGATTCAAAGATCACCATAAATTTCTTAAAAGAAACCCAAATATCTTACATGGCAAGAATTCATTCATGTCATAGGTATTTTCTATATAAATATATTCACATTATGTTTATATACCACTCTGTGGGGCAATAGGCACAACATTTCTAGGGGTAATTTACAGAAAGTCTGCAAAGACATGTCAGTGCCACCCTCTCTTGTTGACACCACATGCTGCAGTACCCAGAAAAATGTGCAGTGTTTTAGCACAGGCTACAGCTCTGTTTTTCTAGAAATCCTGAAAGCTACAGCAGAAGTTCCACAGAAAATAAAACAAACAAAAAACAAATCAACCCCCCCCAAAAAAGTTACATTTTCCTCACAAACTTGGAATTCAATTTTCTGCAAGGATTATCCAGCTACAAAGAGTTGTGTGGCATTGATAAGTATTTTGTTTCATATAAAAGGTCTGAGGATTCCTAGACAGATTTTGTAGGCGCCTATTGCAGTGTTTTCAGGTTAGAAGAAGCGTCTTCCTTTTTTAAGGTTCATCGAACAGCTGCAGATCCAGTCGGACAACTATCTCTCCTGTTGGAACTTCATGCAAGAGAAGACACTTTGTCACTGGTCCCTTTGAGCCCTGGTCCTTCTTAATGTCTGCTACTCGGATTTCTGTTCGGCCTAAAAAGTCTGAAACAGAAAACATACATAACGGTTAGAAATTACATATTCCTTGCTCCCATGAAGAACCACCTCTGGCAAGATGTTAATTCAGAAACAGCATGAGCAAACCAAAAACAGAAGCAGAAAATCTTGCTACGCATGCAGGGGTTTTATAATCTGTCAATGGAGATTTTCAGTTTCATTTCACTGGTGTTCTAGTGTTAGAGAAGAAGGGGCAGGGACATAAACCTGCAGCAAAACCTTCAAACTAAACAATTAATGGAAGCAGTCAGTGAGGATAGAGGCAATAGGAACAGGAAAATGAATATTGACAGACAAAGGGATGGAAACAGGAGATGGGGAGTTCCTCTGCTACGTGCATGCCAGAGCAAAAAACTAAGCAGGAACCAATCATGTATTGTAAAAAGGTAAAGGGACCCCTGACCATTAGGTCCAGTCATGACCGACTCTGGGGTTGCAGTGCTCAACTCGCTTTATTGGCTAAGGGAACCGGCATACAGCTTCCGGGTCATGTGGCCAGTATGACTAAGCCGCTTCTGGTGAACCAGAGCAGCAAACGGAAACGCCGTTTACCTTCCCGCCAGAGTGGTACCTATTAATCTACTTGCACTTTGATGTGCTTTTGAACTGCTAGGTTGGCAGGAGCAGGGACCGAGCAACGGGAGCTCACCCCGTCACGGGGATTCGAACCGCGGACCTTCTGATTGGCAAGTCCTAGGCTCTGTGGTTTAACCCACAGCACCACCCGCGTCCCCAATCATGTACTGTATCTAGGAGTTTTTTTCACTCCTGCCTAGAGACCAAGATGGAGCCTCAGCCCACACACATGGACCTCAGCAGAGGGACAGCCAAAATGAGATACCCTAAGTTGTCGTACACTCACATAGACGTGTATATAACCAAAAGACCAAGCTCAGAAGTAAGAATGTCACTTACCATCTGGTGAGAACTGATCCCTCTCAAACACTGTTATGCAAAGCACATCCTGTTCCAAATCTTTGATAAAGAACTGGCAGTTAGAATTCCATTTCGGGTTCAGTGTGTCCTGTATAGTCTTGGTAATATGACACTGAGAGCCCATCGTCACTTCACAATACGGGTTACTCTTTCCTGAAAGCAGAAGGCAAGTAGATGCACAGCCGTGGTCAAACATTTGCACACACAAATTTGGTAACTTGCTTCTGTGGTTTTGACATGACAGAACTGGAAAAGGCTTTTTGTACCTCCACCATTTGATTTAGCAAGGAAAATAATCAAATGCATCGGGCAGCCTGTGCTGCCTGTGGGTGAGTGCGCCAAAACTGAATCTGGCATCAGGTATACAAGATTGCTTTCTACATCAAATTTGACCCAGCCAGGGCTTGCCCAAGACATTTTGGCACCAGAAAGGAACCACAAAATGGCACCCCACCAGCTCGCCAAGGAAGAAGGGGTGATGGAAGACCTACACCAGGAACAAGGGGGGAGTGAAGTTCTACACTGGAAACAAGGAGGGAGAACAGCAGCAGCAGCAACAGCGAATGATGCATTCATTGGGTGCCTGATCTGCCCCTGTGGATCCTGCCACCTGAGGAGGTTGGCTCACCTTGCCTCATGGTGTTGGCCAATAAATAGGGCCATGAATACCATGGGTGGCAAATTTGAGTAGACATTTCTCCGGGGTGTGGGGGTGTGTAGTGGTTTGACTGTTGGGAGGCTTTCACCATGTGAAAATCACTAACACTATTAAAAAATTTGCTGGCTATATCAGTCTATATAAAGGTAAAGGGACCCCTGACCCGTGACTGACTCTGGGGTTGCGGTGCTCATCTCGCTTTACTGGCCGAGGGAGCCGGCGTACAGCTTCTGGGTCATGTGGCCAGCATGACTAAGCTGCTTCTGGCGAACCAGAGCAGCAGCGCACGGAAACACCGTTTACCTTTCCGTCGGAGCGATACCTATTTATCTACTTGCACTCTGACGTGCTATCGAACTGCTAGGTTGGCAGGAGCTGGGACCGAACAATGGGAGCTCACCCCGTCGCGGGGATTCAAACCACCGACCTTCTGATCGGCAAGAGCTAGGCTCTGTGGTTCAACCCACAGCGCCACCCGCGTCCCATCAGTCTATATAGAGTGCAACAAAACACCATTTTACAAAACTTACATTCCCCCCCGACAACCTGTTTTACATTAAATGATCAAAGCACCCAAGACGTTTCCCTTCTTTTTGTCACATTTTACACACCACACACACTCTTATATACACACATATAGAGAGAAATGAAGTTCTTACCGTGGGATCTGCAGGGCTTCAGTTCAATACCTTCAACAATGTTCACCATTAACCTTCCAATACCGGTTGCCCTTTGGGAACGGACTGTGGCAAGAACAGGCAAGAGTCATTAAAATACTCTCTTGAAATTTTGGGGAAAACGTCTAAATACTGTACCCCCATTGCGGTACCTAAATAGGCCTTTTCCCTCTTCTTCTTCTCTGTTTCTATGTAAAGTTCAGAAGCGGCTTTGATTTTCTGAACCCAGGCCGTCCTTGAGAGAGAGAAAGAGAAGGTGGAAAGGAAATTACGTATCATTATGAAGTACATGCAAGTGAGCAAAGCTGACTGCATGCAGGTAGGAAGAAGATCTAGATAAAGGCATTAACTTATTTGCATTACAGTCATACCTTGGAAGTCAAACAGAATCCGTTCCGGAAGTCCGTTCAACTCCCAAAACGTTCGGAAACCAAAGCGCAGCTTCTGATTGGCTGCAGGAAGTTCCTGCAGCCAATCGGAAGCTGCGAAACCCATGTTGGATGTTCGGCTTCCAACAATAGTTCACAAACCAGAGCAGTCACTTCCGGGTTTGCGGTGTTCAGGAACCAAAACATTTGAGAACTAACCTGTTTGAAAACCAAGGTACGACTGCATGTTTAGTTCTCAGGAAAAATCTGGATGTGATGTGAGAGATCTGTGAATAGGACCTTCCCTGCCATTGTTGCCTGTTTTCAAGGTAATATTGGCCACGGGGACCCCAATTCAGTTTGGGATAGTAGTGCTGATACAGAGGAGGTTTAACCTTTTCCCCTGCACTGTTTTCCCAGTTAAAATTTCTCTAAGACTCAAAGCAGGCAGCCCATGGTTGCTAGGGGAGGATAAACAAATCAGGGAAAGTGCAAGTAAAAAAAGATGGCAACATCAGAAACTGGAGAAATCTCATTATGAAACACTGTGTGTGTGTGTGTGTGTGTGTGTGTGTGTGTGTGTGTGTGTGTGTAAGAGCTCTTACATCTTCCCATTATGTTCAGTGCCAATACAGAGATTTTTTTTTACCTTTCATTTATGCTTTCTGCACGGAGTGTGTAGACCCGATCAATGTGAGAGATATGAAAGATGGGCTCGTCGCCAGAAGGATCCGTGGGTAGTTTAACCAAGACCTCGTTTAGAAATATGGGCTGCAAAAAAAAAAGAAAAAAAGTTAAGTGTTAAGCTAGGTCAAGTCAGAATGAATGCTCTATAACAGGAGTCAAGTTCAGCAAAAAGAAAAATGACTAGCATGCTGTGCTCGGGACAGCTGGGCAGACATACCCTTAAGAACTAGGAGTGCCTCTGAGCACATGCCAAGCCCAGGAATTTGTGATCAGTACCAGAACAAAGATCACACATCCTTTCACACAAAAATTCATTTCTGGTCTCCATCCCACCCAGGACCATTTTTCAGAAACCAATTTTCAAGGGAGAGTAGGAAGCTTTTTAGCTGTTGCAATTGTTAAGATACATTTTTAAAATATTCTTATTGAAAGCACATAGTTCAATAATATACTGAAATAAATATATATAGAGAGAAAACAAAACAATTACAAAAACTCTACAGTGCAACATTTTGTTGCAGATCCCACTGTTGTCTACTAGCATGGTTCAATTTCTATGTGATTTTTAGCATTCACAGACTTTACCATAAAGAAAGAGGGTAAAAATCTGCACCAGGGAAATGGTATCCCAAAAGCAAATCCAAAACTCAACAAAAGTAAACAAGAAAGAGGTGTTTTTCAACCATCTATGGCTAGTTAACAGAAACCTGGACCCTTAACACAGTATAGCTTTTCTTTTGAATTAAGATACATATTGGAGTTATCTGCCTGAACCTTAGTTACAAATGAAAATATTTGAGGGTTTCTAGCCTGGGCTTCAATCCAGATAAAGCTTTGGCCTGGGCCAATATCCACACAACACTTTAGCGTAATGATGATAGAGCAGGGTGGGGACTCTACAGCTAGAAATGTTGCGATGTTTTTCCTTGAAGGAATGTGTCAATAATGCATTAAATGTTAGCTTTACTCCCACTCATAGCAAGTAGCAACCTATGCTTTTCTTTATTCACTGGCATGGTAAAAAGAGGGGGCTAGCTCACATATTACATGGTAACTAAACCAGGGTTATTACATGCAGCCAATTACATGGTGGGCATGTCTTCTGAAACCGATTTGTTGCATTCTCACTTCACATCTTTACATCATCATTGTGTACTTACGTGTGCACCTTTAAAAAGGGCTATATTTAAGGTGCATCAAAACTTGTTGAGTGGAGTGCTCCTGTACAATGTTACAGTCAGCTAGGACAGTGTTTTTCAACCACTGTTCCGCGGCACACTAGTGTGCCGCGAGATGTTGCCTGGTGTGCCGCGAGATGTTGCCTGGAGGGAGGTGAGCGAGTCGGGCGGCGAGAGGTGGGGCGGCGGCGGCGAGGAGAGGCCGCCCAGCGCGGGGCTCTCGCCGTCTGCCTGCCTGGCTGCCTGCGAGCTCGGCGGGCAGCGCCTCCGTCTGCAGCGCCCGCCTCGCGGCTCTCATTCCCTGCCCCTGCCAAAGCTCACCCAGCCAAGCCGCGCTCTCCTTCCTGCCTCGCTTTGCTGCCTCCTCCCCCCCGCCAAAGCTTGGAGGTTCCCCGGCAAGGGGGAGGGGAAAAAATTGAAACTTACACTTTCGTGCGTCCCTCCCGGCGTGACGCTGCGCGCTGACGTCACGGGGCTGTAATGGTGGTGTGCCTCGAGATTTTTTTCATCAAACAAGTGTGCCTTTGCCCAAAAAGGTTGGGAAACACTGAGCTAGGAAGCTATTATTCCATTCTCCCTTCCTGCCCCCCTCCCAGTTCATCATTGTGTCTGTTTGTTCCATCCTCACTAGGTTCTTTTGAGGGATTCTGCCATAGTTGCCACCTCCAAGGTTTTCGTATGTTTGCACGTCTTGCTGTTTCCTTGCTTGTGCTGACACCTCAGCGGCCCTGTTTGACTACAGTCCTGTTGGCAATCATCAGGTGAGTTCACTGTTAGTATACATCAGGTATGGGGAACTTTTGACCCTCCAGATGTTGCTGAATTACAGCTGCCATCAGCCCCAGCAAGCATTGCTAATGACGGGGGGGGGGTGAGGGGAGTTGTAGTTCAACAGCATCTGGAGGGCCAAAGGTTCCCTGCACCTGGTAAATATGCCTGGAAAGATCTCACCTCATATTGCAAAGCAGGCACATTTGTGGTGTCCATGTGGTTTTCCTATACAGAAAATATATCAAAATAAGAAATTTCCTTGCCAACAAATGTCCGTATAATTAAAGCTATGGTTTTCCCAGGAGTGATATATGGAAGTGAGAGCTGGACCATAAAGAAGGCTGATCGCCGAAGAATTGATGCTTTTGAATTATGGTGCTGGAGGAGACTCTTGAGAGTCCCATGGACTGCAAGAAGATCAAACCTATCCTTTCTTAAGGAAATCAGCCCTGAGCGCTCACTGGAAGGACAGATCCTGAAGCTGAGGCTCCAATACTTTGGCCACCTCATGAGAAGAGAAGACTCCCTAGAAAAGACCCTGATGTTGGGAAAGATTGAGGGCACAAGGAGAAGGGGACTACAGAGGACGAGATGGTTGGATAGTGTTCTTGAAGCTACTAACATGAGTTTGACGAAACTGTGGGAGGCAGTGGAAGACAGGAATGCCTGGCGTGCTCTGGTCCATGGGGCCATGAAGGGTTGGACACGACTAAACAACAACAAAGAAATTTCTTGTGTTGCCTAAACACCTTTTTTCACATGAAAAAGTAATTGGACGTTATCAATATTTCTGAATTTCCATTTAAAATAATTTCTTACCGTTTTGTACATTTTATACTGCAGGTTAGACTTGGGGCTGAAGACCTTATCTGTGCCAGACGAGCCGAGAGGTTTTATTATCTGTGTCAGCAGGAGGAAGTCGTTGAACAGAAAGCCATACAGCTCCTTGTTGCTCTTGGCCTTGTAGAGTTTCCCACTGTGTAGAAATTTGCGTGGCCCCAAGCAGTTTGTAACAGAGTTAAAAACAAGTTGCTGATGGGAACAGAAAGGGAGTGTGGGGAGGGGGGGGAAACCACAACAAGTGAGATGAATAAAAATATACTTGTTCTGATACTGTTGGATACAGCTGCAGAAAACTGACAGAATCTGCAGAAATCTGACAACAGCTTCAGCTCATTTGCAGGCATAATAATGGCTTAGTGCTTGACTCTCAGCAGTAAAGTGCCAGCACTTGATGGAATGGCAGGGACACTTCTGTTATTCCTAGAATTATCCCTTTGCCCTTGTACCCTTCAACAAGGGTGGGTTTACTTATGATGAGAGGAGAAGGATTCTGACCGATGCCTGATTTTCTTCACTGGTGCTACACATTTGTATAGGAAGTAGGAGGAATGTGTAGACCTAATTAATGGCTGCATTAGCAGATCAAACTAAACCATAGTTTAGTGTGATGTCCACAAGTAGGAATGAGAGGCCGTGATCATTGGGCTCATGTTCTCCCCATCTCCTTTCCACACACATGTGCAGTGAAAAAGGGGGAACATGAGATGGCAATGGCTTGTTCTGGCCTGTGCACTGTACCTTAACCTGATGTGCAAACATGGTAGGTGCGTTATTAACGAATGGTGTCAAAGATTTAAAATGAATTCACCTAGTTTAGCTGACCATTTCCCTCCACTGCACTGAATTGTAATCTGTACACTCTTTGGGGGCAGGGAGTTGTCTTGCTTTTATATCACAAAATGCTAAAACCACAAGGCACATTGATGGGCCTTAGTAAGTAAGTAAGTAAAAAACAAATGCACAACAATTTCAAGTGGTTATTTGTCTGGAATGCCTACTTTATACATTCCAGAAATTTCTCAATTACCCTAGAGTGATATGGCTAGCAATTCCGCTTTGCATCCTTCGTATACAGAACTTGCTTAGCTTTTCTGAATCAAAGCTAGATTTTGCAACATACTTTATTTGGGAGAGGAGAGGGAAATTATGAACTGAATAAAAGCTGTGGTCTTCATTTCATTGCAGAAACGTTAAGTGACAGATGGCTGATGTAACGGGTTCAAGAGATAAGTGGAAAGAGAAAATTGGCAGGAAAAAATGCCAAATGAAGAGCAGGATGAATTTGTGAAGACTTACCAGCATCTCTTTAGCTAGAGAAGTTTATCAGCATTGTTTCCTAAGCCATCTTTTCTGGAAGATTAGTAACTACAGTCTGATTCTACGTATTTCAGCTTTACCTCTGATAGTCCTTCACACTGAACGTGAGCCTGGATCCATTCAAGCCTGTCTGAGTTCTCCTTCTCACGCACCCCTTCATTAACCTGAGAACAAAGTTCTTCCGCTTTCTCCAAAGCCTGTTTCAAGTGGCTGTGATCAGGGTGATTTTCAGGAGTATTTTCTAATATCTGCAGGCAAATAAACTGGATCAGGTTCTTATAAAACTGCATATCTATTCCTTCTTAAGCATCTGAAAAATTAAATATATCTTTACAGATATAAAGAACATTAAGCACCCAAAGTAAATGTTATTAAATAAATCCTGCCCTAAATCAATGAAAAGAAAAACATCACTGCCTCTTGATTGCCAAAACGCTATAAAGATTACTTCTCTTCAAATCAATCCCTTTTTTATCTTCCCTGTGTTAATCTAATAAAAATGGAACATTTCATTCTCTTACACAATCATTTATTTAAAGAAAAATGGGCCTGATTAGTCCCCACTGGAGCTTTTGCCCTGTAGGTCAGGGTCTATCCTTCTGATTAAACTGCATGCTGGAGGTGAAGAAAGATGAGGAAGAGAACAGTCCTCTTACCCCAGGCTACAAACAATTCACATAACTAAAGAAAACAACTTGCACTAAGAAGGGGAAGGATTTCCCTTTTGCACCAAGTGGGGCAAAACGCTGCAGCTAGACCGTTGATGGGAAGAGACTATTGCCAGCAAATAACTCCCATGCTCAAAAGCTTGCACCAGCTGCCTATACACTACAGGGCTAGGTTCAAGGTACCTGTATTAATTTATAAGGCCTTTAACAACTTGGGTTCAAGATACCCGAAGGGCCACCTAATTGGTGATATCCCTGTCCAATCACTGAGGTCTTCATGGGAGTCATTCTTAATCTACTGACTCGCAGTCAGTAGGCCCAGCAAGCAGTTGGCCTACTGGGCCATTCTGGGCAGACCACCATGTCCTGAGCCCGATTTCATGTATGGAAAAGTTCAAGCCATGACCCCCCCAAAGAAGAAGAAGAAGAAGAAGAAGAAGAAGAAGAAGAAGAAGAAGAAGAAGAATCAGGAGCTCACTCTAAGCATGTTCCCGGATCTTCCTTTGCATCAAAAATTCAGCATTTTCCTGTCTTTTTCTGTTGTCCTATAGAAGACACCAGAAGTAGTGCAAGGCAGCCAGTTGAAAGAATACTGACTTTTAATGTGCTCCCTATTGTTCCTTTGCATCCCCGGTTTGAATTCGGACATACTGCACATCCTCATGAGTTAATAGACTATAGAAATGCGGATCCCATGCAAGAAAAACTTAAACTCTGACTCTGGCTTCTTAACTATAGCAGTTTTGGCAACATATTTCCACACGTTAGCAAAAGGACTTACATTTTTAATTATCAGAGGATATCGCGTTACTCGTTGCATAGGCTTTAGCAGAAAACTTGACAACGGCATTCCTTTACAGCGAGGCTCCATAGCTAACCTCTGAAATATTGAGAGCAAAAAACGTTGGCAGCTAGTTTATGAAGGTCAGACACAAGTATTTATAAAAATGCCCAAAGCACACTGTGGTCTCCATTTATTCTCTACAAATGTGGCTTCCTTGGAGTGGTGAGGACATGCCAGGAAGCAATTTCAGTGGTTGCTCAGTGGTTGTGAAGTGTTCTTCGTTCAGAATGTTGACAAAGGCTAGGTCTGTTCTCCAGACCATAAATGGTCTTATGTGGTTGGAAATAAGCAGGCGGTTCTTTTATTGGCACATTTAAGTCAACATTTTTTATCCAAGTACAGTGGTACCTTGCAAGACGAATGCCTCGCAAGACGAAAAACGCACAAGACGAAAGAGTTTTTCGTTTTTTGAGTTGCTTCGCAAGACGAATTTCCCTATGGGCTTGCTTCGTTCGCAAGATGAAAAAACTCGCAGAACGAATTAATTTCGTCTTGCGAGGCACCACTGTAGACTTTTTATTATGTGATCTCAAACATTGTTTCCCTTAGGTGGCAGAGACAGAATAGTTTAAAAATGAGGCCTGGGTCAGAATTACTCACTGTTTGTTGTATTCTAAGATTCTGTAAAACAGTTAAGCGTATGCCTCAAGGAAACAACTGTTCAAGTGTTTTCAGGTCTGTGTTGGTATACGACATGTTATTCCATTTATGTTATGTGTTGTATTGGGAGGAATCACACTGTCTATAATGTGTAGAGCAGTGAAAATCCAGCATTTAACACCTTCCTGTATCTAATTATCGGTCAACACACATGCTTCAGCAAGGCCAAAAGAGAAGGCGGGGAGGGGGGAAGCCAACTAGGTTTTAAAAACAGAACTCTCAAAATAACACCATCATTCCACAAGTACAATGGGCAAGGCAAGACCCCCCCCCCAACCTCATGCTCCTTTCCCAGAATGGAAAGAAGGGGATACAAAGCTGAAGAGCATTTACAACCAATTCACATAAGCAAGGGTAAAAAAGACAGAGTTTCCATTTCCAATTCTTGCGTACAATCCTTTCCTGAATGGGCACAATACCCACATGCAGAAGGGTTCTCCGTACTACCCTGGTGCATGTGCATAGGCACACTACAACTACCGCATCAGGTCATTAGGGGGAACAGAAAGCTAATATCCTGTGACCATGAGGAGGGAAGAGCTAGGCAGAATATGAGAGACTCATACAGTTCTGTCATTACTTCTAAAAGTCTAACATCCACACTGGGGTGGGGGAAGAACCAAGGCTCTGTTATGTCCTTCAGCACATAGGCACTGTGCCCTGGGAGAGCATATAATATTATATAATACATATATTTTCTTCGCTCGCTTGCCGTGAACCTCTATTGTCTATTCATAGCAAGAGTACAGAATTTTTTCACAACGTTGGCAATACAAACAGCTTTTTATTGGGATCCTCCTTCCAGAAGGATTTGGTTGGCCACTTTTGGAAACAGGATTTTGGGAACAGATGGGTCCTTGGCCTGAGCAAGCAGAACTCTTCATGCCTCTTTTGTGCACTCAAGGGGGATATATATATATATATATATATATATATATATATATATATGCAGTCTTCCATGCCGAATCACAAACTGTTTTTGAAACTCTGCTGATTTTCAAAAGCAACCTGCCACACTGTACAGAGGACTTCGGTTTGAAAAGATGTCAAAAGGCTTGTTGACAGATCTCTAAACCGTGACCCAGGTAAAGAGGAACATGACGGAATCAGGATCCTGGTTGGCGACCCTAGGTGGCAGTGTATTGACTATCTCCACTGCCACTTTCAGCTAATCTCCAGTCAATTGGTCACTAGTATAGGACGAATGCAGAGAAATCAGTTAAAATGTGTGAAGCTGCTTTTGGTTACATTTCCTATATGGCTCTTTTAAAATAAATTAAACCCAGAAAGCAGATGCACGAGTTTCTTTGAATAAATTACCAACGTGGATATTTTATTACTTTAACAAAGTCCTTGAACTCGGGGACTTCGTCTGTCTTCTGCTGGATGAGGGCTGCTCCGTTCAGCTGGCAGCTACAGAATCGAATGTAAGGCTGCATGTGTGGAAGCTGTGCTGTCAGGATATCGCCAATCATTTTGACAGGCATCCTCTCTCCTGACATTTTCTTACGAACACGCAGCGCTCTGAACACAAAAGAGAAAATGGGGAGAGATGTTGATATATGTTCAGTTTAATATAGTTGTACTATGTTATGTTATGTTATGTTATGTTATGTTATGTTAATGTTATGTTATGGGACGCGGGTGGCGCTGTGGGTTAAACCACAGAGCCTAGGACTTGCTGATCAGAAGGTCAGCGGTTCGAATCCCCGTGATGGGGCGAGCTCCCGTTGCTCGGTCCCTACTCCTGCCAACCTAGCAGTTCGAAAGCACGTCAAAGTGCAAGTAGATAAATAGGTACCGCTCCGGCGGGAAGGTAAACGGTGTTTCCGTGCGCTGCTCTGGTTCACCAGAAGCGGCTTAGTCATGCTGGCTACATGACCCGGAAGCTGTACGCCGGCTCCCTCGGCCAATAAAGCGAGATGAGCGCTGCAACCCCAGAGTCGGTCACGACTGTACCTAATGGTCAGGGGTCCCTTTACCTTTACTATGTTTCCATATAAAAGCAGCAGAGATCTATTATGGTAATGCTGTCTTATTGTAAATTGCTTTGAGGTTTTTTATTAGTATAAAGCGATAATGAAGTCAGATCAATCAAACCATAACAGGTTAGCCATCATTTATGCATTAATATAGAGCAGGGGTAGGAAACTTTTTTGGCCTAGCAGGTTAACTCTGGCAGGTGGGTGCAACAGCACACTTGTCAAGCTCCTGACACCAGATGATTGACATGTGGCTTGTCCCATCTACCTGTCCCTCGTGTAGTGTGTTTCCTAAGCACCTAAAAGCCAGCTGGTTATAGAGGATTATGTGAGTAGTGATCTCCCATTGCTTGTTTGGAAATGGCCTGTTAAAGATTCCCATCACTTATGAACCCAAGAGCTGTACAAAAAGAAGAGACTGCTTAAGAAAGGAGAAAATAAATTGCATAAGTTCATAAGTTGCTAGAGTGTAATGTGTCTCACTAGAAACATGCCCATTAAAAACTTGACTTTGACTTCAAAATTATATCTGGTGGGAAATTTTGTAAATGCACATTGCTTCTTTACTGCACCATCATATTTTGCAACTACGTTCCACCTATGTAAAAATTTATATACCCCCGTCCCTTTGAACAAACCATATTCAGCCATCATCATGAAAGGAAAAACCAGACCTAAGAAAAATGCATTATTTCAATCCCTACAATATTTTTTTTTTCCAAGTGCTGCTGAAAAATGAGGACAATGAAGGAGAAAGCATCCAAATATGTAATTGGCAATAAAATGTTTTCAAAAGCAACTTACTTCAGTAGTTTGATATTGCACATAATCAGCTCTTTCCAATTTACAAAAATCATAGCAACCTCTTTTTCTGTCAACAGCTCGGAGTCCATCAGTGGCTTCTGGAAGATCTGCAGATTCAAATGAACAATTTAGAACACACAATAAGCCTATTCACTGTGATTCATCTGCAGCCACTGCTTTGAATTAAAGCTCTGCAGATCTCACTTCCTGCCTCATTCTGATCATTTGATGGAGTGAAATACAGTCAAAGATAAGCACTTTTTATTCCTTTGGTTTCAGCGGACGATACTTAACTCTCCCATTCAAAGCAATCAGAGCTCAATAGCCTTAACTGCAGTGGGATCATACCCACACCTATTAGAATAAATTACAGATAGGTAGCCGTGTTGGTCTGCCATAGTCAAAATAAAAAAATTCCTTCCAGTAGCACCTTAAAGACCAACTAAGTTAGTTCTTGGTATGAGCTTTCGTGTGCATGCACACCTGTTAGAATAGTTGGTGGTAGAGGACTACATGCTGGCTTCTCCTATAGGAAACTGCAATAAACTGTCAGATCTTAGCCTATATTTTTTTAGTCCCTTCCAAAAATACTGCCTTCAGAAAAACAGTGAACAAAAAATGCCTTTTATTTTACTATTTGTTTGCAGTCTCCTTCAGGGAAGCTATTGGTCATGGGATAACTGGGACACACAGTTTTGATTTCCAAAGTTCTCAAGTTGCACAATTCCCATTCAATCCTGCAAAGGTCTCCAGAAAAATGTCATGTTTGACCCCTTTTACGATGAGGCCAGGGTGAGAAAACACATCAGGAGAAGTTGTTAAAATGTGTACAATCAGCCTCACCTCTGTTACCAACTGCAAGTCATTCACATAGTTCTCTTCTGTTACTATGAGTTCATGGATGTAGCCCTGCCGTTTCCTTTCCGTAGGTGTCAACATGTCTAGGAGGTGCAGATCAGCACACCCTGGAAAACACAAGGAAAGGAACAGCATTCACTCTTTGGAACACTAACCCAATTCCTCATAAAAGGCAAGTTACAGTGCTGAGTTATCTGTGCTACAAATAGCACAGAATGGAATGTGTGGGATGTCTGGCTTGTTTGAAAAGAGTGTTAAAACTGCACCCAAGGCATAATTTTCTTGGAGATGGTAAACCTGTGTTTGAATTCAACCACTTCAGAGTGCAGGCTGAGGCTTAACATGTGCCTGAAGTGACGACGACTTACAGTGTCAGCCAGAACTAGGTCTATTGTGCTGACCTATTTAAAGCTGATAAACTAAGCTTTCAGACAAAGCAAAAGGTAAATTATAAGGCATTGGTTGGAACCACCTCCATTGCATTGTGTTACAGAGACAGAACTCTCTATGTTTATACACTTAGGAAGGAATATTCTCTGAAGAGATTGTACACTGGATTCAGTTTTCAGTTGATAGCACTTTGGAAAGCATCTTTGAACTGGCGATATTGATTGTTTAATACTTTCATTAAATTTTGGACTGAATTTTTACGCAGGTGCCCCGTTTTGCTTATCTAAATTCAGTTTTATAATTTACACTGAGATTTTATCATTCTTTATCTTACGCTACCTAGAATGCTTAACTGAAGCCCAATCAAGAAAACTGCTAAATTAAAAAAACAAAAACTTACATTAAGACTTCAGGGTGATCTCTTCTTTCTGATGTGACAAGCAACTCATTTCCACCAGGATCTGAGTGTCATGCTTTTAGATGCCAAAGTTGAGAGCCTACTCTGGTATACAGACTTTAACAACTAGACAAATGGCCAACACCATTTGGGGAGAGGCAGTAACTCAGTGGTAGAGAACATTTTTTACATGCTGAAGGTCCCAAGTTGAATCCCTGGCATCCCTAGCTAATTCTGGGAAAGGGCCTGTTTGACACCCTGGAGAGGCACTGTAGATAAAAATGAGCTAGATGATCCAGTGATAGAAGGCAGCTTCATATATTCCCAAGATCCAAATCTGAAGCTTGACAAACCCACAAATGCAGATCTTTCTGGAGAGGTGCCCGATAGCTAGGGAAAAATTATATTGAGCAATTGTTCACCTTGGAGCCCCATGTGCAAGATGAAGAGTGGCATAATATATTATTAAAATCTGTACTCATAGCAATAAGAGGCAAGTCTCAGGCTTGTGCTGATTGCTGAATAAGGAGGTTTGTTCTTGTAGCATAAAAATCATGATAAAACATATTTTGATTCAAAATATTCCTCAGAGGCATTCTGATTCAATGCCCTTCTTTTTAAATTAAGATTTCTTTAGGTAGCCTTTCTTTGATAGCCAGCTCTAACAATATGCGGGTAGCTGACTTTAGCCAAAAATATTTTTTTTAGAAATAGCTCACCCAAGTTGTTTCTTTCACAGAACAGAAGTCACAATCTCATGTCAGTTTGCAGCCCCAATAACACGCTGCTAATTTTAGGTAGTTTAAGTGGGATATTTTTTGCTCAAGTTGGTTGCCAGGGTATCAGTGAAATTAGCTCTACAAGGTCAAGGTAGGAAGCCTGTGGTCCTCCAGACATTGAACTACATCTCTCATCATCATCCCTGGCTGTTGGCTATGCCAGCTTGGGCTGATTGCAGATGGAGCCAAATAACAAATAGGGGGGCACTATTCTCTCTGAAGAAACACAGTATCAGATTCATCCCGGAGAAAGACTTTAGTTGAAATGTATCATATTATTACTATTTCAGTTCTTCATCAATAAACCCATGCTGTTCAGTGGGATTTGGTCTGCATCTTTTCACATGCTGTCCCCTTTCTGAAGCTGCCTCCTGCCTTTTGATCTGACAGTAAGGAAGAAACGGCAGCCCAATGATTGAAGAGTACTGCCATTAAGTAACTAAAAGTGCTTACACCAGGTAATACACCAGTATGTCTCTTCCATAGTATTGACCTCATCATATACTATACTAATTCTTAATATCCCTTTTTTTGAAGTTTTCATCATTTTTTAAAGCAGCGTTATCTTTTAAAAATAATAATGACAACCTATAGTATTTCAGCATAATGAGGGATAAGTTGGCAGTAGGGGGCTTTTCAAGACAGTTCAGAGATACTTAACTCATACTTAATAATCATGGCAATCATGTGGACAGGAGCAGATTTTAGTAATACAGTCTTAACTTGGATCCTGAACACCTTGTGAGTCAAACGTTTTGGCTCCTGAACGCAACAAACCCAGAAGTGAGTGTTCCGGTTTGCGAATGTTCTTTGGAACCCGAACGTCCGACGCAACTTCCGCGGCTTCTGATTGGCTGCAGGAGCTTGGTTTCCGAACATTTTGGAAATCGAACAGACTTCTGGAACGGATTCTGTTTGAGTTCCAAGGTATCATTGTATGGACCCTATTTGGTGCCCTGAATACATAATAATTGTGGCCACTCTATCACACATCTGACCACGGCCTAACTTTGAGTAGGTCCCTGTATAAAAATATTATTTTGTGCCCCCTCACTCAGCGTACTGTGCTGATGTGGAGGGCAAACTGCAGCAGATGTATTTCTGTCTCAAGCCGACATGCTATCCCACCAGCCTGTACCACTGCGGGAAGTTGGTGGGAACTACTAGGCTGCCATTTTTAGGGGCAAAGACAGATCTGGTTCTCACACAGCAGGAACTAGGTTCACTGATGTCCCACAGAAGCAGTTGCTGCTCTACCGTGAATGCCTGGGTTGGGCTTTGATTTCAAGCTTCCCAGCCTTTGCAACAGCAGGTACTGTATTTTTCGCTCTATAAGACACACCTAGTTTTAAGAGGAGGAAAGGAGGAAAGCCCCGTTTTGGGGAGATCAGCTCACAGTTGTGCAGCTTCTTTTGCAAAGGGGAAAATCCCCTTTTTTTGAGGATCAGCTCAAAGTTGTTGAGCTTACTTTGCAAAGGGAAAAAATACTGTTTTTATGGGGTTCAACTCACAGTTCTGCAGCTTCTTTAGGAAAGGGAGCCATTTCTAAAGTTTCCAGACAGATAATCTAATCAGCCAGTCACATGTCGCTGGGGAAACAAACAGCCTCCGTCTGCAGAACATTCAACAATGGAGGCCTGGGCAAGGGGGCAGGGCCAGAAAGGGAGCCAGCAATCGACCACACATTTGCTCCATAAGATGCACAGACATTCCCCCTTACTTTTTAGGAGGAAAAAAGTGCATCTTATGGAGCAAAAAATACGGCAATAGGAAATTATATTATGTATTCTGTGCCATCAGTGGACACGACTCCTTAATAAGTTTCGTAGGTAAGATAGCTATATTCTTGTTCCCAAGGAATCTACAGTCTAAAATAGTAATGACCAGAATAACGTGGGCAGAAGCTATCACATTTATTTGAAGGTCAGTTGCAATTCAGAATAAGCATGAGCACAATTGGCAGCACAGGGACGCACAATGCTGTGCTCCACTAATTGACTTCCTGCTGTGATGAAGAATCCATGTCGCGTGTCATAGGATTGTAGAGTTGGAAAGGACCTCAAGGGTCATCTACTCCAACCCCTTGCAATGCAGGAGTCTTTTGCCCAATGTGGGGCTCAAACCCACGACCCTGATATTAAGAGTCTCATGTTCTACTGACAGCTGTTCCAGTGTCAGCTTGGCTTCTGGTATATGAATGCCCTATATAGTGGAGGAGGGTGCATCTCACTAGAAGACCAATATGAACATAAGACAGACAAATGGATAGATGGATATTTCCTTGTTTTGCTTTCAGTTGCCAGTCAACAACATGGAAGTATCAAATACAGTTAAGGTATTTTATCAAATAAAATGTTAGTGGAATGCTTGTCTTACTTAGAGGAAGTGTCATCTAAGTTATAGCCACTTCTTAATCAAATTGAAGATAAAACACAACAGCTCTTACAGTAAGAATCTTGGGGATGTGAGGAAAATAATTTAAGAAGCAAAACTCAGTTCCAACAGCAGCAGGTTTCTCTACTTTATTGTGAAAATAAGTAACACATTTCAAAAACGAAACATTGTGTCATTTGCAAATGAAAAATCACGAATCACTCTGCCACCTCCTTTTTCTCTATTTAGGAATGCATCTCTTTCCAGAACAATAACTATCTCCAAGGGAGGTTAATGATATATATCAGGGGTGATTAATGTTCTTTGGGCCAAGGGCTGCACTGACCCATGACCAACCCTCCAAGAGCTGCATAATAATATTATTATGATAATGATAATGATAATGATAATGATAATGATAATGATAATGATAATAATAATAATAATAATAATAATAATATTTTTTATACCCCGCCCGTCTGGCTGGGTTTCCCCAGCCACTCTGGGCGGCTTCCAACAAAAGATTAAAAATACATTAAAACATCAGGCATTTAAAACCTCCCTAAATAGGGCTGCATGGTAAACTGGGTGTGGCGGAGGCAGAAAAGAGTGGAAAGTTCATATATTTCATTTTCTTTCCATGCAAAATCAGTCTAATTCCTTCCCAAACACATTCGATTTGTATTTTCTTTAAATTTTTAGATTCAATTATATTTTTCCGAATAAAATAAAGGTTAATAAGATAACGTATTGTGTCTTCCATCCAAAGTCAGTCTGTTCCCTTCTATCAGTATTTCCTTTTCCTTTTTTTAGTGAAGAGTCTGCTAATAAGTCTGCTAAGTAGCACTATTAATAACACAGAAGCAGCAACAGGAAATAATCAATTAGTTTAGAAGCCCCAGCTGACTTAAAAGTGGAGAAAAGAACCCAAGGACAATCAGGGAAGCCCAATGAAAGTAATTAACCACAGAAAAAGTGTACATAGGAGCAGGGGAGAGAGAAAATCATCAACAAATAAATAAAAATTAAGACACATAATTGTTGGAGATCCCTGTGGATCACCCAAAACCTCTTGACTGTATACAGCCCACAGGTCATTGGTTAGCTACCCTGGATGTATATGATTATGTCAGAATTTTAATATGGCAATTTGTAATGAATGACAAGTTCTGTATGAAGATCGTTTTAATAGTATTTCAAATATGCAAAATACCTTACAATCTTTGTGGCACCTTAGAGCTCAATACACTTGACCAGCATAATTACGGTACCATTTCAATCGAAGGCCATATTCTTAGAATGCTGCTGGATGCTACAATATTCTCTTTTTCTGGCTGTCTTGCACTAATTTATCCAATTAATTTAGTAAACAAGTGATGGGATTCTAGAAATGGGAGAGACTCAACTTATGAAACTTCAAAGACCTGGAGTGGTTTCTTATGGACATCAGAGTGAAGCTAGAATTGGAGGGTGCCAGCTCTTCCTGCCTTTGGTTTTAATGGAGCTATTACCCAATGACAGTGGTGGGATGAAACCAATTGATCCATTGGTTTCAGCTCACAGGTGTAAAGTATACAAGTTACTATAATTCAGGACCTTGTAAATGGACTGCTCTGCCATTCTGGTCAACATGATAGAATAGTTAAGCAACAAATTACTGCACATAAATTCGGATTCTTCTTAAAAATGTCATAGAACCACTGTCAGCCCTTTTATTTTGTGGCCTCAATTGTTCACAGAAACATTCTCTCTCACCATCAGGGTGTTATGTGCAGTGGCAGCACACATCTGATACTCAAAAGCACATTACCTCTGAACAGATTGGGTTCCAAAGAACTAGCCTTATCAATAGCTTTTGATCATTTGCCCTGCATTTACTTTCTTTCTTGCTCCTGTTGACGCAGAAAGCTGGAATTCCCTAATCTTGGCCCAGAAAACCAGTTCTCGTTTTCATTTTCACTGCTCTGGAGATGCAGCCAAGTGATTACAACAAACCCAGGTCCAAAACAATAGGTCTTCTGCAATACAAATCAAGCACCTCTTGCTTCTTTGAATTCACACACTCTCTGAAGAGGAGTTCAAAGTCATGATCTGAAGTAATTGGTTAGTTTTTTACATTGAAAGTAAGGAATGCATGGGCCATTCATATTCAGGTTAAATGAGCAGTGAAGAGATTTATGTATAGGAGAGACGAATGTTCAGTGTTTGTAATACTCTAGAGTAGAGCCACTGAAATCACACTATGTTCCTATCCCGAGGCTCACTTTCCGACTTCTGTTCTCTACTCAACACATGCAGTTCATGGGTAACTAGTTTATCCATTCAATTTAGTTTGTTTTGATCAGTGGCTTTAACAAAACATGCAACAGAACAAAAACAATAAAACAAACCAATAATCGGGCAGTAAAGAAAGGAGCACATACAAAAGGGGCCCATTGGTGTTAAAACTGCCCAATGTCAAGTGACACACAGTAGCAAACATGCTTCACATATCAGCGTAATCTAAGGTGGCTCTTACTTTTTTTGAATTAGGTAAAGGTAAAGGTACCCCTGCCCGAACGGGCCAGTCTTGACAGACTCTGGGGTTTGTGCGCCCATCTCACATCTATAGGCCGGGGGCCAGCGCTGTCCGGAGACACTTCCGGGTCACGTGGCCAGCGTGACAAAGCTGCATCTGGCGAGCTAGCGCAGCACACGGAACGCCGTTTACCTTCCCGCTGGTAAGCGGTACCTATTTATCTACTTGCACCCGGGGGTGCTTTCGAACTGCTAGGTTGGCAGGCGCTGGGACCGAGCAGCGGGAGCGCACCCCGCTGCGGGGATTCGAACTGCCGACCTTTCGATCGGCAAGCCCTAGGCGCTGAGGCTTTAACCCACAGCGCCACCCGCGTCCCAAAACCCGCGTTTTGAATTAGTGAATAATTAATTTCTGGTGGTTGGACCAAAGTTTATGAACTTACAGGAGCAAATGTAGAAGTCTTCCATTGAAATAATTCCTGAAAAGGCCATATCATTGGATGAAATTTTGGTTTTGTAGAGCCAGGTCCTTTAACAAGTCCATATAAATTGATGAGACATTGTCTCTATTTTCAACATAACAGAAGACGCTTCTAGAAAACAACATTTCAGTTCTATGGCTGTCAATATATCATATGTACTTTGGTGACTTATGGCCAAACATGATCATTTTAGCCTTATAATAATTTGTGGCCTGAAGACTTCTGGCTCAGGGCAGTGGGCAAGTGGCGTTAAGCCTATGTGAGGGTGGGAGAGCTGCACTAAATACTCATAATAAAACCAAAAACGTTGCTTTGTTTAAATGATAGGGGCTTCTCATGTGTTATTTTAAAAATACGTAAAAATTAAACAAAAAAAAAATGGGGCAAGGATACAATCTTGTTTCACTACCTAGGCAGTTGGACCACTTTTTAATCAGCAACCCTATGGAAGATAGCACTTATTCTCCATACTGTATCTTAATTGCTGTCAATAATCTGCAGTCAACATTGCTTTCAGGAAGCTTTTATTTTGATTTCCCAATCACCTTTATCAAAGGCTGCCTTGAAGTCCACGAAGGGAGCATGCCCCGATTGACATCTGCATTAATGTATACATGAACTACAAATCCTAGCACAAGAGGTGTAAGAATACCCAGCTCTAAAGCCTGCATTTCCGTCTGGAAAAACCCTCCCTCAGATTCAGCCCACATCTGAAGTTTTAACAGCAAAATGTTGGGGTGGTGCTTTGCCAGAATTTTGAGATGAACAGGCCTATAGTTTCAGGCTATATTTGTTCCTCTGTTTTATTTATTTATTAAAAGTATATGCTGCCCTTCATCATAGGATCACAGGACAGCTTACAGTATAAAAACATCAAAATATGTAACATAACGAATAAAGCAATAACCACCACCCTGCAGAGCTTAAAAGGCTAAATGCTTACTTAGTCAAAGGCCTGAGAGAAGAGGAATGTTTTTGCCTGGCACCTAAAGATATGAATGAAGGTGCCAGCAAAGCGTCCCTTGGGAGAGCATTCCACAAACAGGGGGTCACCACAGAGAAGGCCCATTCTCATGTTGCCACCCTCCAGATCTCTCGTGTTTGTATCGGAACAATATAAATTATAGACTGGAGGCACAAGTCCAACAGAACAATTTCCCTTGGATGAATTCTTGCTGATCCATACTGAATTTAAATATTTCATTGGATTTACCAACTTTGACAAAATATTTGTTGGAAGATGCCTGTGTACTTGATTCTGTACTTCAACTGCCTGACTGTCTTGTCAGGCTCCCGGTAAACATATTACAGGTTAGACCAATTTATTTAGCACCATAGCTTGATGACATCTTATTAAACACAGAATGAAAATGATGCTCCCATGCCAAGTTTGAGAGGTTGGAAGTAATGGAGCGGCAGTAGCTGCAGCACCTCTCACCCACCATTCCAAGAAGTATGAGAGCAAATCCAAACAGAGATAGTTTACAGTGTCTCTTCAAGTCCAGAAGCTCTTTTAGCTGTCACGCTTGTTTTTCTTTCTTTATTAAGAGTTCTATGCCACCCTTCACTAAAATAGCCACAGGGCAGTTTACAAAAAATAAATGAATTACATAATAAGCAAAAACATTAAGAAGCTCTCTCATCAATTACCTAAATAACATTGTTAGCTGCATTAGAAGCCTCTAAAACCCTGACAAATAGGGTAATTTTTTACCTGGCATCTAAAATACATAAGGTTGGAGGCAGAAGTACTTCAGTGAAGAGGTCATTCCACAAACACTAAGCTACCACTGAGAAGACTTTTTTTAAAAAAATTAACTGGATTTTCAATTTTATCCACTTTAAACTTTCAATTTTATGCAGCTATCAAACCTTATCTTCATTGTACTTAAAACTGAATCAGGTGGATCAATCCTAGAAAAAGAATTAGGGCATTTAGTTGAAGGTACTGAAAGTCTCTTTAAAATACCCCATTATTACTCTGTGCACAACTAAACGCTGGCAGAAAAATTCTTAAGGTTCATGAGTTCTGTAAATACATATGAAAACCTGTTGAATTTGTCCTTAATACTCTCAGCAAAGTCTTGTTCCATTTAAGGCGCTTTGTTCTAGATTATTACCATCTGGAGAGTGATATTAAAGCTTATTTTTGTCTGCTGAAACTTTAAAGACCACCAACCAATCATCACAGCTACATGGTAGCAGCTCAGTGTTAAGATAATGCTTCCATTGTAGAGATGTAGAGACAGTCCACAATGCTGGGTCCCAAGGCAAAAATAAAATGTAGTATCTCCGTTTTGATCCTCAGATACCTTATCATTCAATAATCTGATTTAATTTTTAAAAGGGTCTTCACAAAGTGCATGCCTTCAGAGTTTAACATCCCTCAGGGACCAGAAGAAATACTCAATCTAGTTTGTCATTAGCATTTGCATTTCTAAAGGATTAATTGTGCAAAGGCTTTACAGTAATCATTTCATCAACAATTGGACATGGTCATTTTCTTGTCTAGTGAAGTACTTCTGCATGAGTGCATAAAACTGTAGAGGATAAGGTTAAAGCTTCCTAAAGGAATCTTAACATGTAGTTTCCACACTCCTTCAAGGATTAGATTTCTCTTGCCCTAGAAGGCCACAAGGCACTTTGAAGAAGGCCTACTCTGCACTGAGATTCTGCAGTCCAGAACATTAAATTCGCTGACCACTTTGAGGAACCTCAGTGTATTAATATTCTGCAGTGAACATATTAACATGGATGGCAATTTAATCAAAATCAAGGGAACTCGTTACCACAAAATACACTGGGGATTAGGGTGTTAATTCCATTTCAGTCTTTTGGCAGCCCTAGTTATGGTGGTAAGGTAATTTAAAGTTGCTGCAGCTAACCCTTCACTGCCTTCCCATCGCCAATTTTCATGTTGTTGCTTATGCTGGACAAGATTACATCACAGTGCTAGCTGGGCTCCATTGTCTTCAAATGGTTGACTCTACTATGGTCTCACAAAACACATTTTAATTATCAATATATTTATTTTTTTAAAACACTGCCAGGTTCAATTGCCTTTTTGCATCTTTCTATCATCATATATAGCCCAGAACTGTTGTTTATAATTAGACTATTATGATTATTTTAAATTGTTAATTCACTGCAAAGCACATGAAGTTGGCTAAATGATTGTTAGGAAGTTATGTGGCAGGCACTCTAGATATAAAAGGTGCAGAATGGTATTTTAAACATCATGCTAGATAAAATAATGTGGTGAAGTGTACAGCAGAATCGGATCATAAGGGAATGTTCTATTATATAATCAAAAATATATTGACAGAGAAAGAGACCACAATCGAGAAGGAGCAACCAAAACAAATAAGTGACCTCATATATAATGTATAAAAAGCAGCACCTTTATAGTAACAAGATGAAAACCCCACAGCAACCATTTAAAATGGCATTACTGAAACACTGCCATTAGGGATGCATGTTGAAAAACAACCAGCTGTCCTTGAGTATTTAAAAAGTAGCCACTGCTGATCATGGTCAGCAATGAGAAACCTGAGGCTGGACTATTCTCTTGCAGTTAGTGTCACTTGCTAAATATACACAGTAACAATAAAACAGAGACATTTAGTCTAGCTTTTATATGAAGAATTTAATTATCTATACATGTAGCTAATTGTAAAGGCTGTATTACAGTTGTTAAAGCTGCAGGTTTCATATATTTATATATTTTACATTCATATCAATTAAAATACTGAAGTGCAATTGAATAAGGAACTTCACTTGTTCTTTGCACCACATGAATGAAGATAAAAGGAATTCTACATCGCCAGCATGAAATTTAGAAATAGAAGAGATACATAAACAAAAAGAAAAATGTTAAAGTTATTAGTAGAGTTGCTATATTGTGCTTGAGGCATAGGGCTTTTCTTCCTATGTGCTGGCCGCACCAGGCAATAAAGAGCTTATAACTAATATTTAAAAGACAAACATAGCTTAGAGTACAGCACAGCTACATAAAATTTGACTATGAGCTCCATTTAATGTTACTTGTATAAATTCCACAGTCTAGTTTAAAAAATGTAAACATTGGAAATTAATTGCAGGAAGGTATTTCTATACATTCTTTTTGTCAAGATAAGATAATTACTTCCTCAAGGGATGCTGTTCCATAGTTATTAACGTAACAGTGATGATAAAACGTAACTTGAAAAAAGTCATGTTAATTCTGAAGAAACAGATAAATGTACTCTTTTGATTTTATACCAAAATGCCAAAAAAATAAAAATAAAATCTGAGACACAGAACAAAAAGGTGCTTACTATATGTAGTTACAAATAAGAGTGCAAAATATAACATAATGGGAATAACTGCATTATACATGTATATTCTTTCTTGCACATGGAAGGAAATTAATTTCTTATCCATGATGAATTACACGCACAAACATTCACTACAAGAACATGTAACAATACAAGAAACAAAATACCTTAGTTGAACTTGTAATTGAGCACATTTTAATTTCCGTTAAACCAGACTAAATCCTGTTTTAGTAGTACACAAAAAGGAAAAAAAAGACAGACACCAACAACATTGGGACAAGTGAAAAAGCAAAAATACAAGTCTCAGATTTATGGACATTTGGAACAATTTTAATAGCACATGCAGCATTCCTTGATAGTGGGTCTTTTTGCAATAACAAAATTGCAATGACAAAATGCTTGTTTTTCTTTAAAAGGCTAAAATAGGCATTTAAAAATATTTCTACTACTGAAAGCACCTGTGCCAAGGTGGAGAAATAGGTGGGTAACTATGAAAGCCACAAAAGGACCCACTATCCTGTGTTTTTTTTTGTCTTTTTGTAATTTTGCATCTATATCTGTAGATATTAAATAAAAACATTGCGATTACATGCAACTAATGTAAAATGAGGTAAACTGCTCTGCAGTGTGTTCTTCTACTCAGAAGGCAGTAGATGATCATGCTGGAAGTCACATGATCAAGGCTGCATCTCCCATCATCCCTCTGGACAGTGATATGGGATAGTGGGTCTCTTTGAGGACTTTCAAGCCTGAGTGGGGGATGGACAACATATGATTCCTAGAAAAAGGAGGAAAACAACACATAAGCAAAACAAAACAATGAGCAAAATTCAAGCTAGGAAAATGAGCCAGGCATGTAAACAGCATGGTGCAAAAATGATAAAGGTAACATGCTACAAGGGGGATGGAACTAAAAACCAACACAAGTTTAGGCTTGCAATATAGAAGGTCTTCAAAGAGAGTTAGGCAAATATATAGCAGTGGCCAAGCTTCTGCAAAACACAGCAGAATCACAGCAATGCTGCATGTTTCTTTTAAAAAAAATACTATGTAAGCAACTACTGAGATAAAATAGTCACTTACATTGCTGGCTCGGGTCCATATCTGTTGTCAGTTTCACATAGTTGGATGGGAAGAGCCCCACTTGCCCATTCACTTCTCCTTTCCACCAGTCTGGGTCTTCCTTATTAAGGACGTTAATGATCTGGCCTTTGCTGAATGCTAATTCATCATCATTCTGTGCAATGTAGTCATACATACCAATTACTTGGCACACTGTTAAGACAATAAACAACATTTGAAACTGATAATATCCATGTCTACATATTTTTGAAATAGTATGTTAGTGCTCCTAAAACATCTCCCCACTTAAGTCACTATATTGTTACTACATAGAAGAAGAGGAGGAGGAGGAGTTTGGATTTGATATCCCACTTTATCACTACCCTAAGGAGTCTCAAAGCGGCTAACAATCTCCTTTTCCCTTCCTTCCCCACAACAAACACTCTGTGAGATGAGTGGGGCTGAGAGACTTCAGAGAAGTGTGACTAGCCCAAGGTCACCCAGCAGCTGCATGTGGAGGATCAGGGAATCGAACCCAGTTCACCAGATTACGAGTCCACCACTCTTAACCACTACACCACACTGGCTCTGTGCTTTAAAAGAGGAAGCTAAGCTATCAGGTTACCAATTAAAAAGTCAAATTCCACCTCTCAGCTCACGAAAGGGGGTATAAGTGTACCCACTGACCTCACTCTAGCATGTCTCAGTTCTAAACTATGACAATCTCACCTAATTGCTATTTTACTAGAGGCCAAAAATAGGGATATTGTTAACTCAAGTTTTTTTTTAAATGCTTAGCGAAATTGGGGAAACGTGGTGATGAATACACCATCCAGAAGATCACCATAAAGAGAAATAATGTATTACAATGTGACTAACACAGCAACTTTAAATGACCATACTGAGCAGGCTGACTTCACCAGTCAAAGAATACAACAGAGTGTGGGAATATTTCAACATGTAGAAATTCCAGAGGAAATCATCATCAAACTGGATCAATACATTAAGCTACTATCAGGGGTAAACATTCAAATTGATGGTTCCCATAGAGTGCTATGATAAAGGGGCTTGTATTCCATGTAGCATTAAGTAAGCATCCCGCTAGCACAATGATTTCCACTTGCACAATAGGACTTTCCCCTCCTCCACCCTTAAACCTCTCCTTTTTCCAACCCTCTGAAGCAGATTTGGGGGGAGAGTGCTGTACACACAGTGTAGGACAGGGTGGGATGTCCTGTTGCATAAACATAAATCCTTTCACTGATAGGACAAAGGAGCTGGATACCACCCATAGTCTACAGCAGGGGTTGTCAACCTGGTTCCTGCCACCCACTAGTGAGTGTTTCAGGATTATAGGTGTGTGGTAGGGGGTTCTATGGAACAAGCTGACTCCTCCTTCCATTGAGCACTGGTGGGTGGTAAGGAAATTTTACCATCAAGAAAGATGCATTAGTGGGCGGTAGGTATAAAAAGGTTGACTACCCCTGGTCTACAGAATGCTATCAAACAAAGTCTATATACATCTATGTACTTTAAAAATCACTCTGCTTTGTTTATATGTTCTCTTGACTTAAAGAAGATTCTGACCTATACTCCTGTTTTAGATGTGAGTTATGATAATGAATCTAACAATTCTTCAACAGCATGCAAATGATGGTGTTAGATCGGTAGATAAGATACATTCTACATCTGCACCAAAATTACCATCATATGTACATTTATTTTTAATCACTAATTATTATATTGAAGAACCATCTTACTCCCACTGTTGCACCTATCATTCTTTATGAAGAATTACAACTGGATATGCAGCCCAAATTTATTACAGAAACTATTTCCATTTGGATGGATATTTCTCTCTCATCTTTCAACTAGCTTGGCTGAAAACAACACACGATAGTAGATTGTAAGCCATATGAACTTCTGCCCCCTGCAATGAATAGTATATTTATTTAGGCTATTTATGTATCACCCATCACAATACACAGGGTAGTTTCCAACATGACTTAAACAAAATAATTATAAAATATACAATAAATCCATTAAAATTAATAGATATTAGATAATAACAAATTAAAATAGCGATTAAAACAGTGAAGTAACTCCCAGTGTAATAAAATAAAATACAGCACCATTTTAAAAGTACAAACTTTTATAAAGCTAGCACCAGGCAAGTAGGTGTTAGGAAGGAGATGTAGGACATTATTGCATCACCATCATCAATTTAAGTGATTTTCAATCTATGTTTGATGGACTGATAAAAGAGTTTAGAAGCTTATAAAGGGCTCCTTAATGAGAAAAGTCAAGCATGGTGGACAAGCTTAACTGAAAGACAGCTTGGCCTACAACTACCTATTTCAATCTGCAATGTAAGGCTGCAGAGGAGCATTAGGTATATTCTAGGCTACGGTACACTCTCCAGTCCCACAGTGAGATAATGAGTCCCCAAAGCCTGTCCAGCACTCTTCTGCATTACCCTGGGGGTTTCACAGCTGAGATTCATGCAACCGTTAAATTTATACGAAAAAGGTCCTCTGAACATAGAAAGTTTGGAAACCTCCTGATCTAAAGCATAGGCAATAACAGGTAATCAAATGCTACAGTATTACTTACCTGAAGGTAACACTACTGCTTTAGATGGCTCGGTTGGTGTAGTTTTACTAGTACCAGGACTTAAGAGTTTCACATAGTTAGCAGGAAACCATCCTATCTGTCGTTTTTTCCCACGAGCCTAGTAAGAAAACAATAGCTTAGCATTTTGACTATCAAAATTATCTTGGCGGGAGCAGCTCTGTCTGAATTCTGTATTTGAAATACAAAAAAACCAGTCACTCAACAGTGCAGTGCTCTGAACTTGTTCAAAGTTTAGAGTTTGGATCCAGGATGTACAGAAGCAATGTGCAGTGTTCAATGCCTCCCTGAAGCCCTCAATATATCACATAAGAACAGCCTAATGGATCAGGTGAATGGCTCGTCGAGTACAGCATCCTGTTCTCACAGTGGCCAGGTAAATGCCTATGGGAAAGTTGTAAGAAGCAGAGGAGCACTCTCCCATCTTGCAATTTCCAGCAACTGGTATTCAGGAGCACATAGCCTCCAACTGTGGAGATGGAGCATGCTGTTCTGGAGTGGCTACTGACCCACAGAAACAGCTTATTGGATGTGAAAGAGGCAGACTAGAAAGGGTGAGTCAGGAAAATGCCATTGCACAAATGGAACTCCACCCAGAGATGTTTGGATCTAAGTTTATGGATGGAATTCAACTTTGGAATTCATTTCAGGCAAGCAGAAATGAACTGACAGAACCATCGCCCCACAGAGCCAATTGCCGGGGGGACAAAGGGGGGAAACCATGTTGCACTAGCATGAAACCATTAGTGCAACTGTTTGGTTGACTTTGGCCTTAGGCCTTTGAAAATAGTGTATCAGATTGTCAATACTGTACCCTAAAGTATGGCCCTCCTAATAAAGTTGACCTGATTTTCCATTAGTTATGGCTGTAAATGTAATGACATCTGTTGCTGTGTGGTAATTGGTTAAGTAGATATAGCTGCCTCATCAATACACTTCCTTTATTGCATTGCAAAAAGTGAATTACAGATCTGACAGTTTTGACATTATCAAGAAAAAAATTGCCAAGGACCTCTAGCCCCTAGTATGGACCACAGATTTCAAAAGCAACTCTTAATAATTGAGGTAGTAACTATTCATTTTGTCCCGTTTTGGCTCTCATTATCATCCAGGAAGAAATAATTCTTAAATCATCACTCTCTTTACCGGTATAGCTCTTTTTAAACAGGGGGTTTTTATATACTTCCATTCTTTCTAAGTTTTAATGCCATTAAATGTGTATGTGCAAAGCCTAATTAAGCAAAGGTATAAATACACAGCAACAGGCAAGCATGATTGCCATGGCCACAGCACCATAATCTCTTCAGTTTAAAGAGCGCTACTATCATTGCCTGTGATCTTTTCTTCAAGGGTTTAATTCATATAGAGTGAACTGCTGTGCTGCCCTATTTAATAGTCTAAATGGGGCAGCATAGCAGTTCACTCCACACCAAGTTAAAAGCTACATGCTATTTTTCTCATGAGTGATGGAATTGTTACCCCAAACCTAAAAAGGAAAAGAAGTGCCAGGAAGCTGTTGATGAAAAAAATGATTGGCTTGAAAAGATATCACTTTCATTTCAGGTTTAAAAAGAAATAAATAACAGCACCAGATAAATCTTTCATTTTATGTCTACAGTTTTTGTAGCTTTCATTCTCTTTATACGTAAGTAAAAGGTAAGAGCCAAAAATAGTCACTAACTTGAAGCTCTCCTTCCCACCATCCACCAGGATTTTTCTTCCTGATAAGTATTAGCTGACCAGGAGCAAGTGTAAGCTGTTCAGGACCTGTTGCTATGTACGAAGCAATAACTTGAGCAATTTCTGTTAATTCAAAAAGAAATTATTTTCATTAATCTGAAAATCACTTCCATTGTATTGTGTCTCCAATTGTTATAGTGTGGTTCTTGCCATTTCATCTACAGATTGCAAATAAAGACACTTTTCAATATAGCTATCAGGGAGTTGCTGTTTTTTAAACAGCAAAATTAGACCACACCAGAAACAATTGAATGATATGATGCAATGTAATCAGAACATTCTATTACAGTACTTCAATTTATGCTTCCTCTTAAGCAAATCACTTGAAGGTCAGTTGTAATAGGAGCTGCAACAACGCAGTGCTGAGCTAAATGTAATGTCAGTCCTCAACACTGTGTTCTAGAAAGAAAGTCATGTGTCTCAAAGCTAATTATTAATTAGAGGAGAAAGAGTCAGGCACCCCATCTTACAAAATCTTCACATTTATATTTCATGCAGAAGTGCCTGTAAGTCATGCCACTGGTATGATATTAAAAAGCTGTAGGGCAAATGCACTTATTCTTTAAAATCCTTTGTATAGTTATATCTGTACACAGAATTATTTTGCAAAAGTCAATTTTGTTTCTCAGAGCACGGCTTACCAGGTTTCTTGCCTAAGCTTCCTGTTTTTCCAGCTGTTCCAGGCACCTTTAAATAATAGAACAAACATAACTCACACTTCCATAGAGAACACTGCAAGCTGCTTTGGAAATAGAGAAGTTTTCAAAACTTTAATATTGTAAGGTAAGATATTCTGCTGCTGAAAGTAAGTGGCAAAAGTCTCACAGGGTTCATATAAGCCCTTGGGTAAACTACAAGTCCTTATTCCTGGGCTAAGTACAGAGCAAGGAAAATTGATGGTTAAACTTCATATATGGGAGCCCTTTTCTATTATTCCTATCTTAAATTACAACATCAGAGTTAGAGCTATGTATACGCTGATGAAGGAAAACAGAACCTGCGTTCTGGCAATCCGAACTGGGCACCAAGAAAGTTTGCAGACACGAGGGCAAATCTGCTTAATTTAATTTGCATAATTTCATCTGGGTTCTTTTCACTTTGACTTTCAACAACAGCAATCGCACAAACAAATGACACAGCTACTATATTACATGCAGATATAACATGTAAAAACACAAGCAATTTTACAGGATCGTCACACATTACAGTCTACATGAATGTTTAACGTAGGTAATTTGTAAATGTGTCAAGTCATATTCAGTAATTCTTAAAGTCAAACATAATACCACCTTGTGTTATACTGAAATCTAAATCCATTCTACTTTCAACTCTGCTTTATAAAATTAGCCCTCCACATGTGGCCCACTAATTCTTTGTTTTTTAATAAAATGCATGCATATGTGTGCATTTTACCTCAGAGTCTTTGAGTCTAACATAGTTAGATGGAAATACTCCTGATTTATCGCCCAATGTTCCTGTCCACCAGTCTCCATCCTTCTTGGTCACAAGAATTAAATCCCCTTGCTGAAATGTTAAATCTCCTTGTTCAGAACTTTCGTAAGTGTACATGGCAACATATTCTGGAGGGAGGAAATTTTTAGAAATGAGAAAGTACTCGTCAATCATATAATATTGTTTTATGGGAAAGAGTGGTGTCCTAATGTCTAATAGAAAAAGGGTAATGTAATACAGGATACATTCTGCTCTCAAGTGCAGTGGTACCTCGTGTTAAGAACTTAATTCGTTCTGGAGGTCCGTTCTTAACCTGAAACTGTTCTTAACCTGAGGTACCATTTAGCTAATAGGGTCTCCCGCTGCCGCCGCACTGCCAAAGCACAATTTCTGTTCTCATCCTGAAGCAAAATTCTTAACCCGAGGTACTATTTCTGGGTTAGCAGAGTCTGTAACCTGAAGCATCTGTAACCTGAAGCGTCTGTAACCCAAGGTACCACTGTATTGAAATCCACCAGCTATTTCTGTTCTCACAAAATGACTTCAAGCCAGTGCAAGATGAAAACAGGACCTGAGGCTCATGAAGGCTCATAACAATGAATAATAGTTTGCCATAATGTGCAAACTGTGCAATTTAGTTAACAAAACAATTGTTTTCCAGAAAATGTAACACAGGAAAGTTTGATGATACTGTTTATTTCACATAGTTTTGCTCTCAAACACCCAGTATTTAGGCAATAGTATCAACAACAACAACTTTATTATTTACATGCCACCCATCAGACTGGGTTGCCCTTGCCACTCTGGGCAACAAATCATGGTATTTTCAGGGTTCTCCAGTTAAAACATTCTTACCTTCCCCTGAAACTGAAGATTTTGTAACTGGTGATGTTCTCTTCAGGTTAGCAGGACTCTCTGAAGACCCAGAATCCATGCTTAAAGAAACAAGTGTAAACATTTTATTGTCTAAATTAACATGGTTACAGAATATGAAAAGGGTACAGAGCACAATGATAAAAGTGGAAGTATTTCTTTTATAAACATTATTCTAATTTTTATTTGCAATCTTAATAGTACTTCCACATTGTACAAAAGTAGTTAAGTCTTCATCAGTCCCCTCTAGGGATGTGAGACACTGCCTTGTCTGAGCATTTAACCCATCTAAGGAAGGTTCTAAGATGGGTCTCCGTTTATCTGCTTTATAAATAAAAATAGTGCACTGCATGGGCCTCCAACAGCACAAAGCTCTGTGTGGTGAGGCTATTTTATTGATATGTTCTAAAATGTCCTTTTGTGGAATCTACTTTATTAAGATTTCTGGAAAAACGTACTTAACTTTATTCCCCCCCCCCTCTAAATACAATGATGTGCTCCACACAATTCTTGTTCTTTGTTTTATTTGTGTTGTGCTTATTAAGTTTCCAAAAACAACAGTTTTTTGAAGGTACTTAATACTTCCTCTGCCTCTCTTTTGTTAAAGGCACTCGGACCACTGTTCTATACATGCACATTAAAGAAAAACATTGCAAGGGCCTAAATAAAATTTTAGTGAGATTCTTTTCAAATGTTATTACATACCAGGGCTTCTGTCCCTGCTTGCTGCGCTCACCAGCTCTGCCTACTCCTGTGCCAATCACACTTTCCCCACACCTGACCCCTCCCTTTACACCTCACCCACCCCTCTCGTCTCCCCCACCCCACAGTTTGCCCCCTCTCTCCTTTCACAGCCCAGCTCAACCTCCACCCACTTTTAAAAGAGGGGAGTGCTTTACAGAGTGCCTTGCTAAACACTCTGTGAAGCATCTCTGCCCCCCTCCTCTCTGCAGCTGCACTTAACACAGACTCTGTGCTTCACAGCACAGCTTACTATACTGCTTTGTGAAGCATCTCTTCCCACAGTAAACGCCTACCAATAGTGCTGCTTCCTCACTCTCCTGCCTGCTGATTGTCACAATGGAGTTGGTGTAGCTGTCAATGAACTGCACATGAACTCCAGAACATGATGGCAGCTTTAAATGTATAGAGGAAGAAAGGTCCTGTAACATCTGACAAAATCAAATACCTTGTTGATTTCCTTATAGGACCTGAAATAAGCTTCACATAGGATTTAGGAAACCAGCCTTTTTGCCCCTGAACTTCTCCAAACCACCACATGTCTTGCTGTTCTAACACCGTGATAATATCATTCTTGTTAAAATTAAGATGGTTGTCCTTTTTGGCTCTCCAAGGATACAGGGCCTGTGCTTGAAGTCCCTCCACTTTTTCACCCTGGTTAGATATATGAAGAGAACAGTAATTTATGCAGTGTATTTCAGGAAACAAGAGTGGTTTATCATTATTTCTAAGCTCTTCCCATCTACTCCCTAAGAGTAAATTGTTTCTTGCATTTGCATGAATTGTACACCACAACTCATTCTATCTGCAGCTCTACATTTATTTGCAAGTACATAACACAAAAAGCTGTATTGTTTGTCATCAAGTTTGCTTGTATCAAGTTTTTATCTACACTGTCTGGAAGTGGCTTTCCAGGATTTCAGGCAGGAGCTATATCTACCCACAGCAGAGATGTCAACTGCTAGGCATGTGCTTTCCCACTGAACTACTCCTGGAAAGCACTGCTTTACTGAGAAGCTTATTTATATTTAACTCACATGAAAACTATTTAATAAATTTAAAGGCTGACTTTAATGCATATAGCAAATGTACAAAATTATTTTGAGTTTGTGATTGTACCACTATGTTTACATGGTATCAGGGTAGCACTACTGTGTACACTAGAGCTTCCCAAACTTTTCATGTTGGTGACACACTTTTTAGACATGCATCATTTCGCAACACAGTAACTCAGTTTAACTAGCAAACCAAAGGTTAAACTAACCCCTTTCCAGTCCCATGGAGAGTGTTCGCACAACACACCTACACACTTCAGCCAACACACTAATGTCTTGCGACACACAGTTTGGAAAGCTCTGGGGTACACTAATGACTGGAGAATCAGGAATACAGTCATACCTCTGGTTGCGAATGTGATCCGTGCGGAAGGCATGTTCGCAACCCGCAGTGTTCGCAGCCTGAAGCGCAGCGCCTGCACACGTGCATAACGTGATTTGGCGTTTCTGCGCATGATGTCATTTTGCGCTTCTGCGCCGAAACCCGGAAGTAACCCATTCTGGTACTTCCGGGTTCGGCGCAGTCCGCAACCCGAAAACGCGCAACCCGCAGCGTTCGTAACCCAAGGTATGACTGTACCTGAAATGTTAATCACACTTATCATTCCAACTCTACAATTATATGATTCTATGTCTATTTATGCAAACTTGAGCTATTTTAGTCCCCTCCCCATTTATTTGTGTGATAATCTTAGAAGAACTAACTCACTGACATATGCAGTACACAACATTAAACATAACTTTAGGCTTACAACCACATAGTACTACTCCACTCCTGTTGTGAAATGACAACTCACCTGCCCCAAGACAGGAGAAGGAGATGATCCAGTAACAGTGGCTGGGGTGAAGGCAGATCTTTGCCTCAACTGCCCTGTATTAGGAACAGTAAGGGAAGGTTGTGCTGCCCAAGCATCCCAGTTATCAGTCTCTTGTTTATCACTAGTACTTGCTGGCCAGCTGAAAAAGAAAGGTATGACGGGTTTGAACTGAAGATACACACAAATCTGTTCCTCTTATTTCTTGACTATTGCATGCTCTTCAAATTAATGCTTATTCCTGCCGCAGACTCTATTATCCTAAATCTCCCTCATCTACAAAATATTCACTACTGCTGTGGCAATCTTTACCCAAACCTGAGAACTCAGAAAGAGATATTGATATTCACCAGCACATTTTTGCGGCAATCAGGTATTAGCTGGGCGCTGGTGCTTCTTCTTCAGACACTTAGGATCAGCTAAGAGGAACCAGCAATGAAAGGCTCCCAGGCAACTATGATCATATTTTGTCTCACTGCCTTTGAAGTTACACGAACGGTTTGTTTGTTTTTAAAGAAACCATTTTATTTCTTTGGGTTTTTTTAAGTTTGTAGTATGAGAAAAGCAAGGTTTTTCCTGACAAACAAGCTTGTTTGATGTATAGGTCTTGGCTACAATGTGTAATAATATAATGTTACTCAAATTATATATACATAAAAATTGCTACCACAGAAATGAAGCAGAATCTTAAACTGGTTCTGTGAGATGACTGGTGCTCCAGAACCTTGGAATTTTAAGAGAGAGAATTCTTCCTGCCACCAATAGGTGGATCTGAATTCCATCCTGATGTACTCTTACATGCACAGGAGAAAATATTTTCAATAAAGCAATTCATTACCTGTGGCAGGCTAGTAATAATTTTGTTAGTATGAACTTTTGTAAGTGTATTTGCTATCATGCTGAATTAACCTCATAATGCTACCAATATGCCATAAACAACTAAGATATTATCGGTGGCTCAAATGTTTTGCAGACTTAACTGCAAGACTACTTTAAACCATGTGGATTATTCACCTTTACAGTTATAAAGGAGAAAGAAAGGAAAATTGAACCCCAATGAAACCGTACGTTGAACTGAAGTCTGCCCAGTTGTTGGCAGTTGTACTTGAATCTGTAGGAACAGGCGGTGCCAGTGGTGTTGTGGGGGTTTCACGCAATGAAACTTTAGGTGCAGCTCCAGCATCAGTTACCGGCTTTACAGAATTTGTAATTTCATTTTCAGAAATTCTCTCTGCATAGTTTGCAGGAAACCATCCTGTTTTCCCTTTCAGTTCACCTCCAAGCCACCCAGGCTCTCCAGTTTGGCTTTCATCCACCTGTACAAATAAACCATATATTATATAAGATACAATACACAATTAATAAATTTTCTCCAAAAAGCATGGCACCTGAAAGTTAAGGAACAGTGTTATTGCTGCATGTACTAACTATTCCATGATGTTACAGCTACTTAAAAACAACAACCCCAAAGTACATTTGTAGTGATTATGGCTTTAATAAAATCCAAATGTGAAATTAAAGCAGATATTTTGCAGAAAGTGCTGTTGTCTCAAAATAGCCAGTTGCAATAAATCGATTACAGACTGCAAAATTTTTGCAGCAATGTAATCTAAATCTTTCTAGATTTTCCAAAGGGTAGGAGACACAGTGAGTTGGAACAACTGTAATTGTACTGATATCTATAGACTGATTTTTTAATGTTTTATGTTGTAAGACGACTTCATATATTTTATGAAACTGCAGATCATAAGTACTTAAAAATGCTTCAATGAAGGTAGGAAAACACAAACAGGTTCATTCTGGGACAGCCACATCCCTCCCTCAGTTTGATTTCCTGCCTTTGACAACAAGGTGGAGCAATAGCTCATGCTGAAGACCTTTATGATCATTGGGGAAGCCTGCATTATGGGCTGCACTACTAAGACTGTGGGTAGGAAGGAACCTGATCTGGAATAAATCTCTCCTCAGTTTGGGGACGAATGATCCTTCAGATCCAAGCCCTTTTCCCTCCCCAACACACTCCCTTTTTGGCCCTACGAATGGAGCATCAACTTCATTCAGGCTAGGGCGGTGACAGTGTTCCATTTCCATTGTCAGTTCTATTTCCTCTAGGCTAAGTACATTACTTTAAGACACCACTCCATCTTAATTTGACCTTTCAGCCTCTAGGACGTTACAGTTTCACAACATGTTATCTATCATTAGGATAGATACAACATTTGTGTTTTTGTGTAACACTGTATTCTTCTCTTACCATGATTATGTCTCCTGGCTGGATAGTGATTTCATCATGACTTCGGGATTCAAATGGATAAAGTGCTCGATAATAGACTATTTTTACATCTTCCGGAGCAGAAATTGTTAATGGAGCCTTTTCTATACACACAAAAGCAAAAGCATAACAAGGTTTATGATATAGAAAAAAGGGCATTTTTGCTTGCACAAATGCCACACTATTTTTCATTATACTCCTGCTGAACAGAATGTTATCTTCATTTTACCAAAGGAGAAACAAAGGAAAGTCAATCACATTTGAATTTAAAAACATTTGAAACTAAGTCAGAATCTAATCTGTATGTGATTTTTTTTTATTCTGTTGCATCTAAAGAATTGAGGATGCATTGCAACAAACTCATAACTGAAGTGTAATAGCCCTTACGGCATATATACTAAAGGCCTTTGTAAATTGCACACCCATGCATACAATAAAAAGTATATTCATAGGATACATAAAATCTATCAAAAATATAATGCCTGTTTTGGGAAAACATGTTCAAAGCATTATTAAGGATAAAGTTAACCAAGCATAAAGGGAAAGCTAACCTCTGGAACACCAAGCACTCCCACTCTTTACTTACACTAGGAGGGAGGGAGTGTGTGGCTGGCATCATTGATGCTGAGGGGAGCACTATAAAAGGGGTATAAATTTATCACTCGTGTGGAGAAAGTCATGAGACAAGTCTCTCTCTTTTTCATAATGCTATAACCATGGCTATTCAACAACCCCAAGGTGTGGGGGATTCAGGACAGACAAAAGGAAGTACTTCTACACAGAACACTGCTGAACTATGGATTTTGCTCCAACAAGATGGAGTAATGGCCACCAACCTGGATGGCTTTAAAAGAGGGTCAAGGATGGAGAATAAGGCTATCAATGGATAATAGCCATGATGGCTATTATTACTTTAGTATCAGAAGCCCTATGCCTCTAAACACCAGTTGCTGGGAAAGAGGGGAGCCAATTTGGGCCCCAGGTTATGGGTGCCCAGTAGGCCACTGACATGACTTTTGGTGCTTTGCCGCGTTCGCAAGCCGAAAAGACGCAACATGAACCAAACGCAACACAAGGTATGACCGTACATTTTTCTCAGAGGTCCAAGAATGGAAACAATGTGCCCTGGTATCATCTAACATTGACTTCTCCCAGTGATGGGAGAATCTTTATGGAACTTACATTCCAAGTAATGCCATTTACCTATCCTGCAGGTCTATATTAGTTTGGGATGGGAGGAATGAATAGATTTTCACCACCAGAGGCAAACTCTGAACCCAGTAACTAGAATGTATTTTAAGTTCTGTTCTAGTTTGGGTTTAGAGACTTTCAAGTAATGGTGCAGATTCATTTGGAACTGGGTTAAATAAAATACAGATTCAGACTTGCTTCTGTTTTGGATTAAGTTTTCCTCCCTGACCAAATTTGAATATTTTATTTTAAAAAGATACACATCTGTACATAATAATATGACGGGAATAAGACTTCTCATGTACATAACAGGATTCCCCATTGATTTGTACCTGCAGTTGACCAGGGAGCTTGGAGAGCTGGTTTTGTTGCATCTTTAAATGGATGAAAAAGTTTATCTAATTTTTCTTGCACTTCTTGCTTGCTCTTCTCATCATTCTCCTTCTTTTTGCTTAATTCTTCCCATTTTTGCTTTTCTTCTTCTTGAATTTTTCTTGGCCGTGGGAGTTCTTCCTCCTGTTGTATTCTGTCTAGCCACTGTCTCTCTCGGGTTCTTCTAATTGGTGCAGAAGAATAAAACAGGCATGATATAGGAATGTTGCCTGAATAGCTCAGTGGGAGAGATCCAATGTAGTGTGAGTGGGTGTTTCTTCACGTAATGGTGCTTCTTTTCCCTGCCCCTCCCTGTAGCCCCTTGCACACCCAAAATCTGCTCTTGAGGATTGGGAGTATCTGCAGAACAGATGTTGGGGGTGCATGGAGGGTGGGAGGGAGAAGAAGAGAAACGTGAATTCCTGTAGTTTATGTGGACATCTGTTGATTTAAAGGTGTATCATATTATATTGTTAAAATTGCTATAACCTTCCCTGGAACCTTATGATAAATAGTGGATAATAAAATTATTTTTATTTATTTCATAAAATATATACACCACTTGACTGAGAGAAAAAACATCTCAAAGTGGTTTACAAAAAGAAAATCAAGAAAAATTTACACCCCTACTTTAAAACATAAAAAACTTAAAATATTAAGAGATTAAAATTACTTCAAATTTCTAAGCATCAGGGTAGGCTTGTCTAAACAAGAATAGAGTGAAACTGCCTGCTTGATCTCAATAGGCAGGAAGTTCCCAAATGTAGGCGATGCCACACTAAACAATCAAGTTATTACAAAAGCAGAACAGGCACCTCTAGTATTAATAATAACAACAATTCTGTTCTCTGTAGGGCTGAGGCCTCTGCGTTCCTTGCATGAAACTCCCTTGCTCACCCAAATCAAGCAGCACTGAGCAGCCTGTACACAGTTCAGTTCTGGGCAGGGATTAGTTGCACATGCTAGTTCTCCATGGGCAGAACTGAACTGTGCAGCCATACCAAGGACTGAATCCTCCATCCATCAACTGATAGGTGGAAGATTCACACCTGCTTTCTACAGGGATCAACTGTGTGTGCCGGGGAACTAGCATATGTGGTGAAGCCAAACAGGACTGGATCCCAACCAATCCGGTGACATCACCTGACAGGTTGGTGTGATTCACAGAAAATGGCCTTGTGTGTCAAATCAGAAACCCCGCCAGGCCAAGACTGGACCAGAGGTTCTCTACACCCTACTCAGCCTTTCCTATATTGGTAGGCAATGTGTTCTTCTCTAGAATGCCAAATATCTTGATGCACAAAGTTCTGTTTGTATCCTTTTCATAGAAAATGTGAAAAGTACATTTTAAATAAATTTTACTCACCTCTGACTATCTTTTTGATTTTCCAGTTCTGATTTCCTCTCTTGCTCCTTCTGCTTTAGCCTGTCAGCTTCAATGTTCTTTTGCTTCTGCAGCTGCTGCTTGTTATGTATCTCCCTCAGCTCCTGCAACAGGGGGTGGCATGTTTTTCAGCATAAAGAACAAACGTTCATGTTTTGAACAGCCAAATGAACTAGTATTAGGAATATTGTTAAACGTTACTTTGGTACCCAGGGCTGGTTACAACATGGCTGCTAGTTAAAGTTTGCTGTTCTTATTGATTTTAATTTTAAAATTTCTACCCTATTTCTCCAAAGAGACTCAAGATGGCTAGTGAACAGTAACAGAAACTTCAGAAACCCCTTAAAAACCCCAATATACCTTGATTTTTAAAAACAATATCCAGTCCATTTAACAAACAGATATCTGATCTGGTCTGCATAACAGACACCTGAGTGGATGAGCCATGCCTGCCTGGGTACTTGGTACACCACCAGTCTAAGCTGTGTGTGTGTATGACAATCATCAATTAAAAGTGTGTCTTCCACACCAGGAGACCAATCCACATTGTGAGGGGCAGTTTCTGGTACTGGGTCAAAGGGACACAACAGTGGTGTTGTTAGTGTACTGCCCACCGCAATGAACTTTCCCCGACCAAATTGGTGGAAGGAGACCTGGATGTGTTAGAGGACTTCAACATTCATGCTAAGGCGGCTTCAAATGGGTCAACTCATTGCCTATCCCAGTACAATGGCCCAATCCATGTGCTCAGAGACACCCTCAACTTGGTTCCCCCCAGCAAGTCTGCAGTACTTTGTTGATTGTGGAGTTTATTGTCATGGACAAATCATTCCCTGGTGAAGTTTGAATTAGGAGCAACTATCCCACTCCGCAGGGGTGGAGGACCCATTGAGATGGTCCACTCATGGAGAATTATGAAATGGTTCCTGAATACTCTGGGGGATTTTCTGGCCGATATGGCTGGTACTTCTTCTGAGGGTATTGCTACGGAATTAAGACATGTATATGGTGATTGATATTATTGTTCCTGAGTGCCCTTGCCACTGTGGAGTTCACAGGTCACCTTGGTACTGTAGTGACCTGCATGTAATGAAGCAGGACAGTCAAAGGCTAGAGTGGTGTACATCCCAATCTGAACTTGAAGAAACATGGACGAGAGCGTTTTAACATACCTATACCATGGGGTGGTAGGCATGATAAAGGGCTTTCTTTGTGGCAGCTTCAAAAATGTGGAACTCCTGTTTTATCAAGGTGCATCTTGCATCATCATCATTCTTGAGTTTTCATTGTCAGCTGAAGACACAGCTATCAAAGTATTTTTTGTGACCTACGTAAAAACTTGTTAATATGTGAATATTTTTGCTTTTGTGTTTAATTTAAATTTGTATTACTTCACTTATGCTCTTGTAACCAACCCTGTTGTGGAATATTGATCCAAATTTACATCCCTTTAATAATTTCCTGAGTCTGCTGTCCCAAGCCTGAAGTTTTTAATTAGCATATTGGAAAGGCTTGCAAGGAACAAGAGTTCGCATGAGTACACAAGCTCTAGTACAATCAGTACACAAGGTTTGTAATCAAATTTTGCTGCTAAAGGGGATATCCTGTGGCCTCCAGAAACACTATTGCCCCAGCTATGAGGAAGGAAGTTATTTGATGAGAAACTGGGACATTCTTGGAATACTACTGAACCTGGAAGCTGTCACTGAAAGGAAAGATTCCTCTCAAACTTTGGATTCTGAATGCAAAGTTTAATTGGTCAACACCCAATGTGTACATTGCTTACTCAAGAGAGTGCTGACAGTAAAGCAGAGTATTTACTAATCACTTGGCTCAAATGTGGTGCTTATGGAAGATCATATATGTAATTTTAATATATAGTCTGAAAGCTAATTTGTGTACAGGGATATAAGTTGGTGACAGTAATATGGGACACATTTCATGCTCCAAGTCAAATTAGGGGATACCTTCAAAGAATAAGTGGCTTAGATTTCAAAGGCTCTCGGTGCCTTGAAACTTCCATTGACTTTTTTATTGGGCTGGCAGAGACAGTGTCTGGGGTACAGTAGTGCTGGGTGACTTCAATTCATACAGAGGCTGCTGCTGGGCAGGCTCAAGACTTCATGGCCTCCATAACCATTTGAATCTTAATGTCTGCTTGTGATGACCATTTGAATCTCAATGAACATTTGAATCTTATGTCTGGTTATGATGGCCACAACAGCAAGCCATACGTAATGCTGGAATCACTGTAACCTCAACAGTAACAGGTTACGTTCTTAAATAGTAAAGGAGATAGCCATTTGCTAATTGCTAATTATTCAACCAATCTATTGTGTCTTAACTGAATGTCTTGTTAATAGCAAGCACTTAAGATGAGCTCTAATATTTCTGGATGTTATTTAAGAACTAACTAGATTACTGGCGAGCGATTTATGTTGAAAACTTAAGTAATCTCTAAAAATCATTAATTAGATGAGTTGTTTGGTGGGTTATGAAATCTCACATCAAAAGTAAAGTCCTAATCTTGTCTGCAATGCTGAAGTGAAAAAGGCAGCTTTGGCCAGAAAGCAGCTTACAATAATGAAAGGAAAGGGTCCAATTAGCTTTAAGAGAAACCACAGAATTCATAGGATGAGAGGAAAAAAGCTTTCACTAATGCCTAAGGATATCAGTTTACTGTATGGCTATGATTATGCTACAAGTAATGGATTTGTGCTTTTAGCATCACATTCACCATCTCTCTTTTATTCAGAGCAATTTTCATTTTAGAAAGGGTGAAATGAAGGGCAAGGATAAGGAGGAACTTGATCTTTTTTCAATGCTCTCTATCTGCACAATCAACTCATCCTTTCTTTTGCCTTACAATTATTTCATTTTTAGTACAGAAAAGAGCATCTAACCTACTAAGAAGGTAAGTGCTATGTGTCTGTTGATATAAAAATGGATTTACAAGCTTAAATCAAATATTATCACAATTTATTCTGTGTAAGAGTAAAGCAAGTAAAATTCTGTAATTTAGACGTCTGACTTTCATGGTAATTCTATTTGATGTTTTGCCTGCCTTTTAGGCAAAGCGCTCACAATGTTTTTTGAATGGCCAAGGATACCTTGTAGCCATAGCAGTGGTAGGGCATGGCTGTCGCTCAGTAGTAGTGCATCTGCTTGGGTTCAATCCCTAACCTCTCTAGGTAGGGCTGTCAGTCAGTGAAGACAGTACTAAGCTAGATGGGCCAATGGTCTGGCTCAGTATAAGGCGGCTTCCTAAAGTCCTAAATACTTGGGCTTTCTGGATTTACTCAGAAAATGTCACAGCTTAGACATGGTTACCTTTAGCTGATTATTGAAAATATCTATCTCTTGAAGTTTTGATCTTGTTTCTTTTTCTACTTCATCCAGCTGATCACGAAGCTGCTGGTGTGCTAACTCCTTTGCTTCTAAGGCTCTTTTGACAGTGAGAAGTGAGTCTCCTGTTTTTAAAAACATTGACAAATAAAGATACTTTCTTACAAATATGCAGATCACACAGCTTGGCAATTTTCAAGGCAAAAAAAAAAGGTTAGTAATAAATGTATGTTTCAAACATAGAACTGTGTTTTAATTATACTTACTGTGCAAACTGTTTTGTTGAACCTGCTTCAGCTGATCATTGAGTAATTGCTTTTCTGGAATCAACCTTCCAAGCATCTGTTGAGACTCCTACAAAAATAAAAAAACAGCAAAAAATAATCAATTTCAGCTTCAACTAAAATACCATGTTGTTAATTGCTCGACTGTACTATGGCAAAACTCAGCACCTACTACTGTCAATAAAACCAGATCTGGGCGAGTTATATGTTAATATCCAAAGCAATGTCCTCACATGTCACAACCTCATCTCCCAGAGAGGTTCTGTCACTCTTTTTAAAAGGTTTTTTTTTCATATTTTAGAAAATGCTACAAACGAATAGTTTAAAAAACCCCCATTCATATCATGCTTTTTGAATGGGAAAAGGTAGACAACCACTTGAAAATTGATTGTAGGGAGGGGAGAAAGACAGATGAATATGATCAACTCCAAAGCACTAATATCAAGATGTTGCGAAGGTGAGGAAAAGGTGAGGTTATGGAATCTATATAAAACTACACAAGCACCATTTATTGCTGAAATGTACAGTGGCTTTCGACAATGGTTTCATTCAGATGTAATAATAAAATGATGGTTTCTTGTTGCATGAATGAGTCTTGGACACATCAGCTCCCCTCTCTTCCTCCAGCACTGCTGCAAGGAAGAAATTAGAAGCTTTTAATTTCATTTTTAATGAACCACAGGTGAGCAATGACATGTGGTCATATGATATGTGGTTAGCCTTAACTATGTTTACTGAAACAAGGCCACTTGATCAGGAAGCTGCCTTATTTAAGTTAACCTCAGATAGGATTAACCACAGTTTAGGGTTTAGATGGAACACTGAACTTTCGTTACTTGAAAACAGAAGTGAAAGCTTCTGATCTCTGCCCTGCAGCCAGGAGTGTTTGAACTGAAGACCTGCTCATGTAACCACCACTTGATTCCTACCTATCATACGAATCAACATTAAAAACTGGTGTTCAAGGCGTACTATTTATCTTTAGCTAGACTGGGGCTGGGGGGGGGGGAGAGAAGAGAGCTAGTGTTCAAAAATAAGCAATTTTCCATAGGTCTAGAAGGATAAGCTGAGCAACTGGTCAGAGTATTGTACTCTATGGGGGCTTACTTTGTTCCTGGTCCAGTTAGTACAGAATGCTGCAGCACAACTGACGAGAGCCGTTTGCAAATCAAGCTCTGAAGCACCTCCCTCTCTGTTAAGCATCAGTGCAGTATTGCTTAAAGGAGGGTAGGAGGCACTTCAGAGATCGGCAAACTGCTCTCTGAAATGCCTCACACCCTCCTTTAAAAGGCACTGGCGGGCGCTGTGAGGGAAGGAGGGGTTTGGGCCAAGCTATGAGGGGGAGTGAAGGTTCGGAGACATGTGAGGGTACAGAGGAGGAGGTGGGTGAGGTGTAAAGAGAGGGGGGTCTGCTTGGGTGTAACGGAAGGAGAGGTTGGCAGGTGTGTGAGGAAAGGCATTGGCAAAGGGGTTGCCTGCTAGGCTGAGTTGCTGAGCAGAGTGAGCAGGGATGGCAGCCCCTTATTCCTTATATTTTGAGATTTTTGTTAGGTTAACTTGTTTTAATGATCCGGCTTCTGAATTTTTTTAAAATGCTCATTTTATATTCTATGTAACTGCTTAGACGTTATAGATGATGAACCAGTATTAATCCTCTTGTGTGAATTAATAAAATAAAAATCAAAGTTTAGTGTAATGTACACAAGCAGAAATGAGCTACAGCGCGTCTTGGATTTGTGTGCTGCCTACTTCTCCTTCTCCTGCACAGCCAATGAGTGGCTCAAAAGATATCACTTCCACATTTAGTAAAGCACAGCTTTACCTAGAACAGTGGTGAAGATTATCTGTGGTTAGTTTAAAACAAGCTAACTTCAGAAAACAGAGTTTTAATTTTGTTTGTTTAAAACTAAGTATTATTACAGTGGTACCTCTGGTTGCGGATGGGATCCATTCCAGAGCGCCAGTTGGATCCCAAGGTTTCCGCAACCGGAAGGACCGCTTCTGCGCATGCGGCAAAACCCAAAAAAATACTTTCAGGTTTGCCACATTCGTATCCTGAAGGATACACAACTGGAGGTGTGTGTATCCAGAGGTACCACTGTAATGTGAACCACAATGTGTTGCTCCAAATAGCACAATAAAATGCAGTTAACCAAAAAGCAGAAGCAGAAGCTTGCAAACGTCTCCTCTTGGCTGTATGGTGGCAGGGAATCCAAAGCTCACAGTGCTTGCTTATGTATGATGCAATAAACTATGGTTTAGCGGTGCACCAATATGATAAATGGCACAAGAAGTATGTAACAAAAATTAAACATGTTCTTTTCTGTTATAATAAAATTTGACAACTACTAGTTTCAACCTTATTGCATTATGCTCTATTTTGTTTCATCAACAGCAGAACAGACAGGGTATAGTAACTAAATATTTTCAGTAACTGCATACTCACTTGTAACTGCTGCTGCAAATGTGTTATTTCTGCAATTCTTAGCTCTCTAGATTTGTTTGTGCTCTCAATTTCTTGTCTTTGAGTAGACAATCTGCATCGGATATCCTGAAGTTTGCCCTCCAGTTGATGTTTTTTATCATTCTTCAACAAGAAAATAAAGAATTGGTTTAATCAAAATTTAAATTAGAATGCAATATTTGCTGCAAATACTTCTAGGCTGGTCTGTAAGTCGAAGAAGAAAAACAATCATTATGGAAATGACTCAGGTTTGTATGGTTGTTTCAAATCATTAGTTATATCCAAGGTGAAATACATTACTTTGAAAGATTCTGGCCAGTATTTCTCACTTACTAGAGCTTCTAATTCAAACTCCAATGTTTTTTTCTTAGCTTTCAGAACAACTATATCTTCTTGCTCTTTGTTCCTTTGATTCAGGAGCTCTTGCCGCCGATTGCGTTCCCACTCAAGTTGCCTTTGTCTTTCAAGTTCCCTTTTTGCAGCCTATAGAAGATTAAAATTATGTACACATAATTTGTAGACTTTCGTAATCTGTGCCACATTACAAGCCATTCAAATGCAAACTTTACAATTTAGCAGATGTACCACTTCCTGTCATCCCTCTATGTGTAACAAGACTGAATGGATTCTGGGCTTCTATACATTCTCTAAGTTCTCCTTTTCCCACCATGTACAAAGTATCATCTAAACCAGGAGATTCTGTGAGTACATAAACAAACACACTGTTATTCTGGAAATTGCATCAATAGTGAATGTCTGTGGAACAGACAGGTAAGAGAATTCCTGTATTCAAATGATAATATCCTGGTTCAAATGTTACTACTACTCTGGAGAAAAAGATTTACGTGGAGGCCATTGAAACATTATTCCACTTCCAAGCAGTTTCATGTTATAGAGCAGGGGTAGTCAACCTGGTCCCTACCACCTACCAGTGGGCATTTCAGGATTCTAGGTGGGCAATAGGGGGTTCTATGGCACAAGCTGAATCCTCCTTCCATCGAGCACTGGTGGGTGATAAGGAAATGTTACCATCAAGAAAGATGCATTAGTGGGTGGTAGCTATAAAAAGGTTGACTACCCCTGCTATAGAGGGTTGCTGTATGTTACTAAGACTATTTCTCATATTAATTTCCATAACTGAAAGAAAAGGGAACTTGGGTCACTAGTCAACTAGTTATGCTGACTGCTCTTTATTCTATTTAAATCAATACGTTTAGTCCTAACAGTCTTTCAAAGCAGTTTACAAGCTAAACTACCACGATAAATATCACAAGATGACCTTCACAGATTGGAGAACTGGGCCCGAAATAACAAAATTACATCGAATAGGGACAAATGTAAGGTTCTACACTTAGGCAGCAAGAACCAGCTGCACAGATATAAGGCGGGGGACACCTAGCTTGCCAATTGTACATGTGAAAAGGATCTAGGGGACTTAGTAGATCACAATCTTAGCATGAGTCAACCAGGTGATGCAGCAGCAAAAAAGGTAATGCTATTCTAGGCTGCATCAACAGAAGTCTGGTGTCCCAATCAAGGAAAGCAATAGCCTGCTCTATTTTGCCTTGGTCAGACCACACCTGGAGTACTATATCCAGTTCTGGACGCCACAATTTAAAGAGAGTATTGACAAAATGGAATGTGTGCAGAGGGCAGCAACCAAGATGGTGAAGGGTCTGGAAACCAAGCCTTATGAGAAACGGTTGAAGGAGTTGGGTTTGTTTAGCCTAAAGAAGAGGAGACTGAGAGCCATCTTCAAATTTCTAAATGGCTGTGACGTGGAAGATGGGGCAAGCTTGTTTTCTCCTGCTCTGGAGGGCAGGACCCAAACCAATGGATTCGAGTTACAAAGAATGAGATTCTGATTAAACATTAGGAAGAGCTTTCTGATGGTAAAAGCTATTTCAGTGTAACAGATTCCCCTTGGAAAGTGGTGGAAGCTTTTAAGCAGAGGCTGGATGACCATCTGTCATGCATGCTTTAGTTGAGATTCCTGCATTGCAGAGGGCTGGACCAGATGAGATTTGAGGTCCCTCCAAAACCTATACAGTAGTTCTATGATCCTAAACATGCCAGACACTACCAGAAGCCCAATAAACAAGCCTGGCAGGCCACTCATGGAAGCAAGCTCTACAGTGGAGAGAAAAATCACCTGTTTTAACTCTGACGGAAGTGGTGGCAGGGAATTCAAAGCAGGGCCTCCTTGGATACTCATAAAATATGCAGGAGTACATACAGGAGAAGGCAGCCCTTAATGTAACGTGGAACCAAGCTGTGCTGGGCTTTAAAAAGGTCAAAATCTGGAATTTCAGTTTTGTTCCAAAGCTAAGGAATAGCCAGTATTGTACAGTGTAGCTATCAAGGGAGCATACATGAATATATGTAGATTTAATTCAACATAGTCGCAAAACTCACATGATCATTTATCAGATCCAAGTAAAGAAATGGGAAATTACCTAAACCCTTCCTGAGAAAATGTTGCACTGACATTAGATCATTTCTAATTTTATATAAAAAATGATTTCACTTTGTACAAACTTTGAAGAAAGCATAATATTCCCCAATATACCTTTTAAAATTTGTTTTTAGACAAGTAGGTATTTCTTCTGAAATTGTCCATTTACCTCACGCCTTTCTATTTCTTTCCTCCTTTCCTCTTCTCTCTGGCGTTCCAACTCTCTCTGTTTTTCTAACTGCTTTTCTAATTCCAGTTGCCTTTTCCGTTCCTGCTCCTGCCGCTCACGCTCTTTCCTCTCCTGCTCTGCCCTTTCTAACTGGGCAAGGCGCTCTTGCTCTTTTCTCTGCTGCTCCAAAAGGGCTTGTCTCCGCTTTTCAAGCTCTAGATTGCCACGTTCAAAGTTCTCACGTTTCTTATCTTCAAACGTTACTTTAAGAAAAAGAATTACAGTAAGAAATCAGTTTTGGTGTGTGTGTGTGTGTGTTATACACACACATAAAAATACTACAATACAATATACAATTCAATACAATAATACTATAATATCCAACTGGAATTGACTTTAAAATATTAACAATTTGAGCAAACATCTTATTTTCATTCATTTCAGTATTCCTACGGATGGTTACACAAGACAAAAATATTCTAAAATGTTTTGAAGTTAAATGGACTTGGAGTGTGATAGGAAAACTTCTCATTTGCTATAAAATTCACCTCCATGTTGATTACAATAATTTGTGGAAGATAACGGGTTTTGCTAGTCACAACTCTTAGGCACAGGCATGCAGTTCCTCTCTGTATATTATACTGGTCATTGGAAAGGTGTAAAGCAGTTAAATAGGAACTAATTCCTCTGAAACATATGAGGCTATCTTTAATTAAGACCTCATAGAGAAATAGTTGAAGTACTAAGTTACCATGCTCTCCCCTGGATAAATGAAATTTATTCATATCAAAAAGGACCCGAGCAGTCTAAAAAGACCCTTATGGTACTACAGCTATTACTGTGCAAAGAGAATGCCAGAAGGCTCATGCAATGTGGGAGGAGCCCATGATACATCTCCTTCCCATGCATGTTTCGGGGGGGGGCACACTAATATTAGAAAAGGCTGTATTTCAAGCTTCTCTCCCACAAGTTTCTGACATTAGGGCACCATGAACTTAAGAAGCTATATTGCAATTATGAAGGTAACATCAGAAGATACTGAAAGGAAGGCTAACATGAACAAATTTGACAATCACATTTGCAATTTGCAGGTTCAGTCAAACATTCTTTTGGTTCAGACATACACAAATTACCAAAATTCTAACTCACACCAACACATATCTTCCAGGAATTACAGCACTTCACCTGCTGACTCCAGGTGGCATTCCCCACCCCCATTCCCAGATGTTTTAGTGTCTCCCCAAAAGATGGTCAAAGTGTGCTTATTTACAGCAACACTCACCAGGCAATTTCTTTTCTAATTGCTGCTGTTCTTCTTCTAACACTGGTTCTTCTGGTAACCTTTGGTCTGTGGACACCGAACTTGCAACAGATACACCACTGCCAGAGCGAACTCTTCTGTCAGGAAGAGATAGTAGGTTAAAATGTGTATATGAATAATGCTTCTGTTATTAATTCCATTACGATTTAGTTACCTAGTCAGAGTGCTGTGCAGGCTACTAACTTACTCATATAAAATTAAAATTGAATACCTTTTGGCATAAGTAAAGCTGCAACAAGGCCTGCCTTGAAAGCCACCAACAGGCCAGTTTACCTACCTATTCCTCACCATTTAATTCATATATAAACCAATTCCGCTACATTGTGGTGGGTTTGATACTATTCTGTTTGTGATGGTGCATTTAATTTGCAAGCTACCACTGGGCAAGTGAATGTGCATGTGTCAATCAATCGTATGACCAATCATAGTCAATGTAAATACTAGACTCTAGGAGGCAATTTCTACTGTGGCCCAAGACACACAACTACTGCAAACATCTTGTTTTTTAGTTTCTTTGCCTTTGATGCAAACAGGTCATCCAGCGAATTCATTATGAGATTGCATGCCAGTGTTTCACACTGCCACAACTTTAAAAGGATTTGTGATGCCATGACACACTACAATCTGCATTCATGATTAATGACTGGGACAATGCCATGAACATTTCAATCCAGGCTAAAGAAAAGCAGTCTTCAACACACACAGTCAATGTGTGTACTGGCCTAATGAAATATTTAATTTAGCTAACTTAAAATGATACATTCACTCAAAAATAACAACTACTACCATTCTTCAGTACAATTTTGACAAAGAGAACAACCAACTTCAACATAAAGGAATATGGCTCGGTTTTTGCATAATGCACACAGGAGATTATAACATTAACCTTTTCTTAATGCATTTTTCAGAAATAAAGCAAAAACATAAATAATATTCTAATTAATCACGGTTCAGGATCAAAATCAAAGCTATAATAATTTTACCTAAATGAAGGAGGAATATATTCCGGAGACAAGACAGGTGGCAATGGCTGTCCTGACATAGCCATATCAATTAAGTGCATAGCCAAAATAAACTCTTCTGCTGTAAGTTTTCCATCCTGGTCAATATCTGAAAGATTCCTATTGAAAAAATATCCAATTACATGTTTGGAATTTTTGCCCACTATCCAAACCAGGAAAAAACACAATCTACAACACCTGTTCCTAGAAAAATACAGTATATTGAAAACTTGCTTAGGGTGGGATAAGCACTGTTTCTGGAAAGCCCTGCCAAGTAGAGACTAAACTGTCATATTAATAACAACAAGGAAGATGGCTGAAAAAGTTTAAGGATATGGAGAATTATAGTAGCTCTGATGCTTAAAGCACAATTTTATGAAAAATATTTACCATATTGTAGCCAATTGAGCTTGTGGTAAGCTTGATTGCATAAGGATAGTTCTTGCTTGTGGACCTAAAGCATTGGAAACATAAGAACATGAAACTGACAAAATGTTCAAATTTTAGTATTTGATTTTCAAAACAGTCACTTATGTGATAAACTTTTAAGATCTTACAGTATCTATTTTCAACATAAACAGTAACACTGGGTCAATCTTTTAAATTGTAACAGAAATAAAGCCTTCCAATATCTACCTTTCTGAAAGCTATCAATCTAATTTTATGGGAAAGGTAGATGCGCCTAATTAATTAATGAGTGAAGTTGTGCATAGCATTTTACACTTTGAGTTGCCACAGAGTTTACTGTGGCGAAGCTGCACATTTGGTGGTCCTCATGAAGCAACCCTAAGTCATAGCCAGTTACCACACCAACCCAACAATGTCCTCAGATTTATTTACATAGTTATATACTCTGATTCTTATTAATTTCAAATATTGTCCACAAACTACAAACATAAACACCCATAATACAATCTAAATAAACCAATACAGTGGTACCTCGAAAGTTGAACAGATTCCATTACGGAAGTCCGTTCGATTTCCAAAACGTTTGGAAACCAAGGTGCAGCTTCCAATTGGCTGCAGGAAGCTTCTGCAGCCAATCAGAAGCTGCGTCGGACATTCAGGTTCCAAAGAACATTTGCAAACCAGAACAATCATTTCCAGGCTTGCGATGTTCAGGGGCCAAAACATTTGACTCGCAAGGAATTCGGGATCCAAAGTAGAACTGTACAACATTAAAATACAATACCACAATAACAATACAAAGGCTAGAGAAGAAAGCAGTTATTTTCAAACTAACTAACTAAAAAGTAAAACACTGCAGAAGAGGCAGTGGAGGCAAACTTGGCCTCTTTGTAGGAATTCAGAGCAGGGCCTGAATCAAAATGCTGCCAAGAGTGAAGATGGCACATACACAAGATAAGCTGTTCTCTAGATAATCAGGACCCAAACTGCGTAGGGATTTGTGACAGAAGAGTGAATGTTGGACAGCAGGGCAGTGGGACAGAATGCTGGGTGGAGTTCAAGTGAGTAACAAGTAGAATGACAGTCAAAAAATCACAGTTGAAAAGAATAGTGGCTGAAGATACAAAAGGAAAGAGGGAACGAGGTGAGAGAGAGAATGAAAGCATATGACAGCACCATCATTAAAGAGATTTATGTTAGAACAGCATAATAGAACTCCTAGTATCCTGTAAAAATGATTACTTTTTCTGGATTTTACCTTCCTTAAATATTTGTTTTTGTTTTAATTATCTGTGCTCTGGCCTGGGTGGATTCTAGCGGAAGTCTGCCTCCACCCATATATGTAGTAGCAGCAGGTATGTCAAGGGAAGTCTGAACTCAGCGAGCAGGTGAATGACCAACCTGGTGACTTCCTGGGGACAGGGCCATAGGGGTCGGCAACCTAAGGCCCACGGGCAACAAGCGGCCCACGGGGGTAGTTTTACCAGCCCATGAGCTGCCCCTGAACTGAGCCGCCCGCTCTGTGAGTCCCCGCGCACTGTGCTAAACCAGCGCAACGCAGCGTGGGGACTCACTTTCGCAGCACCGGAAATCACGTCTGCGCAGACGCAGATGCTGGAAATTGCACGGGCGCCCGCTCATGGGAGAGAAGCTGCACAAATACCAGCTTGCCTAAATCAACCTAGATAGCTGAGAGTAGGATTTATACGTGGAATTTGGCAGCTCTGACCATACTGAGATTGATACGTCTTGTATCAAGCATCTGCTTATGTCTGAGCTGCTCATATATTGTCTGCTGTGTTTTTTAAAAGCCTGACTCATTGTATGCTAAAAAAAAATTACGTATATTATACACATAAATAGTATAAATGAGTCAAGCTCCATGATGTACTATTTCTGCACTTTGAAGAAGCACAAACTCAGGACAAAAGGGAGGAACGAGCTAAGATGAAGGCATGTCTGGCAAATCCTCACTGTGATCAACTCCCACCTGGAAACCTATGTCCCCACTGTGAAAGGTCATGTGAATCCAGAATTGGCCTCCACAGTCACTTACGGACACATCGTTAAAGACCATGTTCATGGAAGACAATCTTACTCAGCCACGAGTGATCTCCAAAGAAAGAAACTATATCTGTAGCATAATTTTTTAAGTATATTAATACATGCACATTTTTATACAGTTATATGCACAGGTGTATGTATATTTTTATGTGTTGGTTACTTTAGAAAACTTGGAGTGTATATGTATATAATATTATAATAACTCATAAGGTAAAAATTATTCATATTTTGAGTGTAATAGGAAGTGAGAAAGCTTGCTTCTCATTGAGATTAAGAAACAAAACAAAATTTAGAAAAAAATAATCTATGCAGATGAGCTCAACATCAAGATTTTCATAAAATGGAAGATTGGGGACTCTGAATCAGATCAAGGGCCCATCTGGTACAGTACCCTATATCCAGCAGTGGCCAACTAGATGTTGACTCACAGCAGAGCATAAAAGCCTTCCACTGCTGTTTGTTCCTCCAGCAACTGGTTGCCTCTGAATCTGGAAATTTCATCTTAGTATCATGGCAACGAGACATTGATGGACCTGCCTCTTAACCCCTGCACTACACAATCTCTAACACATTTAGCAGAGTTCACATATTTTTAAAATTAAAAATGAAAGAATACCTGTTAAGTGTCCACTCATTGTTTTATCATGGCTATTGAAAAGCTGCCTATATTTCAGTCTTGATGATTGAGGAACAGCCCATTCTGCTGCTGGAGATGCACTGGAGTTATAAAACAGAGACAGTTCTCCCATTATCATTCCATCACAATCAAACATGACAGAGCATCTGCTTAATTTTAAACTATGAATACATCTCTGAAACCACTCATTTACAACCAACCCCCTTAAACTGAATGGGAACATTGTGTCTGAGTAGCTGCAGGAATGTCACCTGTAACAATGCTGCCAAAGTGCATTAAAAAGAAAAAGAAAACAGTCACACTTACCCAGGTACATCAAATGATTGTGCCTTTTGCAGTTTTGCATTTAACTGAGACCCTGCACCAGATCTACTGAAGGAAGAACTCTTTGGCAATGTGGCTGAAATAGAACATTATGTTTTCAGGTCAGGGCAATTAAAGTACAGACAAACAGTTATTGATACAGTGGTGCCTCGCAAGACGAAAATAATTCGTTCCGCGAGTCTTTTCGTCTTGCAATGTTTTTCGTCTTGCGAAGCACGGTCCGTCGCAACTGTGCCTCTTCAAGCGGCTTTAAAAAAAAAGTGTAAGACGTTTTCGTCTTGCGAAGCAAGCCCATAGGGAAATTCGTCTAGCGAAGCAACGCAAAACCGAAAAACCCTTTCGTCTAGCGAGTTTTTCCGTCTTGCGAGACACCACTGTACATAATATATTTTGATAAGTAAAGGACAAGCTGTCAACTTCAGGAATTGATTTTTAGGTTAGCATGCTGCCTTTTGTTTTAAAATAGGCACTAAGACAGCTTACAACAAAAGCACTTTTTAAAAACAATAAAAATTATAAGCAAGAAAAGGCAAAAAATAAAAAAGAGAGTCAAATAATAAAATAATAAAATAATACTAAAGGAGAGAGAAAGAACACTAGAATGATACTGCAAGTAACACAGCTTACCAGGATGACCAAAAGCAGGTAGAGGTTGTATAACAGCTGGTGCTCCATTAGCAAGGGGGGGCACAGCTGCTGTAGGAACAGAAGATACTAAAGGTGGAGACATTCCCACTACTGGAATAGACGCCATTGGCACTGGAGCAACAGCTGTAAGAGGAGGCATACTGGGTAGGCCCCCAATACCTAGAAGAAAGAGATTTTCATAGTTAGCATCATTTACAAGTTGAATGGCCTTGGGTTTGCCAACTACCTCTTTTGTGTCTTCTACCAACATGGCTACTAAGAAGAGGTTGGAAACGTTCACTTCCATTTTCAACTAGCTTCTGCTTATTAGTATGTTTGACAGTAACAATAACTTAATTTGGAGATATTGAAACAAGACAACTTCATAATCATTCAAAGTTAGGTCTAAACCATTGTTTGGGTTTGTATGCAAGAATGTAACTGCTTTTCATTGAAAACAAAGCAAGGTCTGCCAGTTTCTTTCTTGCTGTTGCACCAGGGGATCAGAGTGGAGTGCAGGACTCAAGATTCATGCATGCAATACCCAGCTTATTTCCTTGTCCTAAGCCCTGGAGTACACCAGGGAACCAAGCGGACTCCATGAGGGCACTCAGTTCTATCAAATCAAATGCAATGCTATCAAAACCACCTCAGAATCTCCTATAGAAATTGGGTTTAATCTGTATTAGACTGAAAATAAATACTCTTAAAAGATTAAAATGTGAAGATCTTAACAGTGAGAATAAACTAATATGCTGGAAGAACTGCTTGCAGAGTGGTGGTTAAGTATGAAGTAAACTGAATTAGGCCAAAAAACTAGTTTATTGGTGTAAATATTGTACGCTATTAGGAAAAAAGGCAGGAAACTAAAAAAAAAAAAAAACCCAATTCCTTGGACTGCTGAATGCAATCAAATAGCAAAATTAGTAGTGTTTCCTCTTCTAGTATTTCTGATCAATGTTGCACTTGTTATTACTTTGACTTTTGCAATGACTTTTGAGAGTTGACTAGAGCATCAAGAAATGGGGGGGGGGGGAGAGGGGGAGAGAAAGACAAGTAAGATACCACATATACATAAATGAAGTCTACCCTTACCAAATCCTGGTGCAGTAGAAATGGCAATGGGAGGCTGTATCATAATAGGAGGCAATGCAGAAGGAAGCTGATAACCTTGAAGTTTTAGTTTGATAAGTTTCATAGCGATAGAAAACTCCAGCTGGTCCATTCTCCCATCATTGTTCATATCTGCCAGAGCCCTAAATACAAATAAAGGTAATTCATGACTTGCACACCCTTCCAAAAGATGTAAAATAAATAAATAAATTTGAATTGGAATCTACACTACATTTATGTTATAAAAAAAAACAATTTTGCAAATCAATACATTAAATAATAATATTGTTATATGCTACCTGTACAAAATGATGCAATTCTGCTATATTGTACAGATCATATTACTACAAAGAAAAAGTGCTGAACTGCAGTTCAGGATGAAATATACATGTTCTGTGACCTGGCACTAACATCAAAGGCAGCATCCATATGTAGATTTCTCTCCTGTACATTTACCCTTATGACGACATTATTGCCTTTCTATGTTTCCTTATGTCCACCATCAGCAGTCAGTAACACTGAGCAGTGGTGGACAAAAACATTATGTTGTGACGCAGGTATACATGCCCAAACATCAAAGAGGAAGGAGGGAGGGAAAATTCAGTATCAGATTATTTTCTTTTGATGTTAGTCTCAAGTTGTCCATAAAGTTATTATTCCTCATATTATTTAGGTGTAATGTTTTTACTTCATCTGTATTTCCTACCAATTCCATAAATTAATGCCTTGCAGAGAAAACAACTATTTAAGACTATTCAAACAGTACTATTGCCTAACAGAAAACACAAGTATAAAATAATCAGCCCAACTAATCAAATCCAGCTTGAATGTTTAACATAGTAAACATAGTAAACAACCTCAAGGAAGCCTGTTTTATCACCTTCTAGACTGAGAACTTCCTCAGTCAAAGGTGAACTAGATGTCAGTGACTCTAGAGTATTGTGGCTGCAAAAGGAGAGATGGAAATACAAAGTCCAGGAAATGATCTGATGTTAAAAATATTTAGTTTTTCCACAAATGAAGGTGGTATTAGATTTCACAGAAATTGTAAGATCATGGTTACAACAGGAATAGTGTAATACTGCCATTTAGTGATTTGTTTGTCTTCCCTCCCTCCAGTTTTCATATGTTTCAAGATGAAAGACTGACGTCATTTTGACTTGAGTATAAGGACACTTAAAAGTCTGACCCTAAACCAGGCTTCCTCACCCTCTGCCCTCCAGATGTTTTGAGACTACAATTCCCATTATCCCACTGGGTCCTGCTAGCTAGGGATCATGGGGGTTGTAGGCCAAAAACATATGGAGGGCCGAAGTTGAGGAAGCCCGCCCTAAACCTAGAGTGCTATTATGATACACATCATGTTTGTATTTAATATAACACTACTCAACCTTTCTCCTTTTCAAAAACAACATGCTTACTCTAGGGGAGGAGCCAAAGCATAATGCTTTGAACGCAAAAGTTCCCAGTTTCAAAAGCCCTGCCCTCCTCAGCTAACAACAGTGCAATAAAGTGTTAAAAGCAACTGTATAATCAGCAAGGAAACAAATCAGTTACATAGTTGTAGGTGAATCTCACACAGAGACCACAAAATGCAGCAAGACACAGACTTTCAGGGAAAATACCTTAAACAGAATATACCTTGAAGAAAGAAAAAACCTTGAAGGTGGGGACACGGAGAGGAAAATGTAACCAAAATCCTCAACACAGAATCACTTGCACACCCAGTGACAAAGCTCACAACCCTAAACCAGAACAAAGATCACACAATGAACCAGAACAAAAGACCAGAAGAGCATCAGCGAAAACAGGTCTGCTTCAAGTGAGGCAGGAAAAACGAACTGTCACGCCAAGGAAGGGAATGACTCAGAGATTCCCTTGAAGTGATGACATTATTTCCCGCTTAAGTGACTGAAGGATTACAAACCACTTTGTGGTGTCCTAGTGTCCACTCGAGAATAATACTGAACAAAATGGACCAATGCTTTGACTCAGCTTCATGTGCAGATTTACTTAGAAGTAAGTTCCGCTGAGTTTAATCAGTTTTACTGGAGTGTTGTATTTTCTATTGTTGTGTCTCAAAACGCTTTCCTTTCCTTGGTTTCACTATCTACCCTAATTTTCTAGTTCTCTACTTAATATTTAAGATGTACTTCTATCACTATTTTACAACTACACACAGGTCCTGCTATTGGAGCACTTGTTATCCAAAATGCCCATTTCCTTACTTCTTCCTGTTTGCAGGTTGGTGGCAGCCATTTTGGGCAGAAACCATGGAGAAAGGGAAGGGGGAGATATGAGAAATCAGAGCAGGAAAGATTGGACTGGGAACTGCTTTTCCTTTGTATTCTGCTAGTTGGCTGCAGCAGTTTGGGGTGGAAACCAGGGAGGGAGGGAGATTGGACAAATCATGGATTGGAAATGTTTCCATAGGATAATTAGAATGTATTTGGAATTTATTTGTATTTGTATAAATTGTACAACTGGGGTAATATTGGGGTAATATTAGAAAACTAGTAAAAATTTATTTGGGAAAAAAGAAATGTTTCCATAGGAAATAATTGAAATCATCAGCTCATTATGTGAACACTCATCTAACAATCAATTTCCTGGGGACTTGTTATGTTTGGATAGTAAGACCTGTGTGTAATTGAGTTATAATGTAAATGGTCTTTCATCAATACAAAGAGTGCTCAGAAAACTACTTGGAAACCCCTAATTGAGGCACCCCTTGTCTCCAAGGACAGACAGAGATGTCAAAGAGATGCCAAGTTAAAACAAGACACGGTACAGACCAAGTGATACCCACTACTTTCCTGATGGTGAAGAGGATGAGCGTAGAAAAGGCCAATACACATACTGGGTTGAGCTGTGTCTCTGGAATGTAACGAGTGAATGGGCTCAGAGCAAATGGCCTAATTTCTGGCTATGCTTCTTCATGCTACTATCAGCATTTTTTGCTCCTTCCCAGGTAACATTTTCACAAAGACAGATCATAGCCACAGTCTAGAGAAATGGTCATGGAAAACCTCAGCAATCTATGGCAATAAATCCAGTAACATATTTATTACTTTATGAACTCTGCTCTAGTGATGTCTTGTATCTACCATTTTCAGTGTTTGAAATGTAGCACATTGAGAGACGTGTCTCATTTCAAACTGCAAGTGCCATAAATTACCACCTTGTTTACTATGATTAAATAAAACCTTTGCTTTCATTTGAAGTTTTTGTTATCAATTCATTAGCTACTCAGGAAAATATAACCTGCTTGGTCTCAAACAGCACTACTGAAAGTACGTGGAACTTTTGTGAATTATGAATGCTCACCAGAGGGAAGGATACACCCAACAAGTGGTTTTCAGGGAGTACAATTATCCTAGTAAAGCAAAAATCCAGTAATCCAGATTATACCTACTTAAATGCAGTTACTGTCTTCAGAACCATTACAGTTTGATTTGAAAGCCTACCTAAGACACTTCTTAATGGATTATTGGCTTGCCAACGACAAATACTGTAAGAGGCCAGTAAAAGAAGTATTCAAGCAATAGATGCTATACTGTTTGTTAGTTCTACACATTTTACAAGAATTTAAGAATATCAACATACATTCTACAAGTCTGTACAAATGCAAATATATATTGTTTATTCCATCTTAAAGCACAACCACCTTTCACATCACCATGGCTGTGAAATTTGTTTGCAGTATCTTTGATTTAAAACAAGGAGACTTTTGTGACATAGCAGTCCTTAGCAAATAAGTTATGTGCCAACACAGAAATTTATTAAGGCTTTAACAGATATGCATATTTAAAAGGCAATTACACAGAAATCCTAAAATTCAGTAAATAAAGGCAGTTTGCAGGTCAGAGCTTATGCTTTAGGTGACTTGTTGCTCTTCTCTAGACAATAAAAAAACTCCCATATATAGAATTTCTTTCAGCTTCTAATTTTAGAATCATGCTTCTACTTATTCAGCAAGTATTTCAGGTGGTTAATTTAAGGCTGCCTACACAAAGATATCAGAATGCAGTTTCTCAACTGGTGTATTCATGTTTACCACTTATTTCATTTCTTCATTTCTATTAGTTCTTTGGAGTGTTAAAAAAATGGTTTCACAAAGGCCTCAATGAGAGCCATTTTGATAAAAGTCCTTGTCTTGAAAAGTGCACTTTGAATAAAATAGATGAAATTTAACTGTAGAAAGTTAATATATTGCTTGTGCAATTTTTGTCTGAAATGAACTCCTGAAATTTACACTTACCATATCTGTGCTAAAACTGGTTGAGGTAACCCAGACTGGAAAAAAAAGTTTCTGGCTTGATCACCTGTCAGAAAGGAGGAAGTATTTCAAATGGAATGTCTTAAGAATGATAAGAGAACCAATGTACAATAAATAAAATTTCTATGTTGCACTTTTAGGGTGTTCAGTATATTGCCAGTTATCCTCACACCAGGGATGGGGAACTTGTAGCCCTCTGTTTGTCGCTTGATTGACTCCAATCATCCTTGACCCAGGGTTATTCTGGCTGGGGCTAATAGAAGCCCCTGCCTTTTACCAAGCATGTATGGTAGATCAGTATTATATAAACTGGAGACAGGGGAGATTACGCCATTAAGCAATCTACTCCCTTTTGCCTTGAAGGAGCCTCTACCTTCAGAAAGAACCCTATGTCAAGTTCAGTCTGGCCGCACCCATCAGTCAGAGAAAGACCAGCTGTATGGTGCCTGCTTACCTCCTCCGTGCCAGAAAGAAAACTTGGTTCCAACTACCAATTGCCCTGGGATTGCAGGACTGAAGGGAAGAACTCTCTGGCCTCAGCCTTAACAAGAGGAACAATGGCTGGATTATCAGCAGCACCTCTGTTGTCCAAGCAAAACCAACAGCAAGGGAAGAACACTGTGGCTCAACTGGATGTAGTTGTCTGATTATAGCTCTTTATTCCTGGCAATGTCAAACCAATATTCTTTTACCTCTACTTCCCTTCCCTTGCATGCTTTGTGTTTTTAGTTTGTAAGGTTGAAGGACAGGCCTATATCTCATCTTTATTTATGTGAACTCCTCTGAGATACAAAAATTATAAACAAATAAAGAGGGTGTTATTTGAACTGGGCACTTCCAAGTCCACAAGCAAGCCCCTTAGCTACAATGCTACACTAGTTTTTTAAAATCCACATTACAGCCACCAAAGACTACATTTTATTAAACAAATACTGAGATACTATACTGAAATGTGTTAAAGGGGACGTGAACAAATTCTGAACTGCACATTACTACAAACTGAAACATCCTTTAGTTACCAGGAAATTCACATTGCATTAACATCAGCTTAGATAAAAGGGAAACATATGGTTCCTGCTCTCTCTCCACTGCAGCAACTCTTCCTTTATTAGAATTATGTGCCTTGTGAAAATGAGAAAGCAAACACTTTCTCCACAGAAACTGTTCTTAAAACATATGAATGACGATTTCTCATAAAACTTGGATATGCGTTAATGTTCTTTTCATTCAAAAATGTGTGGCTAGAAGACACAGCAGCACAGAAATGAGGCAAAACTGCCAACTTGTTACATTTTGGGCGATAAGATTTAACCAGCTATGGTCACTCTGTAAGTCTGATCCAAACCTCCATTCCTTCTAGTAAAAGGCAATCAAAATGATCAAGGGGGCTTGAGCGACTTCCCTATAAGGAAAGATTAAACCATTTGGGGTTATTTAGCTTGGGAGGGGGATGTGAGTAAAGAGGAAATATAGTAAAAGTGTATAAAATTATGAATGCATACAAGAAAGAAGATTGAGACTAAACATAAAGAAAAACTCCCTGATGGTTAAGAACTGTTCAACAATGACACAGACTTCCTCGGATAGTGGTAGACTCTCCTTCACTGGGAGTTTTTAAGCAGAGATTGGATGGCCATTTGTCATGGATGCTTTAGTTGAGATTCCTGAATTGCAGAGGGTTGGACTAGATGACCCTCAAGCACAACATGAAGACAACATTATTCCTCTTTGGTTTATCCCTGTATACAGAATTAAGAGGTACACGACCTCTGAATTTTACTACTGTGACTAGTAAGCTGGGGTGCAGCAAATAGAAGAAACAGTGGCTGATAGGGCCAAGGGAAGTTGTGGTGGATCTTGCAGAACCAAATGTTTGGAGGCACCAACCATCATTTTTATATTAGCAAACTGCCTCACTTTCATACTACATCTGCTCCTCCTTCCTGCCGCTTATGGAGGACCATGCAAGAGGCAAATTTGACAGACAAGAATCAAAGACATTTCCCCCCCCCCCATGCACAAGAGCGTCTGCTTCTTTTTTATTTAATAATATTATAATTATTCTAGAACTTATAGATTCCAGTATGAAAAATAGGAGACAACCTATGAGCTAACTATACATATGATCAGAATCACAGAAATCGCACAGCAATGAGTTTTGTATTTTTCCTAACTTCAATTTGGCCATACATTTACAAACATATATTTTTAAAGTACTGGTACTTCCTTTGCTTCTCCTTGCAGTCTTAGAGAACAAGTAGCATTGCTAAGTTGCCTCTTGGATGCTTGATCTGGGGCAGCCCAAGGAAAACCTTAAATTGCATGATGGTGCATATTATTGCAATGGAAATTACACATGACAGCTATGGCATTACCAGTGATAAATCCAGATATTGGTTTCAAACTGTGGAACTGTTGATCATGTTTAGCTCTCTCTTCCACAGTTACAGCCCAGATGTCCAGGTTGCCTAATTCAAAAGCAAGAGATTGAGATATTGTCAGGAAAAATAGGCTTTACAAATAATGACAGCATCAGCTATTTTCTCAATGTGCTATGAAGAATCTAAACACTGCTAGACTTGCAAAAAAAAAGCCCTCCACCACAGTGGCTGAAACAACTCCCATTGCCTCATGGGATGCTGAAGGAAGGAAAGCTCAGCAACTGTTATAGAGGAGACCAATAAGCATATATCCTTGCTGTGCATACAGCAAGCTGGTAACACAGGCTGCTAGCAACACAGCTACAGCTTGCTGCTGAAGATCTAGAATCTATGAATACAGTTGCCAGAACCCATTGGCAACCATAAATATCATTCTGGTGATCAAAACAGTAAAAAGATTCTTGTATTACAAGAAGATAGTGGTTTAGTCATTTAAAATGGCATCAGGATGTATCTTATGCTAAGATGCAGCCTCACTGTATGGGTTGGTGGGAAGAAGTTGTTACAATGCACACATCCTCTACCCTGTAACATCCCTCTAGTCAGCAGCAGGTACAAAACAAATAGACACTTACTGTAGCCTCTGTTGAACCAGAAGCAAAAAGCCTGCTCTCCATCTATTGGAAAAAGTAACTGGCTACCAAGGCCAGTCAAAATGTGTGAATCTCCAGCAAAGGTAGAAGATTAGGATCAGCAGGTGGGCCCCCAACTAATTTTAGGCATAAATCCCCACCTAAATCGTATGACACAATCTTATCAGACCCCTGGGCACAGGTTATATTTGAGCAACAACCTCTTGCTGCCTTTACCTTCAGCCATGCCCTGCATCAGCCTCCCCCACTTTCAACAGCCACCCAACAACACTCAACACATATAAGCAGTAGGGTGCTTTTTTTCAACAACTGCAACTACACACTAAGTTTATTAGTGTGTTCAAGCCCAACTATATTTTCCTCATGAAGCTGGAAAGCAAGCATGGACAAGAAGCATTGGGGGGGGGGCTAATACTTACCAGCAAAAGGTGTTGGAAACTGAGCCATGGTTCAATCACCTTTAACTTGCTAATAGATGCCTGGGGAGTAAAGAGTGGCACATTAAGACAAGCAGGTATACAGGTATTAAGAAGAAGAAGAAGAAGAAGAGTTTGGATTTGAGGTATTTACTTACTAGCATATAATTTACTGATATACAGAAAAAGAGAATGTCTTTATAAATGCAGTAGTCATGTAAATATAATCAAGACAAAAACGGTTTCCAAATGCTATGAAATATGCCCAGGGCAGCAAGCACAAAATATTAAAGAAATACAATATTCAGCTTTCTTCCTGCTCCCAGTTACAACATTGCTCCTTATTTCAGAACCTAGTTGTTCCTGGCCATCAAATACTCAGCCATCTGCACTTAGCTGCATCCTTAGAATGGCCTTTTATTTTTACTCTATTGTTACCCTGCCTCTGTCCTCCACTGGCCCCTCTGCCAGTTACCAGTTCAGAAACCTCACTCATTACCTCTGCCCACAGCTCTGGAGAATTTCCCTTTCTGTGTGTATTATAATCAATATAGACCCCTGTCCGTATACTAAAGATTGAATTTGGATCACCAAGTTCTAGAGTATCACATTATTAAGACAGAGAAACAGCAAATATAGTGAAAGCTATTTTATCCATAGCCTAGGGAAAAAATGAGATACAAGTTTTTCTTACTATGATAATCAGCAATTATGCTCTACAATATGTGCATGCCTGCTATGACTACAATAATTTTGCAGTCACTTTCTAAAATACTAAATACCTTTTAGCCATATTTCACTGTTTCCCAGAAAACTCCAGTGGAATTATATATGATGTTTAGCAATTATAACATGAAGAATGCTAATAGCTCTTTGTTTTCCCTAAAATCTTATATCCACCCAAATAACACTAAGAATATGTACATCCCATATCTATCCAGAGGCAACCCATTTGAGAAAGACATCACCCTTCAGTAAAATAAAGTATGTGGGTTGCATTCAATGTTAGTTCTACTGGGAACAGGCTCGTTGAAAGTAATGGACATGACTAACTGAGGTCCATTAATTTTAATGCAGCTACTCTGAGAATGACTTTAATGAAATACATAGGGTTGTATTCAACCAAGGGTTCTGTTGCATGATCAAAGACAACTTAGGGTTTGAAATCAAGCAGCTAGAAAAATGCTTACCACTTGCACAAGCTCTACTTTTAACCCAAAAAGACGATACTTTGCTACTCGTAAATGTCTATATCCCCCCAACCAAAAACAACAGCAGCAGTGAAAATTGGTCACAACTAACCTTTTATATAGAAAATTTGACCGATAAATACCCAAATGCCTCACTGATAATAGCAGGTGATTTTAATGCCAGAGTGGGAACCAACAATGAACAACTATGTAGCAAACTAAATTGGAATACTGATAATGATATCGCACATGCCCTGAAAATAGGACGATTCTCCAGAGATAGGGTTGTAAACAACGAAGGCTTACGCCTACTTGAATTATGTAACAACTTTAATTTGCAGATTGTGAACGGTTCAACAAAAGGCGATAGAAGCGGGGAATTTACATACTTCTCCCCCCGAGGATGTAGTGTCATCGACTATATTCTTGTCCCTTATAATATTATAAATTCAATCATGGACCTCAAAATTGGAACGCGTACTGAAAGCGACCATCAGCCATTATTGTTGTCTATTAACTTAAAGGACGAAACCAAAATAACCAAGTACAATATCATAGAACCCTCTCAATACAAACAAATGACCCAATTAAAATGGTCCCAGGAAACGAGTGCAGCAGTGGGGCAAAAACTTACAGCCAACCTGAGAAAACAAGTATTATCCAACTTAAAGACCACTAATCCCTACAGTGATATTCCGAAAATTTATAATGAAATCTTCCAAATGTTCGTAGAGCTTAGTACTCCACCTAAAGTTTGGGTACTTAAACATAGCGCTAGCCCTTGGTTTGATGATGAATGTTTCCAGCTAAAAAGAAAGCTGCGTCAAACATTTAAAAGTAATCGCGCTAAACTAGAGCCCTCTTATCTTGATGAAAAAAGACAATACCATTACATTCTGGCCGAAAAGAAACAGAAATATGCAACCCAAAAATGGCTACAATTACTCGACTCAATTCAGAGTAAAAACAACAAAGCGTTCTGGAACCTGGTGTACGGAGGATTGAAAGCCGAAAACCAACTAACTCTACCACCAATTGCAGAATCCAAATGGTCCCAATACTTCACATCTGTATTTAACAATCTACACAGTGAACTCAAAGGAAATGAGACCACTAAAAATAAAATCAATAAACTCCAGGAGTGGCCAAGGGTAGAAGAAGAGGAAATTAGAGAGATAGTTAAAAATTTCAAATCGGGGAAATCTCCCGGGCCAGACGGTCTACCAATAGAATTATTCAAGACCTATATAGATTGGTGGGCAGAACCCTTAGCTCAATTGTTTACTCTCATAGATAAATATGGGATCATACCTGAGATATGGTTAAGATCAATAATTATCCCAATCTTTAAAAATGGCGACCCAAAAGAACCAAGGAATTACAGACCGATAAGCCTATTATCAGTGATAGGGAAAATCTACGCTAAGCACCTTTTATCTAAACTTCTTACCTGGATGAAAAATCTAAATTTACCAGGGAAAGAACAAATAGGTTTCTCCAAAGGTTGCTCTACATTAGACCACTGCCTTATACTTATGCATTTGGTTGAAAAATATAGATCCCAAAGGCAATCTAAGATATATGCTGCTTTTGTAGACTTTCGTGGTGCATTCGACTCAATTGACCGCCCAAAGCTGTGGAGGAAACTCGCAAAATTAAAAATTGATCAGCGCTTATTGATTCTAATACAAAATCTATACTCTTCCAATACCTGTCAAGTTAAACTTAACACCAAAGGTCACCTTTCATCTGACATCCCAAACTCGAAAGGGGTAAAACAAGGGTGTATTCTCGCTCCCTTTCTATTTAATTTATTTTTATCAGACTTGCCAGATCACCTCCAAAAAATAGAATCACATGCCCCTAAACTTAATCAGAAACCAGTTCCTCTCTTATTATACGCAGACGATGCTGTCCTATTATCATTAACGAGCTTGGGTCTGAAACGTCTTATATCTTCTCTGATCCTTTACTGCGAATGTAACAAACTCTCTATAAATTATGAGAAGACAAAAATTTTGGTCTTCTCGAATGGTTGGAAATTAGAGAAATGGAAAATAAGAGGGCAAGAAATCCAACAAGTGAAAATCTATAGGTACCTGGGAATCTTATTCCAGAGCAATTTAGGGTGGGCAAATCATCGCGCAAATGCCATAAAACAGGCAAAGTGTACCTCATCAGCAGTTGCCCGTTTTTATTATCAGAAAGGTAATCAATTTATTCCTGCGGCCAATCAGATATTTCAAACAAAAGTGCAATCCCAGATATTCTATGGAATCCCGCTATGGGTCCATGCATATAATAGTGATTTAAAAAAGATTCACTCCAGCTTTCTGAGACGTATTCTTGGACTCCCAGCTGTGATCAAATATGAAACAATGTGTGCAGAAATAGGCATACACACAATGGAATATTGGGCATGGTCCACCTCAATAAAGTACTGGTTACGCTGCCATTTTCGCTGCCCTCCATCAAGTCTGCTCGCTGATTTGCTCAAAGACTCCTATAAATCAAGATGGTATCAGTACCTCGAAAAAAAGATTGAATCTTTAGGCGTCGAGCTGGAGCCCCTGTACAATTCTAATGAGCAATACATTTTCCATAATATCCAAACTAGACTAAAGGATGTCGAGAGACAAAATATTATGGCAGCTGTAAACAAAATTTGCTCCCCCATATTCTATGATTTAAATATCTTAGATAGCAGAGCCAATTACGTCACTAAATTAATAATCCCAGCCCAACGTAGGGCTTTTATGCTGGCCCGTTTGAATGTTTTTCCCTCAGCATTTGTCAGAGGAAGATATCAAAACATTCCTAGAAACAAGAGATTCTGCAGATGTTCTATGAATGTCCCAGACACCGTAGAGCATTTTCTCTTTCATTGCCCATTGTACAGTATCCCACGTCAACGCGTGCTGTCCCCTCTTTTGGGTGGTCTGGAACCCCAGCAAGGTGAATGTGTGGGATTCTGCCTATCCGACGTCGACCAAAGGGTAACGGCGGGGGTAGCCGAGTTTTTGGTAGCAGTCCTCCAAGGAGCAGGTTAACAACGAAAACCACTGATTTTATATGTATATATATATATATGTATGTAGCCAACTGCTGCCTTTTATATATATTTCAAAGCTTTTATATGTTATTTCCTCTTTTATGGTTTTATTTGCACAATGCCTAATAAAGGTTTGATAAGTAAGTATTCAACCAAGTCTCAAGAGGTTTGAGGGAATTGGTGAATCACTTAGGACAAAAGGCCAGGTAACCTCCTAACACACACAATAGCAAGCTTTGGAAAACACATGACTCAAAAATGTAGACCTAATAGCCATTTATTATGTTAACACTCAAGATTCACTGTTCTACAGCAGCCAAAATCTGTTGTAAAACAAGGATAGAGAACCCACTGCCCTCCTAATATTCAGACTTCAACTACCATAAGCTAAGTAAGCGTAACTAATGGGCACAGATGATGGGTACAACAGCCCAACAACATCTGGAGGACCAGATTCCATAGCCCGGCTCATAAAAGTTGTCATCTATGGTTTGAAAGCATAAAACCTTTCGTAAACTTTCAGACTAAACAGAATATGAAGAGGAGGAGGAGGAGTAATACTACTACTACTACTAATAATAATAATTTATTTCTTGTACACCCATTTGATTCCTTGTCCCAACCACTCTGGGCAGTTTCCACTCCTGCCTCTGCTCCTTACCTTGCACAACAGCAGAACATGGGAAAGGAGCTGCCCAGGTTTCATTGTAAACAGAGTCTGTTGACTCCAGGTAAGGAAGCCCTTCAAACTCTCACCAACATAAAATGATTAAGCACCATACTCCAAGAAATGAATGGCACTCACTCTCTCTCCCAAATGCTCCTTGAAGTAAAGCAAAATCTTCTCCCAATCTTTTATAGACTCTGCATAGCTCAATATGTTAAAATATGCTAGCCACATTAGATGCCCCCATGATTGCTGATCATTGTATCCCTAAGGAAAAAGATTGAACAAGATAGACCCCATTCCAACAATAAATTAGAATGCATAGTAAATTACACAGAGATTACCAAATTACTACCATAGAAGTACGTACAACAGAAACTTAGAACCACACCCATTTGCTTAAAAGAAAAGTATGTTTTTCTTTCACTTTAAGTAGTTAAAGTGAAAAGATTAAAGATTTGAAGAAATTACAGTCTGAGTGTAATTTCCAGTCTTACATACGTAGAAATCATTTTGATTTAGTTGATTAAGGAAGTTTCATGCAATATACCGGTAATTGAGAAATAAAAGCCACACACCATGGAGTTCTCATAAGGTCTGGCAAAGGGACAGATTTTTTTCAATTAGGGTTGTTACTAACATTGTCACAGTGCTAACTTTGCTTTGTAGCTTAGAAGAATCTTAAGCAAATATGAGGGTGTTAGAAATACATCAAAGAGGGGAAAAACCAAGCATCATCCTATGAGGGGCTACTTATTTGGAATGCTAATATTCTTATTTTATACAGCATCAGTGTGCATGGTGCTTTGCAAATCACAAAAGAACCGGTACAAAAGAACACAGTCATCATGAGTTCTGATCAGCAGTCCACCTGGGTGAGATCCCAAGGCTGGTAGCTGGGTCAGTGAGTTTTATTTGGGAGTCTGCATGAAGTTTACTCAAATGAGCAAACAAGACAGAGCTCAACAGCAAGAATAAATCAGCCTAGCAAGAGCAAGCAAGAAAGTACATAATGACAACCAGTACTTGGCAAGATGTCCAGGCCTGGACTGACCTACAGCAGGACGTTTCTATGGGGCTTTCATCCAACTGCAAGACTGAATGCTAATTGTATGGACAATGTTGTGACAATTGTAATGAGACCTCTGGGTACAGGGTGGTATATAAACCATTCATGAATTTCTGGGTGCATAAAACTAGTATGGGCAATGAAACACAGAGATAACAGCATGATAAACCTTAATCTTGCCTTCAGATGTAGATTTGACTGGTATAAACTCCCTTGGATCCTTCAATGATGACCATATTGGTCCAAGTGCTGAAAATGGAATAGGTTTATTGGTGTGGGGAGATTATAGGCAAGATAGTCTGCGTAGGGATTTGTTTTCACCTCTAGAACTGGGGTGTTCTTGTCTATCCCCCTCCCTTTCTAAAGTTTTAAAAAAGGTAAACAACTCAAGGGTGATCTTGCCCCCAAATGTCAACAACTTTGGCTAACTTCCCTCTTTGGGTGACTTCCACAAAAAATACTGTTTTCCTAATTTTGGGTTCAAAAAATTAGGGGTCATCTTATACATGTTTTATACACAGAAAAATACAGTAAACAATCATCTGTTCCTTAGCAAGATGACTTGTTACACTGTGTCATGACTTATTTAACAAAAACAAAGCCAAAATGAAGAAGCCATGTGTGAAAAACTAAGTATACGGTTACTGCTTCCATAGAAATTAAGAGGATAAGTAGTAGACTGGTGCTGGTAATCAAATGCCCTTGCTTAATTGATCATCAGCAAGTGTGCCCACCTCTATAAAATCCAAAGTTTTAGCAGTTTGCTGGTCTGGAGCATTCAGGTGTGTTTTAACACAACGCTAAGGACGAAAGACATCAGCAATGCTGCCCATACAACTGGGAAGGTTTATAAGGCCATCACCACCAATTTTAAGTCAATCACTTTAGAGTGAGAAAGATTATTCAAAAGTGAAAAAGATTCAAGACAGTTGTCAATTTTCCCAGGAGTGGACGTCCCAGCAAATTCACCCCAAGGTGAATTTGCAACGGTCAAAGAAATTGCAAAAAGCCCAAGAGTTACATCTCAGGCTGTACAGAACTCAGTTGGCATGTTAAATGTTAAAGTTCAAGACAGTAAAATTAGAAAAAGACAGAACAAATATGGTTGTTTGAAAGGGTTGCCAGGAGAAACCCTCTTCTCTCTAAAAAGAACATGGCAGCCTGGTTTAGGTTTGCAAAGTTGCATCTTAACAACCATAAGACTTCTAGAACAATGTCCTTTGGACAGACAAGACCAAAGTGGAGATGTTTGGACATAATGTACAGCACCACATTTGGCAAAAACCAAACATAGCATATCAGCACAAACACCTCATACCAACTACCAAGCATGGTGGTGGAGGGGTGATAATTTGGGCTTGTTTTGCAGCCACAGGACCTGGGAACCTTGCAGTCATTGAGTTGACCATGAATTCTTGTGTATATCAAAGTATACTACAGTCAAATGTGAGGCCATCTGCCTGACAGCTGAAGCTTGATTGAAATTGGGTTGTGCAACAGGACAACAATCCCAAGTACACCAACAAATCTACAACAGAACGGCTGGGGGTGGGGGGAGAATCAGGGGATTGCAATGGCCCAGTCAAAGTCCAGACATCAACCAAATCGAAATGCTGTGACAGGAACTTCAGAGAGTTGTGCATAAATGTCACACCCAAGGAACACAGAGACATAAATCACAAACTAGACAACTCTGTATGTAGTTCACAAAAACAGTTAACAATAATGTAGAGCATTTCCATACTGTCTATTACATGAAATCTTAAATAATACATACAGTGCCAAAATAACAACATGCACAACTCAGTGTCTCAAAGCCAAACAGTTCTGAAATAAGTCCATGAGAGCAACACCCTTTGTGTATATGTGTGCTAGTGTGATCCCAACTGAACTCCGAGACACATGGATTTCAATCCGTTTCGTGAATCTTCTTCTGGTCAGACCAAGAAGGAGCTATACAATGGCAGTTCAATGCTCCACCAAATAGATCAGCTCCCACCTTAGAATGGCACTCATATACAAGATGGCCACATCAGACTCATCCTCTCCCAGGCACCACACAAAGTGGTGGCAGTGAGTGAACTTGGGGCTTCTCCTTGCAGCTACAATAAAATGAAGGCTCAGATGCAGCCTGGGCAAGTCAGAGGCTTCCGTGCCGCCGCCGCCCCAGAGAAGAACACAGGAAGGACTCAGGAAAGTGTCCTCCTCCTCCCATAGCCTGCAGGCAATGCACACACACACACACACACACACACACACTGACAAAGCTGCCCATCCTGCGCCCTCCCTCTTTTTCCTTGCATGGCAGCTTGGGGACAGACGCAGGAAAGAGAGAAAGCAAGAGTGCAGAACAGGGGAGGAGCCCCACTGGCAGGAAAGACGCTTCCCACACCAAAGCAGCTGCCAGAAGGTAAGCATTGGTGGTGATGGTGCTCCTGCGGGGGAGACCTCCTCATCTGGGTGACAGGCACCCTGGTAGGTGGGTGGGCAAGGAAGCATCAAGCAGGTAACTCGCCTCCACCACCCAAACTTTGCATCAGGCTATGTCCCTCCCTCATACACTGCCCCCTCCCCTTGCCTGTGCCCCCACTTCCATCTTTTAAGTACCAGCACTTTTTCCCCCTAGAAAAGAAGCACTAGGAAATCCATACTGACATTCCAAGCTGTGTAAAAATCAGTGATACTTTTTTTTTTTTTTTTGCAACTCTGAAACCTAACTCTGGCACCATATTGAGTAACGACAGCAGATAAAAGAGGAATTCTCAATTGCTATACTATATTAAGAAAATTTGGCAGTTTTACCACAGTCAAAACTGAGATTTTTAAAAAGCAATGCACTTTTAAATAGTGAACACACTTGTGGGACCAAAAAGATTCTCTCACTTCTGCAGATGATTCAAGGTTGAGGCATGAGTAAATATTAGCAGAAGGGTGAGTAATAAATTATGAAAGATTGTATACCATGTTCACTGCACAACTAGCTGTAATCCAGACTTCCTGGATTAGACACAGTACAAGAATCAATGTGTAAATAGAAATTAAATTTGTTGCCAAGTAACACTAGCAGCCTCAGTGTTTAAGAGTGCATTTTAGCAGGTATGGCTGCTGCTCCAACCATTTTTGGCCAAAGCAATTCTTACATTGGTAACCTCAAGGCTTGATTACTGCAATGCACTTTATGTGGGGCTACCAACACGCCTGATCTGGAAGTTCCAGCTAGTGCAGAATATTGTGGCTAAACTGCTGATCACAGAATCATAAAATTGCAGAGTTGGAAGGGACCCTGAGGATCATGGGAACAGGCTACTGACAGCATGTAACACTGGTGCTTAAAGGCTTGAACTGGCTGCCTAAAGTTACCAGGCCAAGTTCATGATTCTTGGGGGAGTCTTTGTTGGTGGTCCTCCATGGCTCAAATGCACAGCTTGTAACTACTAGAATCTATGCATTCAGCTAAAAAAAATAAAATGCATTCATTATTGTGGAACTCTAACCAGACTGAGATTAGCCAGACATCCTCTTTGCTGAACTGCTGGCACATGCAAAGACTTTGTTATTTCACTAGATGTTTAAAGGAAGTGCTCAGGACTGAGATGAATTTTCACTGTTCTTATTCTTTGTAAGGAATTGGGATATAATTTTATGTACATTGCTTAGAAATGTTAATGATTAAATGATATATAAAAACCTTAAATATATAAAATGTTAAATAAATACCTTTATCCACATAAGATACCATCTTGGTGCTGAAGATGAACTTTCTGCATTTTATTAGGAATATTAGAAGTAAATTCACAGTAATGGGACACAGGTGGTGTTGTGGACTAAACCACAGAGCCTAGGGCTTGCCGATCAGAAGGTCGGCGGTTCGAATCCCCACGATGGGGTGAGCTCCCATTGCTCAGTCCCTGCTCCTGCCAAGATAACAGTTCGAAAGCACGCCAAAGTGCAAGTAGATAAATAGGTTCCACTGTGGCGGGAAGGTAAATGGCGTTTCCGTGCGCTGCTCTAGTTCGCCAGAAGTGGCTTGGTCATACTGGCCACATGACCTGGAAGCTGTCTGCGGACAAACGCCGGCTCTCTTGGCCAGTGAAGCAAAATGAGCGCAGCAACCCCCGAGTTGTCCGCGACTGGACTTAACGGTCAGGGGTCCCTTTACCTTTACAGTACAACTGCACAGGTCTCATACGTACAGCAAGACTCTAATTGAAGAAGCCAAAATGTTTACTTTTCAGAAGGTTGTGTGTGCATACAACTGTGTACTTCTTGCATTTAACTTGGGAATAAAACATTTAGTAACATTTAATTTTAGAACAATAATTTGTTTTTAGATTCTATAGCAATTTTTCAAGCAAAGCCTTGATTTGCAAATTAACAGCATAAGCAAGTAGTTCATTAGTTTAATTACCCTTGCATAAATCCAAAGGGAAGTCTGCTTAATGAAACACAATTCTTCAGCAAACCAATAGCTTCTAAGCTGTTTCAGGCACAGAGCCATCACATGTGCTTCTAACAACTAAGCATGAGTCTTCAGCAGCTTAAAACGATGGGTCAGCTGAACTGTGGATCATTTATAAACCAACACACAAGATCCAGATGGTAGAACAGCGCAGGGAAAGCACTAGCTCTGCCATTCCTACAGTAAGCAATACAGTAAGCAAAAAGTATTGCTGTGCCCCTATCTGGAAGACAGGGACAGCCTAACTCCTGTTGTATATGCTCTGGTACTCTCTAGGTTAGATTACTGCAACCCTGTGGGGCTGCCTCTGAAGATGGTTCAGAAACTCCAATACAATGAAACATGCAAATGAGCCCTTATTTATAACTCAAACCAAGCACACCTCAAAAGTAAAAAAACACCCTTTCTCTCCTGGCCATGTCAGAAGAGAGGTGTACAAGCCTTCCAGCCAAAGTAGCTCCTGCCCAGAGGTGAAACACTACATATGCATGCAAAGCAAAGCTCATCAAATCTAAACGCACAGAATATGGAGAACAGAACCAAGCTTTAAGGAGCCAGGAGCAAACATTAGCTACATATTGTGGTTAAGGCAAAATGTAAGAACAGCCTACTGGATCAGGTCAAAGGCCTACCTAGTCCACCATCCTGTTCTCTTAGTAGCCACTACTAAGCAGGATTCGAGCAAAGGGGAGCACCCTGCCCTCCTGTGGTTTCTGGTAACTGATACACAGAAGCATTATGAACTCCAAGTGTGGAGGCAGAGAATAGCCATCATGGCTAGTGTCCAGCAACAGCCCTCTCCTCCATGAATTTGTCTTATCTTTTAAAGCCATCTAGGCTGGTGGCCTCATGTGGGAGCAAGTTCCGAAGTTAAGTGTATGCTGAATGAAGAAGTATTTTCTTTTATCTGTGTTGAATCTTTCAACATTCCCCATCCTTCCAATCAATAAAACAGAGCAGGGAAACCACACACACTATCACTCTTTACAGCTAGACACTATAGGAGCAAATGTAGAACAAGGCTAAAGTTTTTGCATCATTCATAAGGTCTAACTCTACCTTGAGAAGCCACAAAAGTGCCATATAAATGAAGCTTTAATTCAATTACTGAAAACCATTATCTAGAGATATACTTCATCTGGTCCAAATTGGTTTCCAGCACAACTTTACTTTCAAATATAATTAACCCAAATTCTATGTTTTACATGTGAAATAAATTCAGACACCAAAAAGATTAAAGCAGCCAGAATATAGTTCTTTTATAACCAGTTTATAATCAAATTCTGTGGTGATCTTTAGTAATTTGTGAAATATCATTCAAATGTAATTAATATTACCAGCTTTCTTCATAATATATATTCTATATAGACTATGTATTTTATATCCTATGTATACAGACACTGCATTTTAAAAATATAAATGTGAAAAAATGCATTAGCTACCTACATAGGGTATTAATTACATGGTCTATATGGGGTATTTACTACCAAGAAAGCCCATGTCTGCTGAAATAAAGGGAGCTGAACACTACAATTAAACTGTAGTTCATTCCGAGCAAGTGTCTAATTCTTCCATACTGTACACTTAGCACAAATAATTGCCTTAAGATAGATACTCCTATTTTCAACAATATGGACTTGGCAAAGCTATTATGCTTGCCTTCTTAAACTGATTTATCTTGTAAATGAGACATAAGCTGTTTGCCTCCTCTTTGTGGATATTTTAATTAGAGATATCAGATGTTATAGATGTGTAGGACTGGTCACCTGATCTCCTTTAAACTTCAGACAACCCAACTAAGATTACATGCATTTGCAGGGTTGGGAAGTGCTTTTATTTAATTACAGCAAAATACAGAACATTTACCATCAAGAATTCATTTCTTTAGTTTGCCCATATAAGTTATATTTTAGGGAACATGAAACTGAATACAATTAAAAGAAGCTTTACATTTTAAAGATTGTTGACATGCTAGGCTGAAAGTCAGATTACACAGCATCTATTCAGCCTTACGCATATGAAAAGCATTTAGAAAGCAGACAGCTGAATTCTTCCTCCTTTATAACCTTCATACCCTCTGAAAATATGTTGATGTCTGCAGTTTTTAATCCTTGTTAGTCTTAATGCTGTTTTTTATTATTTGCATTGTTTTCTATTCAATTTTTGCACTCTGATATATTGCTGATATATATTTTCTGCTGATATATTGATTAGTTGTACTGAATTTTGAATGCTTTATTGTCAGAATAAGTAGAATTATATATATGAGATAATAACTGCTCTGTGGAGGAAGTTCCTTAAAAAGCAGGGTACAATTTTAAATAAAACAAATCTAAACGCAAGCTTGCTAACACAAACTAGCCAATATAACAATGTATAGTTTAAATATTCAGCACTATCACTACATTGGTTTGATTTATTATACAGCTACTGATCTCATTACACAGCTACAGATTTTCAAACAGTATCACAGTAGTTTAAATATTCATTATGATTACCAGTTCTCCTTTACATATGCAACAAAATATGTTTTTAAAAGCAACCGCAATTCAGCCTTAAATAAGATGCAATGCTCCTTGCAATCTCTTCAAACTGAATGTTTATAATTTATATTCTGCTCTTAAAACCCATTAAAACCATATAGTCACTATATTCTGTGGACCAAGTATTTATCCATCAGGAGCCTAACCAAAAACCCCCCCACAAAAACACATTTTCAATTAGTACCTAAAACCAAGCGAAGTTGGTGCCAGCCAAATTTCTGAGGGGAATGCTACAGATGAGGTGGCTTGCTTCCTTAAGAGCCCTTGCTGATGGCACTACTGACAAGCCGAAAGAGCAGGTCTCAAGTCCTGGGTCAGTTAATATTGGGTGACAGTCTCTCAGATAAAGCCATATAGGGTTCTATATGTCAAAACTAAAACCTTGAATTGGACTTGACAGCTAATTGGCAGCCACTGCAAATGCTTCTAGGCTGATGAAATATGGTCTCTAGGTAAGAGACCCAATAAGATCCCCACAGCTGCGTATTGTACTAGCTGCAGCTTCTGAACAATCTTCAAGGGCAGCCTCATGTAGAATGAACTGCAGTAGTCCATATAGAAAATTACTATAGCATGAAGCAAAGTGGCCAAGCTACCCCTTTCTAGGAAGAGCCTTAGTTGGAGAACCAGCTGGATTTGGAAACTTATGCTTCCAGCAATAGGTGGAATCCAAGAATACTCCCCTCAAACTAAATACCTGATCTTTCAGAGGGGGCATAATCCTCCCTAAAACAACTCTCATACCCAATTCCTAGACATGGAAGCCACTAATCCACAGTGCAGAACTTATCCTCAGATATAGGATGAATGGTAAGTGGAATTTTCTTGAGAATTTTCTTTTGATTTATGTCTGCCCAATGCAGGGCTTTTCCTTCTGCCAACATATGCCATATAGTCAACAACTGATTAATGTGTGTCTGAATGACTCACAGTCAAACCTGGAAGTAACCCAAAAACGTCACTAAATGGGTGGAATGGGGGCAGAACAGCGCATGCTTATATGCACTCCGCTGATGGACGTAGTGGCCGGGAATGGAACCCCCATGCATAATGGTCATTAAATGTCTTTTCCAGATCAAATACAATATTCACATAACACTTGCATCTGCTCAAAATGGATGCCTTTATAGGGCACTATGAATTTTTTATGTTGAAACATTTTACATGTGCTCTTCGTATTTTTTACACTAATGAAACATTCAAAAAGGTGTGCAAGGATGCTGGCTTTTATGTCAAGAGAAGCATTTAGTGGAGAAGGATAAGTAAAGGTTGCTTACGGACTGCAGAGTTGAAAGCCAGTATACTCTGGCCACCCACATGATGTGTGTGGAAGGGGGTCTGTGTAGGGGAAACAGGGATTAGCAAAAATAGTCTCCACTTCCATCAGCAGGATCCCTCCACTGGATTCAAAAGCCATACATAGACGAAGGAATCTTTTCATCCATGGAAAATGAAATTAGAATCCAACCCAAGTCTAAAAGAAATCTGAAATTAAAAAATGTTATGCTATGCTCAGGGATGCTCCCACTCACAGGAGCGAATCAACAGCATAATAGCAATTATGATAGTTAATATAATAGCTGTCATTCCCATTTTGAAGCTAGAATCTTCATTTATTTTCACTTTATCAAAGTCAAAGAAAGAACAAGGATCAGAAGCTACATACCAAGGTACTTTACTATTCAAGCAGTAGTCACTACTACTTCTAATTGAGCATGAAGGCTTTAAGTTATTTTAAGCTTTTCATAATTAGCCTTTGCCATTAAGTTGCATTGCAAAAGGTTAACATTCTTAACCAGAAGCTGCTGCAGACATAAAATTTGTATATGGGAATGGTCAGTTACAAGTCTAATGACGTCTTAGGAACCTTGCCAAATTCATCTCAGACTCACAATTCACCTTTAGAAAGCTGTCTCAAGAACAAGGTCTTAAGAACTTATCCTCAGATAAAGGTCAGACAGATATTTGTACTATAATATAGAAGTGAAGCCATATACATCTAATAAATATTTCATAATTAGCTTCATATATATGCAGACAATCAAGGTATGCTTAGAGAATTTTACTGGAAAAACAGAAATGTGTAGCTAAATGCTAATAAACAAAGTTAGAAATGTTTGGTATGTTGGGATCAGAGTATATTCTGTTCAAACAAGCTATGATTGGAAAACCAAGAACAAACCTTGGCTTAACATTGTGGCTCATTCGATGTAGCTTGTTTTATCACATCTGGCCTGGACCACAGTCTCAATTATTAGCTGTTTTCTAGATCTATTTACTGGCATCCCAACCCTGAGCTTCATTTATTTACTTATAGGTATCCCCTATTGATTCCTATGAAACATAGCTCTGAGTAAAGTATTACTTCTTTAAAAGCTTGCAAAAAACAGACATTTGAAGATTTATCAAGTAAACCTGGAAAAAGCTAATGTCCAACTAGAGTACAACTAAAGAGAGACTCTAAAACAATCAATTCCTTTAACTGCAGTTTTAAGCAACACTTTGTCTGTTAACTCTGAAGCAAAGATTCTGGGCTTAATACACTGGTGAAATTGTTCTCAAACAGCTCATCTGTGTGAAAACATGACTGCTGTAAAACTGCCAAAGTGAGAGCATACAAGTACTAATCATACAAGCTCGAACGGTTTGTGAGCTGCTTGAGCCTAAATGCCAATGGTTCTATGGTTTGAATTAAAGAGGCCTTTAAGTTAGACCATTTCCATCTTTTTGCCTGCCTCGCTAGAAATAAGTATTTCCTCCACATGCCACTGGCAGCTTTCCCTTATATCTAGACGAAACTACAGTCCCACTTTTAGTTACACAGAAGTGTTGAGATAGAGTGGTACCCCTGGATGCGAACAGGATTTGTTCTGGAGCGGGTTGCGATTTGCCGCTTCCGTGCATGTGCGTGACGTCATTTTGAGCATCTGCGCATGCGGCAAAACCCAGAAGTAACACGTTCCGTTACTTCCGGGTCGCCGCAGAGCGCAACCCAAAAATGCTCAACCCGAAGCTACTTCAACCCAAAGTATGACTGTACTGTAATGTTTCTACCAGTATTTTAATCACACAATTTTTGAACTACCAGATCTGGAAGTTGGAATTATTTAAAAAGTAATACTTTGCTATAAACCACAGAAACAACAAGCATGCATTCTCCTTTATTATTCCTTAAGTTTCAGAAACTGAGGAAAAATAGGCTTTCAGTAACGTGTATGTCAGTGTATGCTACTATGCACATGCATTATACATGCAAACTCACAAGATTTAGACACCTCCAGCAGTAATTCAGTCTATAAATCTAAACATAAATCCTAAAGACTAGGATCACAATCCTTGTCTTTACTGAATACTTAGTTTCGAATAAACATGCATAGAAATGTAAGTTAAAATAAGTTCTATCCCATTTTCCAAAAATTTCAAAGCAAATAAAAAACAGTAAAAAGATATAAGCAGTCAAAAACAAGTCAAAGAAGCTGCACACAAATACACATCTCAATTAAAAGCAGACAGTTGAACCCAGACTGTCATTTAACTCATGCCCTGTTAGTCACGACTAACTTTTCTCACCATTTCAGTGAGCTCTAATGGCAACTGACCTCATCTAGATCTAAACTAGCAGCTACAAATATATTTTTTGAATGTAATTCAATTTCCTCATTTGATACATTTTTAATAAAAACTCTCAAACAGACTAAATACACTCCGAAGAGTCAAATAGGAAAAAACCAGAGTTCATCAAAGCTGCTAGAGTTCAAATAACTTCCTAAGAAGTTAAGTATTGACATAATGTAAGAGGAGGCCATCAAAGAAGGGGCAAGGTAGCCACAGAAAAGGCTGTGTGGATTGTGTTGCAAGTTCCAATACATGACTTTAGAATAATCATGTATGAATCTCAGTTACAGTGGTACCTCGGGTTAAGAACTTAATTCTTTCTGGAGGCCCGTTCTTAACCTGAAACTGTTCTTAACCTGAGGTACCACTTTAGCTAATGGGGCCTCCCGCTGCCGCTGTGCCGCCACCGGCAAAGTTCTTAACCTGAGGTACTTTTTCTGGGTTAGCGGAGTCTGTAACCTGAAGCGTCTGTAACCCGAGGTACCACGGTACTCCTTTCTATACCAATACTGTATATTAACCTGTTTTGTGAAAAATGTTCAATGAAAAAATGCTGTTATCAATGCTCTGTTGACAGCTTATTTAAAGTACTTCAATGTATTGTTCAAGGAGCTGCTTTTGAGAACCACTTTGGAACTATATGCAAAATACAGGAACAGGTTTCCTAACTGAATTAGGTGCATGGAACTTCCAATTCTCAGACAGCCAGACACCAGCTCTCAGTCTTTTCATGGGACAATGTCACGTGTTGGTTTTAACCTTTGAAGTACTAAACAACTTGGGAACAGAGAATCTAAAGAATCTCCTCCTCCTACGATTGATCTGGCTTGGCATTAGGTTACTGGTCCTAGTCATTAGAAGGTAGGTGGTGACCAAATTTAGTGTCCCCTCAATCAAGGCACTCTGCCTCTTAATTCCCTCTCTGAAGAACTTGGCCAGTCACTATTCCTGCATTCTTTTTGATGCTATATGATCCGTTTGGGCCTTTTAGATCTTTTAAATGTATTTTATGGTATGAATGAATCTTACTCTACTGTATGTTACAGCTATTTTAATATAATTTTATATTTGCTTTAACTTCCTGTAAGCCACCCAAGCTTTAGCAGTACAGCAGCTATATAAATTCTGAAATCTTGCCAAGTATCCTGTACCACTCTTGCAAATAGGCTTTCCTAATGCTTGGTCTATGTTTTACTATTTCCACCTATTTAGTTCAAAAATATTTTTCATGCCATCAGTATCAAAGATAGAAAATGGAGAATTTAATTTTTCTCTCATTTTTCCCATCACTAAGCTACCACAGTCATTTCTTAACCAACGAACATGCCTTCTTGTTTGCCTTGTTTTTCAGATTCCATTGCTATTATATTTAACTTTCCAATATCTATTTTCCCCTCAATATTTTCTACAAAGTATATACTAAGAATATAAGGGTTAAACCAACTATTAAGAGCCCTTGTCAAAAAAAATTTCCTGGAGGGCTACGTTGAGATGTGTGGGAGGGATGTTAATTTACTATCACATTAAGCAAACTCCCAGCAGGTTCTGTACATATTTCTCTTTTATCATTGCTGGGATGTGTCAATTGGGAAGCTAGGTAGTACCTCTCAACAGCCAGCCTCTAGACTAGAGCATACTGTGATTCTGCTATTCACTCTGATATAGCTTTTAACATTTTGCAACACACTATTGTTTATAAGTACAGTGGTACCTCAAGTTACAAACACCTCGGGTTACAAACTCCGCTAACCTGGAAGAGTTACTTCGAGTTGAGAACTCTGCCCCAGGATGAGAACAGAAATCATGTGCTGACAGCACAGCAGAAGCAAGAAGCCCTACGCCTCTAGTTAAGAACAGTTTCAGGTTAAGAACGAACCTCCAGAACGAAATAAGTTCATAACTAGAGGTACCACTGTATTTAATTTGGGATGCTCTATAAATCCCAGATCTTTGATTAGAGTATTAATATCCAACTAATTATCTATTTGGACTTCAGCATCATACTGACATCTTAAATCCTGCCAAAGGAGCTCACAGTTTCATAAGAGATCTAAGAATTTAACTATTTCCTTGGTCTTAGCCTCAAGCATAATAAACTGAACTGGATATACAGTATTTGTCTTTAACAAGCAGCCAAAAAACTGTTTGTGAAGGATGGCTATGAGCAAGAAGTCACTATGTCACATTTTCATGGCTGTTTCATTACTGAACACTTACTCCAGATGAAATTATTTTATATAGTATTACTGGTAAGCAGTTTGTTCTCAGTAGTCAATTTCCTATGAGGAAAACACATCCAAGATGAAGACTGCCTATAGGTACAAATGTAATCAAATAAATGTTGCTGTTATACTCAGACGTGATAAAGACCTTGCTTCTTCCAAGGCTAAATGCCAATCTTTGAAGTGGAGGACATGTTTCCTTCATTACAGGGCTGTGAAGGCCAAAAAAAGGTGCATGGGCTAGAAAGTGCAAGGCAAAAATCCAGACACTTTTTTTTAGTCGGAAAATGTCACTAACGGAGATTCCTCTTTGGAAACCATGGCTGCCCACGCGCAGCAATCTCAGCCAGGGACACTACTGTATAAGTTACTTCTGCATGCTCCACCTCGGATTCTCGTTGCATCTCTTCGCACCGACAGTCTACCGGCGAGTTTGTTAAAACAGACACGAGCGAGAGCGTGTTTGTTAAAACAGGCACGACAAAGACGTCGGCTGCTTTTGCAGGCAAGGCAATCTCGTTTGCCCGAGCCGGGCATAAATAAGCTCTCTCTTCCCCACCCCCCACAAGGAGAGCCCGCTCATCACCCCGCACACTTATTCCCTTCTGCTTGCTATATAATATACATATATATTCCCCACCTCTTAAGAAATAAGAGTCAAAAAGATCGGAGCAGGAGACGAAATCAAAGGCGCCGCTGTCGGCGCCAGAAGACCAGCATTAGGAGAGATTTTTAAAAAAGGAATCACGGCGAAGAGCTCCCGGCGCACACTCCCGGGTCAATGGCCAGGGATCGCCCTCCTCTCGGGCGGGAGGCGCCTGGGAGGAGAGAGGGGCGCCGGGCAATGGAGGGGGGTGGGCCAGGCAATGGGATGGACTGAGGGAGAGAAGAACGGGGACAAAAATCATACAGGGGGGGGAGGGAAAACGGGTCGCCAACCAGGAATAACAACAGGGCAGGCGGCGGGGGCGAATGCGGGGCCACCGAACAAGGGCGAGAGGGCCGCGCGCGTGCGCTGGGGCTGGTGGAGGGGTCCCTCCCCGCCTCGCTCTCCCCAGCGCGCCTGCGCTCCCCTCACCAGGGTGACCCCCCGGGCTCGCCCTGCCCGTTGCCGAGCCCCTTGGCCCACGGGTCCCCTCCGCCGCCGCTACCTCATCTCTGTCGGGTCTCGGGTGTCCTCTTCACCCCCACAGCAAGGACGGAGGGGCGGCAGGAGCAGCAGCAGCAGCCGGCGCGGCAGCGGTGGCAGCGGCAAAGGCCACCGCCTCCCCGAGACGCACCATCCCCGCCCGCGTCTGCTCTTGCTCTAACCGCCGCCGCCTCAGAGTCCCCGCCGCTGTCTCGGGCGGAGTGGGGTGGGGGGGGGGAGGCGCGTGTGGGCGGAGAGAGGGAAAGAGAGAGGAGCGACCTGCCCGGCTCTCCCTCTCTCGCACACCCGCCGCCTGACTGCGCAACCCGAAGAGAGGCGCAAATCCTGAAGCAGCCAACCAAGCCCTCGCCCAGCCCGCAGATCCCACCCCTCTCCCGATGACAGACGCGCCCAGCCACCATTAGGAGAGGGGAGCATTCCGCCGAGTTGGTCGCCGAAAGCGCGCTCTGGGAAAGAGGAGATAAGCCCAAGGGCGCGAGGTGAGGGGAGAGCCGAGGAGGGCACGCAAGTTTCGCACGGGCCGATAGAAATTGTGTGAACGAAGGGGAACCGAGCGAGGCTGGACGTGACGAGAAAGAAGCACGCCTGGTGTTTCGAAAGTCATGCTTATTGAAAGGAGACCGCGGCGAAGCTGACCTGCCTCCCATCCTTATTCTGCCTCTCACACGCCTAGTACGGCTTTTTATTGCCCACTCAGTAATTGGAGAGGCGCTGCATGCTGGGACCAATGAGGCAACCCGTGCTGCAAAGCTTGCTGGGAATTGCAGTTTTAGCAGGCCAGGAACTCCCGTCGATAAGCTATTAGAGCGCGCCGCTCCGGAGCGCTCCCCTCGTTTTTCCCTCGGTCCCCCGCCCCCCCGTATAGAGTGGCAGCCGTTTTGGCCAATTGGGATCTGCGTTTCTGCGCTGCTCCGTTCTAAGGCTTTCCAAGCTAGGATTCGCGCTCCCGCGAGAATCAGAGAGAGGGGCCTAAGAAGAGGTAATGGGTTTGTCATGGCAACCACCCGGGTCTCTTCTGCGGGGCAAGGGGCTGGGCGCGCGAGGCAGAGGGAGCGAGCAGAGCAGCGCTGATCTTTGTGGCGCCTTCAGCCCTCGGGACCTGCAGCCGCCCTTCTTTGACCTCCCGTAGCTGTTCAGGATCCTCACTTACTTTCAGTCTTGCTAAAGAAGGGCGAGGTTCCTGAGCTCGGGAGGTTCCCTGCAGCTATTGCTCATCTCATATCCTTCCCTTTAAGTGGTGTGGGAAATAAAGATCTTGCAATTTTGCATTTAAGAGACCCAGTAAAGTACTGGCACTGTGGTAGGGGCATCTGCTTATTTTGTTTACGCACCGGTTTATTTCGAGAACGTTATACCCTTCTCTTCAGAATAGAGCTGAAGCATAGACTAAAATGCAGTAATAGGATAAAATAATTTTAAAAGTGGAGTTTCCAAAACATGCCAGCGATTGCTAAAGCAAAACACAATGCACCAGCAACGCTTCACTTAGAGAGGCACACTTAATTGGAAAGTGAGTCCCATTGAATGGAACTCAGCTGAACCTTTGAATAAATGTGCTTTGAGTAGTATTGTGTAAAATGTCTAAAAGGCTGGCACAAATTGAAAGGACTTCACCTGGTGCTGAAAAGGCATTAAGCCCAGTGTCTGGCAAATATGAAAAAAACAAGACCCTACAACTGAAAAGCCTTGTTTGGCTCACAGCCCACTTCCCATTTGAGGTTAGGGGAATCCAGAGGAGTGGCTCCACAGGTAGATCTTATTGACCAATAAAATCCAGATGGGCCTGCTTAGAATAAAATAGGATATCTGCAGAAATTTCCAGCTGAGACCTAGAAATATCCTTTCATGCACAACAAATTTGCCTTTTCACTTATTCAGAATTCTTGTGCTTTTATAGGGTACATTGGATAAGTAACAGAGAAGTGCTTAAGAGTGAGAGGGAAGCTGAGGAGTTACAGGATTGAGGATGAATGAAATGCACAAGAAACAGTAAAGGTTTCAGACAAATAATCCTTACTAAGTGGGCCATCTTAACCTAATAATTCAGATTTACAAATTATATTAGGTGCTGTGTGTGACAATGTATACATCACCTTCCATTTCCTTGTGTATATATGCATATTTTAGATAATTAGTAATCCCATCACAAGCTGCTCCTAACTGTAGTCTTCAAGTACCGTACCGTACCATACCATACCATCACTTCATTTCTTTCTGCATCCGTTTGTCTGCAGAGAGTTGTGGTTTTGCTTTGGACGAACTATGCTTATACAGATGGTTGGCTAGACTTGGGCATTGAATCGTACAAACTGAGCACACCTTAGAATATACTCAGTGCTCTTCAGGATTTGTGCTTTTAAGAAAAAAAAACAGTTATGGTAGGTACTAGCCAAGCTAAAAATACTTCTGGATAAAGGTTGGAATAAATGGTGATCATAAAAATAAAAAGTTTTGAGTTTGTGGTAAAATTCTACAGAAATGTTTTACAATTAATTTTCAATTTCTTGTAGTGCAGTCCTATATATTTTTTCTAAGACGTACAATGAGACTTTCTCCTTGGTAAGTGAGTGTAATAATGCAACCTGAATCAACTTAGTGTTGTTCCCATTTTTCAGATGAGTGAAATGAAACAGATGGTGATTTATCCCTAAAGCTAGTAAATGAGTTTCTTTCTTAGATTTCTCAGAACTAAACCCAGCGTGCTGTGATGTAATAAACTACTCCATGGTTAAGAAGTCAATGTATATTCATGAAGTATCTTTGAATTAGGGAAGGAAATTAAAAGAAACAGGTAAATGTTTTTCAAACTGTGATCGGAAGAACCTTTGAGTTACCGGTACTTAGAAGTTTATCAGGGTTCATTGATAATTGCTGATCAAGACTTACATTACTAAAGCAGGCTTTTCCAATAAGAAAAATGTTGCTTGTATTGCTCAATCATAGAATCATTGTAGGGTTGGAAGGGACAACAAGGGTCATCTAGTCCAACCCCCTGTAATGCAAGAAAGTTTTGCCCAACATGGGGCTCGAACCTGAGATTAGGAGTCTCATGCTCTACCAACTGAGCTATCGGGGCATAATCAGAAGCATAATTTTTCTGTGGAGCTGATGTTATGAGGTGACGCATCTTTCTAATGGATAATAGTACAATATTATAACAGGAAATTTGTTCTGGGTTTTCCTGCAACGCTCCAGAGCAGATTTGTGGGACAGGGGCACAAGGAGAGGGAGAGGAAGTTTAATTGCTAAGTTCAAAGTGCTTGTGTTAGCAGAACTGATGAGTTAGATATTGGCCTAAATTCGTATTTAGGTATTTCATTTCCCACTCTATATTTTAAAGGTCGGAATGAAAGGCTTATATTGGCAGCAGAATTCATCTGGAGAAGAGCCCACTTTTGTTTTCCTGGAAAAGGTAAGTTATTTGCTTAAAGAAATATAAGACTGCATACACATCTAAAATATGTGATGCCATAATTTGTTTTAGAATAATTACAGCTTGCCATCTCATGTGATCTTGGACAAACTGTGGCTAGTTGAAAGAAGCCAACTTCAAACTATAGTTTATAAAATGTCTTGATACAGCTAAGTGTTAAGATGAACCACAGTTTTCTGTTTAAGCTAAACAGCTAAGCTAAAGTTAACCTAAAACAATAGCAGAAACTTCCACTCCTTGCACTAGCTCCAGAAGAGACTTCTAGACTTATTCTTGTAATTCTGAACCATGGTTTAGCATTACATCTAAATGCCATCCCATCTCAGTGGACTTATAATGGCCAACCCATGGTTTGGCCTTTGGGGTGTGCTTTGGACTTGCCTGCTCCACTTTATGTCTCATGCTTAGATTTCCTTCCTTCCTGGTTAGCATAAAACTGTATTTAGGCAGAATTAGAAGTCATACTTTGAAGTGGATTTCCAAGTGCTGCATGCAGGTGAACTATAGTTTGAACACACCATAATTTGTCTGGTTCAGACCTAATTATAAACTATGGTCTGCCTAAATCATGACATGAGAAAGTGGACTATGTGAGGACTCAGAGTGTGAGCCTGAACAACAGCCCTGGTTGTCAAACTATGGGTTGGCCGTGAGTTATGAAGAAAGACTCAGATTTGACTTAAAGCTTTTCAAAGTGGGGAAATTATACAACAAACAAATTACCTTTTTTAACTTTGAAACATCTGAGTTCAGTAACTGGGTTTTTAAAATTTGCTTCTCAATCCAGTTAACAAAATACATGAGAAAATAGCTTCAGAACCAGAAATATTAAAACATGCATTCCACTTTTGACTGACAGAGCAACCTTATTTATGTCTGTGTTCATGATTGGAGCCTAAGATGGAGAAAAGAACATCAGACGTATAATCAGAATTGTAAAAGTTTTTTTTTACTTATTTATAATTTACAACCCGTTGTAATAATTGCATATAGTACAGCATCCCTTTCCTGGATTTATTATAAGGTCACTTTTTCACTTCCTTCTCAAAGAGGAAAGTGACTTGGAAACTTTGAGTTAACTGCCTGAATCAGAAGAACTCTGCATAAGATTTCCATAGAATTTAGTTCATTTGTGTGTGTGTTGCATTCTATGTATTGTTACTAAAGTCTTGTTACTAGACGTAACTCGTACATAATCTTCTAAGTAGCTTTAAAACTTTGCAGGGTAGGATTGCAACACAGTTCATAGGAACAGAGGAAGCTGCTTTGCTGAGTCATATCATTGGCCTCACTAGCTAAGTAGTGTCTACACTGATGGGCAACAGCTTTCCAGGATTTCACACGGGGTTGAGTCCCAGCCCTACATGAAAATGCAGGAGGTTGAATCTGGGACTTCCTGTATACAAAGCTCTACCGCTAAGCTACCTTTCTCACTATAATCTAGGGGAAGGGAAGAACTCTATCCGCAAAACCAGTTAAGCTGAAATACCTACTTGTGACATACTTACATATCCTATAGTGGGTGAATTATGTCAATTCAATCGTAGGATAACCTTCCTGTCACAAGAGACAACTATGTGAAAGTGCAAGTGAAAGCCTGTGCTCTAAGTCGGATCAATGATAAGGTACTTGTATTATTTTACTTCATAGAAAGTAGAACCTATGAACCTGCTCTTTGATTCAAGTACATCAAAATGCTGTTAACCCATTCTGGTGGCAGTTTTGTTTGCATAAGGCAGGGGTGGTGAACCTGTGACCCGCCAAGTGTTGTTGGGCTCTGACTCCCATGATCTCCAGCCAGCATAGGATGGGGGGAGTTGAGGTCCAACAACATTTGGAGGGCCACACATTCCCATCTCTGGCATAAGGTAACAGAGGCACCCTTATAATTTACAGCGTAACTCTCTATACGTTTATTTACAAGGAAGTCAACAATGCTCAGTGGAAGTTACTTACAAGTAGTATGTTGGTCCAACAGTCAAAGTAACTGCTATTTATATAAGGTGCCTCTTTTCAACTAAAGGATCACCTTTTACTGAAATCTACCTTATTCAACTATGTAAAACAGTAGTATAAATGAAGGAGGGGGTTCTAAGACCCAAATGGCTGGCTTCCATACCACTACAGCATGGGTAGGCAAACTAAGGCCCGGGGGCTGGATCAGGCCCAATCGCCTTCTCAATCTGGCCCACGGACAGTCCAGGAATCAGCGTGTTTTTACACGAGTAGAATGTATGCTTTTATTTCAAATGCATCTCTGGGTTATTTGTGGGGCATAGGAATTCTTTCTTTCTTTTTTTCTTTTCAAAATATAGTCCGGCCCCCCACAAGGTCTGAGGTACAGTGGACCGGCCCCCTGCTGTAAAAGTTTGCTGACCCCTGCACTACAGCCATTACTGGGGGGGGGGGGTCCCTGTTAGAGTTGGCCCACACAATAGACACAGTTGACAGTGAATTGTCCTTGTTTTCAGCAAAGTTTGTGTCCCACTTCTACAAATGTTTGCTGTTGGTGTGGAGATTCTCCACATTATGAATGATAATTGCAAGGATGATCCTTGCTCTACGTGTTATGCCTCCTTCAGCTACCATGTAGAGGCTGGATCAAGCGCCATTCCCAGGACTGCATATAAATTGGCTCTAATAGAGGCTTAAGTGAATGCTATCCGCCCACACTTAAAGCTAAGCACCCCCTCGGGTACGCTGGTTAGTTCTATGGTCCCATAGTTGAAGAAATCAGTTGGACAACATGTACCCCATCGCTTCTGGGATTAGAGCTAGTGTGCTGTGCTAAGTATACAAATGTGTGCAGCATAAAGACCTGCCTTACTACATTTACCTGCCTCTTAGAACTTCTCTAGCTTACTATGCTTTTTAAAAAAAAATACATAATTTAAAAATTAAAAACAGATTTATGTGTGATTTTTCTTTTATTTGTTAGTGCAGGGTTTTTTTGCTTTAGATGGGTATCTGGCCTGCCCATAACATGAACCGTTTTATCTTGTATTGAAGAAGAAATAAAATAGAGAGGGGAACAAAGCAAGGAAAATTAAGGCTTTTGCCAGGTGTTACTGCCATTATGATATGATTTATTAAAATTATTAAAAGCGAAGGATGTTGTATGTGACATTTTCATAGCATTTCAATAATTAGATAAATAACTAAACTACTAAATCATTTTTTAATCATTTTTGTACATAGAGAAGACAGAACATGGTAACTGTAAAGACCTGGGGTTTCATAGCACAGTCAAGTTAGTATCATCATGTTACTCTAAGTTCCTGTGGAACTTACTTCAAGAAAAATGTGTGTATGATTTCAGCCTTACTGGACTATCCTGTATTAATCTGCCATTAAATGTTTGGTGGGAGGCCGTAATAGCATTTTACTGTACTAATATGTACTCAACATTTATCATTCTTTACAGTAGGCATTCTAACCATTATTTGACTTAGCTTTTGTCAGAAATCAAGATCAAGAAGGAGTTTCTACCTGTTGGGAGGGAAATTGCTGGTGTTGTGTTGGAGAGTGAGTATACTAATTAGTATAATGTTGCTGTTTTCTTTGGCAATGAAAAATGCCTTGTAAACATTATTTGTACTATACAGCATTGAACCCCATTAATCTTCTCAACATGTGACATTTGGTCACATTACAGTGTGGCAAAGAAACAAGCCACAGTGGGACTATGCTGATTGTTAATGGCTGGGTTTATTAGGGCCACTTGAATTCCCGAGTGCTTCCGTTTACTTTCTTCTATATAAATATTTTGTTTGTGAATTCCTGGAAAACATTAACACGTCTTATGTGTTCTATAACTGTGAGAGTATGAAAATCTCACCTTATCGTTAAGGTCAAGGACTTTCAACTATGGCTTTCTGTTACATCTGAAGAGAGGCAAAGAAGTGGCTTGGCACATGGCTGAGCAAAATACATGAGTAGGCACTACAGGCTTTGGGAGAAAGGGGCAGTGTGTTTCTGTAACTTCTCCCAATTAAAAGAACCCCAAGGCAAGAAGAATAAAACATGCGGAATCTGCATGTTGGCTACTGTTTCCTGGTCATATGACAGAATGGGGGGGGGGCGGGTCACAGAAATCCACACCCTACTAATTCATCTCACAAGCAGAGAAGCTGACCTGACCTTGCTCTGCCCTCTGCAAACACAGCAAGCTCAGTGATGAATTGGGTGGCAAGGAAAGGCATTAGAGTTCCTTTTCCTTTCATCCCCTGCCATCTTGTCCATTATTAAAGACTTTTACCGAAGGACACAACAGGACTCCTTTTCCAAATGTGGTTCAAGCCCTTTTTGCTGTGAAGTGACAGTGGCCTCCAGGCTCCAATGAAGCATTCCTGATCTCTGAACATCTGGGAAACCCCAGAGTCTGTTCTATGGTCTGATGCCGTTCTGCTTTATTATGCCTCAGACAGAGGTGAGAAACCATCCCTTCCAGGTGGTCTCCTAAACTGGACCCTCCTGTCAACTAAGTTTGCATTGGTTGAGGCTGGTAGAAGTTAGGAAGGAGTTGCTTTTACATTTGGCTGTTTCTTTTCACCCCACTCTTCTCAGACAGACCCGCCCAACCTGTGATCTACCAAGTCAAACAGAGACCACCAATCATGCCCTGATGCTTTCACAGTCCTAGATAGGCAGAATAAACAGGAGCTTTATCAAACTTTTGGTTCTTGTATCACATGTTGTGTAGCCCTGCTATAAGAAATTAGGAACTAGGGACAGGATCCTGAGTGGAATGCAGATACGCCCAGTTACACTTCCCTTTGGCTGATTAACATCCAATGAATGCCCTTTTAAAATGTGTTGGGGAGGGGGAAAGATTATTGAGTTTTTCTCATTTTTTTATTATGTATTTTGTGTTTCTATGTTATGATTTTGTTGTGAACTGCCCTGAGATCTGCAGGTATAGGGCGGTATACAAATTTAATAATAAAATAATAATAATTGTATGAGAGTGTTGAATTGCCTGTGCTTTAGGGTCAGAAGAGCTTTTTCCCAGGTCCTGCTGGTAATGACTTCAGGTATTTTGCGTTTCTCTGTGCCTTGTGATTCAGCTCATTTGAAAGAGTCACTTGGGTTTTTTCCCTTGTAAGTACCTTTCTGCCAGGGCAGCTGGTTTCTGTTTGTTGAGGAAGTTGAAAGGGAAAGCAAAGAGGATCAAATAACTCCAGAATGCATGGAAGTTATTCAAAACCACATTAAAGAAGCTCAGCTAGAATATATACCACAGATCAGGAAAGGTACCACTCAGGCCAGGTGGCTAACAGTGTTTTTAAGAGTTGAGGAAGTTATTGGAGGCAAGAAAACATAAGTCTTGAGGAGAACTAAAAGGAGCACAAACTTCCTCAAAATAAATGCAAGCAGACATTAAAAACAATTAATTGAGGAGTACGTTGCTAAGAACACTAATGGAAAGAACAAAAAAATGTAATTAAATACACTATTAGCAGGAAACCAGCTAGGGAAGTAGTTGAATGACAAGGGAGTCAGAGGTGTGGTAAAGGAAAACAAGCAGACTATAGAGAAGCTGAATGGTTTCTATCTGTCTTCACCATGAAAAATGTAGGGCAGATTCCTATTATTAAACTAAGTGTGAGCTGGAGTTAGGGTAAACGGTGAGATGGCCAAGCTTGCTGATTACATCAAGAGGTTAAGAACAAACTAGGTAAATGGGCATTAAAATGGCAAATGTGATGTGTTGTAAGCAAGTGCAAAAAAACCTCCCAAATAAAATAAAACTGCCAACATAATAATGCCACTATGCAAATCTGTTGTGCGATTGCATTTGGAATACTGTCCTGCTCTGGTTGCTGTGCTTCAAAAAAAGGATACATAAGGTTCAGAAAACACCAACCAAAATGATTATGGGGCTGAAACAACTGTCCTGCATTTGGGGCTTTTTAGTTTATAAAAAAAGGCTTTATAAGGGGGACTTGACAAGTGCATAAAATTATGCATGTTGCAGAGAAAGTAGAAAGAAGCTTTTCTCCTCAGTGCTAGAACCTCAGGTAGTTCAATAGAGTGGAACAATGAGAAGCAAACCAAAAGAAGTCCTTTTCCCCCTTCCTTCTCCTTCATGGACACAGCAGCAGATGGTGTGTGATATAGCTTACCTGATCACCTGGCAGCAGAGTTGCTGCTTACCTGATAGTGGGAGGGGCAAAGCAGCAGGGAGGTTAGTGCTGTTCAAACACACCTACAGGCAGGGGCAGAATTTACACAAACACACACCCTGGTGTTTTTATTTGTATTATTTTATGCACCCTTGGCTCAGCAGCCTGGCGTTGCCAACAGAAGTACCTCATTGGCTCTGGGGGTGTGTTTCCACAGCCCCGACCTCTGTGAAGCCTTGACACCCTCCCCTCTATCCTGGTAAGCAGCTGCAACTCTGCTGCCAGGAGATATGGGGCAAGTGGCGCCACCACACCCTTCCTTCTGCTGCTGCTTAGCATGGACTTTCACTACCTCTTCACTGACATCTGCTCGGGGGATCAGGAATTGCAGGAAGTTTGCCTTTAAGTTATTGTTTTGCAAATACAGTTTTCAAAGTATAGTAATTTCTCTTGGGTTTTTTTTTTATTTAAATCCCTTTATTTTCTTTTGTTCAAGCTGGAAATAAAGTGACCTTCTTTCAACCAAATGATGAGGTAGTTGGTAAGTTGCAGTTTTTTAATCTAAGCAGTGAATACTTTTTAAGTGAAAGAGCTGCATTGGGTTAGAATAGCCTTCCTTAGCCTGACGTTCTCCAGATGTTTTGGGCATCAGCCCCAGACAGCACAACCATCTTTTTAGCTTCCCAGTAACACTGTGACACAGGTGAGGGGCTAGGCCAAGGGATGGTGACATGTCTGCGGCTAATGAGCCTTATGTCTGCATCCAAATTGTATATGTTGACATGGGGCTACATGCAAACAAATAGCAAATTAAAATAATCAGAAATTTTAGATTTATTTTACTTTTTAAATCTTAAGTATTAATTTGCCTTTTTATGAGAATCCCCATGATGCATTGATGTGATAAATTTTGTATTGAAGAATACATAGGAATTGTTAGCAGTAAAGTCAAAACTTAGCTATATTAAGGTGATCCTTTACCTATGTGAAAATGATCCACCAATGCGATTTGGACTTCTTTCCACCTGTATCATCTCTTTACTTCAATACTGTGAGCAGATAGTGTAACAAACTGCTAGTCTGAACATGCCCTAAGGCAGGCTTTGCTATGTACACATGAGTAAGCTTCCTGGAACTGTGCATAATACATGTTCATTTCATTAATGCTGAGTTCCATAACTATCACTCATTGGTACCACAGTGCACTGTAAAGTTCTTTCATAAAAGGGTCAAAAAAGAGGTTTTTTGAGTCTGAGCCAATCTGTTATCACAGCAGCAGCGACACTTAGGGTAGAGCTTGCAAATTTTACAGCTTCATCCCTTCCAGCTGCATTATATAGAGGTGACAGAAGCTAAAGGTGATGGGCAGACTAATGATTAACAGCTCAATCCTAAATGTATCTAGTGAGAAGCAAGTCCTGTTGAATTCAGTGGGTCTTCCCAGGTCAGTGAGGTTAGGGCTATAGCCTTCCCTTAGAAATGCAATTCTTAGTTGACATATGATACAGTATATATGTGGTTTGAGTTGAAGGGTTTTGTTTTGATTTCATAGGAATTTTACCACTGGATTCAGAAGAGTCTGGTTTGTGCGAAGTTGTTCTAGTTCATGAGCATTATTTAGGTATGTATCTTGTGTTAAGCACCACATGGAACCCAATGAGCACTTAAAAAAAACTATTTACAAAAGTCAAATTTGTTTTATTTGTATATATTGCAGTTTATTTGTATATAGTGCACACGTGTCCTCAGAAGTGTAGTGTCTTACACTGACGCCTTAAATGCTGCACAATTCATCTCTTCTAAAGAAATTGCAGCAATACATACTTTTCAGTGAGTTAATGTTCAAACAGAAACCACAAGAGCTGACTCACCCCTTTCATTTCTCCTAAGCTACTGCTCTTGTTGCTTCACTCAACTATTTTTGCTGATTTACTCTTAAATTCTAAAAGCAAGCATTTCTGAAAGCAGTGTCCAGCCCTGCTTTGAGCTTTGCATTCTTCTCAAACTTCTTCGATTATTCTAGGCCAGATATCCTGGTTTTCCTCTGGTGCAATAGTTAGAACATGCATTTGCAAACTAAACTAAATAAATAAAAGCAGCAGGCAAATCCAAAAGGTCAAGAGCATTGGGTTGGATCCAAAGTTATCACCGTTCTGTAAAATGTTGCATGATCACTAAGGGAAGGGTCTACTCAACCAAGGATCTGGAGCAGCCTTGCCCAGCCTCGTGCCCCCTAGTGCCCCCATCAGCCAGAGCCAGCTTGATTAATAGTCAAAGATGATGGAAGCTGTAGTCCAAAATTTTGGGAGAGCACCGAATGGGAGAAAGCTAATCTAGAACTGTGTCACAGAATTTTTTTTAAAAAATATTATGATCCAAACTGTAATGTATGGTCATAATTTATCTACAAATCTAACCTCTTGTGAGAGCATGAATAGGGGGCATGTTGTTTAAGAAACATTCCCTTTAGGAAAGATGCTATTTCAGGGGTGGGCAACCTCCAGCCCTCAAGACCATTTTCCCCACTGGTGATACTGGCTGATGGGAGGGCAGGGATTAACCATGTGTTTGCTGCAGGGCCCTGTTCCCTGGCCTGTGGTGTCATTGAAGAACTGCATACAATTATGAATCCTGTGGAGTTTTCCACACCCCCAGCTTTGAACTTTAATTGCTATCTGGCATCAGACAAAATCATAAGTCTGTTGTTTCTATGTTTCTCAACATGACAATGATGTCATAAGCCCCAACACGCCTATAGTCTTGTAAACTTAAGTCACTCAACTAGGGGTCCAGGTGCAGATGTGCTTTGCCACGTACATTAAAAGGTTGCAGGTGCCAGATCATTGGGTCCTGGGTGGCCTTTGTGATGCAAGTTAGTTATGCATCCAGTTGTACATTTTGCAATGGCTGCAGGCACCTGAGGCTGCTTCTGCAGCCTTGTCTCCCTTGCTGGATTGCGACTGCGGCCTTTGCAGGAATCTTTATATTTTTGTGTAACACAAACCTTTCTGAATATTTTGTATAACAAAAGTTCAATAGCAGAACGGCATCCTTTGAAACTACAGCTGTGTTCTGTAGTACTCAATACAAGGTAAAAGACAACAGAAAAAGAAACATTAAAAAAATCAACTCTATGTACTTTGGCTACAACCCAGAAATTTTAACTATCATCGCTGTAAACCCAGCAGGGTTCATATTTTTCCAACAGCAGGTCCCACGAAATGCATCACAAGTAGTTGTTTTTTTTCCAAAGTTAGGGAAATTTCAAAATTAGCATGCAGTACATTGAGGAGGGGGCTACGGTAAGGAAAACAACACTGAAATGTTTGAGTCCTGCAAGTCCTGCTGGATAACAAAGAATCTCACTATATTGTGGCATTCCTCTGTTTAGCCTTTCTAATATAGTCATACATTAGAAGCCAAACGGAATCCGTTCCTGAAGTCCTTTAGACTTCCAAAGCGTTCGGAAACCAAGGCGCAGCTTCCGATTGGCTGCAGGAAGGTCCTGCAGCCAATCGGAAGCCACAGAAGCCACGCCAGACATTTGGGTTCCAAAGAAAGTTCTCAAGCCGGAACACTCACTCCCAGGCTTGTGGGAGCCAAAATGTTCGACTCGCAAGGCGTTCGTCAACCAAGGTACGGCTGTATAAAGGACTGCTAGCAGCTGCCCAAAAATATGTGGATTGCAAGCACTTGTGCCTTCATAGGGCTGTTTACACAGCTAAAGAAATCTTAGTTGGTTAATGAACCTTAGTCAATTGTTCAATTATATATGGATAGAAATAAATGTTCAGGACATGGACCTGAGCGATGGTGGTAAATTCACTATAGCTAATGGAGCATTGGCCCACCAACCTCATCCTGTCCTCAGCCAAGCCCCACCTGCCTGCCTTCTTTCTGACAACCAGCCCAGAGGTTGGCACTGCCTGGCAGCTTCCTTCTTAGCCTCAGCAGGGAGGAGGATGGAGACAAAACGGGATTTACAGGCTCTAGCTGTCACTGGCTCTGACTTCACCTCCTGCTGTTCTTGCTGCCTTCTAACCTACCAGTCCGAATGGACAGCAGCCACTCCTGGAACTGACCCAGAGAAGTGGGTGGCAACATCTGCATACACATATTAATGAAAGACACTTTGTCCTCTCCAAGTTATGGAAGAGACTCAAAGAATAAAACTAAACAAAACAAAACACAACCTTCCACTGATGAAACATAAGAAGGCTGATTAGATTAAGTCTCTCTATACCTGGCATGTCCAAAGTCAACAGCTTTGGGGTAAAATCATAATAAAAGCTCAGCAACTTCTTCAATCCTAAAAAAAAGGTTAACAACTTTGGTCGGCCCTTTGGTCGGCCCTCACGGCCCTTCACTTCATCAAATCTGGCCCTCTTTGAAAAAGTTTGGACACCATTGTCTACACCCTTCGAGAAGGTTCAGAAATGAATTCTGCCCCAAACTAAGAAGTTTAAACCACCGTTAGCAAATCCCTTCTAAATTTTGGTCTGATGTATGGCATAAAAGTTTCAAAGCTGTCTGGTGTGGTGTTTACATAGACAGCTAGAATAATATCTGGATTAATTATATTATATTCAGGTTACTGTGTGTTTTGTGGCCTTCCAGAAATGCAAGTTCTGTTCTTAATAAATGTTATGGTAATTAATTTTCCTCAACTTACTTATGTCATGTAATTGTGCTATCAAGATTCAGGTTTTCAAGTAATTTGGATTTGTATTCATTTTTAAAGCTTACTTTGAAAAACATTGAAGTGGTAGAGAGAAGGGAATATTGGAAAAAGAAAGCAATATTTATTTAGAGTATTCCAGAAAAGGCAGGCCTGTGTAACACTTGTCAGTATAAATTTGACTCTGACCCAACACACATAAAGTCAGGTGTGGAGTTAAGAGCTCCCAAATTACTTAACCATCTAAACCAGTGGTGGCCAAACTTGGCCCTCCAGATATTTTTGAGACTACAACTCCCATCATCCCTAGCTAACAGGACCAGTGGTCAGGGATGATGGGAGTTGTAATCCCAAAACATCTGGAGGGCTGAGTTTGTCTATGCCTGCCATAAGATGTGCAAGTGTAGTTTTAAGAATCTCCTTGTGCGTTTCACATTGATTTTGAATATCCCAAGACTCTGGGCAGAATTTAGTGTTATGCTTTTCGATGTACGTCAGATAAAATGATCCCCTTCTCTTCCTGATGTTCTGAGAAGTTCTCCCAACCTAGAGCCAATTTATTTGGGGGCACAGTGCGGGGGAAGCCCCATTGTGTGAGCAGAAGTCCTTGTTCTTCCATTGAATGAATGAATTTATTATTTCGGTCACAGACCAGTTCCAGCCCACATACAATATCAAGAAAGTCATAAAACACGATAGGGATACCTTTGAATTTGCAATTAAGTATAGCAGGGACAATACAGATATAGCAACAGTTAAAAAATATATAAATTAAAACCTAGTCACTAAAATATAACCTAAAATTATCATTTAAGGTCTTAATCATTATGATAGCACAGCTTGTTCCCTAAGTTTTATGGCAATCGCACAGAATTTGGCTGCCCTTAATGTGATCTCAGGATCCTTGTCCTCTACCAGGGATTTTAGACATTGAAGTTTGGATTCATTTGGAGATTTTTGCATAGCAGGGGTAATAAATACCGAGTGTATATCCCCGTAGAAACGGCAGCGTAACAAGGCATGAGAGACAGTTTCTACCTCCATAAAGCCGCAGGGGCAGACTCATTCCGCGTATGGTTTACCCTCGAATCTGCCCTGCAGTAAGGCAGATGGCAGCCTTGTGCTTCCATTGATGGGGCTCTTTAGGTGAATCCTGCCCTGTGTTCCCCATTTAATACTTTGCCCTATGTCTTTTTTAAGTAACCAAGCAGGCTAATAAATAGCCTGTCTTTCCAGACCTCACCTTAACGAAATAAAGTTCTGGTTTTTCCCTTTCCATGTTTTTATTGTTTTATACAGCGGTACCTCCGGTTAAGAACTTAATTCGTTCTGGAGGTCCGTTCTTAACCTGAAAATGTTCTTAACTTGAGGTACCACTTTAGCTAATGGGGCCTCCCGCTGCTGCTGCGCAATTTCTGTTCTCATCCTGAAGTAAAGTTCTTAACCTGAGGTACTATTTGTGGGTTAGCAGAGTCTGTAACCTGAAGCGTCTGTAATCCGAGGTACCACTGTGCTTCCCACTGGTTTGGAACAGCTTTCGAACCCTGAAGCTGGTCTTAGGAGCCTCATTTTTCAAAGTGATATTATTCCCAAGCATAATCTGTCATAGCACTTAAAAATATGTATATATATAAAAAATACAAGTATTTTTTTTAATGTACAGCAATTACTTGAATCAACCCAATGTTTATATTCTGACTTTTATTCTTTTCACTGAGAAACAAGACATAATGCTATAAAAATACGGTGACACTTTACCAGTGAACAGTTTAAAACATAAAGCTAATAGATTTGTTAATAATTTTGCAAGCATATATGACAGGGTTGAGGAGACCCATACTGCCTTTTTTATCTCTGCAATATGTTTCTTTTAATTTTTATTTTTGGGGAGGAAGGAGAACACTGACCAACATTTTTTTTGTAATAGTCTATTAGGCTAAACAACAAATTTAAGGTTCTGTTTCAAAAGTAGGCAACCGCCAGCCCTGCTTTTTAAAATCTCTGGTCTGCTTCTCCCTCCCTGCCTCCTCCCCCCCCCCTCTCTCTCTCCCCCCCCCATTATGAAACAGCTCATAAGCCAGAAAAGGTCTCCTGGCTTGAAGCAGCAGGCACCATTCGTGATGGTCTTCGTGCATATACAGCTCTTCATTACCTCTCCTACGCCACTCCAGGAAAAACTGTTCTGGTAATGGATGGAGCAAGTGTAGGTACAAGAAACTACTTCGGAAACAATTATACCTTTTCTTAAACTCCTATTCAGTATATATTTGTCTTGTTGGAATGGACTTGAAAAGTCTTATAGCCTGTGCTCTTTCTGATAAATCAGGAACCCATGGACCCATCTTTCCCCACAAGGCCATTTCCCCCCAAACCACCTGCACCTGTCATTCAGCTTATGTCACCAAATCAGCTGATGGGTACCAGGGTGGGGCTCAATTATACTTTGGCTGAACTCACCTGTTCCTTACTGGGCTCAAAGCCAAAGTAGATAGATGATCCTGCCTTAAAGGTAAAGGTAAAGGTACCCCTGCCCGAGCGGGCCAGTCTTGACAGACTCTGGGGTTGGGAGGGTTTAAAATCCTGCTGAGTTTGGCTGTACAAGCCTGTCTGCTGTTGGGAACAGCACCGGCAGCCAGAGCAAGCAGACCCCCCCTTTTTTTGTGTAGGCGTCGTCAGCAAAAGAGACTCTTCTGCTTGCAACCAAAAGGCAAGCTTCTTTCTCCCCATCCTAACACCTGATGGGAAGGGAAGAAAGAAGGCTTTACCTGCCCTACGCTTGGCACTTTGGGGGTCCCAGTATGAGGAAAGATTGAAGGAACTAGAGAAGAGAATAGCAACATATGCCTGGAGAACTATTGTATACTAAAAGGAAAGACTTGCCCTATGCTGCTCCAGAGGGTGGGACTAGATTTATTGGCTTTAAGTTATAGGAAGGTAGATTTCAGTTGAACATCAAAAGAATCTTTTGACTGTAAGAGCAGTTTGGAACCAGTTCTCTAAAGGGGTAGTAGGCTTTTCCTCCCTGGAAGTCTTCAAGCAGAGGCTAAAGAGTTGGAGATGCTGCAACTCTGGATTTTCTGCACTGAGTAAGTGTTGGACCAGACCCCATCCAGCCCTGTGATCCTTCTTGCTAACTGCTATTGCTGAGGTCATCCGTGGTGGGGGGAGAGGCGGCTGCAGCAGCCCTGCATCCATCTGTAGCACCTGCATCCAGGTCTAGCTGAGAAGCCCCCTTTCCCAGAAGCTATTTGTAGTATATTTTATGAAAGGCTGATTAAAAAATGTGATGTCTGCTTCCGTTTGCACTGGAAGCCCTCAAGGCAAGGCTACGTAAAGTGTTAAAAAAAGAAACTCTCACGCATCTATCTGCATGCAACATGGCTTAGCCTGCTCTCTGCTGGAGTACTGGCTGCCATAGTAACAGATTTCCGGACCTGAAGTTTGGTCAATGGATGACAACATTTAAAATGTCCATACTTTCCAAGTTATCCTTGTATCTTGGACTACATGTACAGCATACCAGACTTATTGCTGACATGGTGGTTTTTTCCAGGCATCCTAAAGTATACATCATTTTCCCATTGAATGAAATGTGTTCGAAACAACATTTTCAGGCTTTCCAAATATTCGGCAATGAGGTGTGTGAACCTAAAGATATGCTTCCAATCTCACCAGGAGCAATAGAGCTATTGGGGCAGGGACTTCATCTGAATGCAGCTCATAGTTAAGGTCCTAAGGGGTGGGTGGGTGGGTGTACTGGTATATAAGTTCACCAATACACAAACAGTATTTAAACATATGCACTTGCTACTTCTATTTGGTGTTAAAAGTTGTAGGCGGGTGTAGAGTTCTGTATTTTAGTTCACCAGTACCAAGGCAATATATTTAAACATATGCACATGCTCCATCTATTTCTCCTCCTGCAGCCATTTGGTACAATCGCTATTCAGCTAGCACAACACAGAGGAGCCAAAGTCATTTCTACTATATATAGTCTTGAAGACAAGCAGTATCTTGAGAGGCTTACGCCATCTGTGGGTGAGTTACATTGTTTGGTTCTAGCTGCATGAGAGAGCTAATTCAGAACACATGTTATTATTTTGAAATGTACGTCTGCATTTCACGAGCGCGAACTGGCTTGGGACCCAGGTATGTGAAAGTGTGTGCATATACATCCTTATCAGCATTCCCAAACTTTAAAGTGATCTGTGAGTCCTCTTTTCCAAATGCCTCCTGCATCAGAGGCGAGACTGATGTCAATAAGGGAAAGAGTTTTCTTGGCCTTTGTGCCCTGGTTACAGAATTTCCTCCCCAATGTTGGTAACATTATCATGTAGGTACCAGGCAGAAACATTTTTTCCCCAGCCAGGTATTTTAAGTACTGTACTTGAACTTTATCTGCAGTTTTTATTTGTTGTCTGTTTTAGTGTGCTGCTGTTTTGAATGTTGTGTTTATTGATGTACATTCCCCAATTGATGGATAAAATAAATGGTAAATATTTAGAACTGAGATGAAGTCTTTGTTGGTGAAACTTAATGCAGCTGGCTGTTGACATTCCTATTCCTTTGGGGGGGGGAGAGATTGGGCTGCAGTAAGCTCTGTCATCTGACCTAGCAAGCTACATGCAGCCTACCATCTATATATGGCTGCCCACCAGGGCTCAACAAGGCTCTTGTTTGGTTCTGTACCTGTAACTGCAAAAAATTGGGTGGAGACATATCAAAATATATCAGGCCATAGTACATGGCTGATGAGTTACTTTCAGTTTAGTGGGTCACAAGTCAGTCAGACCTGGACTTATAAGCGTCTGTAAACTCCTGTTATATATAGATGGATACCAAACATTCAGCTTTGTAAAATTACAAGCCTCTTATTATAAAACACTGAAACGTCTATCTCAATACCTGAGCCCCAAATTGTTCATATCCCTCAAAGTATTACAATAATCAGAACTACAAATTATTGAGGATTATTTTAAAATGCAGGCGACTTTCTTTTTTCCACAGCCTTTGATTTATTTTTAATCTTATTTACTTTCCCTCTTGGCCATCCAAAAATAAGTAGGGCAGCAGCTGTTAGGCTGAATAGAACACTAACTACAGCCACCGCTGACTTGTGAGCACATGTAAACATTTTCCTTCTTATCCCGGCTTGTTTACATATTGTGAGCTCAGGGAATGACATGAAAAGATAGATGTGCTCTGCATGCCTTGCTTCTGTGGGAGAAACAGTTTTCTGAAGTATCTGGCAAGCATATCGGCTCTCCTCCGGGGTGCAAGGATAAATTCATGGACAGGACCACACTATTATCTCTCATGTAAGCGCCGTGTTGGAATGGCATGCATGGTGGGCGAAGCTTGGTCTTGGACTTCAGAGTGGAGGGTTTTAGCAGCCTGCAGTATCCTCCCAAAGATGAGCTGCAAAGAGAGGGGAGGCAAGCAGAATTTGGACAAAACAATGTCTTGCACAGATGGATCATGGCATAATTAAGAAATCTCTTTTAATGGTAAGCAGCTGTGAAGTGTTCTCCGTTAGTACCTCCCTGTGCTAATGTCAACTTTGCTATTACAGGGTGCCAGATGTCCTTTTTTAAAACACATACCGCTTCCATGAAAAACTTACATTTGATGGTAAAATATCGCAGTCCCATATAAGTAATGAATAAGTGTTTTCTGCCTTCAGTTTTTGCTTTGAAAAACCAGTGTCTGTAGAACTCCACAGTTTCTCCTTTTCCCTTCTAGTTTTGAAATGTTGTTCCACAGTTGGTTTGATATCTGATATTGTGTCTATTGCAATAAAGTACCGGATTTTTCGCCCCATAGGGCGCACCGGCCCATAGGGCGCACCTAATTTTTTTTGGGGGGGGATAAAGAAAAAAAAAATTCCCACCCAGGTGCGGGGCTGGGGCGGGGGAAGCTAGAGCCCCCAGAACAGGCTGCTGTCCGCAAGCCGTGGGAGCCCTCCCACAGCTTGTGGAGAGCTACCAAAGCCCGGGCACGACTGCTCAGCGCCCCCGGGCTTTGGGATAAGAGGCAGCTCTGTGCAAGCCGTGGGAGGGCTCCTGCGGCTTGTGCAGAGCTACCCAAAGCCCGGGCGCAACTGCTCAGCATGCCCCGGCTTCGGGGTGCAGGCAGCTCTGCGCAAGCCGTGGGAGCCCGGCGGGAACTCCCGTGGGCTCCCAAGGCTTGCGGATAGCTTTCTGAAGCCTGGAGAGCGAGAGGGGTCGGTGCGCACCGACCCCTCTCACTCTCCAGGCTTCAGCGAAAGCCTGCATTCACCCCATAGGACGCGCACACATTTCCCTTTCATTTTTGGAGGGGGAAAAGTGCATCCTATATGGCGAAAAATACAGTAAATGGCAGATACCTGCTTGAGCAGCTTCTAGATACTGCTATATATTGTGTGGAATCTAGTTTGAGGGTAGCTCTTCTTGCTACTTAAAATTCCCTAGAAGTGTGACAAAGCAATCCACATTATGCAGCATCAGTATAATAAAACAGAAGTGCTAATTGCTAGTTAATATGACTTCCAAAGGCAAGCAGCCTACACTTCTGAACCATGATAAAAATGGTCTATACATGAAATTAACCATGAAGGATTGGACTTGAAATTGGAACAGGATATTGTAAAATATTTACTACACAGTCAGGCCTTGTATATTGAAGCAGAGCATATCAGTTAGTGCTTTGTAAGCACAAGGAGGTTTAAACATGGAACACATTGACCCAAATAACAGCTTCCCAACATTTTGCTGAATGCAGCTTGAAATGTTTTCTATCAAGTTTTTAAGCGATTCCTGATAGCTGGAGAATAAGCTCTTATTTTGGCACAGTCAAATCAGTGTATTATATAGTTTCTTTTCTAATGTATTTGTATAATTTATGCAGTCCAAAATATTTTAACAGAAGTGCTCCAGACTCAAAACAAGCAAAGGGCCTTAACTTCCCACAGAGAACCTGCTTAGAGGCCTGAACATTTTTACTAAAAACTTGCTGTCAGTTTGGATTATGGGAGCAGTGAATCGCTTTTAGAAAATACCCCAATGCATTCCAGTGAGCAAAATGTAAGAAAAGACTGGGATCATAATTAATTAAAAATAAAGTAATTGTTTTTATTATACCGTGCTGTTAAAATTGTAATGATTGTAAGCCACTTTGAGTTATATGGTAGTTTACAAATTCTAGAAGTTAATAGTAATGGACTTGGCCTGTCAGAGTTAAGCGTGTATAGATCATATAGATTTTAATAGAAGAATTTGTGTTTCAAAATGCTGGATTTTGCCCAATAATAATACAATTAATGGATGATTTGGGGGAATCACAGAGTTGGAAGGGACCCTGAGGATAATTTAGTCCAACTCCCTGCAATGCAGGATACACACGTAGGTGCTGTAGAAATAAATTGTGATAAGACTCAGTGGAGACTTATGGAGCCCTCTACCTTCCTTTTCTTAAGTATTTTTTTATCCTTTACAGTACAGTGGTGCCCCGCAAGACGAATGCCTCGCAAGACGGAAAACTTGCTAGACGAAAGAGTTTTCCGTTTTGGAGGTGCTTCGCAAAACGAATTTCCTATGGGCTTGCTTCGCAAGACGACAACGTCTTGCGAGTTCCTGCGGGGGTTTTTCCCCTCCCCCTTTTTTCTAAGCTGCTAAAATGCTTATCAGCTGATCCGATAAGCCGCTAATGGCGCTAATCCGCTAATCCGTCAATGGGCTTGCTTCGCAAGACGAAAAAACCGCTAGACGAAGAGAATCACAGAACGGATTCTTTTCGTCTTGCGAGGCACCACTGTATACTTTTTTAAATTTATACAACCCTTCATCCGAAGATCACAGGGTGGTTTACAGCATAAAAATACAAAATGAAAACACGCCAGGGCTCCTTCCTGAGGCTCCCTCCGCTTTCCTCGGTGCGGGGGGGGGGGCAGCAAGCTACCTCACTTGCTCGCCCCCCACATCCCGAAGATAGGCCAGTCATTCACCTCGGGAGGAAAGATGCAGCCCACCCTCTGGGACAAAGTCCGCAAAGCAGGGCTGCCTGATGCTGCTGGTGCAGCAGTATCAGAGAGTCCTTACATGGCCTAGCTAAGCCCAACCCCGTCTCAAGGCCTGCCTCAGCCGCAGCTGCCTTCGCAGGAGGGGGGAGTCTAACGGAGCCCACACTCCACCCGCAAACTGGAGGCAAGGTGGGGGGGGGGATCCTTCAAACTTCTCCCTTGAGGAGGAATGGCAGCTGCCCCCCCCCAAAGGAGAAGTGTGACGGAGCCCACACCTCCCCAGCTGAGCAGCCTCGCTCCTGCTCCTGCTGGTGTGCAAGCAGGAGATGGATCAGGGCTGTCTCAGCTGGGGAGGGGGAGCACCTTAACGGAGTCCTCACCCTGCTGCTGGCTCGTGTGAGCCGCCGGCAGGTCCGAGGCCATGTAAAACTGCTTGGCTGAGGCAAGGGCACTGGCACGCTCCTCAGCCAAGCTGTTAAAAGAGGCAGAGGGAGGAACAAGCCATTTCGGCACCTCGCCAGTGCGGCCTGTTTCTCCCTCTGCCGTTAGGAGGGCAGACGATGGCGGTTTCACTCAGCAGTATATCACTGATGAAACCGCCACCTTCTGATTCCCTCTGCCTCCTCAGAAGGTGGCGGTTTCACCAGTTATATACCGCTGAGTGAAACTGTCATTGCGGTCTGCCCCTTATACCGGTCCTGGGCGATATGGAGCAGGCCTAGTAGCAGATCACCCCTCCTTTGAACAGGAGTGGCAGAAGGCATCCACTGGCTTTCTGGTGATTAATGCCAGAATGCTGTACTATACATGCATGGAAAGACTGTTAGGAGCTGGGGCAGAAGACGGCTCCATTCAGCCCTGTGACAGCCCTTTCCTGTAGGCCAGCAGGAGCCCCACAGTATTTAAGAAAATGCATTGTATTTAAATATTTAGAGTATTTCTTACCATTTCATATGCTCCAGTTCTCATTTTGGTATTTTACTTTACAGGTGTCAAGCAACCATTAGTAGGTGAGTATAAGAAAGAACCTTGCCATTTTTAATCACGATCTTCATTATATTCAAGTATTTCTTACGCTGCATGAAAGAAAATCCAGATTGTTTGTTTCACCACACGGGGAGGGGAAGCTGCCTGCCTTGTCCTCAGCAAGCCTTGTTGATTGGGGCCCTGGTTCTGCCTCGAAGCAGGTGGGAAACACAGGGTGCAGTTGGTGGTCCCTAGCAGTCCTTCATGGTGGCTCATGAACAAGCTGTGGTTTGTCAGCTAGGAACAAGCAACCATTTAGTTTCCTGGGCTGGGTTCACATGTTCAAGCAAACCATATTTAGGCTAATCAAATCGTCGTTTAGGATTATGTCTGAACAAAGCCTGAATGTTGATGATAGAAATGTTCGTGTTCTGCAGAGTTTAAATATTTCCTTTGCCTTTGCTTCTTACCAATGAGTCCCTGGTCTTAAATCCCAGTTCTGTGCAAGTTCACTGAGATGTCTGTAAAACCCAGTGGTTATTAGAATTACTTTTGCAGCTAGGACTAGGATGGCAGCCTAAGTCTTTGACAAGTATTTTCTTTTGAATTCTGCACACTTCTACACAATATTCTCTGTAAATATTGCTGAGGAAAAATACAGTGGTACCTCGGGTTAAGTACTTAATTCGTTCCGGAGGTCCGTTCTTAACCTGAAACTGTTCTTAACCTGAAGCACTGCTTTATCTAATGGGGCCTCCTGCTGCCGCCACACCGCCAGAGCACGATTTCTGTTCTCATCCTGAAGCAAAGTTCTTAACCCAAGGTATTATTTCTGGGTTAGTGGAGTCTGTAACCTGACGTGTATGTAACCTGAAGCGTATGTAACCTGAGGTACCACTGTAACTGTTTTGTTCTCGTGTTATTCTTCATAATGGTTTCTGGATAAGTCTGAAGGATACAAAGTATGTGCTGGTCTTTTTTTGCCCTAAATTATTCTAATTTACCTTGCCATCCCATCTAGCTCGTATTATAGATGAAACCAATGGAACATGTGATCTGACAGAAAGCTGTTTGGAGGAGACAGGTGGATTAGGAGTGGATATCATCCTTGATGCAGGAGGTCTGTAACTGCTACATAACTCTTTACTGATACAGCAAAATATTTACCAACAGCTCCATAGTATTTTATTATTTTTAAAACTTTGTATCATCAAAAACATATCCAGTTTTATACAGTGCTGTTGTATACTGAAGTGTCAGAGGAGTGGCTCTATAGTTAGTATGTGAGGCACTGTCTGTTAAAATCATGAAAAAAAATTCAGTATGGAATTTGGTACAGAAGACCTATTGATGCTGGTGAAGCAGTTAATTGCATATAAAGTCCTCTGGAGAAGCAAATGAGAAATTTATGCAGTACTAAAATCCATATATTGTTTATTAGGATAGGTTTTCTATAGTCATAATCAAAATATTTACATATTTTTCTGTTTTTCTACCTTTTTATTTAATGTTTATGTTCTATATATTGTGTGGGTGTGTTATTGCATAACTGAATTCTTAACAAAAATGAGGTACAATCCACTCTGATTACACCTTTCCTTGCAGAATTTACACAGCAGCAGATCTACAGCATAGTTCTATGACAGTGTCACCTGCGCGGTAGTTAAAAATGTACCCAAGTTTCAGGCTGTAGTTTTCTGTACACTTTTCTCTCAAAGAGTATTTTGGAGGAATGAATACCCCCAAAATTCCAATGGAATCCTTTTATTTGAGGGTTTGTTTGTTTTTTAATGTAGCATGTTGGGATGAAAATAATTCCAGGGAAACTGATCGGTTTTTTAAAAAATGGTCCAGGGAAGGAGACTTAAGACTGTATATGTAGGTTGACCCTGCAACCTCTCAACTATCTTCTGCACTGATTTATGCACTTGACCCTGCCATCAAACATTCACAGGAGACAAGGTGAAACTAATTAATGGAACCTTTTCCTCCGTGTCTGCTGTGCCCAGAATTCCCGAGTAAAGAAAGTAATTTTAAAATAGACCAGAAAAGGGGGAATGTATATTGATATAATATGAACATGAAACATTTTTATTGAAGATTTTCTTGGGTTACAAAAGCACAGACATCATCTCTACTGTATTTTCAGATCATAAAGTCCTTTTTACAGTTCAACACAGTTAAATGTGACTCTTAAGTACTTAGCTTCTTTGCTTCCTTTTAGTGAGATTATACAGTAAAGAAAATGAAGTAACTTCACAACAATTGCTGCCGCACAAACATGACATTATTTCATTGCTCAGTGTTGGAGGCCATTGGGTTACCATGGAAGAAAATCTCCAGGTGAGAACAAAATCTGAAATTACCATGTATATAAGTATGGTACGATTGGTGACTGATGACCACAAACATCTTAAAAACTAAGTTACTACTAAGGCAGCAGTCCTATGTACAGTTGCCTGGAGTAAGTCTGGTGGAACACAAAGTGACCTATTTCCAGGTAAACTTGCATAGCACTATGGTGCAACACTGTTTAATATCTATACTGGTGCACTATCTTTGTGATTCTGCTGAGAACTGTGGAGCAGGGATCTTTAACCTTTTCAGACCCAGAACCCACTTTTAACTCAAACATGCCACTGGGGACCCACCAGTGGGTCTTGACTCACCAGTTGAAGACCAGTGCTGTAGAGAATCTAGCATTTATGGCATGTTTAAACATTCTGCATTACATGAACAAGATAAAGGACTGGGATGGATAATCTATTGAAATGGGGCATGGGATAGGCAATAGGAAAGATACAGGTAAGGTGAGCCAGTTAGCTCAGGAAATGCTTTACTTCAAGAAGTGCATTGTCAGAACTTGGAGGAGGGCAGAAGCAGCTTGGTGTCTATAGAATCAGGGTGGGTATGGTTTGTTTACTAAAAACAGTTTTATCCAGCCACATATAGGACTTCCTGGGCAGCTAACTATCAGTGTAAATACAAAAAAACAAAAGTTCAAAAATCCTTAACGGCAGCACAGTCAACTAAAGTAAAAAACAGATCAAGTAATAATAATAAAAAATAGGTAAGAGCATCAGCATTGGATAATGCATGGATAGGCAAACTAGGGGCCGGATCCGGCCCAATCGCCTTCTAAATCCGGCCTCCGGACAGTCCGGGAATCAGCGTGTTTCTACATGAGTAGAATGTGTCCTTTTATTTAAGATTCATCTCTGGGTTTATTTGTGGGGCATAGGAATTTGTTTATTCATCCCCCGCCCAAATAAAGTCTGCCCCCCCCCACAAGGTCACAGGGGACAGGGGACCAGCTCCCTGCTGAAAAAGTTTGCTGACCCCTGGGATAATGAGCAAGAGCTTATGAAGGATGCAGGAGTGTTCATTGACCAGAAATATGGAAGAAGAGATGAGTTTATGCTAAGAAGTGGTATGGGAAGAGAAGAAGCCAAGGCAAAATGGTGGAGAATTTATAGAAGACAAGACTAAATGCTTGAATTTGATGTAGAGCATAATAGGAAGTGTGTGCAAGGTCTTAATGATCATGGCAACAAGGTAGAAATATGAGTTCCTTCAGCATATGGGGCAGAGAAATGCATAAAGAGGTGGGAGTTGTCACTATCGGTCACCACTGCTTATTTTCCATATCAATCAAGACTCAGCAGTCTTTAGTATTTTTGTGTACCAGCCCACCACTGCTACACTATTTCCAAACTGCCAGTCTTGATCCTTTGGAGGCAGTTGCTATTAGAAACCCAGTAACTAGCAAGTGCAGCGTTACTCGGCAGTAATAATCTAGCGCACTTCATAATTAAAATAAAATGAAATTGCTACTATAGTGTGAATCAAACAGAAGATAAACTGTCTTTGTCTCAGAATGAAGACTTGTTCTGTGCCTTCCAGGTCATTAATGTTTGTAAAACAAGAAGGCAATTTCATATATGTTGAAAATCACTTGCACTGCCTGTTACCAGGAAAATTATGTCAGCCATATATTAATGTGCTTTGGTTGTGCCATTTTTGTTTTGGCAAATGTAGCTTAACTGTTTTTCATATTTTTAAAAAGTTGGATCCTCCAGATAGTCGTTGCCTTTTCCTCAAAGGTGCTACAGTCTCTTTCCTGAATGATGAGGTGTGGAATTTGTCAAATATGCAACAAGGGAAATACTTATATATCCTTTTTATGCTTATATTTTAAATTGATAAGTAACTGGTTTGTTTTAAAGAGAGTGGGGGGAAATGCAACATATATTGCATATATTGGAACTCAGTACAGCTAAGGGATCTTTACTGCTGACTGTCATAGTACTGGAAATATCATGATATGGGGAATTTAATTGCCATTTAGAGTGCGATACGTATGGGTTTATTTTCTGCTATTTTAGAATAAACATATAATTTTAGATTTTAGATTGTAAACCTGGGGATATGGACTGTTGTCTTTAAGCTGTGCAGAGTGCTTAGTAAACCTGGATAGATTATAAATCACATTAATGCTTTAAAACACTACCAGGCATTTCTACCCAGATATGCAGGGTCTATATGGTGAAGCCAATCTCATAAATTAAAGATCTGCATCTCAGTCCTAGCCATGTTTCCTCAAAACAGATTTGTTGGGATTTGCTAGTGTGTTTAGTAATTCACTCCAGTCACACATGTACACACAGTTTTTCTTAACAATTCTCTTATACGCATTCTAGAAGATGTAATGGAGAAGCTATCCAGTGGTGTTTTCAGGTAAGTCGGGTGTGCTACAGTGAAATGGAAGCTTACAAACTAATCTAAGTATTATAAGTTATGAAGCTCCACATAATTAAAATGCTGCTGGAGACCTACTTTGTGGCTATAGTTATTGATCCAGAACCCCAAGAGTCCTGAAGCCAGTTCCATGAGCCCAATAGGTTTCAGATTTATTTTCTCGAAAAGCGAGCCCTGAATTCTGCATGAGAAACTGCTTTTCTAACAGAAGGCAGCTTCAGAAGCTATTCGTTATAATACAGTAACGTTGGGATTAGCTGTTCATTAAAAATAAATAAATACCAGAGCCACTGCAAGCTCCTTTAATGACGCTAAACAGCCCTTGGTATGCCACCCATTAATATCAAATACGTGGGCAAAATTCTTATTTTTACAGTGGTGCCCCACAAGACGAATGCCTCACAAGACGAAAAACTCGCTAGACGAAAGAGTCTTCCATTTTTTGAGGTGCTTCGCAAGACGAATTTCCCTATGGGCTTGCTTTGCAAGACAAAACGAGTTCTTGCGAGTTTGTTTCCTTTTTCTTAAAGCCGCTAAGCCGTTAATAGCCGCTAAGCCGCTAATAGCCGTGCTTCGCAAGACGAAAAAACCACAAGACGAAGAGACTCGCGGAACGGATTAATTTCGTCTTGCGAGGCACCACTGTATTTTCAATTAGCCATCTTAGGAAATGACTTGGAGAAAGCCCTCTTCCCTGCAATCCTAATTGCTCTAATACAATCTGCCTGTTAGCCTGTACATTAAATAAACCCAGTTTGGACCAGACTTACTCTGCAGGTGTGTAATACTTGTCTACAATCCAACTGCATATTCATAATAACCACTGTGAACTGCAGCTAAATAAAAGTCTTCTTGTATGAATAAGCTACTAAAGGCATTCCTTCCAATAGTTAATATTCTACTAATGCTTACTACAAAGCTTATTTTTCCTTTGTCTGCTATGATTGCAGTCCAAGTTTTTGGATGCAGAAGGGCAGGAGCTGGAAGACTTGTTCTCAAAAGCAATATAAAATGGCACATCTTTTAAACTGCTAGTAAAAGCTTTTTGAAATGCATGCGGTACATTAAACATCTGCTTCCTATTTGCTGTTTTCTCTGCCCTTTGTTCCAGGAATCCTAGCCAACCTATAACACTTGCAGTGTGTTTGAGCTGTAAAGTTTGCATTACTAAAAAGTAAAGTCTATGGCAATTGTCCTGAATTGTGTACTTTTTTCTTTCGAGCATACATTAAGACACTTCTGAGATATTATTCTCTTTTAGGCCTCATTTGGATGATCCAATCCCATTATATGAAGCCAAAGTTTCTATGGAAATGGTTCAGAAGAACGAAGCAAGAAAAAGACAAGTTATCCAGCTCTGAAGCACAGATGCTTAGCTTTTAAGTGAAGTGTAAATTTGTGAACTGTGTCTCAATTGCCTACTTATAAAGGATTGGTCAATGAGTTCCAACTAATGTTTTAATTACTGTTTGAATATTCTTTACAAGTTCTGGGGGAGAAATTAGAACTTTGATTTCCCCCCCATTACCATGTCTAAAAGAGTATTTCTGTTAGCAATTGAAAGTTTACTCATATTTGTGGTCCTCCAACCCGCCGTCCATCCGTTCCGCCCCCCCCCCCCCCGGTCACTCCTGTGCTTAGCAGACAACACTTTTATTTTGTCTGCTCAGTTTTGCTGCGCTTTGTTTTACTTGGACCATCTATACACTATGGGGGTGGAAAGGTGTCCCTGGAAAACACTTGTAACATTGGCAAGATTCTGAATGTGCTTTCTCAATCTGACCTTATTTTTATGGTGGCTTCGCTATGTTTTTTATTTAGCCTTTCCATCTAGAAAACGCATAATCTATCAGCACCTATAGATGACATCCATTGCCAAGGGTCTTTTTATACAAGCAGCATTCTGTGGAATAAGTGTACATTTGTTAGGCATTTGTTTTGCACAGTCCACATTTCTGTCTTTAAGACAGCACTGCGGTGGGTAGGATACTGCATTTACTAAGTACCTAAGTGCAATATTTGCACCTGGAGAAAATGCAGTATATGCTTTCATACAGCACATACTTTGTTATTACAATTCCTTGATGAAGTGTTGTTTTTGTGACTGTCACAAGTACTTACTGGGTATATTCTGTGTTGTAATTTGTAATCTATACTCATGTAAATTTATGATTTACCATTCTTAAATGTTCAAATTGTATATGGCAGAATAGACCTTAGTCACAGTCATTAATTTCAGTGTGTCTCCTCTGAGTAAAAGCCAGCTATTGTGCTTTTTCCCCTTTTATAAATTTAGCCTTGTGTTATATATAGTTCATGCATATAGCCCAGACCACAAAAGAGGGATGGAGAGGCAAACAGGGCTATTCCCATCACCTGCCACACCATGGTGGGATATGCTCTGCTGCTGTGGGATAGTGGTCACACTTTGGCTCCTCATCTAAGACTGTCCTCTGTTCTTCTCCTCAATATTGTCTAATTTGTCCCTTCACTGCTAATAAAAGGTGGTTGCATTCTCAGATAAATTGCAAGATTTATGGAAGCAAGTCCTATTAAAATCAATGAATTCAGCCCCTGCATAAACAGTAGGACTGTGTGAAACTTTGTACCACACAAACCCTATGGAAAGCTGATATTGTAGTAGATACGTGTGGTAAAAAAATTCCCAGCATCAAGTGATTGCTGTTAATTGCTAGAGAGAATGTGGCTTCCCACAACTGAAGCTGAATGTTGACAAACCAGATTCTCTTAACTACTGTTCTAAGGAAAAATGTTCTGCCTTTCTCCACAACTATATATTTCTGCAACTAAATCATCTGCAGAGGCTTCATATTATGCCCCTCAACTCTTTCAGTGTGTGGAAATATTAACTAGAACCCAGAAACACAGTTTGAGAATTCAATATAATGTTCAGCTAGCTTCTTGCTTTTCATAGTTCTATTCTAATTTTGAAAATATATTTTAAAGAAGCCAACTAGATAAGATATGGGTTACATTGGCATGCTTGGCCAAGGGTTAGCAGCTTTTATTTTGAAAATTTCCAAGGTCACTTCATAGCAAACTTTTTAAGTGGACTGGAATTTTTCTTCAGACTTGAAGAAGGTGGGGCTGAGAAAATAGCTCCCTTAATATTGAAGCCATATTGTCAGCATTGGTCAAGTCATATAGCCCTAGAAGGGATAAGGGCATGTTTATGGGGATGTATCAGCTGAGAACACACTGCCTCTAATTTCAAGGAAATCTGATGTAAAGCTTTATATGCATGAAACGTCAATCACCAAGGAGAACAAAGCAGGAAGTATCAGAAGACATCTGAAGGCAGCCCTGTCTAGGGAAGTTTTTAATGTTTAATTGTGTTTTTGTTTATGCTGGAAGCCGCCCAGAGTGGCTGGGGCCACCTAGTCAGATGGATGGGGTGCAAATAATAAAATGATGGTGATCATTCAATCATGGGCGTAGCCTGGATTTTTATGGGAGGGGCAGAACCAAGCTATCTGCGATGTGACTGGTCAGTGAAGTATTTTTATATATTTACTTGATTTGGGGTAGCCTTGGCTACGCCCATGGATTCTACCTATACTCAGCTTTGCTCCCTGGGACCGGGATTCAAGGCAGCTGACGCCAAAGGAACACGAGTGAACAGCAGAGAACCCGCACAAACAACGCTGACACAAAACGCCACATATATTAAGTAAAATAAAAACATCACCACCCGACCCCCACCCCCACTCATCTTTCCCTCCCTCCACCTCTTTCCCCCTATTCTTCCTAATCTCTCAACAAATGAAACCGATTTGTTTTTGGTTTTTTTTAAAGTGTTACGTGGAAAAAAACACGAGAGACACTGCACATACCTTTGTAAATCAAGAAAATCTTTAATAAGAATACATTCAAAACAAAGAAAATACAAAAAGCTAAAAACATGACATGTAATGATTAAAAACTAAACCGAATCAAAACAAATTACTGTATTAAAATACTGCTACTAAAAACACAGCACAGCCCTTTCCTTAAGGAAAATAAAAACAGTAAAGAGACAGAAATCTGGAGAGGAAACGCGTAGGATTCCGCTTGGGGCGTGATGGAAGCTGCCAAATAGTGGAGCTCTCGGCGCGCGCCTGTACAGCGCAGCAGCCCAGCTTACGGCGCCCTCGCCAGGGCAGGAAAGGCAGCCGCGGCGGGGCGGACGGGTTTTCCGATTGGCCGGTCTCCGCGCGGCAACCAGGAGGCGCCTCTTCCCGCCCTCAAGGCGGAGCCTCCTCCAGCCGCGCGCCAAGTTCGTATCTTGCAGCCGGACGCCGGACCCGCTCCGCTTCTTGCTCTCGGCCTCCGCCGCCGCCGCCATGTGCTCCGTGGTCCCCGGCTACTCCCCCGGCTTCAGGAAGCCTCCCGAGCTGCTACGCCTGAAGAGGAAAAGGGCGCGGAGAAGCGACGCGGAGCTCGGCCACTCTCCCAGCGCGCCCGCCGCCGCCGCCCCTCTGTCCCCTCGGCCCTACCCGGGGAGCCGCAGGCGCAACCCCTTCTCGAGCCTGGAGAACAACCCGCGCCCGCCGCCGGGGACAGGCCAGTCCCTCTCTCCGGCCCGGAAACCGAGGGCGGGCGGCGCGCCCAGCTGCTCCCGCGCCCAGGTAAGGCGTCGCGACGGACGGAATTCGGAGCCTTCGGGGCGGGAAAGCGCTGCGTTGCAGATCGCCGTTTCCCCCTTTCCTCCTTTTTTGTGTTTGCTAATGTGCACGCCCCGCCTCCGAATTTAAACTCTTCGATTATCATAGGGCAGCCAAAACGCATTATTTATTTGGATCGTTTCGAAACGGATTGGTATTAAGACCGCTTATCGAAATGCTATATTGACACGATTATTATTATTATTATTGCTTTTTTTGCATTGCTGTTTCTGTGAATCGCTTTGGGCAGTTCTGGTAATTTTGGGAGAAAATATTCGATAACTTGGTAAAAGCGCCTTGGTGATACTTCTTGAAAGAAAAGGTGGCGCATACATTATTCTAATAATATTTATGCGGGAAAGCACATGGGAGGAGACGCAATGTCAGGATCAAAAGTAATCAAGCAGGACCCTGGGTTGTGGGAGATTAAATGGTGGAGTCTTTAGCTTTCATCCAAGAAACTTAGCCAGCCACACGTTCCATTGTGCACTTTACACGCAAGTAGACCAGCAGGGCACCCCCCCTCCAATAAATGTCCCCTATACAGTGTCCCCAAACTTCAGCCAGTTACTGATTACTGTTTTCCTTCTGGAAACAAACAAACAAACACCTGTGGCATATAATGTCCCAGGAATGCATTGAGTTGGGGTGTATTTACTACACCAGCCAATGTTAGTAGATTGGGATAATAACACTTATAGGAAAATGGTGAAGGAATGGTTAAGAAAGTGTGAAGTGTCTGTTGACACAAACCATGTAATGTTGTTGAGGGACATTTTTCTAACCTAGGGCAGGTTTCTTAATTGGGTTAGAAAAACAGTCCACAATTGTTACACATTTTTGTTACTATGTTACATATTTTGGTTTTTTTTTATATAGTAAATCACTCTGTAATCTTTGAAGGGTAGTATAAAAATTAATAAGTAAATACAGATTAATGAAGCATGCCCATTGATACTTAAGGGATTACATAAGAATATCTAGGCTTGAACTTTGCAGAGTGACAGAATTTTAACCTTTTTTTAAAAAAAAAAAAAAGCTTATGCTAAACACTGCAGTGGATTATTTTATTCACTGTTCATTGAATTATTGGTGTTCACTTAACTTTGAAACTTTTTCCAGTTTTTAAATGGTCTGCAAGACGACGAGTCTATCTGGAAAGAAGAGTTTTCTGAAGCAACATCTGTTGACTCATTGATCAATGTAAGAATCATTGCAACTGTTAAATGTATGTATATATGAGAATACTGGATTTATTTTATAACACAGGGCTCAAGCCCGTTGCCTTTTGAATGCACCCCCACTAATCACACTCCTTCCATGGGGATGACTTTGTGGCAGAAAGCTGCACTCGTAGAACAGCTTATTTATTCCTAGTGCTGTGAATAAGGATGCAGCTGAAATTGGGCCCCTTGTGATATTCACAGCAAGGCAAACATAAAAAATGCAACTGTGTATGTGGAAAGGGAAGGCTGCAGTTTTTGCTGGATGACTTGAGTCATTCATGCTGCTTGAGGCATGGTCAGAGAAACTGACGGGGGGCTGATAGTGTGTGCTCTTTTCTACAGCACTAGCATACACCTATTATGCTTTTTAAAAAGCAACAATCTTTTCTACTCTTCACTAATATTGGTGTATATGTAAAAAGATGCTGTCCTTAATGTTAGCAAAGGAAGGACACGCTTCTTCTAAACATTTAAGTGATGGCATTGTAATGAAGGAGCTGCTTCCTTGTAATTTTTTTCAATGTTTATATTTTTCAAGGACCGATATCTGGCCATTTCCAATGCTGACGTTTCTTCCTCACCAAGTTATGAATTTCCTGCGGACTGGAGTATTAAAACTCGCCTTCTGTTCACATCTTCCCAATCATTTGCATGGGCAGATCACTTAAAGGCACAAGAAGAATCTCTAGGATATGTCCAGCATTGTAGAGGAGCATTAATAAACTTGCCTCAAAGTATTCAGGTAATTCGTTCTATTGAACAACACATTGATCAGGAGAATAGACTAGAAACATTGAGGTGGAAAGGTTCCAATTCATACCTGCAGTGAGATGTTCAGCACAGTATATGTTTTTAAAACTTGCATGGCAAATCATGTCTTCCTACCATGTGCAAACTGCCTTCTCAGTGTTTTATAGTGTATATTGAGGAGGACAATATTGATGAAAAGATCTTGGCTCTGTGATGGATTTCTGCCATATATAGATCCTTTTTCTCAGTAGCACTGTGAAGCTGAGAGAAGTGATATAAGATATATAGTCCTCCAGTGTTACCAGTGACATTGGTAACTTGCCAGGCTAACTTTATTCAGAAAGGAATAATCTGCCTGCAAGGAACATTCTGAATCACCTGACGTTTTGTGTGTCATAAAGATAAAACTTAGGATAATTGGTTATGGTTATAAAAATGGTGGTATTTTTCACACAGGATTGGGCCTACCCCAAAATATACAAATAGGCTTCTTATTCAGCTTATTAACCCTTAGAATCTCTTTGAACTTTTGAGACCCTATGCATAAGCTGCAGAGGGACCTACCACTGTACTCATCGGCACCAATACATGGTACTGTCCTTGAAAAGTACTCTAGCAAAAGGGTGGTGCAGTGGTCTAAACCACTGAGCCTCTTGGGCTTGACAGGGTGAGCTCCTGTTGCTCTCTCCCAGCTTCTGAAAACCTAGCAGTTTGAAAGCATACCAGTGAAAGTAGATAAATATGGCACTCATCACGGTCCTCCATGCACCAGTAGTGGTTTAGTCATGCTGGCCACATGACCTGGAAAGCTGTCTGTGGACAAACGTTGGCTCCCTCGACTTGTAAAGCAAGATGAGCACCACACCCCATAGTTGCATTTGACTGGACTTAACCATCCAGGAGTCCTTTACCTTCTACCTACTATAAAGGTAAAGGTACCCCAGAGCGTTAGGTCCAGTCGCGGACGACTCTGGAGTTGCGCACTCATCTCGCTCTATAGGCCGAGGGAGCCGGTGTTTGTCCGCAGACAGCTTCCGGGTCATGTGGCCAGCATGACGTAAGCTGCCTCTGGCGAACCAGAGCAGCGCACGGAAACACCATTTACCTTCCCGCCGGAGCGGTGCCTATTTATCTGCTTGCACTTTGACGTGCTTTTGAACTGCAAAGTTGCGCCGGGCTCCCACAGCTTGCGGACAGCTGCGCGAAGCCCGCTCTGGGAGCTTGCGGGGCTGGGGTCAGAGGAAGCCTGAGCTTCCCCAGCCCCCAGAACGGGACCCAGAGTGATGGTGAAGCTGCGCTCAGCTTCGGCATCGCTCTGGGAGCTTGCGGGGCTGGGGGTGGGGGAAGCGGAGCCTCCCCCGACCCCAGCCCCCAGAACGGGACCCAGAGCGATGCCGAAGCTGTGTGCAGCTTTGGCACCGCTCTGGGAGCTTGCGGGGCTGGGGGAGGGGGAAGCCCTCCGCCAGCCTCCAAGCCATGTCGGGAGACAGCGGGATGGCGGCGTTCCATCTCCCCGCTGTCCCCCAAGCTTGTGGGGCTGGCGGTGGGGCTCTCCTGAAGCCTGGAGAGCGAGAGGGGTCGGTGCGCACCAACCCCTCTTGCTCTCCAGGCTTCAGCAAAAGCCTGCATTCGACCCATAGGACGCACACACATTTCCCCTTCATTTTTGGAGGGGAAAAAGTGTGTCCTATAGGGCGAAAAATACGGTATATCACTCAGGCTGGAGTTGTTATAGAGACTATGGGATGTGGCAGAAATGGTCTGGTCAAACTACCAAACTTAATGAAGATTAGGAATGATTGCAGTATAATATACAAGAAGTTTGTAACACAGTGAGTATCTTATATACCTCAATGAACTTACTGATCTGAAGTAGAGCTCTCACAGTTGCTTTGCTGTTCCTTAAAAAAGTCGTACTATTTCTTGATGGCCTCTTACTGATTGCACTGTAAAAAAAATTAGGGTTTTAAAAAATGCACTTCTTTCCTGCTCCTTTCCTAAACATAGACAGAGGTGCACTCAGCAACAAGTCCACTTTCTATGTAAAGTGTGGATCAGCCTTTAGTAAATGTTTCTCCCTCCTGGCAATTGGACTGGTAACTCATGCGGTTTGATTGCAGTTGCTGCATAAATTTGTGTTGAATCAGGGTAGATAGTTAGATGGTGCCTTACAATTCCACATAATAAATTTAATACTTCTCATACTCTCTTGGGGGGGAAAACCTGCTTTTGTGGCTTTTCAGCCTACAGGGTAAAGATGAATGAAGATTTTTCAGACATCTTATGAATAGCTTTAAAAATGTAATTTCAACACTTGGCTATCTTAGGAACCGAAGCTCTCCACAGAACTCCGATGTGCTTTCCAGCAAAGCCTTGTATACTGGCTTCATCCTTTCCTGCCATGGCTAAAGCTGTTCCCTCGTATTGGAGCAGATAGAAAAATGACTGGGAAAAATAATCCTTGGCCATATGATGAAGGGCTCCAACAAGTTCTCATGAGTGAATGGTGAGTTGAAGTGAATGGAAATACATCACTAAGCAACTAAGAGTCAAATAGTACTCACAGGATATTTTCATAACTACCACCAAAATTTGAGTTGAGTCATAATGCAAAATCAAGGAATTCAATCTCAATAATCAGTATAGCAGCTTTGGTTCTGGGGCCAACTGCACTTTGCATGCAAATGCTTACAAAAATCTGGACACTTTTATTTCAGATAAGAAGGTGTATTTGGAGAGGGGAAATTTATAGAAGGGAGGATGTATTTGTTTTTCTCTCCACCCTTTCTCTGCTCCCAGGCAGCTTTCCCCTCTATAATGTTCAGAACATTGGTTTGGCTGATGAGTAAATTTGAAGGAGAGAAAGGGTTAAGCATCCCATTATTTTCGCACCTCCAGTCCTACTCTAAAATTTCTCTCCTTTGTAAAGCAACTTTCCACTTTAAAAAGTGGTGCTATGTCAGGCGCTATTTTGCAACTTCAAGTTGTGAAAGGAAGAAACATTGCAAGCCGTGTTCTGTGGAATAAATATGCATTAATCCACAATGTCAGTCTTCAAGATAGCACTACTGTGGATAAGGATATCCTGATTTCCCAGTGTCAGAAACTTGTGGCCTCCAAGCGATTGTTTGACTTCAACTCCCATCTTCCTTGCATGGGAGTTGGGAGTCCAACAAGTTCTGGAGGACCAAAGGTTCTTTGTCCATTACTTGCTGCCCTTCACTTGGCCAGTATTTCCTGTTTTGACCTGGAGAAGGTGTTTGTGTGTGTGTACACGCTCGGGTTATCTACTCAGGTTGGTGATTTTTGCTTTAAAGGCATTTTGTCCATTTGTGTGAATGTGTGTGTGATTTGCTTTTGATGTGTGTTTTGCCTTGTTTTCCAGAAGTTTATATCTCAGGCTTCCCTTAATCACCTTTCTGCCATTTCATCATTCTTATTGCTTTTCTCAGTCTGTTTAGATTTTCAGTTAAAATGTCAGTAGCTTGGTTTTGCTACTAACAACTTCCCCTCAACTCTATGTGTGCTGGTTTGCTGTTTCTTTATGCTTGAAGGTGTCAGTTTGCATTTCTTGGTACAGAAAGTATTGATCTGATGTGTCGAGATCTTTCCTGTTTTACTTAATTCAGGAGGGTTCTGGAAGCTTCTCTGTGTGAAAGAAGGAGCTGAGTACAGCTGCTTTAAACTGGTTCTGCTATCTCTTTCTGTCAAGGTCATGCTAACAATAATAGTGAGGCCAGAAGGTGCCTGGGTTTCACTCTCTCTGTCTGTCTTTCTTTCTGGTTCCAGTTACAGATAGGTAGCCGTGTTGGTCTGCCATAGTCAAAATAAAAAAAATTCCTTCCAGTAGCACCTTAAAGACCAACTAAGTTAGTTCTTGGTATGAGCTTTCGTGTGCATGCACACTTCTTCAGATACACTGGTGTGGTGTTCTGTATACTTAGCGTTAAGATTTAGACTTATTATAAGTTACTGTAAGTTTACGTTAAGTCTGCTGCAACTAGGTTTTTTATGGACAGTGCCAATCCTGAATGTATTGGATTTGTGACCATTATGTTCATTTTCCTCCAGTAGCGGTAAAGCTCTGCTGGATGAAATGCCTCAGGTCTATTTTGGAGGAATACTGCAATGTGTTTAGGTTTTTACTCTGCTAATGATACATTGGAATCTACTGTGGATCAATATTGAGTAGAATTTCAATAACAGAAGGTGGGGTGGGAATCCAGTCCCCCATCCTGTCCTCGGTCTGTGGCTAGTGGAACAGACAGGAGCTAGATTGGTCTGTCCTTCAACTGTCTTCCACTCCCCATACACCAGAAGCACATTTCAGGTTACGTACCAACTTCCTGTTGTAAACTACTCTCTGTGTGCGAGTAGTTTTGTTGTCTCTGTGTTTTGTTTCCCTCAGTTTTGCTGTTTCCAAATTGCAGGCTGATCATTCTGCACCTTGATTCTTTACCTTGCAGGTGTCTCAGTTTTACCTCCCTTTATAATCTGCTGAGAGCCAAGTTTTGCCCCTATTTCTACGTTTGCACTTACCAGTTCACGGTATTGTTCCGTGCAGCAGGGCTTGCTGGAAGTGATGTGATCACTGCGCTTATTTCACCCACGACTAGAGGCTTAAGGGAAGCCATGCGAAATGAAGGTGAGAACAGTGTGTTATTAAGCCAAATGACTTACAAAATCCCTCTTGTATATTGTCTCTACACCATTAATTTGCTTTTTCCACCCCTTCTCAGGTATTGAATTTTTGTTACCTTTTCAAGAAGTTAGAAAAAGGAAATCGAATGTGTTGGCATCCCACTTAGAAACAGGACTTGCTAGTGACTCTGAAACAACAGGCAAGGATGCTGAGAATGAAGAGTATGTAGTTCTTGTTATGGGGTCTTGTTGGAAAAGCTGGCTCTGTCTTGTTGCATTTTTCTAGCACAAAAACTACTTTTCTGATGCAAGATAAATCGTGTTTTGTTTTGTTTTTACTCCCGAACTGATTTTTGTACAGTGGTACCTCGGTTAAGAACTTAATTCGTTCTGGAGGTCTGTTCTTAACCCACAACTGTTCTTAACCTGAAGCACCACTTTAGCTAATGGAGCTTCTCGTTGCTGCATGATTTCTGTTCTTATCCCGAAGCAAAGTTCTTAACCCGAGGTACTATTTCTGGGTTAGCGGAGTCTGTAACCTGAAGCATCTGTAAACTGAAGCGTCTGTAACCCGAGATACCACTGTATTAATAGATGGCTCACATGTTGCGACCTACTAAAGTGGTGTCTCTTTGCTTAGGGGACGAGGAATGAGTGATGTTGATGACGATGAAGGATTTTCATGGTTGGAGGAGATGGGAGTACAAGACAAGATTAAAAAGCCAGATACAATTTCTATCAAACTGTATCCTTTCAAAAGTGAAACACTTCCTTAAGTTGTGATTTAAAGCTGTGTGCAAGACTTGTCTAACATACAGCTGAGAAAGCAACACTCAACTACTGAGAGGCAGGAACATTTGGTGCTTGTTCCTGATATTTGGAGTCAACAGTACATTGACCGCAAAACACTTTCAACATGTACTATGTTCAGTTAAACTCATTTTGATACGGATTATAATCAGTGCAAGTGGGATGATGGCCAAGGATGGTTAGGAAAGGGCCTTCCTTTCTACTGCTCCTTATCAGACACATAACATGCCAGTGCTGAGGGATTTGCAGCAGCTGTGTATTAGCCACTGAGACAGTTTTGCATGCAAAGCCTAAAAAATCTCTGGTTCGGGTTACCTGGAAATCCATCTTTTTCTTCACTTCCCAGTAAGGGTGCTATAACCAGTAATTGGAACTCACAATAGTTTTGCCATGTCCTGGTGTCGTATCAGCTTGTGCTAACCTGGAGGTGTTGTGGCATTGTCTTCCCTGCAGCTCTTGAAGACACACCAGTTTAGGCAGACATTCGCCTGAACTGAGCTTGTGTTTTTGTGTTAACTTTTAACTATGCTTCTTAATATTTTATGTTTTAATTAAGGATGTCCATGTGTTGCTGCACATTTTAATTACGGGTTTGTTTCATACCTGTAAACCGCTTAGAAGCCATTTTGGTACATAAGCAGCATGTAGATGAATTAATAATACTGAAGTAGGCAAGAGTCATATTGGCTAGCAGTTTCAGATACCCTTGATGTGGTATGACTAGCACATCAAGGTGAGTATGAGGAAATCGCAATTTTTTCCACAGCAGGTTTTTTTGGGGGGGCAGGGATTGTTTCTTTGCAAGCATGACAAGATCAAAGCTTTTTCGTAGCTAGGCGAATTAGTAGCTAAAATTTAAATAGTAACAGCACAGTATTAATGTGTACTTAAAGCACATTTCTTGCCTCTGAGACAAGCGTGAAATGTGTCTTTACCTTGTAAATCACTTGCAAAAATTAAATAAGGTTATGACTTTCAATTTGTATTGACTTTGTATTCATCTTCTGCTGTTGTGTGTGTGTGTGTGTGTGTGTGTATATATATACCTTTCCCTTGACATTTGGTCTGTAGCTGTAAAGAGAGAAATGAGGTACAAATGGATCACAAGCCCGAATCTGTTGTGCTGGTGAAAGGAACAAACACATTCACTTTGCTAAACTTCTTGATAAATTGCAAGAGCTTAGTGGCTGCTGCAGGCCCTCAGGCTGGCATCCCTCCAACACTGCTGTCACCAGTTGCCTTCAGAGGGGCAACGATGCAAACGCTCAAGGTAAAAATTACTGCAACATGATTTCACATATTGCTGGCTTTATGGCGGGGGGGGGGGAATGGCTTGTGTGAAAACTGGTGGCAGGATGGGGAAGCTCATTTTTTGGATTTGCCCTCCCCTTGCAGCTTCTTGTGCCCTTTGAAAAATCTCTTATGGGGGGTGGAATGCCAGGATAATTAGAGAAAATTGGCTTCACCCAGTCCTCTTAGTGGGGTCCTCCACTGGATCAAAAGCCTTCTATGAAAGAAAGGAGACCTCTTTGTGGAAGACTGTTAGGATCCAACTTGCCAAATTTAATTCCTGGAATCTGTTACTAATCATTATCACTTAGCTTGACTATTGTTGGTCTGATCATTTACCATGTGTTTCAAAATGCCTGCCTCTGTGATTCCGTGCTCCCTTCCCGTGTATCGGTATAACATGAAATGATTGCAGGCTGCTACCAGACATTTGCCTTAGTATTGTATCATACGGTGCAGCAAGACCCAACTTTTTAAGAATTTCTCTTAGAATCTAGAGATAGAAACTTGTGTTGCTGCAGACTTTGCTCTTAGCAACCATTTGTTTTGTCTCCATTAGCCTAAATCAGCTGTACTAAAAGGTAAAGGTAAAGGTACCCCTGCCCGTACGGGCCAGTCTTGCCAGACTCTAGGGTTGTGCGCTCATCTCACTCTACCACTCCCTATAGTAAATCACACATTCATACACTCAAATTCTGTAATGCTTTAAGTTCTTAATACTGGAGGTGGTAGCTGGGCTTTTTGCGTGCGGGCAGAGGGCAGTATCTAAGTGGATATTTTGTGATTCTGCTAGAATTTTTAATAGGCAGGGCTTGAAGTTGTAAAGTCTCCCTTTTCCATAATTCATCCGCATGAAGACACCATGCTTACACCCAACTTCTTGAGCATCTATCAATGGTGTGTTCACATTCCTTCTGGTTTGTAGATTGCAACCATTTAAATGCTTAGTCTCTCATTTATGACCACATACTTTCAATTTCTTGACTTTCCTCCAGTACCCCATCCCCCTGTAATTGTTGCCTTGCATTTTTCCTATATGTAGAATTGACCCACTGTTAAACTTTGGGTGCATAAAAAGGTTAGGTTTAATTTCAATGTTTTTGAACCTTCGTGTCATATTGCTTAATATTTTTCCACAGGCTCGAAGCATAAATGTGCGGACACAGGTCCAATCACGTTACAAAGATTTATTTAGTCTGGAGATTGTTGGTCCTGTCATGCCTCACTCTATGCATTCCTTGTCCATGCTGCTCAAATCTGCTCAGAATGGATCTTACTCTGCTGTGTGTTATACACATGACCCAACAGCAGTGTTCAACACAAGCATCAGTAATGAAGAGAGCATAAAAGAGGTAAAGAGATTTTACTTAACATTCATCTGAATTGGGAATAATCTGATTAACGGAAAAGAGAAAGCATGCTAGCCCTGTTATAGGTGTCACATAATACCCATTCTGCATTTGTAAGAAATTGATATTTTAGTGTGGTGCCAACCTGCATTCTGGAACCCCCTGCCTAGAAGAAGAAGAAGAAGAGTTTGGATTTGATATCCCGCCTTTCACTCCCCTTCAGGAGTCTCAAAGCGGCTAACATTCTCCTTTCCCTTCCTCCCCCACAACAAACACTCTGTGAGGTGAGTGAGGCTGAGAGACTTCAGAGAAGTGTGACTGGCCCAAGGTCACCCAGCAGCTGCATGTGGAGGAGCGGAGATGCGAACCCGGTTCCCCAGATTACGAGACTACCGCTCTTAACCACTACACCATTCTGGAACCCCCTGCCTATTGACACTAGGGCAGATGCCTTCACTGTATTCTGACACTGCTGTAAACATTTTTGTTTAGACAAGCCTACTCCACACATGTAAAATGATGGTGTATTTTTAATATGTTTTTAGTTCATTGCTGATTTTATCTTTTGATTGTTTTAAAGAGTTAGTTTTTACTATTATATTATTTTCTTTGTAAACCACTTTGTTTTTTAACAAAGTGGTATGTGAACTTTTTAAAATCAATGGTTCCATAGGTGCTCAAAGGATAGGGTGTTTGGTAGACTTGTGAAATGGCATGTTAAACAATAAGAAATTGTACTAGTAATACTTTTCTTAATTTTTACAGGAACCCCATAGCAAGGACCTTAAGAAGTGTGGATTGCATCCTAACACTTTAGAACAGCTTACTCTTTCTCCAACATTAGGAAAGTCATCCATAAGGCTCCTAGAAATGAACAATTATGCCTACACATGGAAAGCCTAAACAAGCAATATCGGTCAATGAAGAATTGCCATTGGTGTTCCTGAGATGTTTAAGCCATGTTGGGTGGGTACAATAGCATTCTGCCAATAACAAATTGTACTTGTTAATGTGCAAAACCTACTGGCTAGATTAGCCTTCCTAAGCAGAGTTGATGGAAAACTGCCTACTCTGTGTTGTATAGTGAACTCAACCTTTGCCTTTTTCCCCCACGATTGAAACCTTGATATTTATAGATTTTTAATTAAACTTTAACCCTAGAATCTTGTGTGTTTTCTTTGAAGCTAAAAGGTGGAAGTCTGAGATTATACAGGACTATTCTTCAGGGTAAAACAAATTAAGTAAGCCGTTTGGTTCACTATAAACAGGACAAATTGCACTAGGCAGTAAATAAGGAACTTGTGCTGCTTTATTGACCAAGTCGAGTACAACAACATCATTCTACATCCCCATCCAGTTATAGCTGAAAATTCAGTTACCACAAATGTATACAATCAACATCAGGCATTGTGTTTGACTCAAATTACAGTTTCATGTTTCTTCTACCAAACATGCAGGCAGATAAATTTATATTGCAGTTCTTATTTCTGTTGCTGGATGTGCTTCATTCTCACAAGTGTAATTTTTTTTCTGAGCTAGACAATTTTGCTAGACTCAGTGGCATTCGGATAGGGGGAATAGCAGTAGTTAGCATCATCCAGCAACAGTATCCATTTTCTCTTTGCAGATAAAATAGGAGGGCCTGGCACTTGTCTAGAATGAGCTACCAGTCATTGTAAACTTAAGACTACACAGCTTTAACAGAAAGTTTACCAAAAACTATGGGAACTGCATCATGGTACAAAACAGTAAAACTTTAAATTTTATATTGAAGGTAAAGATCGGTTGAGCTTTAAAACAAATTACAGATAACTCCATAGTCATGTGTTTGGATTTTTAGTAATTTAAGAAATGATGGCATCACTAACATCAATATACATACCAAAACCATGTGATTTAAATATTTTCCATGTACAAAAAGAAAAGCCTGAAGGTGTCTGTACAGTTTTTACAATGAGTTGCTAATGTATTTACAAAACCACAAAAGAGAAATATCCTTTGCGTAGAATAAAAATATCTAGGATGTCAATATAAAAACAGTTGTTTAGTTGTGTGAGGCACTCCTGAAGCTGGTGGCATTAGCCAAGAGCTCCTTTGGTACGAGTCCCAATGCCTGCAGAGCCACGGTTGCAGCCATGGCTTTAGCATGCTTCTTATTAGGACTGACACTGTTAGGCTTGTATTCAATTCCATTGACCAATACCTGTAAGACAAATAAAAACAGGATGCATGTAAGACTTAAGTATCACATTTCTCCTTCCTACTGAAGACTAAAATTTTAAGGACACACACCTCTCTTAGTTTCTTGTATACCTCCAAACCCAGGTGCTGTCAAGGAGTTATCCCTCACATCTGAGCCCAAGCCTAAGGCTTGTCCACAAAGTTAAGCAATAGGACTCAAATTGTTCATGTGACTTGCAATGTATAATCCCTTGATAAAAACCTTGGTTTGGGTAAAAATAATCCTTCTGATGTGGTCAGCACAATTTCTTTGGATTGGAAACCAAGATTCGCTTCATCTAATGGAAGGTCTCCTTCCATCAGCAGAAGGGAACCTCCAGGTCCAACCATTTGTTTTCATGTGACGTGAGGCATCATCTTAGGCCTTCGCTGCATGAAAAAGGGGCAATTCCTCTTCCCGTCTGCATTTTTTTGTAAGTGATTGTACTTAATTATATTTTTATACCTTCGATCACTTTGGGTGCGCTTTTTGTAGATAAGTTTTTAAAATGAATTATCTAAATCAAGCAAACATTGCAGCCCTACAAAATGAGTACATTTTCCATCATCTTTCAAAATAGTCCACTAACTTCTCCTCTGTCCAGACAACTTCACGTAATCACAGCCTGGGTTAAAAACTGCAAACGCGGAAACAAAGCGAAATGCACTTTCTAAAAAGACAAGTATTTGCTTTGTGGGCTCAAAATGCAAGTTTTGAAATTATTATTTATTAAGGACCTTCCACGTATGTCCCAAGCAATGTACAAAATATAATAAAAAATTACAAAATAGTATACAAATAATAGAAGATGAGGTTAAAAAGAAAACAAGATGGACACTTTGTTGCTGTGGCGGTTTGAAGCCATGGGAAGAGTAGAATAGATCAACATTCCTTTCGTGCTATTGTAAGCATCTACTTTTAAGTGCTAAAATTAATTTCTAAGATAGCTGACCATTACAAGAACATTCTAGCTTACCTTAAAGACAAAATGCTTATTGTGTTCAGGTCGATTATCGTTCACCAATGCGAATATGGGAGGCAGCCATCTTCGTTTGTTACAGACTTCCAGCAATGCAGAAACAGGATGTTTGCCTTAATAACAACAGGTTTTGTTTTAGAAATGTAGAAATACCACAATTAACAGAATTACTAAATCTGCCTCATTCATACCAGGTCAAATGCTTTGTCCATCTGGCCATATTCTCTGCTAAGGGATGGGTGGGAAATGCTTTTTGGCTCTAAGGTCACACATTCCTTCATAGATAACCTTCCAGCAACCACATGCCAGTGGTGGACTTGGCCAGACACTGGAAGTGGCTCTGACCTTTGCACAGGAGGCCACAGGCTAGTCATGCAAACATCACAGGTTCCTACACCCACACACGAACCTCTCCAGCCTCAATTCAGGTAAGCCAGAGGCATCATCACAGTCAAGCAAAGCACTTGAGAGGTGTGGCCTGCAGAGCAGACATGGGCTGGGAGAGTCCCAATAACTGGATAGAGACAACTGGTGGGCCATTTTTGGTCCCTGGGCCTAAGGTTTCCCCCCCCTCCCTGGTGTCCTGACAGCAGCTCTCCCAGGTCTCTGGACCCTGCTACCTGATCTTTTTAACTGGAAATGCAAAGGACTGAACCCGAGACTTTCAATATTGCTATACCCATGAGATATGGTCGCTGTCCTTGAATTTTTAAGTCTCACCTGAAAGATCTTTCACTGCACTGAAAGGTCCATGTCTCTTCTGTGTCTTTTCTCCCACCGCAACCAAGCCTGAAGAAAGCACATTAAAAAGTGTGTTTTCATAAGCTATGGAAACCTGGTATTTTAAGCCAGCACTGTGGGACTCTCCAAAGCAGGAATCAATGTAACACAACCGGTATAGCTGGCAACCACACCATACATACTCAGAAGCCTCTTGGGCGGGCCAAATGCACTCCTTAAATCTTCGCTAGGGTTTCTTTAGTATCAAAATACCTAGTAAATGCTAGGTGGTGGCAATGTAGTTACTGGCCCTTGGCTGGTTCTGAAACCTGTAAGCTCAAGTGCTCACACATCAGATGTTCTAGTACATCCAAATATGAATGCAAGTCCTGACCCCATTTGGTTCAAGTCAGTGGAACAGTGTACCACAGAAACTGGTATTCTTGAATTCACATACCAATGGGAGCTTTTATCTGAATGAAAGCCAATATTTAACAAAACCATAGCAGATGACATAAATTTCCAGTAAACACAGGAATGCAGACAACAAAGTCCACAGCAGTTTTTTGGGTTGTTGTTGGGTTTTTTTTGCAGAGTTGAACAACCTACCCACCATACAATTACCACCCAAAGACCCATCTAGTCTACTGTTCTGTTCTCCCAGTGGCCAACCAGAGACCTATGGGAAGCCCACAAACACAATTATCCCTCTGCTCACTGGTGACCCAACACCTGGTATTCAGAGGCATGCTGCTGCTAATAGAGGCAGTACAAGGTCATCATGCCTAGAGGCAATTGATAAGACATCCTCCTTGAAAGTATGAGCTCTTTTTAAAGCCCTCCAAGTTGGGGGCATTACTATATCCTCTGGCAGTGAATTCCGTATTTTAACAGGCAAGCTAGCTGGGCCACACAATGTTGAGCTATAGAAAACCATGAACATTTTCAAGCAGTAATTTTCCATTAGTCATTGAATGACTTGGGTCATAACTTTCCTTCAATAAACAGAACTCTAGGCTTTCCCACCTCTCCTCTGCATTCCCCCATGGCTTGGAAAAGAAACCTGTGAGGGTATGAGAAATCTTTCAAGATAGGCTGGTATACAGCACAGAAGACTGTAGAAGGAAGAGCTTTTGATGAAAAATGTCACCTTGTATAAGCAGAAATGCCTTCCGCTTGCACAAGAGCACATTGAGATCAAAACCAATGTTTTTATTAAAATATCCTTTCAAGTACCAAACATCCACTATATTAAGTACAGTCTTCCTAGGGGTGCCATCTTCAATTCTTTTAAGTTTTTACTGAAGCTGTAATATTTATATTGAACCAAGCGTAACTAAGATATATAACATCTGTTGAAAGGTACACGATTATTGGAAACCAGCAAATAAATTTCTTTTTATATGTTAGCCGGGAGCTGGTTGAAGTAAGAATAAAAATTAGCATAAAACAAAATTCATGTTTTAGAATACTGCCCTGGCCCAGACCTTTGTCAGGCTTTACATTCCATATTTGGCCTCAACAGGAGTAGTGAAGCTAACATACAACGTAATGTATATAGCATTCAAAATGTGCCCTTGCCTGTCTTAAGTCAAACTAGAAATTAGTACAGAGAAAATGTTCTAGGAAAATAGACAGTACATAACATTTTTACATAAAAATGGAACTACTAAAGAAAAATTAGGCTTGATTTCTGGGTCAACCACTCAAGAAAGAACTGTTTAAGAAATATGAGTTAGAGCATTTTGGTACCTTATGAAAAAAAGCAATTACAGAGACTTCTGATCTTCTGCATCACTTTAAGAGGGCTCTTTCTGTACCAGAGAAGCAATGACCCAGATACAGAAATTCTTTCATAAGGAAGACATTCTTGCTGGTATGCGGCTGGCACACATCTGATTCACTCAACCCCTACAACAGGCAATAGGCACTGGCACAGTATCATTCCGTGTGGTATGTATTGTACATCAGAAGTTTTGGGATGAAAGTGCTGAATGTAAGGTACCAAAGCCTTCCTGGCTTACACAGGATTTCTATTCAGAACAAGAATCCTCACAAAGGCACCTGTTTCCCCAATGGACTGGGACAAATCAGTATGAAGTTGTTAACATCAGAGAAAACAACTCACCTTTCCGGTCAGTCTTAAAATCCACTAGAATTGGTTCCTTGTTTCCTTCTTTATTTTTACCCAAGCCTTCTCCTTCTCTCCATCCCATTTTCCTCATGAGTTGGGCTCCCATTCCTCCAGTTACAGGGGCAGCTCTCAGAAACTGATCCTGCCCAAAGAAAAAAAGTAAAAAGGAACCCTTCATTTAGCACTCTGGAGGAAAACTACAGAACTTTCTAAAGCTTCTATTAACTATCAAAGAAATAGGCATGTATTTTTTACATTACATACACTGAAGAAATCTACCTAGACATATTCTTAAAGTAAAAGTTTCAATCAGTAAGTGGAAATATAAATATCCACTGCTTATATATACACATAATATATTTTACAAGCAATTTAAATAATAGCACTTTGGTTCCAATGCATCTCTTCTCATCTTGTGGAAACATTTAACTGGCAAAATGTGTGCCATGTATACCTAGTTACTGAATAGAAAAAGCAAACATTTACACATATTTTAAATATAAAAAACCAATTTCTCCCACTTTATTACACAACTGTATGATCATTTTCCACCTGAAAATCCCTGTGCATGATACAAGCAATTCTTTAAAAACTTAGCCACACAACTCAACAGTAGCCTGTGACAACTGCTTCAAATAACCACAAGAGTCATATTATTATTATTAAATGCTGTAAGATCAAACATAGGTTTTAAAACATTTTATCAGCTTTAAAGTACTTTTAAAAACTCCTTAAATTTTTACGTACCTAGGCCTCGATGGCCGCAGTGTTGTGAATAGTAGGGCTGGCATTGACCGTGGCAAGAAGGCAGCTACAAGGCAGATTTGGCCCTGAAACAAGTTTCCATATAGAGGGGTGAAAGTTCACAGGCTATTCTGTGAACTATCATCTCTCTTTTCTGCCCCACCCAATCACCCGACGCAACGAACGGCTTGTGTTAATAATATACATTGGTAGCATCAACACAATATATTATTCTCACATTCTCTTTTACAAAGGCACAAAGCTTAGTATTTGGGTATCAACCTACACATCAAGTATTTCTTTGCTTTCATTCTACATTCCATTCATTTTCATTTACTGAAAATAGATTGCAAAAGCAAATGAAGAGTACAATCTTCCTTATGATTTCCTCTTCATGACACACACCCAGTTCAATATGAATCCCCATATGGCGATGTTAAGAAACCAAAGAGCAACATTTCCAGAACATGTGTGACTTCAGTTCCATAGGCATCCTATACCCATGATATAATTAAAACTGCTGCCTGCAATCATGCAATAATTGGATATTACTCTGGGGGGAAATGCTCTGGTATAAGGAAAGGCAAAACTGAGACAGATATTACCTCTCATGGAAACGTTTTGACTGGTGCAAGCCGTGCAGTTTGTGTACACAGAGACATGTTAGCTGTTGCCGGTTACCAACTGCTTTGAGTTGAGGCACCTAGAAGGGCATTTACTTACTTCCATTTTCATCCTCCCCTCTCCTTTCCAGGAACCTCTCATTAGAAAAGGGCAACCATGCAGAGGATACAAACCCCAGTCAATGTCACCCAGGGCTCCGACTCCTCTTTTGCACCTGCTTTGTAATGATAGAATGTTCATCAACAAGGTCTGGTTCATCACCAATGTGTATCCAGTTCACAAAGACGACAGAGAGCAACTTTCTGACCAAGGTCTTTTGAAGGTTGCAGGAACTTCTCATATACTTTCCAAAAGCATTGTGTGTGCATGTTTGTGCATTACAAGAATAGCCCTTTCAGGTGTAAAAGCAAAAAAAAAAAATTAAAAAAAATTTAATGGGTATTTTGCCTAGAAAGGTGGGATATAAATTTTAATAAAATTAAGGGTTTTAGTCAATTGTCTCCCGCTGCTCATAGAATGCTCTTTGCTTCCATTAACAGAAGAGGGAAGGGTTTTTTAAAAAAAAATCTTTTTCCTGCAGCTGCTCATGCCATGTCCTATGGCTGTTCAAAAGAGTCTCCCAACCCACTAAAGTAGACTGGGAGGGGGCGTGTTGTGGAAACCACCCACCCCCACCTCCCTTCATAGAAACCTGTGCCAGTCAAAGGGATACAGCTGGCAAAAGTTTTAAATGCAGTTCAGCTCTGAAAAGCACCTCTGAAAAATGGCATCCCCTTTCCTAATTGGCTTGATGGGATAGTCATAACAGATACATTTTATGATGAAATCCAAATGAAAACAGTAGTGCTTAGGCTGCATCTGTACCCACTTATTGTAAGCCCCACTGAACTCAATGGGACTTATTTTTAAGCAGGTGTGTAGGCCTGCACTAAGTACTTAATAGTGCACTGAGGTGGCATTTATTTCAATGGGACTTCAGCACACCTTGCTCTCTGGATAGTACCTCACGACTCCTTATCAAATGCAGCAGAGTCAAGGAAGCTCATTCTGTTAACTAGATATTTACCACCCAAGCAAGCCTCTAAAGTCCCACAAGTTATTTCAGAAACTTTTCTAACGGTAGCGATACATAGGTTTCACTATCTAGATGGGAGAAAGAATGTTTATTATATACGGCAACTGCCAACATAGTAAAGCAGAATGTCAGGTTTATACGCCACCATAATGTTTATAGACTTTTTATAAGTACAGAAAACATTACAGTATGTGGAAACTGAACCACTGCTTGAAGTGACAGAAACCCAATTCCATTTTGACATAATTCACAATATCACTAACCCTTCTTTTTCAATCTGTTCCAAAAAATCACACAAAAGTACTAACTGGTATAGTCAAAGTAGGATTAATTTCCACTTAAGTAAGCTACCGTTAGCAAGGCCAACAATTTGAATCATGTGGGGAATGTCTAAATATTCTAAAAGTTAGCTATAATTAACAGCAAGATTAATTTAAAAGCAAATGCTTAATAGAAGCAGCAAGAAAGAGCAATGGGGAAACTGGTACTTTATTTTGTTAGCTACCCAAAGGCATTTATGTTTTCATTTGAATATTGTCACTTCTGTGGCAATTTACCATGTGTGAATCTTCAAATTTTCCTACGCCACGGAAAACTAGTTGAACTTTAGCTCTTTTACCACTAGATGGTGCTAAGCTATTTCCTCTTCATGAGGTGGGAAAGGGCTGATAGATTCATCTTCAATTTAGAGGACAAGGAATTGAAACCTAATATGCAGGACCTAGTGATAAGAACTGTGTGTACAAAGAGAGGAGGGAATCGACACTGGCACAAAAAAAGAAAGGTCCAATGCAATACTAGACTGGCACAAGCAGAGTTAGAAACCAAAGAGGTAAGAAATTACAATTTACCAGATTCATTCAATGCCAAGAGAAGCCCACACAAATGGGAACTCCAGGAATACCCAATCCTGGGTGCAAGGGTGAATACCTATAAGAAAAACACAGAACGGACTACAGTGAGCAGACCAAGTCTGCCACTGATAGTATTTGCAATAAAGAAGTTAAACTTAATACCAGTGCTTTACAGAGAACCTCTTCTGATCCAAATAAATATTTCTCACAGACACTAGGACTTCCCCATCTACAAACATAGTGGTTATTATAGTTTTCTGTACATGGATCAAGGCATGGTAATATGGCACGTGAATTACAATGGACGGCGGCAGTGAAGTTGCCAGGAGTGGAGAAACCCTTGAGCCCAGAGGCCTGATGGGTCAACTTTGGCAAGTGGGTGGGACCTACTCAGTTTTCAATCATCAGACATTATGACATCAGACTGATAGATGGGCAGTCCCACCCATCTGTCAAGAGTTGACCTGAAGGAATCAACTGCTCTGCCCACCAGCTGATGGGAGGAACATTCAATCCCGCTCTCTGTAGGGGTCTGCTTCGCCCTAGACCCTAAACCATGGGCAAGGGTGTAATTTGGGGAAAATGGCATTGGCATGCAAAACTGGACTCCCTGGCAGCCAAAGGTTGGCCTACAGGCCAGAGGTTCCCCATCCTTGCTCTATGCCTGTACTTGTACCTATGGGTAACAAGCCCAGAAGGTCAAGCATGCTGCCGAACAAGCAAAGACGGAGGAGGAAAACAGCAAGAAAGGTTGCCAGTGCAGTCAAATCTAACAACACACAATCCAGTATTTTGCACTTAGCATAGGTTTTGCATGTTTACTTTCCATAATACACTTCTTCCTAAATTAAGGATGCTGAGATTGGTGTAACATGGCCACTAATGTGAAAATAAAGAATACAATCTTGGTGAATGGATTGGGAGCTGCACAGGGTAGTGCAATTCTAGAATGGTATCCAACAAAGTCATATCCTAAGCAGACCCCCTGAAATCAATGGACTTGTGCAAGGTTTTATTTCAATTAACTACTGCTTCCTGATCACTAGAAATCACAACCTAGTTCCATTCTGCTTTCTGAGTCTTCAGAAAAGGCACAATGTATTTTTCCAAGCTGTTTTCTGCAACCACAATGGCAGAAACACACCTTTTAGAAAATGCTGAAATTTCCAGGATGCTAATTGCCATATTCTGCATTTCTAAAGTGGGTGGGTGTGCATGTGTGCAAGTGCACACACATTTGTATGTGTGCAGACTTGCAGCTGAAAACTATTTGCCCTAAAATATATTACCCACAGAAAGCCAACGATTACTTTTGTGACTTCATGAGAAATAGATATTTAATATATTATCATGTTTAACTTGCATGTAGAGAAAAAATATCATGAGGGGTGAGGTACCTGTGGTCCTCCAGCATGGCCAGGTCAGGGATGATGGGAGTTGTTGTCCAGCAACACAACTCACATTTCTCATGCCTGATGTACTTCCAAGTTAGGTTTTTTGGTTTTTTTACGGTTAGATACATGGGCTACTGCTTAAGCCTCCAGAGAGAATCCTGAATTAGTGAAACAATTTCCCCACTTTTTAGAAACGTATACACCAATCCAACTCCTTAAGAGAAAATAAAACGTCTGTCCTTGCTCACAATTTCCTTGTTTGTTGTTATCACAAAATGCTTACTTTGTTGGAGATCTTGCAATTGCTCTCAGGAAACATTAATATTGGCAGTCACTGATTTCTGAAGTAAGGGAAGATCATCATTACAGTCCAACACCAATGAAGCACTACCCCTCTCTCCTATAAGTGTTTCACCTGGGCACTCTCAGCGGCACGAATCCTGTTCATTGCAGCAATCACAAAGGTCAGCGTAGTCAGGGCCCTCCAGATCCTGAAGTGGGACACAGTACTGGGACAGGGGAAGCTTCAGAACAGCCACAGCATCCAGGCAAACATTCTCACCCCTTCGCCCTCCACTCATTCACAACATTCTGCGTCATGCTAGAGCTCTGGAAGGGATGTCCCCTTCCTTCCAGTAATACCATACAGTGCCAGTTCTCATTTCACAGAACCTTTTCAGTCTCTCGTTTAGCAAACAGGATGTAGAAGAATATTATAAACTTTCTATCACTTGGGGCGCCCAAAGATCTTTTTGTGTACATGGTGACACACTACAGTAGCTTTTCTACAACTATGTCATTATAAAATACAGTTGCTCCTGAACACCTTGGGAGTAAAATGTTTTGGCTCCTGAATGATTTAAAACTGGAAGTGAGCGTTCTGGTTTTCGAAGGTTCTTTCGGAAGCCGAACATCCAACGGGGCTTCCACGGCTTCCGATTTCGACTGCAGGAAGTTGAATGTTTCGGAAGTCAGATGGACTTCCGGAACAGATTCTGTACGACTTCCGAGGTACGACTGTAATCAATCCAATTGTGCACACAAGTCCAAATACAATATAGGTTGAACAAAAAAATAGGACTGTAGTCCCAAGCACTTACAAGATGTAAGCCTCAGTGGATAGTATGAAACTTATTTTTGAGTAAATGTGTGCAGAATTGGACTGTGGCTAGACTCCAAAGAGTTACTTTAGGCATTCCCAGTGAAACTTTCACTCCAGCCCATATCACAAATAGCTTCCCTTCAGTTTCAAAAGAGGCTTTCTATGTGGCATGGGAGGACCGTTTTTCCAGAAACAGACTTTCCACAGGCACATGGAATTAGTTGTGCAGTTCTTTGAAACTAGGCACAAGTATTTTAAAAGCATTCCCTCCAAAAAGCCTAGTAAGTAAATAAAATAATCCTAAAGGAAGAATGAATGTCTTGCACGTGTGCTGTGAAGAGTTTAATATATTTGCATTTGTGAACTGATTACATCATTGATGATAATGCAAAACAGAAATAATTTCTGCCTGAAAGTGTTCTTTTCAGAATACTGTTCAACAACCTAATGCCCAAACATTTGATATCACACTACTAAAAGTCAAACAAATTTAAACAAAACCAAACAACAAATTGCTACTGGTTTTTTTTTAATGTGGCCTTCTTTCTATCCCATGAAGCATATTAACAAGACTATCTCAAGTTAACTCTATAGTGACTGAATTTTGTTATGCTTTGCCAAAACTAATTTTTAAAAAATTAAAATGCAACACTGATGTAATATTTCATTTCTCAAACAAATCACCAATTCTACTTTAGGTTCCTTAATTAATTCACCACAGAATCAAAGTAGTACAATATCTAGAAGACTCCAAAGCACCCCGATTTCTGCATTCATAGAAAGTAAAGTGAGATATTATTAATCTGGGTAATGATGAATGAATTTGATTTTCTTATGGTTTCATTTCCCACCTCCACCCCCAAAGAAAATCCCCATCATATTCATGTTGACTTGGACACAAGTCCTACTGACTTCACCATGAGATTTACTTCCAAGGAAAAGCACCTAGTACCCACAGGATAAATGAAGAAAGTCCAAATACATTGTAGAAAAGTATTTTCAATCTCAGGAATTCTACACTGTGAGCAGCAGAGAGACCTTGTCTCCTTTGCATCTCAGCCTGACTTCCATCACTCAGCTAGAAAGTTTTGAATAGGAAAGGAGCATCCATCTCCTCATAATACCATTTTAATTTTTCAAATGAAGTGACTTTTTGAATAACAAATTCTAGAAAACCTACGAGGAACTGCTTTCCATATACATCTGATTTGCCTGTAACTGGAAAGACTTAAACTTTACAAGGAGGGGGCCCACTGACGGACTTTCCATTAACCCTATGTGAAAACAATTCAGGAACACTCTGACCTTGAAGATGCATGTGAAGATAGGGCCAACTATTACCAGAGAGCATGGCAATTCGACCTCACAGACTTCAGGAGAAATGTTCTACTCAACATTTCTTTGGTATCTAAGGTGATCCAGGACTCAGGATACAGAGTGTGTGTGGGGGGGGGACACACAGGATGCAAACGCCAGTGCTTTGCCATCCCCACCTATGCTTACAATTCAGCAAACTCACATGAAAAGTTCCCCAGCAGGATTCTTCCATGCTCCATGTCCTAGGCCCTCAGTGCTCCTTGCATCACGAGTACCAATGACTTGGATTTAGGCATAACTAAGCAGATTTCAAAAAGGGCAGAAAGCAATTGTGCCTACAGTACACATGATAAGCTTGTATTATCAAGTAGAGAAAATCATTACAGCACAGGAGAACCAATGAGAACTCTTGGTCTGTGAAAGTCTAAGGACAGTATATCCTGTTTTGAGAATCTTAAGCGAAGGAAGTCATGAGCACCCTAGCACTACTGCTATCAGATGGCATCATCAACAACACCTTGCTCTTGAGCATTTTAAGATGGTCAATCCAAGGTCAATCTCTAGCAGCTGAATAGGGCCAAATACGGGACCATTACTGCTTGAAGATGGACATACCCCCCGACACTTCTTGCTACAAAGGGCAAAAAACCATTATTTGGAACTCGTCATTTTAAGGATGTCATGATTCAAGAATCATTGGTTCAATCTTCTAGATTTTATTAAAAATAATTGGTGTATGTCTAATTGATACACTACCAATTAAATTATAGCAAGTATGACTTTTTTGTGAACTGTACATGGGTGATGAAAGACAAACACACAATGGAAGCTTCAGCAAAACCTTCGCTAAAATGGTGGCAGCCATTCCATAATTACCCCTGGCTCCCCACTTTTATTTCCACAAAGAAAACCTTTTCAGCAGGTAATATTTACAGATAATAATATATTTACAGTATTTCCCATATAGTTTAATTACAAAAGTGTAAAAGAGTATAGTACATTTTATCAACAGAATACAGTTAAAAAACTCTCTGGTTACTGTATCTAAGCGCTTATATTGACTCAACTACAGCCCATTTTTCAAACCATCGGCTCCAAGAAATAGTGCTACATAAAAACCAATAAGAGCTGGAAGGTAAAATTATTTCTGTTGGAGGAGTGTATGTGGAGAAAGAATTTTCACTGAGACTGTAAAAATATACTTGCCAAGCAAACAAGCTAACTCCACCCCAGTCTTTTGAACTCTCCAGTACTGCGTAGTCAATTCTGAAACCTAGCTGCACAAATTCTGACTCATAAGTTCAAGGCACCTTTGATGTTTCTCCCTTTAAAGTCATCAAATTAAGTTCTACAAGCGGGTCGGGGCTTGAGTTATAAAAATCAGCTCTGAGTGAAGTATCCAAGCATCCTTTTTTGTTGTTGCCTTTGTTGCCTACTTAACTTAAAGGCAAATAAATATGTTCAGCTTTTCCTCTGCCCCCACCCTACCAACACATACACTCTGCTAATCCCTTGCTCAGCAGACTGCAATTCCCTCCTCCATCTAGTATTTGTGTAAGATGCTCAGATCAACTTGTCTATCCCTCACCAATACTAACTTCATCAAGCCAGCCAATAACTCTCCCTTAGGAAGGACAACAAAAACAAGCCTTTTCCCTATTCTACCCCCACAATTCGGGAAAACCTAGGGCAAAGCCTCCTCTATTCATACCTGACCAGGCAAGTCCAGATGGTGCTGCAAGATCAGGCAGGGATTAGGAACCTCTCTCTCTCTCTCTCTCTCTCTCTCTCTCTCTCTCTCAATGAGAGAAAAGTTAAGTCCCCTGCCTCTTAATAAGTGGTAAGGACATTAAACTATGGAGAAAAAGCTCTCCTGCCATTTTCAGATTCTCATCTCTCCGCCAACAGAAGCAAGCAAGTGGATTTTTACAGCCCTCTGGCAATCATTTATTGAATTCACTGTCAAAATTTTACTGAAATCGCAACCAGATTGATCTCTTGGCTAGGTAAGTAATGGAACGGCATCATTTAATTGTACCCCGCATTTCAGGACAATTTCAGCACAAGATAACAGTAACCGTGGGAGTAATTAAAACAACTCTTTTCAAACGTGAGCATAGATCATTCTCCCAGTTTCTACAGTTAACCTACGAAACCAGTATTAACACAGAGCTAGTTAGGCATAGTAGATACAGATTCCAAAACAAGAGTGCAACACATCTTGACAGAACACAGAAGTAAATTAACTCATTTATTTTCTGCACCTATTTTAGGAAGCTATTAGTGTCCTAAGTGGGTCACTGTCACTTCTTCCAGTGATTTCAAAGGAATTTATCATGTGACATTTGGACTCATCTGTCTGAATATCATCTACCTTTTTAATCCAAGCCTGGGGACCGCTGTTGGATAACTGTTCTGATGACAAGACCTGTGCTCCAGTGCTTCCTGTAAAATGGCCTGGGATGGAATTCAGCTGAGCCCAGGCATCAATCTGCAACCATAAATGAACATAACAATATAATCAATTACTAAGTTCTCAAATGCAGACACGCACCACTATATACTTTTACATGGTACACAGTAGAAGCATAATCCATTTCAAAATAACTTAAAATTTGATGTTCTGAGACAATTCCCACCGGCTAATGCTGCTTCACCTACTGCTATGTTTCTTTTGTGGGGTCGTTCTTTAACTGATAAGAAAAAACATATTTTGCTCAGAATCATAGAATTGCAGAAATATGCAGCTGTCCCTTATGGGGGTTGAACCTGCAACCTTGGTCTTAGCAGCACCATGCTCTAACCAACTGAGCTATCCAGGTACTTCCTTGAAGAAAAGAAAAAAAAGTATTTTTCTTTGTAAACCACTTCATTTCAAAGCATGGTACTGTACTGGGAATCTAACTGGCAAAAATAAAAGGAATTATAGCATCCTTTCAGTGTTTGGAAGTCTAAGTTAAGAACATACGAAAGCTAACTTGGTTGTTTCTAGTCCACATTCTACCCAGAATTATTGTAAGTTCAGACTAAACTTCAATTTATAAGGAATTTGAAAATTGATATTGCCACTAGTATATGAAACAGTAAAACGATTTCAGAAAACACAGCAGGTTGGATCCAGACCTGTCCTTCTATGTTTTGGAAGGCGCCTTCTGTTCACGGAAGGGACTGAGATCCATCAAAGGCTCCTCCACCTGTGTATGAGCAGGGAGAGGCGATTTTGGCCAATTTCCCCACTGCAGCCCCCAGGGCCACCTCCCACGCTGTTCTAGAGTCCCACAACCCATCAGAGTCGCTTTTGAGAGGGCGCAGAGGGTTGCAGGGGGAATGGGTAAAAACAGCCCCCTTCCTCCAGCACAGCATCTCATGGGTTGCGTTCTGCCCACAGGTAGTCTGGCTCCAACCCAACATGTCTTCAACTTTCCCTTTCCGGGGAGATCAACAAGAAAGAAACTGCAACCTACCCGTTCCTGTGCACGATTTAACAAACACATTGCCTCCATGTCAAATGTATTTTCTGTAAGCCTCTTTTGGGCTATGGTCCGCTCAGTCAGTGCTGATGAGATGTCCACAGGCTAAAAAGTAATAAAGATATCATCTGTTTTGAAGATCTCCAGAGCTAAGGAAATGCATCCTTCATAGAGGGTGTTAAAAATTATGTAGAAGGCAGTTCCCAAAATTTGAACACACTTTTGCACGACCAAGAAACAGAAACTAAGAGTGAATATACATAAGAAAAGGTAGTGGGCTTTATCCTTTTTGAATTACTGAATATAGGACTATAATTTAGATGGACATACAAATGACCTCTGCGCATATAGAGGGTCTTCCTCCCCACACCCCACTCCCTTGACAGCTACGGGCATGGTTTGGCAAGCCAGTTTTGAACACAGAGAGCTTCAAAAACAGTTTGAAACACAGTACAAGGAACAGTGCTGAGGCTAAATCAGAATCTCCTCTGCCGGCACACCAATCCTTTAAATATGCCTGTGCATGTTCTCTGGATTGCTGTCTAAATTCTACAGATTGCTTTTCAAAGATTGCCAGTAGCTCTTATTTCTTTCAGGGGAACATATTTGTATCTGTTCCATCAAGCATTTTTAGAGAATCTGATTCCATGTTTGTCATCTGTTCTGTTTATGATTTCATATCTTTATGATGTTTTTATTAAACACAACCATGATTTTTAAATGAGCTGTAGATTCTAAATACTCATGTATCTATAAGGTAATGAATAGGTATCCATGTGTTAAGATCTCTTTGCGTTTTACCTCCAGATTGGCTGGGTTGGGGAACACATCGTCCTTGTTCTCATCCTTGTTCTTGTCAACTGGAACCCATTCTCCATATGCACTATCTGATTCTTTTTTCCGGTGTTGAGATCCAGAAGAGACAGGAAACTCCTTCGTCAAAGTAACCTGATTTTTCGGAGCTGCCGGTTTTATAGTAGGAGTCTTAAAGGGGAGGGGGAAGAGAGTATTATAATCATAAGCATTTATTTCAAAGATTTCTTATAAGATTTAATCATCGTAAGGTCCCAGGTAGGTTACAACAATAGAATGTTGTTGTTGGCATCCATCTATCTCAAGAACATACAAATAAAAAACAGCTAAAACTCTTGCAATTATAAGACAAGTAAAGCTGCTCCAAATGGAGGCCTCTACACTTAACACACAAATGTAGGATGGTGTGGAAACAGGGATGCAACACCACGGACGGGGCTCGAAGCACCAACCCATGTCTGTTGCCACAGAACTGCCCTCTACATCAGTAAACATGTGAATAGCACTAATGTAAAATGCTTGTGCATTCAATGCTAATTAGATAGATGTTTGAACATCTGCAATTCAGCTTCAAAAGCCATTTCCTAAGCAATTTAGAGTGTGTCTAAACAGGATTAACTATTGCAGTCAAACTTTTTCAAAAGTTGTTGAACATGGTTATTAATGTTATACATTATAGCACAATTGGTTGCTCTAACATTAATTGCAAGCAATAATTTTATAATAAACCATTATTACTGAGTCTCATTTGTCACAATTATTTTCTATAAAATTATCAAATAAAGACTTTTGACGCTGCAATTCTGCAGTACTCACAGTTAAGTTGAAGAAAATAGGTTTGGGCTCATTGAGTTTAAAGGGATGGTTGATAAAAGGATGCTCTTCCTCCTCTTCGTCAGACACATGAGGCTTGTTCACAATAATATCATCTTCCTGGCTTTGTGCAATCTTCTTGCATTTCTTTAAAAAAAATAAATCACCACAATAATAGGAATGAGGCAACGGTTGAGCAAATAAATCTATATAACGTCAGTTACCAAATACTGAAAATTATGGGAATCAAAGACTTTGACTGCTTGGCAACAGCACCGTATTCAAGACCAGGCCTGGAGATGATATCCATTATACCTGCAATACCACAGCCCTAATACAACAGATGCTACTGAGATTGCTGTGAAATCATCATGTGCAGAAGATCTAATGCCATCTGGCTTGCTTCCAATATAAATGGATTTATCTTATACCACATAATGACTAATTCAGTTTTACTATGCCCATCACTAAACTGAAATAGTGTCATATGCCAAAGGAAAAGCAACAAAGCCCCTACCATGTGGTCCACCTCTCACCTGAAATGCCTGTGACACAGACATGCTGCTCAGAGTAAGAAGCAAACAGTTTATTGCCCTTGCTTCCTGGAGGATAAAAAGATCAGTAAAAGATTGGGCAGAAAGCAGAAGAGACCTATTATGGGTGTGAAGCCTGAAATCTGAAAACCTGTCCGAGACCAGGGAGAAGAGTCGGTGGAAGAAGACTGGAAGAAATTTAAAGACTATCTACAGAAATATTGTAAAATTAATGAATGTTAGAACGATGTTGGATAGAAATTAAGTGGTTTCCAGCTGTAATATTTTAAGGGAATATGAAAAATGGGTTGTTAATAGGGAAAAATCTAATGTTATTATTTTAAGACCAAAGAATTATTGCAAAATTAATGAATGTTAGAAGGATGCTGGAATGAAGCTATATGGTTTTAGTAGAAATGTAATAAAGAATTAAGTAAAAGCTGATTGATAATGGGCCAAAACGAAAAAAAATTTAAGGTTAGAACGTTAAGATAAATTATAGAACAAAAATTGAGAAAGATGGAAAGAATTTGCTGAAATAGTTAATTGAACTAGAATACAAAAAAGGGAGGTGTGAGGTCGATGAAACAAGTAAATGAAAGGTAAAGATATGGAATATTGGATGTGAGTTTTAGTGTTTTGTTTTGTTTTGTTGTATTTTTTTATGTTTTCTTTTTTATGTATTGTAATGTGTTTTGTTAAACTTTTTATTGTTTTTCTTTTTTCTTTTTTCTGTAATCTTTAAACTTCTAATAAATATCATTTAAAAAAAATGAAATCTGAAAACCTGGGCGGAAAATAAGCTGTAACTAAGATCCACCAAAAGGAAGTACAGTTGTACCTTGGAAGTCGAACAGAATCCGTTCCGGAAGTCCATTTGCCTTCCAAAACGTTCAACTTCCAAAGCGCAGCTTCCTATTGGCTGCAGGAAGCCGCAGAAGCCCCCTCAGACATTCGGCTTCTGAAAGAATGTTTGAAAACCGGAACAATCACTTCCAGTTTTCAATTGCTTGGGAGCCAAACGTTCAACTCCCAAGGCATTCAGGACCTGACGTACAACTGCATATGACATTTGGGTATATCTGCACTTTCTGTTCCTATAAAACAAAGGCATTTATAGTTTTAAATTTCCTAAATATGCAAAATGCTATGATTTTATATTCTAAGTTATAAATGATACATTTGTGTGGTAAATAATAAGCAGTTGTATTATTATTATTATTATTATTACTATTATTATTATTATTATTAAATTTATTAATCTTTTACCACCTAAAGAATCTCCAAGCAACCTACCATTTTTAAGACCATAAAAAACAACATAAAATCAGGAAAAAAAGAATATATTGTAATAAAAACCATACAACATATAAAACCAACCCAGTAAAGCAGCAGCAAAAGCATGCCATCAGTAGACAGCAAAATCAACATACTCTATCAAATGCCTTGAAGAAGCTTACATTGATAAGGAAATAAGGATTTAACATATGTCATCGTCCCCCAAAAACATACAGAAAAGATGTGGTTTTCCCCCACAGCTTTAAAATTTCCAGAAATGTTTTATCTCTACCCCACATCCCTCATTAAGTTATCTAGAAATCCTGCAATTTTAAAACAGATTTTAGTATCTTACTGGATAAATGCTGCATTTTGTATTGAAATAGTAATAGTTGCAAGTTTCATTTGATTCTCTTACCTCAGTGAGTTCCAATATTGTCTCTTTTGCAGACTTTTGTGCAACCTTTTCTTCTTTCTTTTCTGGAGTAACAACAGGCATCAGGCTTGGCGGTAAAGGAACACCAGCCTTTGCACACATGGCAGCTGCATTTGCTTTAGCTATTTCAAGTAGTTGTGCCTTGTCTACAAAAATAAGAATTTATTTATTATTTCGTATCATGTCCATTCTCAGGATGAATTCCTACACTGCACTTAGAATTCCAGAACTTCACTTAGAAAATGGAAATATGCCTGGCTCCTATTCTAAAGAACGCTAAAGTAATGGAAGATTTAGTTCTAAAAGCGTTTCCTCTCCTATCTCTGAACCCAATTCAGATAAACTCACAGATCACTTTGCACAATCAGCTGTCTTAAAATAGGAAGGGAGAACCTATGGTTTTCCAGATGTTGTTGGACCGCAACTTTCATCATCCCCGAGTCATGGCTGATGGAAGCTGAGGATTCACCCAGTCACCGTGTGTGAAGTGGGGCACTGCCACTGAGCAGCCCCCTGTACCACCTGACAGGATGTGAGAGGTCAGGTGACAGCGAGAGCCCTGAACTGGCAGCAGGTGCCAATTATGTGTGCATTGAAACATGCTGCCACCAGCAACCCAGTGTTTTCCCTGCCCCCTTCCAGTCCTAGTGAGCAAGCAAGCAGGGCGATAGTAAAGCATCAGCTGTAAATTTGTCCAACAACATCTGGAAAACCATAGGTTCCCCATCCATATTTTAAAATAGCAAAAGTTATTTCTCATTTCTTCAGCATGGGCATTAAAATTATCTACAATAACTTGTATGTAAGTTTTGGTTTGTGAAATATACAGACACTGGGAAATATCCAACATCGTACCAGTAGATGAAACAGGACTTCCCGTTCCTCTACTGCAAAGGGTCTCCCAAGCTTCCAGAGCAGATTTTGAAGCTGTGCAGGGAGATGCAGGGCGAGAGCAGTAAAAGAGAAGCCTGATACACGTGAGCAGAATTCTGTTGCACAAGCAGGCTGCCACTTTTGGAATGTCCCTCTTTAACAACACTTAAAAGAAATTGTTTCAAAATAAAGGAATCTTAGAAAACCCCGAGAAATTAAGAGATACCAATTTATCTTCATAACATTATCTATGTAACAAATTGCTGAATATTAATTACCCAAGTCAGTCAGACGCTTAGGTGACCTGCTTGAAGTTCTGGATCTTCGATGATCAGGTGATATACTGGTGCTCCGTCTTCTCCCTGTGGATCTAGAGCATCTTGGACGAACAGGTGTTCGACTTCGAGATCGTAATCTGAGGGGTATTCTGTAGCTGTCTCTTGAATCAGATCTCCTCCTCCTCCTGTCAATAGACCTTGACCGGTTTCGCCGAGATCTCCTACGCCTTTCCCTGGATAAAGACCTTTGTCTTGACACAGATCTTGATCTAGTCCTCCTCCATCGTCTTGAACATGATCGGGAGCGAGATCGGGAACGTGTTTGAGAGCGATGATCAGATTTTGATCTTGAGGACCTCTTCCGTGTTGCTGATCGAGAACGGTTTTTTCTAGATCGTGATGCTGTTCTATGCCTGCGAGATGGTTCAGAGGACTTGGAGCCTTTACTCCTTGATCTTCGCAACGGGTCTCTCTCTCTCGTTTTTTCCAAAGATTTAGACCTAGATTTAGATTTATGATATTCAGGAGACTTGGTATGATTAGGTGCTTCCACAGATTCAGTTCCCTCTGTTTTTTCAAGCGATTTGGACTTTGATCTAGATTTGGAGCGTTTTCTTCCTGAAACATCTGAAGAGTCTTTATCTTTTCTTCTTTCAGGTGATTTGGATCTGGACTTTGATTTAGACTTAGATTTTCTGTGTCTGGATTTTAGGGAGGGGTCTTCTTTTTCAGCAGATTTTGTTCTACATTTATTATCAGCCGACTTGGATCGTCTCCTTTTTGATCTTGATGAAGTTTCTAAGTTTTCAGCTGATTTGGATCTAGATTTGCGATTATCAGAAGACCTAGACCGTCTCCTTTTTGTCCTGATGGAAGTATCTCTTTTATCAACGGATCTGGATCTAGATTTGCGATTATCAGAAGACCTGGACCGTTTCCTTTTCCCCCTGAATGAAGTCTCTCTTTTATCAACAGATTTAGATCTAGATTTGCGATCAGAAGACACAGACTTTCTTCGCCTTGTCCTCAATGAACTCTCCCTTTTGTCAACAGATTTAGATCTAGATTTGCGATCAGAGGATCTGGACCGCCTTCGCCTTACTCTCAATGAAGTGTCCCTTTTGTCGACTGATCTGGATCTACTTTTGCGATTATCGGAGGATCGGGACCGCCTTCGCCTTACCCTTACAGAACTCTCCCTTCTTTCATTTGATCTGGATCTAGATTTACGATCAGAGGACCGAGACCGCCTTCGCCTTGTCCTCACTGAAATTTCCCTTATGTCAACTGATCTTGATCTAGATTTGCGAACATCAGGGGACCTGGACCGTCTCCGCCTTGACCTCACTGAAGTTTTTCTTTTGTCATCAGCTGATCTGGATCTCGACTTATGGCGATCAGAGGATATGGACTTTCTTCTCCTTGTTCTTACTGAAGACTCTCTTCTGTCAACAGATTTGGATCTGGATTTGCAACGATCCGAGGACCGAGACCGCCTCCGCCTTGTCCTCACAGAGGTATCTCTTTTGTCAGTTGATCGTGATCTGGATTTGCGACGATCAGAAGATCTAGACTGCCTCCGCCTTGATCTTATCAAAGAATCTCTTTTGTCAACTGATCTGGATCTAGACTTGTGGTTATCAGATGATCGTGACAATCTTCGCCTTCTTCTGACCGATTCTCTTCTGTCAACTGATCTGGATCTAGACTTGTGATGATCAGAAGATCTGGACCGTCTTCGCCTTGACCTTATAGAAGTTTCTCTCTTGTCAACAGACTTTGATCGAGATTTAAGCCGATCAGAAGTCCGCGAACGTCTCCGTCTAGACCTTACTGAAGATTCTTTGCTCTCTTTTTTGTCAGAGGATTTTGATCTAGATTTATGACGTGAGGTAGAGTCCTTTTTTCTCGAACGAGAATCATTCTTACTTCTAGAACGTGCTCTTCTTGATGCTACCTGTCTAGAGGTGGAACGTGATCTAGATTTTTTTTTACGTTTTTTAGTCTTAGAAGGAGATTTTGATCGACTCCTTTTTGCTTTTTTCCCACTCTTACTTTTATCTTTACTTTTGCTGCTTACTTTTTCACTTTTCTTGTCTTTTAAAATATTTTCTTCCTTTTCCTTCATTATATCAGAAGACTTTGGAGCGGTGTCTGAATCCTGATCCTTCAAAGAATCCTGTAGAGTTATTTCCAATTCCTTCTCCTTGGCCATTTGCAAAGGTTCAAGAGATGCTTCTGAATCTTTCAACAATTGTTGGTTTGATTTCAAGTTTTCTGCTGCTGCACTTACAGATTTTACAGCTGCCTTTAAACCTTGTTCCTCCAAAGAGACTTGTTTCACTCCATCTAAGTCTTTTTCCTTTGGCTTGTGCAAAGGCTCTGAAGTTGCTTCTGAAGTTTTCACCTCCACAGTGAGTTGTGGAATCTTTTCTGAATTCTTAGCTTGTTGTTCTGTAGTTGACTCCAGATCTATCACCTCTGCCATGCACCTCTCTTTGGAATTTTGTTCTGTAATGTCTATGTTCTCTGCAGTCATAGGAGCTGGTACCAAATCTTTTGTACTAAGAGCATGGGCAGATTCCAAAGATGCTTCAGAGATTTTTTTATCTGACAACAAAATAGGAGTTGAATTTCTTTCCAAATCCTGAGTCCCCAAAGCTAACACAGATTTTGAAATTCCTTCAAAATCCATTTGCTTCTCTTTTCCCATTGTTGTTTGGGCAACTTGCAGATCTTTTACTTTCCCTATAGAATCACATTTAGTGGTTGCTTCAAAATCTCCTGGTTCTTTTGAGTGTACTGATTCTGGAGCAATCTTAGATTTTAATAAGGATTCAGTGTCCTTCAACTCTACTATATTCATAAGCCCTGCATTTGCCTCAGAACTCTTGCCATCCACAATAGATGCTATTTCTACAGTAGGTTGAGAGTCGTTTTCTGTACGTTCCAAAGCTGTTCTTGAATATGTTTCATCAAAACGCATTTGTAATTCTAGTTGTTTTTCTGAATCATCTGCTGTTTCTGTAGCCAGAGATGATATTGTGGCTCTGGAACTTTTTTCTTCCACAATACTTGAAAATTGGGGGGTAGTTATTGAAACATGCAGCACTTCTTCACGCGTGCCACTTCCTTCCAAATCACTTGCCTCCATAGTGCGCAGGGATTGTGGAGGAGTTTCTAAGTAGGTTTTTTCCTGAGCATGTTTAGATTTTGCAATAGTTTCTAAATCTTCCTTATTGACCAAACCTACAACTGCTGAAGTTGTTTCTGAAAGTTTCTCTTCCCTCACACTTTCAGATTCTGGAGCTTTGTACTGATGTGTCTCAGGGACATATTCTGTTTCTGAAGCCGATTCTAAATATTTTACTTCCAAAGCACTTTCTGCTTTGCTGTGTTTCTGAGAGTCTATTATTTCCAGTACTTCTGTCCCTGTAATTGTACCAGAAGAATCTGAATTTGTTGTACCTAGATTTCTTGGAGTAATTTCCAGTTCTCGGGTTCCTGTAGAGTCAACTAGCTTTAATACAGAGACTGATTCTGAAGACTTCAATTCTGGTGTATTTAGCTGTGCTGCAGTAGCTACTGAATTTTTTATTTCCAATACTGTTTCATAATTTAGAGCTTTTCCTAAATCTTTGGTTTCTGCTTCAGGTATGGATAGAGATTCTACAGCACCATCTGAATCCCTCACCTGTGGCACATAGAGTTTAGAAGTTGTTTCAAACTGCAAAGCTACTTCTGAATTTTTCATCCCTCTTGTATCTAAAGTACTGGAGCTTGCTCCCGAATCTATGACATCCAACATAAACACAGACTGAGTTTTGTCACTATCCTTTCTTTCTGAAACAGTTGCAGATTTAGAAATAGATTCAGAATATTTTACTGCCAATTTTGTGTCTGGTTTTAGAGCTCCAAAATCCTTTTGTTCTGCTTTATCTGCAGTTGTCAACGTGCCTTCTGAAATATGTGCACCCAAAACTGGTTTACATCTTTCAAAGGTTTCTGAACCAGTCGCATCAACTTTGGGAGTAGATGTGAGCACATTATTCATCTCGTTTTTGTCCAAAAATGCTAGATTTGTTTCCACCTTCTGACTGGTTTCTAAATCTTTCACACCTGTTATGTGAATGGGTTCAAATGTATCTTTCAATACATGCACAGATTCATAGGATGCCTTCAATTTTTCTACATCCACCACCATTTCAATTGTTTTAGCCGCTTTTAATCCTTTATCGTCAGTTCCATGGAGAAAGCTGGGAGTTGCTTTTATATCTAACACATCCGGGGCAAACAAAGCTGCTAGAGACGTTTCTGGTTTTTTTACTTCTTCAGTATCAATCACACATATAGTTTCTGAATCTGCTTCCAAATCTGTACCTGCCAGTGCTTCACTTCTGGGTTCTGCATCTGACACTTGCAATACTGGTGCACACTGTGACATTTCATTATGGTGGGGAGGTTCTGAAGCAATTTCCAAAATTTCTGATCCTACCAACAATTCACGTTTTGGAGGATCATTTGCAATTTCTGCGCCTGCTTGAACAGTAGATTCTAAATCAGATTCTAGGTCTATGCTTGTAGATTCTGAAGCTGTTTTTGAATCTTTTGCTTGAATCAAATAGAAAGGTGTTAGGGTGGTCTTTGAAAATGTTTCTGTCACATTCATAGATTCTGGACTGTGTTCCAAATCTATTACTTTGTTAATCTCGTCAGATTTTAGAACTATAATCTTCTCTTTCTCTGATACACAGAGAGATTCTGGAGCTGTAAATCCTCTTGATTCTGTCCTTTCTTCCAATTTCTGCTTCTCTTCCTGACTAGTTAATTCATCTGAAAACAGAAACTCTGAACTTGTTCCTGCATATTTAACTTCCAAAGAATACAGAGAATCCAAACCAACTCCCCTGATTTTTGTCTTCACATACTGGAGTTGTTCTAGATTTTGTTCTGCATGAGAATCAGGAATTGATGGCAAATTCTTCAATGCTAAGGGTTCCTTAGGACTGCTCACATCCACCACAGTTGTTTCTTTTAATTCTTGTATCACTGCTACATCCTCCAGTTCTGGAATTCCTTCTGAACTTACTATATCCATTTCTTGCAAAGATTTTGAAATGAGTAATGAGCCTTCACTCTCAGCATGCAGCTTATTGTCAGATACTCCTACAGCTACTTCTTTAGTTACTTTCTGATATCTTGGTAAAGTTTTCAAATCAGCTGCCTCAGCACCATTCTGATTTTTCTCCATGTGCGCTATAGCATCAGAAGGCTTCTCCTGTATTCGGGGCACAGGATGAGATTCAGTTTCAGTGCTTTTGCTTTTGGCCACAGTTTCAGATGCTACAGGAATCTCAGAATACTTTCCAGGTGGCACTGAAGTTACTTCCATATTTTTCACCTCTCTGTCCAGTGGTTTTAATTTTTTACGTAAATCATTCAACTCAACTATTGTTTCAGGATCTACAGTTTTAATGCCTTGGATTTCCCCAGTTTGTAGTGCTTTAAATTTGTTTGCATCTACCATGTGCAGTGACTCAGGAGCATTTTCTGAACTTTTCAACTTCATCATAATCTCAGATTCTGTATCAAGTTCTAGGCTCTGTTCTGAATAATTTGTAAATATCATATGCAGTGAATCTGAAGTAGCATCCATCTCTCTCCCCTCTTGTTCTTCTTCTGTCTCTAGACTAGTTTCTATATCTTTTCTCTGAGTTACTGCATCAAGTTGCAAAATGTCTTTTGCACTTTTCATTTCTTTTGTGTATTGAGATTCTGAAATGCTGTCCAAATTTTTCACAGTCATTAACGATTCTAGAACTTTTCCAAAATCCTTTACATTCCCCACAGTATTACTTTCTCTTACATCCACATATTTTGAAGCTTCCAGATATTGTGTTTTTACTATCCCTGGAGCCATTTCTAAATTGTTAATATTTAGAACAGTTTCAGATTGTGAAATGCTTTCAGGAACTTGTACATCAACCACTGCCTCAGAATCTTCAGTAATTCCTGACTCTCCTCTCTTCCCTACCACCGTTTCTAGGGGAGTTCCCAAATAATTCACTTGCCTATCTCCCTCAAATTCTGGAGAACTATCTAGATTCTTCACACCCTTCATTCTAAGAGGTTCTGGCACAGCAATCCACTTTTCCATTTCCGTTATACTTTTAGATTTTGCTTTTAAGCATCTCATGTCCATCTCCCCAACTTCCACAGTCCTCACTTTTAAAGTTGAATCTGTGCTTTTCGTGTCCTCTAATTCTGGTGCATCTTTTGCATCTGCTACAGTTTGCCAAAGTATTTGACGTTTTTCTGCATCATTCAATGTTGTCTTGACTGGCGAAGCTTGAGCTGCTCCTAATTCTTTCACCCCTGCCCTTGTCTCAACATCAGGGGTTGCTGCTGTGCATTTCTGGGCATCTAACTCGGTAATTATTTTTAATTCTTCTCGATGATGCTTCAGTTTAGTTACTAGAGCTGGTTCAAAATATTTTTCAGAGATCGTATGCAGAGATTCTGAAGCTGCTTCCGAGTCTTTCAATCCTGCTGTTGACTCAAACTGTTGACTCAGTTGCAGATCTTTCACTGTGACGATGCTCTCAGAGTCATGTAGTAAATCCTCTTTCATATCCATAAAGGTAGCCTGATCGGGGCTTATTTCAGAAGCTTTCACTTTTGCTGTATTCAAAAATTCTGAAGTGGCTTCAAAATCTTTTCCTACCACCATAGCCAAAAATCCCAGAGTTGTCACTGAATCTTTGGCTTCTGCAGCTGCCTCTGAGGGAAGGTTGGTGAAATTACAGCTAGCAGTTTCAAATGAAGTTGCTACTGCTTGTTTCAAGATTTCAGCATTGAAAGATTCTGAGACAGAGTCCAAATCTTTTACCTCCATTGTGTCAGATGCTGAACTTGTTTCCAAATATTCCAGTTGTACTGCTACAGACTTTGGACTGCTTTCAGGAGCACTGGTTTCTTCCATAGCCTCCAATGTCAAACTAGCTTCAGGCTGTTCGTATTCTCTTATGTTAGCCACTCTACCTTCAACATCAGCGATATTTAAAGATTCATTCCCTATGCACAAATTCAAAGCTACGTTGGTAGGTTGGTAGGTGTTATTTTCCAATTCTCTCTCATTTGTAACCTTGACTTCACTGAGTTCTTGAATATTGGCTAAAGTAGAATCTCTAGTTGTATCCAGTTTGCTGTTAACTGAATTATTTGCATTATGTGAATTTGACGTGGCTAAATTAAGGTTTTCGCATACAGTTTTTTTCAGAAGCCACCCAGAGGTCTGTTTCGAAGAAGATGCAGGCTGTAGATCTACATCTTCTGCACTTGGTATGGAGCTCGAGCTTTCTGATTTTGAATGAGAAATGGACTGCGTATCTCCACATTCTTTATGCTGCTCATTTAGTTTTGATTCCTTGGGTTGCTTTTTATACTTTTTCTCCCTTTTCTCCTTCTTCCTTTTCTTCTTCTTTTTCTTATCTTTGTGTTTCTTATCCTTCTTAGACTTTTTCCTTGGAATTTCATCTTCTACTTCTTTGGATAAGCCTCTTTTGGTAGAGTGAGATTTATTTCTCACTGTATCCTCGCCACCATCTAATAAAAGAAAAAAAAATGTGTTAAAATTAAAAATCAGAAGCCAGTTTTCAGAAGACTGAGCAAGAAACTCCTGACATTTTTGCTGTAGCTATAATTTGAAAAATTATGTTGCATGTACAAACTAGATCCTTTTTGATCAAATGGAGAAAATACTTACTACAAAATGTTAGCTTTAAATCAAGGTGCCCAAGCAAGATTACCTTTCTCCATGCCCGCTGATTCCTCCATTTCAAGTATAGCTAACACAGGGGAGAATCCAGATAAATAAAAATGCATATTCAACTACATTTAGTACAGGTGACTGGCGTAGTCAAAGTTGGAAGAATCAATCACCTCAATTGTACTTGACACACAGTATGAATAGAATAGCGATGTAAAGGCCTGAAAAGATGCCCAAACAAATAAGGAGGAACCATTTCTCCCCCAATTTTTCCAGGTCTTCACATCTCCAGTGATGTATCATACATTGGATTTGGGAAACAGTCCAGCACTAGAATCTACGTTTACAATTTCTAATTAAGCACAGAATCAACATGTACATTGTCCTTGCTTAACTGGAATGCTCATTTTTATACATAAACAGCGGGAGGTATCCAGCAAAGTAGTTCCATCAGCACAAGGACATCGAGCTCTGCAACAGAACATCCCCTCCGTCTCCTCTCCCTTAAATCTGTCCTGGGGGTTTCGCCTAACTCTACATGACAGCTTTTTGAGAAGTAAAGAATCAGTTAAAATCCCCTTATCCCTTCCTCTGGGAATAGGGTCTAATTAGAAGAATTCCATTCATGAGATTCTGGATCCAATCCTTTATTACTATTTATTCTTAATTACACAGCACCGTTATTATGCATGGCGGTTTACAGAGTATAAGAGAACAGGTTGGTGTACAAAGGTACATCTACGTCAAACTAAAGATGGATGCTGCCTGCAAAAGCTAATACTCTTCTTCACTCTTCACCTACTTAATGCATAACTGTGGTGCTTCTCATAGCCCATGTGATACAAGTGTAACATCTCTTGGATTACAAATTTCACTACATCTAAAAAATTAGATGTAACTATGAAATAAAGAACCTCACTGTCCCAGGTTCAAATTGAAAATATTTTCAAATTTGCCTTCTTGAACTGTCAGGGCCTGAATTTGTATGGGATACTACAGAGTCTTCTTCAAGAGGTTATTATTAATAAATGAGCTTATAAGAAATGGAAAAATAAAACAAATACCAGAATTGACCTTTAAAGAAGAGAATATGAAAGCACAATATAACACAACTCTTGGTAAACAAAATATATTATAACTTAAGATAACCAATAATGTACTGGGCTGGATGCAGAGATCTGCTCACAGAAAGCGGTGGATGCAAAGTGAATCCCTTCCCATCTTTTCCCAGGCATACCCCAGGCCCTCGAAAAGGCTCACCTGAGGCTAAGGGGACCCTGTTGAATGAGACAGGCTATGGCATAAAGGGCTGACAAGGAAGAGGGAGATAGCAGAAAATTGGGCCAAGGAACCTTCTGTGATGGTGCTTCTATCAACTTTTTGTGAGGATCAATTTTCCCTAAAGCAACGTTTTTGAGAGTTTCTAAGGACTAGAAACCTTCCTCTCACACTCTTCAACGATCTCTCTAGATCCAACCCCTTTAGATTTAAAAGTTTGAATTTTCCTGCACCCATCATACATGACATCAGCCACAAGAAAGGTGGGCATGGTTTGGCCTAAATGGCCTGGTGGGTCTAAGTAGGTGGGTCCCCTTACCTGGTGGGTCTAAGTAGCTGGGTCCCCTTATACATGCTTACTCAGAAAAAGATCACACTATATTCAATTTGCCTTACTACCCAGTAAGTCTGCTTGGGAGTGCAGCCTAAGTAACATTGATGAGTTTCAGAAATGGATCAGGAGATATACACGGTGGAGTCAATGCCACACAACAAAGTATTGTAAAGCACAACAAAATAATAAATCAATACGAAACAGAAATACTGGCACAATACAATCTGATAGCTGTGTGTGCAAGCAACAACATTTACTAGAAATTGCCTGTTAATAAATATGTGTGTGCTAACAGACACCAACAAGAGGGGAAATAGCTACACCAGCTCCATGCTAGGACAGAAGAGGAGGGAGCTGAACCATAGGTGCATCAGCCCCTGGAATGCCTGTTCTGGCTTCCACCAGAGTCGATAGATGCCTGTGGAGCTTTCAATGGATGTATCAGGCAGGGGCCTCCAGGGTAAAAATGCTGCTCCAGCAAACTTACGCATCCACCCATCCTAACCCCCTTCAGCAAGGTTAGAATTGCTCAGTTGTTGTTACTTTTTATGCAAATCTTTACATGCCTGATACCCCAGATGTAACTCTAAAACAGAGCTTTCCTAACTGTGTGTTGTGACACATTAGTGTGTCAGCTGTAGTGTGTCAGTGTGTCACATGAACGCTCCCCGCGGTCCTCTTGGGGCTGGAAAGGGTTACCGTATTTTTCCATGTATAAGACGAGGTTTTTTGCTTTTAAAAAAAAAGTACAAAATTGGGGGTCATCTTGTACACGGAACATGGACATCTGGGGGGGGGGGATCTATTAAATATTTTAGCATATGTCCGGGATTTTGGCTTGGGTGGGCTGAGGCAGTCCCTCCTGCTGCCGCCCCCCTTTCTCCTCCCCCTCCGGACTGCACGCTGGTGACTGGATCGCCTCCTGAAGCCCCCGCTGGCTGGACCACCGGAGCAAGAGCAGTTGCCACCACCGCTGCTGAGAGCTGCCTCAGCTACCTCTCCTTGCCTTCTTTCATTTTTTCTTCTTCTTCCCCTCTCAAACTCCCACCCTGCCCCCAACCCGCTCACCACCTTCCTCAGCTCAGTTTGCTCAACAGTATGGCCCAGCACAGAGTGGCCACTGCTTTCCCCCGGCTCTTCCTCAGTATCCTGCTTGGAGCCTCCTTCCCCTCGCTTCTCCGCAACAGCTGCTGCTACCAAGGGAAAGCATGTGTTGCCCCAGCTGCTGCCTTTGCTTCTGCATCGTGGTGCACTGCATGCACCTCATGATGGAAATTTTGAAGGCAATTGCCAAAAAAAGGATAAACTTGTCACCGCAGATCATCCAGAGTTTCACTTCTATTTTAGTGTTTTGTTTTCTTAATTTTGGGTTAAAAAAAAAATAAGGGTAGTCTTATACATGGGGGCATCTTACACATGGAAAAATATGGTAGTTTAACCTCCGGTTTGCTAGTAAAACTGAATTACTGTGTCACGAAATGAGGCATGGCCAAAAAATGTGTCACTAGCTTGAAAAGTTTGGAAAGCTCTACTATAAGAACACATTTTTACAGAATCTGAATATGTCATACAACTATTCAGTGTATTTAGTGTTGTTGTTTTTAAAAACCTAGGATATCAAACCATGTTTGATTTAACTAATCACAATCAGAATAAACAAGTTCTCCACTCACTTTACTGGCCGATGTTTCTCCGCAGACAGTTTTTCCAGGTCATGTGGACAGCAAGACTAAGCTGCTTCCGGCAAAACCAGAGCAGCACACGGAAATGCCGTTTACCTTCCCACTGAAGCGGTACCTATTTATCTACTTGCACTTTGATGTGCTTTCAAACTACTAGGTTGGCAGGAGCTGGGAAAGCGCAACAGGAGCTTACCCCGTCGCGGGGATTCGACCTTCCAATCAGCAAGCCCTAACCTCAGTGGTTTAGACCACAGCGCCACCCATGTCCCTAATGTAGCAAGTAACTGTGGCTCATTCAAAAGGAAAAACAAAACTGTTCCTCAGATCCTCTTATATACAAAGGAGTAGGGAGCTAGACTTAATCAACATTGCAAATTTTAATTTCACTAGTCAATCTAACACTAATTTTAAAAAATACATCAGTATGAAAAGAAGAGAGGTGATTTAAGTTGAGGAGCAGAAGTTTATAAGTAAGACCTGCAGCAAAACATTGTGGTGTATCCTCAACTAACAGGATTGTTCCTGTTTGGGGTTCTAGCCAGGAAGCCAGCCATGCCCAGCTTCAGGATACTACATTCCATTCCCGCCCCATTCACCAGTTTATTTTCCTCACTGACAATTCACTTCCATGATTACTTGGCATAGTCAGACCACACTGCACTGTTGAGTGGGGGGCAGACTGTTGCCCCCTTAGGTGTCACTGGTTTTTAAAAATATTTTTGTACTTCTGCAAGCCTTGGGGATTTCCTGAGCATGCCGATATATCCCTCTTGTTTATCAGTGGTTCTATTTTGATGTCAACACTCATACCTGTTTGCTATTAGGAGTGAGATATCAGGGTTATATAAGATTAATTTAGTCCGCCCATAATATTTTATGGTACACTTTACCATAACTGCATTAATACTTCTGGAACTTGGGTTCTGACACCATGTCTGAGGTCTCACTATTCAGGCATTATGTTAATTTTCTACAAAAGATAATTGAACGATAATAGTTTTTAAATAATTAAACGCAACTCAAATGATTCACATTAGACCAGAGTAAATGCTGCACTATCTTTTAAAGAAATTACAGTCATACCTCGGGTTACGAACGCTGCGGGTTGCGCGTTTTCAGGTTGCGGACCGTGCCAAACCAGGAAGTTCCGGAATGGGTTACTTCCGGGTTTCGGCACTCGCACATGTGCAGAAGCACAAAATGACATCAGGCGCATGCGCAGAAGCACCAAATTGTGTCATGCACATGCGCAGACGCGGTGCTTCAGGCTGCAAACGCTGTGGGTTGCGAACGTGCCTCCCGCACGGATCACATTCACAACCCAAGGTATGACTGTATTCAGCAGTTGAGGTGACAAAAAACAAAACAGTGATCTGAGAAATCAGCTATTGTCCAATATATTGGTTTTGTGTGTATAACTTTAAAAACACATGTGTTTTAATACCATAGGTATATGGCAATTACTTCACACACATGAAATGTGTGAAAGCTTAACCACCAGCTTTATCAACAGTAAGCACATTCACATTGGGCTGTATTCAATGAAGTCAGACTCAAACATACTTACTTAGCTGCGTATAACCCATTGAATCCCATTCAAATAATCAGAAAAAAATAACACCGTATTTTACTATTAGTAAATGAATTTGGCAATTACAACTCAATCCTAAATCTGTTTGCTTACAAATAAATCCTAGTAATTTCAATATGCTTTACTCCCTAGTGTGCATAGAGAGCTGTAGCCGTAATTTAACATTTACATGAAAATACTTTATATATACTTGTTCTAACTAGTTTTACACATTACATCAATACACTGTTAGTTTTCCCAAATGTAAAAGATCAATAACTTAACTCATTTTTGGAAAGCAGAATACTTTGAAAGACATAACTGTAAAACTGCCAAAACCACCAAAAACAGGCTTCCTCAAACTCAGACCTCCAGATGTTTTTTTGGCCTACAACTCCCATGATCCCTAGCTAGCAGGACCAGTGGTCAGGAATATGGGAATTGTAGTCTCAAAACATTTGGAGGGCCGAGTCTGAGGAAGCCTGACCAAAAAGCACAGATGGCACAAATAACATATTGAAGAGCTTTCTGTTAAAATAAAAATAAAACTGAGGACAACATAGTACAGACTTCCCCTCTTCCTCTGCTCCCGCTGAGATTCCCCATTCCCCCCCCAGAGGATCCCACAATCCTCTAGAGCAGATGCAGACACATGAGGGACTGCTGGGGGGACAGAATTTGAAGGGGAAGTCCCATAGTGGTGACAGAATTCATTCCATTGAAGAATGTAGAGCATTAAATTTCAACCTGAAGGTGCACATTGAAAGAAAATTAAATACAAAGGTTAAAATATTTTTTATGTACCTGGTTTGTACTGTGACTCTGCACCCAACACTTCTGATAATACTTGTTCTATCTTCTGCACTAGTGGATCATTCTGAAGATTACCAATAGATGTAATTGTATCATCTGAAGAGTTCACTTGCTCAGATGAGTTTATTTCACCATTGTGCTGGCTTCCTAACTTTGCACTAATAAAGAAAAATATGCAGAATCTCAATATTAGGTATACATTAAAAACAAATGGCAATAATATAACACAGTAACATACAATTAACATATAGAATTGGATGCAGACTTGCTCATTCATGAACAAAAAGGAATTTCAGCGCACTGTACAAATACAAACACAACTAGGAAGAGGAACCTGGATGTGCCTCACATGTGGCGTATTGCTATACCCCATCATTCAAGGACAAAAAGCATATTGCTGTACAGTAGATGGCATGGACATAGATGTGTTTGGAAGCCTTGTGGATACAAATCCTTCCAACTAACTAATTTAGGTTAGATGTGGTGATTTAAGACAGGAAGGAAAACAGTTAACAATAAAGAATTAACATAGGTAAAGGTGAAGGGACCCCTGACCATTAGGTCCAGTCGTGACCGACTCTGGGGTTGCGGCGCTCATCTCGCTTTACTGGCCAAGGGAGCTGGCATACAGCTTCCGGGTCATGTGGCCAGCATGACTAAGCCGCTTCTGGTGAACCAGAGCAGCACACAGGAACGCCGTTTATCTTCTCGCCAGAGTGGTACCTATTTATCTACTTGCACTTTGACCTGCTTTCGAACTGCTAGGTTGGCAGGAGCAAGGACCGAGCAACGGGAGCTCACTCCATCGCGGGGATTCGAACCGCCGACCTTCTGATCAGTAAGTCCTAGGCTTTGTGGTTTAACCCACAGAACCACCCGCATCCCTAAAGATTAACATACTGCTTCATTAAAGTACTGTATTGATTTTTGGGTGCTAGTGTATAAGGCTAGTGACAGCCATCCTACTGGATATTTGGAATGGTTTTGAAAATTTTCAGGACCTTGCACTGAGAAACTTAACTGTGTAATAGTGGAGAATTTTAGATCTTCCTAACTGAAAGTGAAAGAGTACAGTAAGAAATGTGGTTGTTTACAAGTTTAGCTTGCTTCTGCGTCTATTACAGCACTGATCTCAGACAGCAGACTGAATGTATCATCATTATATCCTATTTTTCTATTTAAAAAAACCACTTTTGTACTAAAAAAAGTTTCTGACATAACAGAAGTATATGATTTAACTCACTTTGGTATTTCATTTACTGTTTCTACAGTATTTAGCAATGGGATTTGACACTATGTGATGAACAGAATCTTTTGAGAACTCTCTATTTTTTGTCTTTTGTGGACTGTATACTTCATGTAACACTTTAGTTACTTTCTCTATTTATTTAACAGAATTTGTATACTGCTTATCCAAGTGGTTTGCATAAAATGCTAGGCGTTTTAATAAATGAAATTTCTCATCCATTCCAGTCAAGGAGTTTGCAGTGAATGAAACTTCCCCCATGAACTACATGACTAAATGACATTGTTTTACAGTCAAGTTGTGTTATTTTTCTTTGCACAGTGCTTAACAAAGAAACCCAATAAAAGAGCAATATTATTAAGGAGTCAGTACTACTGTTTACACTTTAAGCATCAACAACAAATAACGCTGCAATACATGCTCCAAAGTGTCTACAGTACAAGGTAGAACAAACCACTAAGAAAAAAACCACTAGGAACCTCTACCAACCTTCACAACTGAGTTAACGTTCCCAACATTTCTGAAAATACTTAATTCTTGCGAAAAGCAATTACATATTAAGAGAGAATCAACTCTTGATGTTTACGGTAAAATCCTATGCATATTTAGAATTGGCTTTTTAGCATCACAAAATGTTGCCTTCATGAACACCATCCTTTCATTGGATTCTTCTTTTCTTTAATACTTTGTTTACCGGCCAGAACCGCTGAAGGAACAGCTAACTTCCTCGAGAGCAGTTTTTCGAAACACTGGCTTCCTTAGAGCAGGAGTGGAGAACCTTTGACCCTCCAAAAGATGCTGCTGAACTACAACTCCCATCCGCCCCAACAAGCACAGCGAAGAGTCAGGGGTGACGGCAGTTGTAGTTCAGCAACTTTTGGAGAGGCCTAAGGTTCCCAAGGCCTGCTTCAGCAGCTTCGAAGCTCAGGGTCCGTTTGTAAACCCTTATTCCTTTGGGTGCCCCCGAATTCCTCCACGAAACTTGCTCTTAACGCCTCACGCCGGTCCGAAGTCGGCTTGAGCGCCAATCCTCACAGACGCCGTTCTTCTGCTCCGCCGCCTCCCTCAGCAGCTGCCCTTCATTGTCTCTCCCGGGCGCCGAGCCCCCCCCCCCCGGCCGCTGCCATAAGCTCCTCGCCCACAGCCCCCCCCGGCATCCCCCCCTCCCTCGACATCCCTTCCGGTCCCTTCGCTCTGCCCCTCCCCCACTCCGCCCGTTACTCCGCGTAATGCCGCCGCCGCCGCCAAAAGAAAACCCGGTCCCTCTGACCAATTACCTGCCGAATTGCTGCTCCTGGATCTCCCGGAACTTGCTAACGACAAAAGACCGAAAAATCTGCTCGATGCTAGTCGCCATGACAGCCTCGCGCAGCACAGGCCCCCCCACTTCCCCTTATCCCCCCTTCACTCGCTCTCCGAGACGCAGATCCGCCTGCGCTCTACAATGCAACACCGGAAGAAGACGCGGCCGGGCTCTTCTTCCCCTCCCCCCTCCTCCTCGTCCCGCCCTCCACTTCCGGATTGCCCTCTCGTTCTCCTGATTGCTCGTTCCGACAAGGGGCGGAGCCTGAGCCGGCTTGGGGGTGGGCGCTCTGTAGCCGAAGTGAACCATAGAGCGCCTACTCGGATGCCTTGGAGGTGCGAGGCGGACGTGACTCCGGGCGCCCCTCCTCCCCCTCCTCCGCCTTGCGTAACTGTATATGGCCGCCTTCTGGCTTCTCGTCAGCTCAGGCGACGTCCGGAGTTGGGAACACAATGAAAATGGCAGCGGTTGAGTCCGGGGCAGGAAAACAATCTAAAGGCCCGCACTTTGTCCTTCTGTTCGCCAAGGGGGGCGCTTCGGTCGTCTCTGTGTCCGTCCGCCCCGCCCCCCCCGTTTCAGACGTGGTTGTGCACAAGGTCAATGAAACTGAATGCAACCCCCCCCCCCCCCAAGGTGCTGCACGCTTCTGGCGGCTCTCGGCGGAGAGGCCCAGCCCAGCTGGACGTTGCACTGCCCTCCCTCCGACCGGGGAACAGCGGCCATGTTGTTGATGCCGCAGTTGGAGGCGAGGTGCCGCCGTCCTTGCTTCCCGGCTCGGAAGGACGCCATATACACGCACAGTCTGAAATACAGATATATGCACTTTCTCTCACACACCCGACACCAAAAGCTTTCCGAGTTTGCGTGCTGGGCGGGCTGAGAACCCGATTCCGTGCATGTTTACTCGCAAGTAATTCTGCATAGGATCGCAGCATTTCCAAATTCAGTGCTTTGTATTCCCTAAGATGTTAACGCGCACACCACTAACCCAGAACTGCTAAAAATAAATACACAACAGCTCCCGAGACGGGCCTTGAAAGGCATCAGTCGTGTTATTATTCACTGCTGAAAGACTGTAAATAAATGCGTGTCTATATAAAAAAATGTATATGTTTGGCTAAGGTACACCTGGAGCATGTACACACGTCTATAACACGGTTGAGGGAAGGACCGCAGCTCAGTGAACGGAGCACATGCTTTGCATGCAGAAGGAAGGTCTGGGATTAATCTCTGTAAGTAGGCAGAACCTGAGATCCATAAACAGCTGGAGGATGACAAGACTCCACATCCCTGTACAGTATTAGTGGAAATATTTCCCATGTCACAGGGTTTTAAAACAAGAGTTTTAAGTGGAAAGTACATTGGTTTCATCTGGACTGTTGTTGTTGTTTAGTCGTTTAGTCGTGCCCGACTCTTCGTGACCCCATGGACCAGAGCATGCCAGGCACTTCCGTCTTCCACTGTCTCCCGCAGTTTGGTCAGACTCATGTTTGTAGCTTCGAGAACACTGTCCAACCATCTTGTCCTCTGTCGTCCCCTTATTAGAAAAAATATAATTCTCATAACAATAGTCTGTTTTATGGTGCACATAATTATGATCTTTGCCTTATATAATCCACTTAGAAGCATTTATTAAGCAGGCCATAAATCTTGTTAAAATAAATGTGGTGACAACCTTTAGATACAGTGGTACCTTGGGTTAAGTACTTAATTCGTTCCGGAGGTCCGTACTTAACCTGAAACTGTTCTCATCCTGAAGCAAAGTTCTTAACCTGAAGCACTATTTCTGGGTTAGCGGAGTCTGTAACCTGAAGCGTATGTAACCCGAGGTACCACTGTACTGTATGTATTTTTAATATTAGAATATTCCTCAAAATTGTCTAACTTCCATTAGTTATCTCTGGAGGTAGTGTTTGTTTCTATATTCAGTATAACTGCCCATCAGTAAACATTCCCTGGGAGGCTTACAAATAGAACAAATTTTAAAATACAATACAAAATAATTATAGTAAACCATAAAACACAGCAAAATAAGCTGAAACAGCATAACCCAATTTACAACCCGGATTTAATGTTGTCAATTAAATTCTATTCTATGGACTTTTTACTTGGAAATCATTATGAATTCAGTTACAGATAGGTAGCCGTGTTGGTCTGCCATAGTCAAAATAAAAAAATTCCTTCCAGTAGCACCTTAAAGACCAACTAAGTTAGTTCTTGGTATGAGCTTTCGTGTGCATGCACACTTCCAGTGTATCTGAAGAAGTGTGCATGCACACGAAAGCTCATACCAAGAACTAACTTAGTTGGTCTTTAAGGTGCTACTGGAAGGAATTTTTTTATTTTGATTATGAATTCAGCTGGACTTACTCAAGGCTTATTTGTGCCAAGATTCAGCAACTCAACGCCGTCATTTGTTTTCAGTGTCACGAGCTCAACCCTAGAATTTATGGAGTTCCTCTGCAAGTTGCAAGGAGAGGAAAGAAAGTTTCCAATGCAGAGTGAGTGTTTCTAAGACAGTCGAGGTCTAAGTTCTGCTGCAAGGGGCTTGCTCCCACGTAAATATGCATAGAACTAAAGTCTGTAGTAGGCTTTGGGCTGGAGTTTTATAACTGCGAGATAAATTGGTGTGCATTTGTCTCTTAACTATTTGTGTTGTGCAACCCATTATCCTATCCTAAAGCCATGGAATTCGATCTCTGGCTCACAGCTCCCCTGTAGCTTATTAGTAACGATAGAGGTTTGCTACAATACAAGGATCCGACCCAGCATCTGCTTATTTTCAAAGTGCTCTGACACAGATCTGGTCAGCTTCTTACGTACGTAGCTGTTACTTTTCAGCTCTAGAGTACAGTATTTGTTAGTCGAAATCCCTTCCGTTTATTAGCAAATCCGTTTCTTTTCTTCTTCCCCGCAGAGGGTTAAAGATTGCTACATTTGAAGCATTCTGGGAAATGTAGTTTTTGCCGTATGGTCCGGGAAACTGCCCATTTTAAAAAAGCTGCCTGAAAAGTAAGTTTTTGCTTTCGCTGGGGGGGGGGGGATCGATTAAAAAAAAAAATACATGGCTGTGTTATGTGCTTCTTTACAGTGCGTAACAGAACTGTTGCCCTTACTTTGCAGTGAGAGAAGGTTTTTTTTCCAGATTTTCGTGACCACGTGTTTTGATTTGCTTTGCTTCTGAGGTTTTACATGGCTTCTTTACACTTCCTACAAAACCCGTGTTTGGAATGCCATATATCTTTTGCGTTTCTCACGGGTTGCTTCCATTTCAGTTTCATACAGGCATTTTTAAAGTAAGCAAGATGCCAGCAGTACTGGCATCCCTCCAAAATGTTATAATTTGTATGAATATAGTTTGTTGTTGCTTTAAGATCAGTGGGTGCTACAACGTTACGGTGCAACTTTCTTTTAAAGTTTTATGGGTGTTTGTTGTAATGCATGAATTTTGTGTTCTCCAAAGACAACTGATCCCATTTGTTTTTCACAAGAATGGAGAAACATTTGCAATGGGGATGAGCTTCCCATCTTTCCTTTCACATTAAAGCGGTATTGCTTAATCATAAGCAATGTGACCAGCATAAATAAAGTTTAACTTAATTCCTAGGTACCATGTAATGGGTGTTCAATGCCTTGCAAGCTTGTTTTTTATATGGGGTGGAACTGAGTGTTTGAGATCACCTAAAAGGAAAGCAGTGCCGAACTTGGTGTTGACAAAATAAATGATGCAAGGAAAGAGAGTTGCAGCCCAAGACAGGAAGAAAGATGGTAAGAGAACACCTAGCTACTTTAAATGAATTCAGATATCTAGAGCCTGATTTCTACTCAAGAGTAGTAATAGAGCTTGGTGATACAATCTCAGAGTCTCGGTCTATAATTACTGGAGAATTGGTGAGGTCCCTATGAACTGGAGGTGGGCAAATGTTGCCCCTATCTTCAAAAGTGGAGGGAGACCCAGGCTACTACCAACTGGTCACCTTGTCATCATACCAGGAAAGGTCCTAGAACAGATAATTAAACAGTCAGTTTGCAGAGAAGCTGATAAAATGTGAACTGGACAAGCTAACTGTTAGGTGGATTTGTAGCCTCACTAACTGTTCCTTGTCATCCTGGAAAAAAGTGAAAAGGAGGGTGCCGCAGGGTTCTGTTCTTCTGTTGTTGTTTAACATCTTTATAAACATCTTTTTTATGTTTAGTGTGTCCTTCTCAGCATAGGGTAATTCTTCTGTTTGCCTGGTAGTGGCCAATTCATGTCAAAATGAATTGTTACCTAGAAGTTTGCAAAGACTTTTGACTTCAACCTTAAAATGTTATTGATGTAGATTATATTTCCCCCTTCCATTCCCTCCCACAAACAGCACATAGCACCATGTCATTTTCTGGTGCAGTTTCAGAGCTCTGAACTGTAACATATTTCAAGGATTTTTTTAATTTTATTTTTAAAAGGCATCTGAGCTTCCATATCTTTCTGTTTTTCTCCTTAAGATACAAAAGTAGCTTGTGTTAAGAATGCATCCTGTACCAAAAGTATACTGGGATATTGTTTCATTTGCAACAGTGGTACCTCGGGTTACAAACACCTCAGGTTACAAACACTTCGGGTTACAAACTCCTCTAACCCGAAGGTAGTACAGTGGTACCTCGCAAGACGAATGCCTCGCCAGACGAAAAACTCGCAAGACGAAAGAGTTTTTCGTTTTTTGAGTTGCTTCGCAAGACGAATTTCCCTATGGGCTTGCTTCGCAAGACGAAAACGTCTTGCAAGTTTGTTTCCTTTTTCCTATGGGAAACCGTTTCAATGCATTCCTATGGGAAACCGTGCTTCGCAAGACGAAAAAACTCGCAGAACGAATTAATTTCGTCTTGTGAGGCACCACTGTACCTCTGGTTACAAACTTTGACCCAGGATGAGAACAGAAATTGCGCGGCAGCAGGAGGCCCCATTAGCAAAAGCGAGCCTCAGGTTAAGAACGGTTTTGGGTTAAGAACGGACCTCCGGAACAAATTAAGTTTATAACCAAGTTAGACTGCAGAAAGTGTTATGTGCACGGAGATCCAAGCATGGTTATAATCCATTTTGAATAGATCTCTTTCTATATCACCATCCCAGCTGTGCCGTGTTACATAGGAGGCTAGTTTCATTGAGGATAGGATGGAGGTTTGGAGTAATATTGTGCATATTAATTTCCAATAGAGATAGCTCATAAAATATGGCCAAGATCCAAAGAGTTGCTTTTAGTGTGCCCAAATTTGGGAGTGTTTATTTGAGAATTTTGAGGGGGTCTATTGTTGCTTTTGAACGTTTTAAAAATGGATTGGCAAGTGGTTTGTGGGGCACTGTTCTTTGAGAAGCGCAAGTCAAATACCCCTTGAGAGTTTGGGACCTAGATGCATGGCACTTTGATCCCAGTCTTTGCAAAATTGTGAGGCAATGCAGTTTTAAAATTTTGATTTCTTTTAAAAAGAGCAAGATCTTATCTACCCTGGAAAATGTTGTAACCACCCTCTTTTATGCTAAGCTGATGTCTCCTCTTCATTGGTCACTCATTAGTGGGGTTTTGATAGGCATATAGCCAGAGGCTGCTCCTTCTTTCTTTCTTTCTTTTTTGCATGGCTATTGGAAACCCACTCTTTCCAGATTGCTGCTGTCAAGATCACAGTAAGTACATTGTGTGTCCTAGTGTAAGCCTTCAGTTCTAGCGAGAATGACTTATGTAAAACCAGTCCATCTCTATTATAACAGTCCTAAATGCACTTACTTGGAAGTAAATCCCATTGATTTACTGTAGTGCTAAGGAGGTGTTTTCATCAGAAGTCTCTTGGATTTGCTACCAAATGCAAATGTTTGGGCTTGAGGATTTAGTGCATATTATTTTGTGTGTGTTTTTTGTAATTTGCTCTTCAGGCATGATAAATCAGTCATCAATTGAATTATTTATCATACAAAAGTATATATTTTTCACTACAGATTAAATGTTTTCATTACTAAAACATTTACTAGTAACATTTAGTTACTAAAACATTTAAAGGACAATTTAGTTATTTGACAAGTACTGGAGCACTGTAAGGGAGATGAACAAAATTGAGTTGTATATTGCATTTATTGCTAAAATGCCAATGATTGCTAAATAAAGCATTGCTTCATTGTATTTTCCTAGTTTACTTAACCATAATTACCATTTTTGTGCTCAAAGCAACCTCTGCAAAGATCTGTAACAACCTGTTCTGTGTCTGCTTCCTGAGAACAAAGTACGCACATCTACACATGAGTCTTGATTGGTGTATTAAATCCTGAAAGACCCTCAATACACCATATTCTACTCTTGCAGATTTGTGATTGAATTACTGTGGACGCAGCTGATGACTTTCTGTATGCATAATTATTTATTAATTGATAATTTTATTATTTAATTTTTTTGTAAACTACTCTGAGGTCTTTGTACAATCAAGCAGTATATAATTTTTATGAGATGAATTAATAAATAGGGCACATTTTATCTTATTATGATGGTATTCAGCTAAATTTTACTCAGATTGCACCCACTGAAATTAATGAAGATCACTAAGTTAGGTCCACTCATTTCACTAGATCTTCTCTGAGTTGAATACCACTCATTTATTTTTCTATTATAGTCATTATTCTAAAATTGTTATACAAATTTAATATACAAATAGATTAGCATCTGCTACTATTATGCAAATCTGTAGCCTCTTTCATCCTATTTTCTGGCCAACTGCAGTTGTGACGAGTTGGGAAGTCATTGACTTGAAAGTGGGATATATGCATACGTAGTGCTACTATGCAAAGTGGATTGAGTTTAGAAAGGAGCATAACAGATCTTATTTTCCCCCATCTCCAAATGGATTGCGTCTCTGCATACCCAGGAAGAAGTGTTTGGCAGGGTTTGCTTTTTATCTGTGCCTGACGTTGGGAGGAACTGTACACATTGACTAGAGTGGGGTTAATGACCAGCCGCTCTTGAGGATTATACTGGAGAGGGGTAGGGAAGGGCAAATGCCATGTTTGCAAAAATTGCAACAGGGGGACTCCTTGTTTAAGTGAAATTCTTAACTAGTTCGGAACCTATTCCCTCAGGAGCTATACAAAGGTTTCCATAGCAAAGGCAGCCAATTAACCACGCATTTAAAAATGTATAATCTATATTGCACATTTCAGCAGCAAAAATAATCTCAGTCAACCAACCGTTTGTTATTTTTTGCATTTTCAAATATTTTTAAAGTTAGTGTGGTATGTATAAAGAAAATCCTCTGTTATGGTTCAGTCGAAAATAGATCGTTGCACTATACAGTGGTACCTCGGGTTACATACGCTTCAGGTAACCCAAAAATAGTGCTTCAGGTTAAGAACTTTGCTTCAGGATGAGAACAGAAATCATGCTCCAGCGGCGTGGTGGCAGCAGGAGGCCCCATTAGCTAAAGTGGCGCTTCAGGTTAAGAACAGTTTCAAGTTAAGAACAGACCTCCGGAGCGAATTAAGTACTTAACCCAAGGTACCACTGTATACTTTATGTTGCAAACAGCAGTGTGATATGGAAAGCAAAATGGCACATTATGCTACCCCAGCTGCTGCTCAGTACAGCACTCAATATTTTGCATGTCCTGCTTCTTTCTGCACAGACCGATGGCTGAGCACGTGCTTGTGATTGGCAGCGGAGGCAGAGAACATGCTCTGGCTTGGAAACTGGCACAGTCTCCACATGTGAAACAGGTACTGGTCGCACCTGGAAATGCTGGTACAGCTAAGGATGGAAAAATCTCTAACGCAGGTAATTGAAGAAAATGTAGAGTAAGTTGAAATGCTTAGCTTCACGACATTAATCTTTCAGTAGCTCCCACTGATAAATTGTGGCCATTTTCATCTTTCAGACTCTTTCAGACTCTTAGTTTATTAGAAGAAGCAAAAATTAAAATGGCTGGCATCAGTTACTCTGTTCTGTGCCAGAAACTCTGAGTCTCTGAGCTGCCATTTCCCCCTTCATTGAAAAGAAGGGTTGCTGCATCATATAAAGACCAATATGCTCTATTGAGCTATCCTTTTCATGAAAGTGAAAGAGATGCCTTGGGCATTCACGTGGCACTCATGTGGTCTGTTCAAATGTAGAGCATGAAACAAAAATCTTTGTCTCTGTGCTCATTGGATTAATGTTGATTTCCTCTCCCAAAAGCCTTGTCTTTCACAGGACAGTACCAATGTTATGGTCAAGATTACTGTATTTTTATTTATATGTGTTATGTTTTTCTTGTTGTTTTCCCCAATGAAAATAGAAGATGCAGAAATGTAATCTGTGTGTCTGTCTGTCTGCCTCTATATATAAGAAAAACAGCTTCTTAAAATAATTTTTTAAAAAGAAAACTTTTCTCCTGATGATGTAATGCTTAAAAGCGCATGATCTGTGTGCATGACAACCTGATCTGTCTTTTAAGGTACACATTTTTGCTATGATCTGCCTTTTAAATTCTGAAGCAGAAGAGATAGCAGATGAGTTGTGGGAAAAGGAAGTGGTAATGTTTGGTCCCTGGAGGCATTTATATACATTCAAATTTCCATAAAGCCCAGACCTCCTTTGAGCACAAACTATATTCTACATTTCACCTTTGTGGAATAATTAAATCCTAGAAGACAAAAAAAAAAGCATTCTTAATCTGTTGGTATGATTCTTTTAGAAATGGGGGAAGTCACTCAAGGGCAGTTTTTCCAAAAGTTCATTCAGCATTAATCAAAGTGAAAATTTATTCTATACCCAACGTTCATCCGAAGATCACAGGACAGTTTTGTGAGAACACAAAATACATAATGAAACAATAACAATCAGATCAGTAATCTACTCCCAACACATTTAAAAGGCCTTAGAATGTTTAATCCACCAAAGGCCTGGTTATAGAGAAACATTTTCACCTGGCGCCTCAAGATTTGTAATGAAGTAATGAAGACACTAGGTGAGCCTCCCTGGGGAGAACATGCCACAAACAGGGAGCCAATGCAGAGAAGGCCTGTTCTCAAGCTGTTGTAAAATGCTACACAGCACCTTTATCAGCGCTCACCCCCTCTGCTATTTAAGAGTTGTCAAATCCATATCAGGAATCACATCACAGAAGGAAAGAAGACTACAGGTTAAATACGCTTGGCCAATTGAAATATATTGCTTCATGTTTGTCAAGGGATGAGCAGTTTCTGCCTCTCTAACACCCCTTGAAACTGCCCAATGCTTGTCATGTGGAACGAGGGGGTAGGAATTCTCCTGGCCAATTGGTTCACATGACCCAGTTCACTTCAGACTTTGGATTTATTTATTCTTGATAAAAGTCAGAGAGTAACATTTTCTTTACTGTGTGTGTGTGTGGGGGGGTGCTACCTGGTTTTCTCTACCTTTCTGGCACATATTGGTGTTTGTGTGTGCCTGTCTGGTGCTGCTCATTAAAATTAAAATTACTCTCAAAAGTCTCCTTACAAAAAGTAGGGCAACTTTGCCATCTTTACACACAGAAAAGACTCCCCAGTATTGTCCCGGAATTAATGTAACACCAGGACTTAATATTAACTGCAGTCAGTGACCTAGAACTCACAATTCCCAATTTAGACATGTGGCTTTCTGTGTACAATGCGACTTGAACCATTCATATTTGCAAATGGAAGATTGCATAACGGAGCTGTTAGGTTCGAACGCCTGCTCACTCTGAAGCTCACTGTGTGGCCTTAGACCTTATCACTGTCTCTCAGCATAACCCACCTTAGTGCTTTGAAGGTTAAGTGCCTCTCTGAGCCATGTGGAAGGGCAAGAAACAAATGTAAGCAGTAAATAAAAACCACAGCTAATTGCAACTGATCTATTTATTTTTTTTGTCCGTTGATAGTTATCTCAGTCAGTGATCACGCTGCTCTTGCCAAATACTGTAAAGACCAGAAGATTGGACTTGTGGTGGTTGGTCCAGAAGTCCCTCTTGCTGCCGGTATGTCTAAAATAAATTATTCTGCAAATTCCTGCCTCCTGTTTAATCTACTAATTTATGACTTCTATATGCCAATCTGAGTGTATAAAAACACACAAGTATGCTAACATGCATGCTGTATAGGGCATCTCTTCTACCAGAACATGGTAATGAAGGGAGCAGACATTAAAGTGGAAAAGTACTTTTTGGCCTTTGTGGTTGGCTAACAGCTCAGAGATCTGGAGTGACTCTGTTTTGGTCACAGTGTTTGCCTCAAACAGTTCTTTGCTCGTTGTTTGTCTGCTTCAGCTTTTGAAATAGCTACTCTAGATGATAGCCAAGGAATGGATTTGGTTACTATGGCTTCAAAGTTCTCTAGCTGCTACTTCTGCCAACATTTATAGCTGGACACCATTTTTGTAATCTCATTTCAGTTGTTTTGTTTTAAATTAGGACTTATAAGTAAAACATGCACAGAATATTGCCGTGTGAAGTGCTTTTGCATCTTCCATGACCATCCATTCCATTCTATTCCCTCTTATGCAGAAGGCAGCTAATATTCCACAGCCACAGAGTTTGTTGCTTCTGAGCAGAGGATGGTGACTGCCCCCTTAAGGGCTTTTTCTATAAAGGGGGGCGGTATTTGGTACCTCTGCTACCTTTGAGGTTTCCCCGAGGCTGTGAAGACCTTCCTCTGTGTGGTTGCTGTACTCAGAGTACAGTCTTAGAGCCATGATTGTCTTTCAATTAACTCTTTTCATAAAACCCATAACACTTTGGATTATTTCTGCTGCTAGGAATTGTTGATGACTTGACAGCTGCTGGCGTTAGATGTTTTGGTCCTACTGCAAAGGCAGCTCAACTAGAGTCCAGCAAGAGCTTTTCCAAAGCCTTTTTGGATCGTCATGACATTCCAACTGCAAGATGGAAAGCTTTCACTAATGCAAAAGAAGCATGTGCCTTTATTACCAGGTACAACATCTTTCAGCACGGGAATAATTCTTTGTCTAGTTTTGTTGCATCTTCCCTGCTTTTGAGAATGTGTATAGAGCTTGAAATCTGAATGAAATTCCTCTTACTTACTTACTTGCTTGTTGCTTTCCTCCCCCCCCCCATTAAGTGCGGCTTTCCCTGCCCTAGTTGTAAAGGCAAGTGGTCTGGCAGCCGGAAAAGGTGTGATTGTGGCCTCTAATAAAGAAGATGCGTGCAAAGCTGTCCATGAAATAATGCAAGTAAGTTAGGAATGTATTAATAAAAATAATTTTATCATTAAGATTACACCTAAAATTGTTTCCTGGGAGCCTAGTATTGGGCCGAACCAGGACTGAGGCTTCACTCCTCAATGCACTTAAAGGTAAAGGTAAAGGTACCCCTGCCCGAACGGGCCAGTCTTGACAGACTCTGGGGTTTGTGCGCCGATCTCACTCAAGAGGCCGGGGGCCAGCACTGTCCGGAGACACTTCCGGGTCACGTGGCCAGCGTGACAAAGCTGCATCTGGCGAGCCAGCGCAGCACACGGAACGCCGTTTACCTTCCCGCTGGTAAGCGGTACCTATTTATCTACTTGCACCCGGGGGTGCTTTCGAACTGCTAGGTTGGCAGGCGCTGGGACCGAGCAGCGGGAGCGCACCCCGCCGCGGGGATTCGAACCGCCGACCTTTCGATCGGCAAGCCCTAGGCGCTGAGGCTTTTACCCACTTAGTGGAGAGTAAATTTCACTGAATGCACTGGACTTGCTTCTGAGACATGTTTAGAATTGCAGTGCCACTTAGACTGCGATCCTATGTATGCTTACCTATGAGTATGCCCCAACAAATGCAGAGAGACTTACTACTAAGTAAGCATTAACTGTGCTATTAAGGATGTGTAGAACTATCATTGAAAGCAAGGGTAAGGAGCCTGTGAGCTCCGGTTGTTGCTGGATTGCAACTCCCATCATCCCTGACCTTTGGCCGTGGTTACAGAGGCTGATGGGAGATGGAGTCCAACAGCATGTGTAGGGCCACAAGTTCTCTATCCATGGTTTAAGGGGGTATTTATTGTATTGCTTTCATCTGAGCAAATTCTTCCATGGAACTTGAAATGTATGATATCTTAAAATAGAAACAGTTTGAGAAGGTCTCTGCTATATTGCTGGGTTTCTGAAGAAGATTGAGAATACCTTTCAAAGCATCTGTTCTTTCTTCTCTGCTGGATCAGGCAGATTCTATTTGCTAGAATACTATTACAAAGGAAAGTCTGTGTTCAGATATGTATGTATACTTTTCATAGATATGTACTTTTCATGCAGGATAAAACCTTTGGAACAGCCGGAGAAACGGTTGTTGTCGAGGAGCTTCTTGGTGGAGAAGAGGTCTCTGTAAGTATATCCTATAATGTCTGGCAGCCTTTCTGACACAACTTGTCTTCCATTCACTGAAATTCCTTCCCATTCATGGAGCAGCTCTGTTGGATCCCACCTGATGTCCATCATGCAACACATAAAGCAAGTCCAGTTGGTTAATCACTTTTATCACTTACTGTTTTCAGCAAATGTTCTTAACTTTGGCCAGGTAATGCCCATTCTGTATATTAAATACAAGTCCTTACTACTTAAGGACTTAAAAGCTACTCACTGAGATAGACTATGGTGGCACTGTTTTGAGCTCTACCTATGTGAGTTGCCAAAACAAAAAAATATTCTATATATGTAATCAAAATACTGCATTGCTGAGTGGAACTTGGCCTTGCAATGTTACAGTTGTTCCGTCAGTGCAAGCATTTGTGCTTTCCACACAGAACAATCTCCCCTCTCCTCCCAACATGTACTGTACTGACTCCTCAGAGCTGATTTGGGAGGGCATGTGGGGAGAAGAAAAGTATTGTACCGTTGTATATTGTTTAGAGAAATGCCAACTGAGTAAAAGTAAAATACCTTGGACTAAATTAAAAAAATTGTCCAGTAGCACCTTAGAGACCAACTAGTGTAACGACCCAGTTACACTAGCAGGACTCATTGTATTAGCATCTACTGTTCAGTTGAATCTGTCTCCATGCTTTCAAATTGGCTTCCTTTTGAGTGATCCTAAATATTGATCCCTGGCTCTTGCTGGATATTATTGATCAGTCATAAGAGTAAGAACTCCATTTCAAATGGATTCGGGGGGGGGGGGGACCCTGTTCCAAAAAAAACACAACCCAGCAACAACAGCAGCAGCATATTAATAATACAAAACATCCACTCCTGAGGCCACCCATAAAGCATGGAATGTATATTTAATTGTTAGAAAGGAATTTAATACTTCTGTTTTCCAGAAATGGTGGGTGGCATCCTGCTGGATCATATTAGAGCAGACCCATTGAAATCAAATTACTTCAGCTCACTGATTTAAGGGGTCTGCTCCAAGTATGACTATTGTTGGATTTCACCAAGCACCTTCAGAAAAATATTATGAATTATATCAACATTTGCATAATTTGCCTGGCTCCTGATTTGTATAAGAGATCTCCATTTTCAAATATTGCATTTGTTTAAATGAATGTAAATGAACTTAAAGTATTGTACCATTGTATATTGTTTAGAGAAATGCCAACTGAGTAAAAGTAAAATACCTTGGACTAAATTTAAAAAAATTGCATGCACACAAAAGCTTATGCCCAGAACAAACTTAGCTGGTCTCTAAGGTGCTACTGGACAATTTTTCGATTTATTTCGACTGCATCAGACCAACACGGCTACCTACCTATACCTTGGACTGTCTCCCATCATTAGAAGGTCACTACTCATAATTAGCAACTTATTAATAATCATCTTTTTAAACCTGGACACTGAGTTAATTTCTGTTATTACCTGGCATAGTTATAAACCATCCATGGTTTACCTTGTTTTTCTTACAGTGTTTATGCTTTACGGATGGCGTCACTGTTGCCCCGATGCCACCTGCCCAGGATCACAAACGCTTAATGGATGGAGATCAGGGCCCAAACACAGGCGGCATGGGTGCATATTCCCCAGCACCTCAGGTAAAACTCATGTTTACAGGGCTTCTTTGTCAGAGCTTATTACTAAAGAGCACCTGTCATCAGAGCTGAGTAACAGGAAAAACAGATTCTTGACACCAGGAGGGGGGAAAAAAAGGCATGACACAATAGATTCTTGTTGCTAGAATTGGTTAAATTTTCTACATTCTTAAAAGCTCTACTTTTGTCACATTTTATTAGCTGTCCAAGGAACTTCTTCTGAAAATCAGAAATTCTGTTCTCCAGAAAACAGTTGATGGTATGAGAAAAGAGGGTATTCCTTACATAGGTAAGTGGGAGTATCATTATACGAGTGATATCCATCATTAGCCATATGCAAAGTAGACCGATTGAAGTCAATTGATTTCAATAGTTCTACTTTGAGCATCTGCTCTATGAGTTAAAGCAGTGTTTTGTTTTTTAAATGACAGCAGTCCAAAAATGCAACTAATTGTGGACAACTGCGGTGAATGCAAACAATTGCAGACAAAGCTTCACATACTTCTCTAGATGGTGGAAATAATAGTCATAATCTTAAAATAATGCAACATTCTTTTAAAATGTACTGGTTGTGTTTGTCCTCAATATCTTGTGCCTTTTTCCTTTAGGTGTCCTGTATGCTGGATTAATGCTAACCAAAGATGGACCTAAAGTCTTAGAGTTCAACTGTAGATTTGGTGACCCGGAATGTCAGGTGAATGACACTGTATATCTTGGGCTGCAGTACATCCAGTTGCCTTGGAGAAAGCCCCATTCAACTCAATGGGATTTAATTTTGAGCAGATATGTGTTAGATTGCGCTTTAACCTTTTTTCTTTCCCAAACCCCTCAGAATGCATTGGCAGATCAAACTTTTATTTAAAAATATATATTATTTTATTATTATATATTAAAACACTTCTGCAAAGTAATGTTACTATGCCCTCTTACAATATTGGAGGAGTGGAAGTAATTGAGATGCTGCGGGAGACCTATTTGTATGATAAGCACCTAGAAGCAGTAGTTTCTAACACAGAAAGCTCATTGTTCTTTTTTTCTTGTTAAGTTCCAGCAACCAGAATTTTAATTGATTGCCTTAATAAAATTCCTGCAGTTGTGCAATAGCAAAACTCCTGCCATTTTTGCATTTTTTGCATCAAAGATGTATTTGAATGATGAGTCACTATTTGTGCGCTTGAACTGAACCCCTCCCTTCTTTGTGGGATGGGCCAAGGCTCCACCAGTCTTGCTAAGTGCACTGTCAGCAAATCTCATTCTCACAGCCATCAGTCCTGCCATACACTTCCGTTGCCTCTGGGTTAGTGACTGGAGGGGGGCAACTGGTACTCCCAGGGAAGCAGGTTTGACAGGTAGACGAGAGAAAGCTGTTATATGACGATAGTGTAAAGGTAAAGGTACCCCTGCCCGAACGGGCCAGTCTTGACAGACTCTGGGGTTTGTGCGCCCATCTCACTCAAGAGGCCGGGGGCCAGCGCTGTCCGCAGACACTTCCGGGTCACGTGGCCAGCGTGACAAAGCTGCATCTGGCGAGCCAGCGCAGCACACGGAACGCCGTTTACCTTCCCGCTGGTAAGCGGTACCTATTTATCTACTGCAATTTAAGCCAAAAATGTGCCAGTACAAGTAGCACATCATGCCATCGTACCATGGCTCTAAATGTTTCTTCTGAATGATTAAATAGCAGTTGCATTATTTTATGTGTTTTGAGTACAGTCGTATCTTGGAAGTCGAACAGAATCCGTTCTGGAAGTCTGTTCGACTTCCAAAACATTCAAAAACCGAATCGCGGCTTCTGATTGGTTGCAGGAAGCTTCTGCAGCCAATCAGAAGCCACAGAAGCCTCGTCGGACATTTGGGTTCCAAAAGAACATTTGCAAACCGGGAACAACCACTTCCGGGTTTGCAGCATTCGAGAACCAAAATGTCCGAGTTCCAGGGCGTTCAACAACCAAGGTACGATTGTATAAGCATTGGTTTAAATGTAATGTGTGATCATATTGTGAGCATCGATCAAGCAGGTTTATTTGCAGTATCATTTAATAATCACATATTTGCTTACCCTTTTTCTGGTTTGAGGATTCTTGTTTTGTTTTTGTTACCTCTTTAATAAATAAAATTACACACACACACACACACACACACATATATATATATATATAAACATATACACACATATATGCATTTTTATATATGAGATAGCCACAATGGGAAAGTACCACAGTCTAATTCTCTGATCTTCTTTACTGTACTATACTTCACTGCAAGGTATATTTAATATATTGTAAAAGTTCAGTATACTTGTGTGTCTACACCAACTCATTCTACATGTTTTAATAAAATATGTTTCCTAATCAATGTGCTTGGGATGTCATACATTATATAATATACATTGAAATGCTTCTTTAACTTTCTTGTCATTTCCATGGGAGTAAATTCTCTAGTTTTCTTATTTTTAAAAAAGTAACACCAGAAAAATGTGCCTAACTCTGGTCTATATTTATGTAGGTAATTCTCCCGCTACTTAAGAGTGACCTTTATGAGGTTATACAAGCAACGATGGATCAAAAATTATCTTTCCACATGCCTGTATGGTTAGAAGACTGGGCAGCTGTGACTGTAGTCATGGCTAGTGAAGGCTATCCAGGAAACTATCCTAAGGGTTTGGAAATAACAGGTAGGAAACTGACACCCAGGTTCTAAACATGTAGAACATTATATCCTTCCACTTTCATGTGATTGACAAGAGGCTATGTGAGTCTCTTGCAGATTGGCTATCTCAAATAACGAACGCTTTGGTTTTAACCAGTTGAGGGTCTGCTTTCGATTTCTAAAGCGATAGTTTCCACTTTGTCTCAGAATACAAAGAGCAACTTTAATTTTTGCAAGAAAAGACTGGTTACAGTATAGCCAGACACTGGTTGTATATTTAGGTAATAGATAACTCCTTTTACTTAAGTAAGTAGTAAATCCCTTTGATTTCATTGGGGTTTATTCCCTAGTCAAAGTGCTTGGGGCTGCAGCATTAGAGAGCAATCCTATACATGTCTACTCTGAAGTAAGCCCCACTGAGGTCAAAGAGGTTTACCCCAGGGTGTTGAGACCTCGCACTCCCACTTTCAATCATCATATTTACAGGCTGCCGAAAGAAGAGAAGCTTCTCTGTAACTTGGACCCCCTCAGAGCAGTTGCTTTAGGGCCCTTTCTGCTTGGTATCCCTTTGCAAAACATGTGGCCATCTTGGTAACTTACATGGATGTCTTGGTGGCCATAGCCACCTTATGCAATGACACCTTATCAGAAGGCGAGAAGGAACAGCAACAACTGTAAAATACAGGCAGTCTGGCTACCTGGAGATATGCTTTTGCCCAGCCATGCAGTAAACCGTATGCCTCGAACAAGATAAGGTGGAAGGGAGTGAGGAGGTCTTTGGGTGGGTGGGTGCTTTTGTCTCTGTCCTCTTTGTGTGTGCATGTGTGAATGCCAGCAAGTAAACTGAAGCCTTTGTTCGCCCTACATTATCAAGAGAAAGCAATGCATTTTACATGTTTTTATTTTACCATAAATGTTTTCAATGGCTTTTTATTTTATTTTTAATTGTTTTAGCACTGATTTATTTCCTGGCACTCAAGTCACAGAACAGTGTCAAATGTCGGGATGTAATTTCATAGAACAGGGGTACCTAACTTATGATTCTCTAGATATCATTGGACTCAAGCCAACATAGCCAACAGTACCATCATCAACATCTCAATAGATATTCTGCCCTTCCTCCTGAAGGAGCCCAGGGATATCAGCAATGAAATAGACATATTTTAAAGTATTCTAAAAACAGTTTTAAAACATTCTCTCAGCCAGTGATTTCAGGGTTGCTGGGAACAGTATCTTTCAGCCATATTTTAAAATTCTTCCTGAAGGTTTCTAATGAGGGAGGCAGACACAAAAGAGGATGATGTTAGGATAGATGCCACATATGAACCAGCAACTTCGCGACAACCACATATAAGCCACTCCTACCGTAGAGGTTTCAGACAGATCAGTTCTAGCCCACACGTGTCCTTTTTCATCAACTTTTTATTTATTAATGGGTTGAGTTCACTGCCATTTTTATTTGGTTAGGCATATTTATAATTGCTTGTGCACTCAATAGATGTATGGCAAAAGGTTTCAGGAAACTTTAAAAAATAAATACATTCTCACCTTATAGGATTTCCTCGGGCGAAAGAGCTGGGTTTGCAGGTGTTCCACGCAGGCACAGCCATGAAAGATGGCAAAGTGGTGACCAATGGCGGCAGAGTCCTCACTGTGACAGCTATCAAGAAGGACCTTGTCACCGCACTGGAAGAAGCCAACAAAGGAGTAGGAGTCATCCAGTTCAAAGGGGCCATTTATAGAAAGGATATTGGTTATCGGGCTATAGCTTTCCTTAAAGAATCCAGGTACCTATCTGAGGCCAAATCAGAAGGCGATAGTAAGAATATGTGTTAAACATAAGACATAATCCATGCAAATCGCTACATAATCATTCCATGTTTCAGTAAAATCTTGTATCAATATATTATACAATATCCTCATATAACTATTCTTAATGGATATCCTTGTGCATTATCTCAAAAACAACTAGGATTAATTAATGGGTAATGAATAAGTATTTCTTTTACTGAAAACACTGTTGAGCAAAACATAAGATGGCTTACACTTACTTTTTCCACGGCTACTAATGCAACATTCATGACACAATATTAAACCAGTTTATCTGTCCTGTTTTTGAGAAGATTAGTGCTCTCACAGAGAGACCTTTTTTTGTTTCCTCTTGGAACTACATTGCCCAGAATTCTTTGTAAGGTTGTGTAGATTTGTTGTTAACAAGTGAAAAACTCTGGTGGGTGGGAAGAATGAAACAGCAACATGCACCTACATGAAGTTGCTACTCCCAAAATGCTTAAGAGTGACTACACTGACATCTCTTCATATTACTACGAATTAATCCATTTTTGAAGGAAATAAAAGTTGAGGATGCAAGAGGCTGGTACACGTAGGCTATAGAGCAGGGATAGGAATCTGAGTACCACCACCACCCCAGTTCTATTGGACTACAACTCCCATCACCCCCCAGCCCTGTCCTAGCGTGTGAAAATCTTCTGACACAGCCGCTTGGAGGCTACTCTTGTAAAGATCAAGCAAATACATTTTTACCAGTATAACTGCATCAATTGCCATCTTGCACTAATGCAGCTTCACTGGTAGAATTAATCTAACCTTTAACCTAAATGTTTTTGTCAGTGCCACACAATATGAACTACTGAAGAAGTACTTTTTATAAAATAGTCTTCTACTATGAATGAAATACACTGTTAGTATAAAGCTGAAAGCATTTGGCATCAGGCGTTAGTATACTGTAATACTAGTCTTTTTGTGTATGCAATAAAGTTTCTAAGAATGGTGCAGTATCTAGCTTTATTTTTATGGAATGTGTAGTATTTGATTAGAAGTGGTAAATGATATGAATCTGTGTAGTGTTCTCTATCCATTGAGTTGATTTCTCCTCCCCCCCCCGCCCCCCAAATCACAGAAGGCAATATTTGGCCAGATGTAAGAGGACTCTTTCTATGCATGTTCATGCACATTCTAAGCCTAAACAGCGATAGTGAATTTGAGTTTATAGCTAGCGCATCTGAGTTTATGCCTGGAGAGTAAATGGTGTACTCAAAATGCATTTGGGCTTAGCTGATGACAATGATGTGTAGCTTTAAAAATATTACAAGTTATGTATACAAGATATATTTTACAGGGCATGTTCCTGTTTTACTTCTGATAAGCCTGAAAACCCCTGAAAAATATATTGTTGTTTACAAAAGTCAGCATGATCCATTTAACAGATACTGGACTTGGACCCGGGAGTCTTGGGTTCACATGTCAACTAAGACTGCAATCCTAACTCCCACTTACCTGGCAGTAATTCAGTAGGGCTTACTTCAGAGTAGACCTATTCCTTCAATAGCATGCAGCTGCTGTGATACACATCTGGGAATGTGAAAAGTGTGGGGCAGGGATGGGCAGGGAACTAGTCCCAGCTGAGGGACCACTCATTCTAAGAGCACAGGGATCATAAGGACTGCCACAGAGCTACTGACCTTTGAAATCAGGCCTTTTGGAGCAAACACTCTCACTCATACTTCTTAAAGGAAAAGGAAAAGTTCCCAGTGAATTCTTACACCTCCATACTGGCACTGGAAAATACTGCTATAGATGGATTGTATGTATGACTCAATTGACTATTGGCTATTCTGCCCTTTTAGGGGCCTGACTTACAAAGACAGTGGTGTAGATATTGCAGCTGGTAACACGTTGGTTCAGAACATTAAACCTTTAGCAGCGGCCACATCTAGGCCAGGTAAGATAAAATCTGTACATTCTAATTTAAACATTTGTAGAATAAGTTCATGAAAAATTGAGTTCTTTATACCCATACCCCTTACTATTTTGTAAAAATATATATGCAACTCTTATATTTTACGTTTTGCACTAAGAATTCCAGATGAGGCATGCAGTTTAGCCATTGTGCAGAGATTTCAGAATACTGGAATTGTGCTGTAGTTAGGACCTGCAGAATATATTTAAGGAAAATCATTCCATTTAACATATCTGTACCATATTGGATAGAGACCCTTTATCTGACTGCAGCGTCAAGATCCCACCCACCCCTCACCTAACATTTTTTGTAAAGCAGAGGTTAACAGAGCAAGGTGAACTTTTCTCCCAGTTGAATACAGTGGGACTTGATTCTGAGTAAAAATGCATTGGATTACATTGTGGAGCAAGGAGAGCAGGAGGGAGAGGCTTATCCCTCACCTTTGCTGTTAATTCCAATTGATTGGCTGCAGAATAATCTAGGCACCAGGGAGAGCCATGGTGGGAAGGTCTTTTGTCCCCTTTCCCTGCCCAGTTTGCTCTGCGGTGCTGCTTCCAGATCCGAAGAAGGGCAAAACCAATCAGGGATGTGGTTTGACAAATAATTCTATAGCCGCCTCTAAATCACCTCCACCATGTGAACAAGACCTTGGTGAATGAGTCCTTTTCTTCCTGCTTGGTAGGCTGCAATGCTGACCTAGGAGGGTTTGCTGGCCTCTTTGACTTGAAAGCAGCTGGATATAAAGATCCAATTTTGGTATCTGGAACTGATGGTGTCGGAACAAAGCTCAAGGTAATGGGAAGGTTGTGTGGACCGGGCAGGTTTAATGGGTTTTTGAAGGTGTTAGGCTGACAACAGGATTTTTACTTAGTAACTGAGTGTTTACCATGCAAAGGGATCATAGTTTGGCCGCAGAGCATGCAAAAGGTCCCTGCTTCAGTCCTTGGCATCTACAATACCCTTTTTCCTTCCGCCCCCCAATGAATAACTTTATTTGCATCACATTCAGATATGTGTCTGAAACAGATGACAGTCCTTCACAGGAGAGCAAATGGAAGGGCCTAGTTTCTGAGGCCTAGCAACCAACAAATTTTCCAGTATACTTTTGAAAAAAATGTCCAAGAGCACAATATAGTGTCAATGTCCCTTTCCCAAGCCTGGCTGATATAAATAGGATTTGCATAAAAGTATCTTGGGGTCTCCTCTGATTATAGTCACCTTCCATGGCAGTTAAAAATGAAATCTCAGTTATGTTCAATACCAGTGGTTGGGACTCAGAAGTGGTGAGAGCGCTATTGCATATAAGCATCTGGTTGGTCACCACGAGAACAAGGAGGCTGGAGTAGATGGGCCTGTGGCCTGATCCAGGAGGGCTGTTCTGATGTTCCCAAGTCTTGCCAAGCTCAGGTGTGATTTGTCTAATTCTCATTACAGATTGCCCAGCTATGCAATAAGCACGACACCATTGGTCAAGACTTGGTTGCCATGTGTGTCAATGATATCCTAGCTCAGGGAGCTGAGCCCCTCTTTTTCCTGGACTATTTTGCCTGTGGGAAACTTGATGTCGGGACGGCTCAGGCAGTCATCGCTGGAATAGCTGAAGCTTGTAAACTGGCAGGATGTGCGCTCCTCGGTAGGAATGATCACTCAGGTTTCTGCATTTAGTTAAAAGCAAACCTTAATGTTGCAGAAGGTAGATTCATATACTTATACTGTGTCCGGCTGCTATGGATCCAAGAATCAGTTTACACATTCAGTTTGCAGTGGGTCATCACAGTGTACCCTCTTTTATGAGTGGGAGGAATTTAAAAGGGGAATCTTCTGAAGAGGTGAAGAGTGTCAAAGGCAGGGGCAGGCCTTGGTAATATGGTGCCCTGTGCCAGGCCAAAATTCATGCTCCCCCCCCCCAGCCCTTGCGCTGCGTTCCCAAAGCCAGCTAAGCAAGGGGCCATGCTTTGGGAAGGAGGTGCAAGACTCTCTCAGGGTTGTAGAGCCTTCCTGTGTCCTTCACAAAGCTGGGCAAGTGCTAGCTAGGCTTTGGGAAGGAGGTGGGAAGGTGCCCCCTTTCAGCTCAGCGCCCTGTGCAGGGAAACCAGTCACACTGCCCTAAATCTGCCTCTAAAGAAGGCTGGATTCAGTCCCAGTCCTTTCCCTCTAACATGCTAGTTTTCTGTGTGCAGGAAGAGTTTATATAATGGGTGAGGTTTCAAACATATGATCTGTCCCCCGCCCCCCACCAGCCCCAGTCAGCAGTCTGAAGTGGCACAACAGCAAGAACTGTCTTGTGTGATTCTCCTGGTTGTGTAACTTGGTACAGACATTTTGGCACCTGAGTCAAATGACAAAATGGCAACCCCAGTCCCCACCAGGGAAGAAGGGGTGGGTGAAGATCTACATCAGGAACAACAGGGAAAATAAAGATCTATACCTGCTACCCCTGTGGATCCTGCTGCCTGAGACAGTCGCCTCTCCTTGCGTCATGAGTGGGCTCACCGTGACTTTGTACTTAGGCAAACTCTCATAACGACCTTTCCCTAGATTATTTACTTATCAGAACTGCTGTTTTGCTTGTTCTGGCTGTTCCATTTTGAAATCCTTTGTTGTTTACTTAATCGTGTAACACACACATACCTCACACGTTGTTGATTGATTTCTCCGTTTTAAAATGGGCAGAATTTGAGAAACTGAATCATTTTTCATGGCATGATCCACAACATGGGAAGGGAACATGCTCAGTGGCAGAATATCAGCCTTGCACGCAGAAGGTCTCAAATTTAGTCCAATGGCATCTCCAGATGGGGCTGGGAAGGACTCCTCTTGAGAGCCTAGCAATGTTGCTAGCAGTCAGTGTGGGCAGTATTGAGCAGGATAGATCTGTGGTAGGATTCTGTTTAAGGCAGTTTCCTGTTTTTCTGTGTGCTATTCCTTAAGAGTGCCAAAAGCACCTATGATTTTGTTCTTGTTTTTCATTTCTTCCTTTGGATGTACAACTTCCAAATTTTATTGAAAATTCAATAAACTGTAATCAACAAGCAAAAAACCACAAAAACCCCATCTAAGACAGGCTGTGCTTGCTATACTTCAGTGTATGTAAGAATCTGGCAAGTAGAGTTCCTATAATGGTCACCAGTGGTTTTGCTTTAACACTCACAGTCCCTTTCTCTGTCTTCTATTGCCACCTCAGGAGGAGAAACGGCTGAAATGCCTGGCATGTATCCACCGGGAGAGTATGACCTGGGGGGCTTTGCTGTTGGCGCTGTGGAACGAAGCCAGATGCTTCCCAAGCTAGACAGAATTGTCGAGGGAGATGCGATTATTGGAATAGCTTCCTCTGGTGTTCACAGCAACGGGTTTAGCCTTGTGAGAAAGATTGTCGAAAAGTCCTCTTTAGATTTTTCCTCTCCTCCAGTGGGCCGCTCTGGTAACCAGACATTAGGTAAGATCAGTAATTACAGCATTTTCCTCTTCTGTCTATGTCACGGGGAGCAGCCTTTGGTCAATTTTCAGTTATTAGGACATTTTGGGTCTTTTTATCAAAGGGCGGGGGACTCAGATCCTGGGGCCAAATGTAGTTTTCCAGGCTTCTCTTTTCTCTTTGGCCCCTGGAACTCTCTCCAGGCCGCCCCCCCCCCCAGACCTAGCCCCTCCCTGAGTGTTTTCATTTCTTTAATTTCTTTCCTATGCTTTTGGAATGTGACCTTGAGCTGTGATAGTGACTCCAACTTGCTTGGATGTGGGGAGGTGCATTGAACCCTCTCAATTTCGCATGGCTTGGATGTAACTAACTGTTTTAAGATAAAAGAGTCACATCTGCTTCTTTGCCTCTGGCCACATCGGCCTCTGGAATATATGGCCCCCAGATCACTGTCCACGAGGGAATGTGGCCCTCACGTTGGAAAAGGCTCCTGACCCCGGTTTCTATCAAAGGACAACTAGTGAGGAAAAATGAGTACGTGCAACTGTTAGAATACTTTTACCTCTTTCCATTTTTGTGCGTACTTGTGTGACATTTGCACTTCGTTAGCCGCCTTCCGATGCTAATCTTATGTCCCCCCCCTAGTCCTGCCTCCAACATCCATGGATTAAGCATAGACACCTGCAGAGGGAATGCCTGTGTGCATAGGCATCCTATGTAAAACCGGTTTGTGCTTGCTTACAATCAAACAGTGTGTACATTTTATGAAATAAATAAATAAATAATGTAAGCTAGAGTGCAAGTCATGCAGAGTTCTAGCTTCTGTGGAAGTCTATGCATGTAGAGGTCTATGCGTGTAGGCTTTCTTCCCTCCCTCCCAGCCCTTATAGACACCCCCACATTGAATGTGGATCCCAGGTGCAGGACTGCAGAAGCCATGAAATGCAATTAATATGGAGCCCTTTTCATGAGGGAGGGCCACAGCAATATCTTCGTAAGGCCACCTTGATGCATTTCATCCTGCTTGTGCTTTTGTGCTTTATCATGCTTTTGCATAATAACCTGTTAATGACTTATGTTCGCAGGAGAACAACTCCTTACGCCCACTAAAATCTATAGCAAAATTCTCCTGCCGGTTCTTCGTTCAGGCTACGTGAAGGCCTACGCCCACATCACTGGAGGAGGGCTGCTGGAGAACATTCCACGTGTCCTCCCAGCATCCTTTGGGGTAGTTCTAGGTAAGAACGTCTTGGTCATGGTGAACACCTTGGCAAAACTTGCAAGCTTGATGTAATATTTCTTAATTTTTATTGATGCCATTTTCCTTTCTTTAACTCGGTTTCTCCCTTCTCCTCCTGCCCCCATTTATTGAAATCCACATTTTATCTCAAAATTGACTGACTGAAGATTTTTTAAGGATGGATTTTCACATTCACTAATAAAGAGTAGAATGAAATTTAGACATTCCCTTTCATCCCAGTTTTTGTGGGCTTTTATGTGGGCTTTTATGGCTTTTTGTGGGCACTCAGTCTAAGTTTACCCCATACATTTAAACCACTATGTTGCCACTTCAAACAGTCATGGCTTCCCCCAAATAATTTTGGAAGCTGTAGTTTGTTAAGGGTGTGGGAGTTGTTAGGAAGTACCTATTCCCCTCACAGCACTACGATTCCCAGAGTTTCCTGTGAAAAACAATTGTTAAACTACTATGGGAACTGTAGCTCTGTGAGGGAAATAGGTGTCTCCTAGCTGTCAGCACTCTTAACAAACTACAGCTCCCAGAATTCTTTGTGGGAGGCCAGGCCTGTTTAAAGTGGTATATATATTATGCCTTAAATGTATGGTGTGAATGTGGCCTTAGTTGATTTGAAAAGATTTTGAATCAATTGAAAAAGATGATAATTTTAAAAATAGATGGTTAGATTGGTTAAATACATTTCCTTCAATTGCCAGTGATAACCATTGGATCTTTTGCTATTACTGGGCTTATCACTTTTATGTTTAATAAGTTCAATCAGAATTGTCATCTTAATTTCTCTGTAATGCTTGTTGACTGATTTTTTAAAAAGTGTGTTACAATACAACTCTGGTTATTTTCAGATGCTATAAGCTGGAAGATACCGGACATCTTTTCTTGGCTTCAGAAAGAGGGGAATCTGTCAGAGGAAGAAATGGCTCGAACATTTAATTGTGGGATTGGTTCAGTCCTGGTTGTGCAGAAGGAGCTGGCTGGGCAGGTCCTGAAGGACATCCAGAGGCATGAAGAGGCCTGGCTGATTGGAAAAGTTGTTCGGCGTCAATCAGGTCACTATGCAGAGCCTCACCTATCTGGGAATGACTTGTGAGGGTGATTATTTTTAATGGGGTGATGGTGCTGCAGCAGTCCTGAATTAGGACTGCATCTGTTTTGCATGCAGAAGGTACCAGGTCCATCCCCTGCCATCTCCAGGGGAATGTCCCCAGTCTGAAACCCTGGAGAGCTGCTGCCAGTCAGGGTAGACAATACTGAGCTAGATGGACCAAATGGTCTGACCCAGTAGAAGGCAACTCCCTTTGTTTCTAATTTTTTAGTTCTATTTATTTACAGCGAATGTTTCTTTTTTTAATTGAAGGGTCTGCCCACGTTGAAGTCAATAACTTACTTCAAGCCTTACAGGCAAATAGGATAGAGTCCTTCCACAGCCAACGAAGCAAAACCCAACCAAGCAAAACAAGGGTCGGCGTCCTCATCTCTGGAACAGGTGAGACTCCTACATTCTCCATTGTGAGAAATGAATGCCTTCTTTGAGGCCATAGGTTGGGGTATTCTGGAAGACTGCTTTGAAGTAGTTGAGTCAGACCATACCATAAACAGCTTTGGTCCTGCACACCTGAAGGAGTGTCTCTACCCCATCATTCAGGCTGGAGACTGAGATCCAGCTCTGAGGGCCTTCTGGTGGTACATGAGGTTACAGGGAACCAGGCAGAGGGCCTTCTCAGTAGTGGCACCAGCCCTGTAGAATGCCCTCCCATCAGATGTAAAAGAGATAAACAATTATATGACTTTTAGAAGACATCTGAAGGAAGCCCTGTATAGGGAAGTTTGTAATATCTGATGCCTTACAGTGTTTTAATTTGTTGGAAGCTGCCCAGAGTGGCTGGGTTAAACCGGGTCAGGATTTTATGAGGTAGATGTTGCTTTCAAAAACTCTTCTAATTTGAAAGAAATCCAGCCGAATACCGGAGGTTTAAATGGCAAGATTTCTGCAGCTTTTTTCTTTTTTTAAAATATGCACTATGGAACAGAAATGAAAAGAACCATGAGAGAAAAGGCACTTGTTCAGAGTTTGAGTGGCATACAGTTGGAACAGGAAGAACCCCTTGAAATTACACAGGTTTCTTTGGATGTACTTATAATGAAAAACTTGTGCCTCAAGAAAAAAAATACTTAACATTTAAATGTGTGGAATGTGCTGCAAAAGTGTATTTTGCCATCCAACATGGCGATGGTTCTATACTTACTGATTCAAGTTGCTATTTTGCTGCTTTTAAAAATGTTTTCAGAATATTTGAGTCCATCTTAAATATATTTTCACTTGATTGTCTTGGATCCTTCAGGTACAAATCTGGAAGCTTTAATAACCAGTACAAAGAAGCCAACTAGCTATGCACAAATAGTCCTTGTCATTTCTAACAAAGCTGGTGTAGAAGGGCTAAGAAAAGCTGAAAGAGCTGGCATTCCTACAAAAGTAAGTAAATGTTCAACAGTATGGCATGTGTAACTTAATGGTTAGGTGTCTGTGTCTGATGTGCTCTGGTCCATGGGGTCATGAAGAGTCGGACACGACTAAACAACAACAACAACTGTGTCTGACTGTTTAAAATGTTCAGCGTTTCTGAAATATTCAGCATTAATGATGGAGGGGGGGGAATAAATGTATCCCATAATATTACAATCTTTTGCTCTGTTTTAGGTAATTGACCACAAGCTGTACAGCAGTCGCACAGAGTTTGACAGCGCAGTTGATAAAGTCCTTGAAGAGTTCTCAGTTGAGCTGGTCTGTCTTGCAGGATTTATGCGGATCTTATCTGGTCCTTTTGTCAGAAAGTGGAATGGTAAATGCATCTGGATATACTGCACTTGGAACTAGAAATGCCCATGCCGTTAAATGTTGTGTATAGTATGTGAACCAGTTAGACAACAGTTTCATTTTCAATTAGGAGATTTTGCTAATTTCCTAGTTTAAAAACAGCACAGTGTTTCCCACAGATTTAGAGGGATATCTCTACATTTTAAAAATAAACATTATTGATGTGAAAAAGGGACGTTGATATTCTCCATGTTAATACTGAACCAGCTGTATCATAGCTGTCCCATTATTTCTGATTCCAAAACGCAGCTGGTTTCAGATTCTGGGTTGGTGGCTGCGGTTTGTCTGATAATGTTGATTCAGACATTATAGTTTCTAGTCTATATCTAATTGTCACCAGTTCATTCAAGCAGAAAAAACCTGCTTCGTTTTACATATTTTGTTTCAATTAGTACATCAATAATTTCTTGTTTAAGCATTGTAATGCTAGGAGAACTAAAAAAAATGAATTTTGTTTTTTACTTCTAGGAAAAATATTGAATATTCACCCATCTTTGCTGCCTTCATTTAAAGGAGCAAATGCCCATAGACTGGTACTGGAGGCTGGAGTCAGAGTCACTGGTTGTACTGTGCACTTTGTTGCTGTATGTTCTCCTTATTTGCTACTCTGTTAATAATAATCTTAGTTTGAATTGATTGTCAGATCGCTTCTCAGCCAACAACGAATGCAGAGGGCTTAATTTACACAGACTGTGAAAGGGTTGGCCAGTGATCTGAGCACAAAATGTACTAATTAGACAGTTGCTGCACCTTCTGCCCACTTCAGCATAGCCTGAAGTCTACTACAGCTCAGTAATTGGGGAATCTTTTTGAATCCAGCCTAGCCTGACTGCTACCAGCTGCAGACCAGGTCAAGGTTAAGGAATCTATGCAGCTGGTAAGCATAGTCATTGGACTGCTTCATTTACTTCACAATTTAGAAATAATTTATTATTGTGAACTGTAATAATATTTTACCTGGTTTTCATAGTGGTGTGGGTTTTACAGTTTTCTCTTGAATTCTCTTCTACAGCTAACTAGACCAGACTGGAGTCAGACTAAATATTTGTGGTACAGAATTTGCCAATTTCAAGATAGCTTGTAGTGTTGAAGATAATTTCTTAAAGCGGAAAAAGTCCCATGAGAGGTCATGAAAGCAAACCAAGGCCATATTCTAGAGCTCATAATTTCGCCTATCTCTCCATCTTGTCAACGTTTCTGACCTTCCTTTCTAGGAAGAAGTTGATGCTGGAGCAATCATTTTTCAAGAGCCAGTCCCTGTGAAGATTGGAGACACAGAGGAGACTTTATGCGAAAGGGTGAAGGAGGCAGAGCACAGAGCCTTCCCTGCTGCTATGCAGTTAGTGGCAAGCGGAGAAGTACAGTTAGGAGGAGATGGGAAGTTACGCTGGAATTCGGGAAAGCCCAACTGAAATGCAGAGGACAAGAAAACAGCAACAACCACGATGCATAATTTTTGCTTTAATTGTGTAGCATAGGGCAGCAAGTTGAGAAAGCCAAACAGAGCCAAATTGGGAAGGGGATGAATTAGCCATCTCAAATATTCAAATACTTTTGCCATAATACAGGTTCATAAAATGGACCTCTGCAGACGCAGGTTCTCATGGTAAACCATTTGTATGAATAGCACCAGGGTCACCCACAGGATCGTGAAAGGTGCACTGAAATATCCAAAGCCCTTGTGGGCAACCATTTCACTCAAACAGATTGCCACCTAGTACACACTAGTACACACTATGCCACACCTGTATCAAAGGGCCAGCTACATGGCAGTGCCCTTGTCTAAATCAGGCATTGCCTTCACAAACAGACCGTGCCTACTCCCAGGAAAAGGGACTATACAATAAAACTATCTGTGGTCACAGCATTAATTAAGCATTTTAATATCTATCCTTTTAACATTTCGTTCTGAATAGCAAGGTGAATCAGAATCAGGTTTTTTGGCCATAGTGCTAAAGATTGAAGTATTTCATAGCAACTGGTGAGCACAAGAAAATCAAAGAAACACATGGCTTTAACCAGGGCTGTATTCAGCTAATCACATGTGGGAGATTTAATCCCCACCCCTTTTCTAAATATATTATACTATGAAACATATTGTCTATTAAAACTTAACCCATGACATCATGGAGACATGCAATAACATGTTCTTCAGTATGTTTTTATCATAGCTAGAAAGCACAGTGAGGAAGGAATTGACCTAACTTTGAAAGAAAAGAAGTAGGTAGCTACATATTACATGTGCCTTAAAAAAAATCATCATGATGGTTCATTAAAGGAGAGAATACTATATTTCCATTGTGTTATGATTTTGCTATTTACAAAACTAATCAGTGTTCAAATGCTAAGCTTCCATAGAAATTGGACTATATAGCACAATACTGTTACATTCCTCTTATCTGTTTTGTACCCAAATGTTCAGTGATATCAAACCCCATTCTAATAAAAAAAATCATTAATTTAAGAAATTACATACATATCTATGTTAATTTCTGGGTGATAGTTAAAAGATTTCTCTCCTTACAGTTGCTAAAGATGCCTTGCAGTGAACTTCCGGGTTGGCGCGATCTGGAAATGGCGGATTCCCTCCGAGCTCCGGAGGGAATCGGCTCAGCGGTGGATGGGTCTTTGCCGTGCCGGCGACACGGGGACCCTTAAAAACCGCAGGCGCGGAAGCCTGCGGACTGAAGACTCGGCGGGTGCCTTAAGCGCCCCCCCTGATTCGCGAAGAGCCTTTTTAAAGGCTACGGAGGGGATACGGGGGACGGCGCGGCACTGAGAGTCGATCGCTACCGCCGCTGAGCGAAGCCGCGAGCCATAACTGGAGAGCGCTAACTTCCTTCCTTGAAATTTGGACTGAAAAAAAGAACCCGTGAGTAATCTGGAACTGAACTTTAAAAATTTTACCTTCTGAATTTGAGACGACCGGGGGGTGTGCTAAAAGGAAGTCCTCACCCCCCCCTTGCAGACGATCCAGAGCAACGATATAAGAGCTAAGCTGGAGTGCCTACCCTGTAAAGGGTGAGTTTCAAAAAGACAGTAACTTCCAAGATTTGGAAAGGCAAATTTGAGCAGGAGAGTGGAGTGTTGGAAGAGACTTTGTTTTGTTGTAAACAACCCTCCCTCCCGGGCCCGGGAGCGACCTGCTTTGGAGCCTGTATAGAGGAGCAGAATTTGACAGCTGTCAAAGCTGTCAAATGGACTGTTAACAGTGGAAAAATTGTTATTTAAGATCTCTCCGGATTAAAAGGAGTTACAATTGAATCAAAATTGTTGGAAACAAAGAAACAATAACAGGACAGAGGATTGTTGGAGAAAAGAACATTAAGTAACCAGATTCCCTCTAGGGGGAATTCTGTGGAATTACAATGGCTGTGGGTGGAAAGATACTGAGAGAAATCGAAAGGATGTTTTCACTGGTGGGAACCTTACAGGAGCAGACTACAGCTATGAGTAAACAACTGATGACCTTGAATTCTGAAACAAGTAGTTCTGCTGAATGTAATGAGGACTTGAGTGAGAAAGAACCCACAGCTGAATTCGAAATAATAAACAAAGAAGAGGAGAAGACAAAACAAGAAAGAGAACAAGTTAAGTGGGAAAATACTAACCAGAAGCCGACATCTGGAGAACACAAGCAAGGAGACTATTGGATTAAATCCATTTTAAGCCTACGAAAGATACAGAAGACGAAAGTGGAGGCCCCGGGAGTTTATGGAATTCAGGAACTTGAAATAAAGAAGTACAATTGGGGCCTCCACATAGACTTTGATTTTGATTATCATCAAGACTCAGGCCTTGTGGAAATTCTTCAGCAGTTGTTTCTAAATATGGGAAGAGACTATGGACTGATTGGTTTGATTGTGAAGGAACTCTTTCGAGACTCGATGACCGACAAAAAGGACTACCAACAAAACCGGCGGAGAGGGACTGAAAGAGATTTGAGAACCTCGGATGTGCGGAACCCAGGCTAAAAACTGTTATTTTGGACATGTCTTGGGAAAGGACGCAAACCAGGGATGGGAGGGAGGGAAGCATTTAAATTCAAACAACACTCAAGACCAGGGGGTTTAGTTAATAAGAAAATTATTCAAGAAAAAATGAGAAATCGAGGGAAGAGAATTGGGGTCCAACTTAGGGAAAATTTATTTTTGTTTTTCTTTATAAAAGGATTAATATTAAGATGGAAAAGGAAATGCCAACTTGCTGACATAAATTTGGGAATAGGGAGGCAAGGGTGGGGGTGGGGGGAAGTCAAGGACTAGGGTTAGAAAATAAGATGTTAGGAAATTGTACATGTTTGTCGTCTTTTATGTTTGTTTTGGTGTTCTGTGTTTTGTTTTTGTCTATATAAAATGTGAAAACCCAATAAAAATATTAAAAAAAAAAGATGCCTTGCAGTGTCTTGTCAGTTCCTAAGCAAGTCTTGCTGGTGGAAACCTTCCAAAAAAGAAGCAACCTGAAGCCAAAAATAAACCAGAGGTGTTCTGCTTTTAATGATCAGGCCATGTAAGAAGACAAGCTTACCCACTGTATCTAGCTTTTAGCTAGAGTATGTCATATATTGTTATCAAGAGAGATGACATTGGTACACTAATCTCTGGTTAGCCCCTACCCAGAGCACCATGTTCCATCAACAGCCCAAGCTTACCCGTTATTTCAAGGAGGATGGTTCTGTGTACTCATGCACCGCTGCCCCATTTAAACTGTACAAATCAGTCCTTCCAGGAGAGACGGCTGTGCACACTCAAGTCACCATGTGTGAAAAATGGTTTTGCAATGCAATTTCATCCAATGTGTTTGTACATAACAAAAAGTAAGTGCAAGAAACATTTATTCTTACTATGTACCATCTTAGAGTTTCCAAAACATGATTGTGGCACACCCTGTGAGAATAGAGCTGAGGATCATTTGAAGTGAAAACTATCATAGTTAAATACAGAAAGTTTAGGAAAATTATCAACCAACAACCACATTTTGCTGGATATCCATCATATATTGACTGACTGACTAGTTTTATGTGGGAAGTTATTTAAAAGGTGATTCAGGGGTGCTTCGAATGGCATATAAGGGAGCTCTCAGAAGTTCTGGTTTAAAGATCTTTAGAATATAAATCCAGTTGCAAACCTGAGGGTAAAATAATATCCTTTGCCTTTACAAGTGATACAAACACACACTGATTTCATGCAGTTCAGCACATGCCTGCTCAAGTTTCTCATTTTTGTTCCCTGCAGTTGGAAAAACCCAGCTGCAACATCCCCTTATCTGTTTTTTTGTTGCTGTGGCTGGTGCCACAAAACCCATACGGCTTTTATAAGACCAGCAAAGGCCACAGAAACCTCTCCTCTGAGGTCAGCAGTGATGTGGCCAAGACAATGCAGAATGAGAAACAGAATGATAAAACACCGTGTGGAGGATGGGGAAAGGAATCCTAGGTAGCTGCCTTATATGGCGCCATCTCCATTGGTCCATCTACCTCAGTACTGTCCACACTGACTGGCAGCAGCTCCCTCCCATCTCTACTTGAAGATCCCAGGGAATGAACCTGGGACCTCCTGCATACAATGCAGATGCTCTGCATTGAGCCACAGCCCCTCTCCACCTAATTCTGTTTTGGAGGGGAGCTATGTTGGTTGTTGTTGTTGTTTAGTCGTTTAGTCGTGTCCGACTCTTCGTGACCCCATGGACCAGAGCACGCCAGGCACTTCTGTCCTCCACTGCCTCCCGCAGTTTGATCAAACTCATGCTAGTAGCTTCAAGAACACCATCCAACCATCTCATTCTCTGTCGTCCCCTTCTCCTTGTGCCCTCCATCTTTCCCAACATCAGGGTCTTTTCCAGGGAGTCCTCTCTTCTCATGAGGTGGCCAAAGTATTGGAGCCTCAGCTTCAGCCTAGGACTTGCCGATCAGAAGGTCGGCGGTTCGAATCCCCGCAACGGGGTGAGCGCCCGTTGCTTGGTCCCAGCTCCTGCCACCCTAGCAGTTCGAAAGCACGTCAAAGTGCAAGTAGATAAATAGGTACCGCTCCAGTGGGAAGGTAAACGGCGTTTCCGTGCGCTGCTCTGGTTCGCCAGAAGTGGCTTAGTCATGCTGGCCACATGACCTGGAAGCTGTACACCGGCTCCCTCGGCCAATAAAGCAAGATGAGCACTGCAACCCCAGAGTGGGCCACGACTGGACCTAATGGTCAGGGGTCCCTTTATCTTTACCTATGTTGGTGCCAGAGATTTCCCCTCCTAATGCTTATTATCTGGTGGGGTATGCACATAAATTTCATGGAGTCAGGGGGAGAGTAAAATCACCACCTAGGTTGCCCTGAAGCTAATTAAGCCCCATATTGTGTCCATTGAGCATGCTTTCCTCACTTGGAGAACCAATATTGACCCCCCATGCCCTGATTTTAGCAAAGGAAAAGCACTTGGATAAGAGGAATTTGACAGTTTCAGCATTAATTATTTTAACTGTCACTATTCATTGCTGCATTGTAGCTGCTCATAGGAAAGTTTAAGAGGAGGAGCAATTCTGCCTTTCCTTTTGATGGACCAGCTCCTGACTCTCTCGTTTCCAATAGGTTTTGCCATCCTTTCCTAGTTGCACCATTCCACTGGCAACCAGCTGCAGGGCAACAGGAAATACCCGGCTCTCTGCTTCTTTGACCTTTTCTGACAGGGTCTCTTCCGTGTCTTCTGCCTTCACAGAGACGGGCTCTTGTAAGATTACTGCTTCGAGACTAGTATCCTCCAGAGAGAAAGAAAGAGAGATTCCATTAAGATAGGTGACTTTCCACATGAAGAGCAACAGAAGCAGAAAGTGCTTGGGGGAGAGTAGTGTTACTGAAATTCAGCCTGGAAAAGATTAGCAGAAATTTAAGTTGTAATACAAAGGACAGGTGGCAGGTTGAAAAGGGTTGAGGAGCACATTATGCCCCAAACTACACCCAACCTTAATGATATAAGTAGCAACCACTTTTTAAAGTGATCTTGATAACAATTCCACACACACCCTGGGTATTTGGGTTTTTTAAAAAATGACACCTAGTTGTTCATCTCATCTTTACAGTCACTTGTAGTTAAAGGACCATTAGGTCCAGTCGTGGCCGACTCTGGGGTTGCGGTGCTCATCTCGCTTTAGTGGCCAAGGGAGCCGGTGTACAGCTTCCGGGTCATGTGGCCAGCATGACTAAGCCACTTCTGGCGAACCAGAGAAGCACGGAAACGCCGTTTACCTTCCCGCCGGAGCGGGAAGCCTATTTATCTACTTGCACTTTGACGTGCTTTCGAACTGCTAGGTTGGCAGGAGCAGGGACCGAGCAACGGGAGCTCACCCCATTGCGGGGATTCAAACCGCCGACCTTCTGATCGGCAAGTCCTAGGCTCTGTGATTTAACCCACAGCGCCCCCCGCGTCCCTTGTAGTTAGGTCCTTAGAAATGGCATGCAGGAAGACAAATGGGTAATACAACTAGGCAGAGGGGCAGGTCAGGAATTGGTGGTTGGAGGTGTGTATTCAAGAAGGCAGTTAAGGTTGCAGTTCTAATCCCACTTTCAAGGGAATAACACCATTAAACTTAAGGGGACTTCCTTCTGGATGAACAGGTCATGCATTTATTGCAATATAAATGAGCTTGGAGTTAATGCTGTTACAACAGCTAGAAAACATCCATCAAGGGCTGAGGAGAACAAGGTGTAGGCATATGTCACCAGGAACAGGGAGGTCTCAGAGACTTTAGTGCAGGCATAGGCAAACTCCGGCCCTCCAGATGTTTGGGACTACAATTCACATCATCCCTGACCACTGGTCCTGTTAGCTAGGGATGATTTGAACTGTAGTCCCAAACATCTGGAGGGCCAGAGTTTGCCTATGCCTGCTTTAGTGAACTGATTCCTTTGTTCAAAGCAAATTGGAGGAATAGCAATATTACACAGTCTTTTTTTTTGGGGGGGGGTCAAGGCAACATTTATAACTAGAAGGTAGTTACTCTAAATAACATCAAACTCAGGGATAGGGCACCTGTGGCCCTCCCAATGTTGTTGGGATTCCCATTAGCCACAACCAGCATAGCCAATTACCAGGAATGATTAGAAGTGTAGCCCAATAATATCAGGAGGATCACAAAAAAACCCCATCTCTGACCTAGATACCCCATCTCTGCCTGTGTCAAGAATGAGAATTATTTGCAGGTGTGCAGAAAACAGAAAGAGGTGTTTTCTTTATTCACAGGAAGATACTTACAAGCACAAAATGGACCGTACAGCCAGCAATTTCGTATGCAGATGAGAGTGCCTGCTTGTGGGCATTTCCTCCTTTAGTTAATGGTGAAAGTGATGGATAAGTGCTCAAAATTTTCCCTAGAATTAATGAAACCCCTGTTCAGACATATCAAAGAGACAAACAAGGATGTGCAAAATGGAAACGATAGCCCCGCATGCAGATCACCAATTGAAAATCACCGCTTGGATTGAGTATATGAAGCCAGCCTGGAAATTCTTATGATCCTAGTTTGCCTTATACATGCCGAATCCTCAGCAGCTGTCAGCCCTTCTGAGCAATTAAAAACAAAAACAAAAAACTTAATTCAACAATAGTTTGTTCCACTTGCTTACCACTCCATTTCCTAAGGAAGTTGCTAGTCAAAACTCTTATAAATCCTGCCAGACAAATCAGTTCCACAGAGAATTCTTCAAGGACTCTGTCAAGTGTGCCTTCATATTCGGATCTGCTTCCATACAGTTTATGGTCAATTACCTACAAGAATTAATGCAAAAGATGGGGCAAGAAAAGAAACTTCCAAGCACCGTGCAAATCAAAACTGAAGAACACGGGCAACCTTTTGAAGACCCTCAACATTTACATTAAATTTATACAAACGAGGTTCTAGATGTTTTTTGTTTTTTTTTACTTGTAGACATAATTGTCTTAAGAATACTTATCTAAATATGAGGCATGGGGTGGTACTCTGCAGAGAAATGTGATAAATGAAGATACTTTCCGGCAATGTGGGATTTTTGGGCATGAAATTATAATGCAATGTTCTCCTTACTCTGGTGGGGATGCCAGCCAGGGTTGCATTCTTCAGTTCTTCCACCCCAGACCTGTTGGCGATGACAAGGACTACTTGGGCACAGCTTGCTGGCTCTTTTGCATATCCGAGAAGTGCTGTCAGGCTTGTACCTCAAATGGGAAGATTAAGACAGTGTTTCCCAAACGTTTTTGGGCAACGGCACACCTGTTTACTGAAAAAAAATCTCGCGGCACACCACCATTAAAGCCCCGCCCCGTGACGTCAGCGCGCAGCGTCACGCCGGGAGGGACGCACAAAAGTGAAAGTTTTTTCCCTTCCCCTTGCCGGGGAACCTCCAAGCTTTGGGGGTGGGAGGAGGCAGCAGAGCGAGGGACTGAGGGACGGCGGCAACTGAGGCGGCGGCGGCTGTTGTGGTGGTGGCGGCGATAGCGGGCGGAGGAGGGGGCGGCGGCGGGGCTTGAGGAGCCGTCGCCGGGAGTTGCTGCTGCTGCTGTTGCTGCTGCTGCCCGGACATGCCGGCCTCCTCCTCCTCCGCTGTCTCGCGCTCCTCCCTTTTGCACGCACTGCCCCGCCGCTCGGCACCACCACCGCGGAGCCGCCCCCGGCTCGACGCGGATCCTCGCCGCCGCCTCAGTTGCCGCCGTCCCTCAATCCCTCGCTCGGAATTCAGCTCGGAATTCAGCCTGAGGAAAACCCCAAGTCCCCACATTTCTAGTTTCCCGCGCCCTTTAAAGGGCGATACGAGCCCCACGGCAGGCAGGCAGAGCTGGGAAGGGGGTTTCCAGGGGACACGGCAGCTCCTCGAAAGGCTTCTCTCGGCTGCGCTCAATCCTCCTCGGAGAGGATTTCCCCTCCGGTCCCATGCGTTCGTTTGGGGGAGCCCTCCGGCTGCTCCCTCTCCCGCCGCGCAGGAGCGATGCCTCTCTCTGGCTCTCCCTCCGCGCAGGCTGAGGGAGGGAGGGAGGTGCGCGTGTGACCCATCTCTGCTGGGAGACCAAACCCAGCGAGGCAGAGTCGCGCGGAGGCGCCCAGGCAGCGCTGCCGGCTGCGAGGAGGAGCACCAGGCAGCAGCAGGAGGCGCGGTCTCTCCTCGCCGCCGCCCTGCCTCTCGCCGCCCGACTCGCCCGCCTCCCTCCAGGCATCTCGCGGCACACGAGGCAACGTCTCACGGCACACTCGTGTGCCACGGAACACCGGTTGGGAAACACTGGATTAAGACACAGCCAGTTTCTAGTAGACATCGCAAACATGTACCCAGGGAAACAGCAAGTGACCGCTCCAAAGTATGCACTTATAATATCATTGTGAACTAACAAACCCATGTTCTCTGTCAACCTTTTACATAGGTTGCCACTGCATTTTAGCTCTTTGACTATACAATTGCTTAAGAATTCCTGTGCTTTTAAGGAAAGATTTGTGATACGTAACATTCATGTTGTATAAATGGTTGTAGTAACCATCAGAACTTTGCATATTTGAGGCTGGAGCAGAGAGGGCTCTCTGTTATATTCAGGCAGAATACCAAGGCCTGCATATACCTCATTTTGTTCTACAAAGTTTCTGTATCACCTAATATATCAAAATTAACAATAACACGGTAAAGCTGGATGATAAATTTCTGATATTCAGTTAATGATTCTGTGTTGTTGGTTGTTGTTTTGGTGTTTTTTATGATCAGCTTCTAGTGAATATCTTCATAACATTCTTAATATTCTCCCCCTACTCTTATTCCCAGTTAATCCATAACGTACAGATAATTCTATCCACTTCTAAACCAAAGTAAATCCCATTTAGTTTAATGGGGTTTTCTTCCCAAGTGAGCATGTGTAGGAAAGTTTCTGAAACATGCTTTTCTGCCTATTTTTAATAAACCAGTATGGATAATTCTTCAATTCTTGTAAATTGCCCTGGCAACTAAAGCGTGCTTGCACATTTTTCAATAATTGTGATAAACTTTGATTTATTTTTATGGAATTGCAGTATACAAATATTTTTTATAAAGAAATTAAAACATAAACAAGTCAAAGACAGAAGAGTTTCCCCCTTCATATCATCTTCCTAGTTTGTCCCAATCTGGCTTGCTTAGAAGTCCTTAAAACATGAGGATGTTTCATGGCCATGTTGTTGAGATTATCAGCAAGGATACAATATTAAACATAATTTCAATGTAAATTTGAATGATGTGGTGTGATGCAAGATTTGGATATCGGGTCCGACTGCATTTCAATTCTGATCAAAAATGCAATTAATATAAGAACTATCTGCATATTAACAACAATCAGTTCTATTAATATTGAGTGATTCTTATAAGGCACCTTCAATCAGATGTAAGTTCACACAAGCAATTTTGCCCTAATATATCAAAGTCTACATGCTCCCACAAAATCTCCATTGCAGAGATGGTTATTTAGTGCTGTAGCAACTGCAAGCTCACCCATTCCCGAGATAAGAACAGCTACTTTCACTTTGCTTTTTCTGCATGTGGTCTGGATCTGGATGTCCACATTGGAAAGATTATTCATAAATGGATATTTGTTTTGCATCAATGCTTCAAGAAGATTCTTGATTACTACACGAGAACACCCTGAATAAAGGAAAGGTAATTCAGTGCACACGCTTAATATATAGTAGCTAAAAGCACATACATTGGAAAACTAAACTGCCAAAGGGATAGGAATGTCTATAATATCCAGTTGAAAGCTGTTCTTCTTAATCCTACAAAAGAGTTGAAAGCAAATAACCTTTAATTAATTGGTGTTTTCATATCATTTTTTTTTCTTCATTGTGCAGGACTGGCAAATGGACACCTAAATACAAACTAAACATTGGCCCAGTTCACATGTCATATTATACCATAGTTTAAAACAAACTATGGTTTAATGTGAACAAGTTCTTTCAGAACTCCTTTCCCACTCTTGCTGATGCCATGCACAGAACAAGTCATAATCTAGCTTGCTGTGTTGTCCAAACAACACAGGTTCATGGCTTGTTTCCCCAAAGTAAATTACAAGCATGACCAAGAACAAACCTTGGTTACCACTCACAGCTTGGTGAAAACAAGCCATGAGTCTGGGTTCAGAAAGCATAGCAACCTAGACTTTGATTTGTTCTGACTGTGGTGTGGCAGCAGCAGGAACAGAAGAGAGGTGCTGAATTTACTCCTGCTACCCAAGTTAAGTTACATAGCTGCAGAAACTTAATACAGTTACGGTCCAAATCTCAGTGCAACCCTATGTATGTCTACAAATTAAAGTGCACTCCTATACTGTATATGTCTACACAGAAGTAAACACCATCATTTTCAATGGGCCTCACTCTCATATAAATTGGTATAGAACTGAAGCCTTAGAACATTTTAAATGCTTTTGTTGGATTTTAAGCTGTTTGTATGTCTGAATAAGAAATGCAATAACCTGCAAGATGGTGGATGACTTTCCCGATCAACCACGCATCCTCGTATTTCTGGAGATCTTTCAAAATCTGTCCAGCAAACTCCTTTTGTACCACCAGCACAGCACCAATCCCACAGTTAAACGTTTGAGACATCTCCACTTCTGAAAGGCTTCCCTCTTCTTGAAGCCAAGAAAATATTGAAGGAATAGTCCAACTATGAGCATCTACAAATAATTGAATTTGTAAAGAACAACACTGTCCTTAATTCCATCCCTGTTAAAGCCATGGCACAGGTTCATCCTTCCAACCTCAACTCTCATTAGCAATATTGGATACAATCCAGCAAAAGATAGGCATTTGAGACTCCTAGGAAGGAGAATATTCGGTTCCTCCAATGCTATAGGAGACAATAATCAGCCCCTCCAGACACTTCTATAGAGGAGGGGCTCCAGGACACAGTGAGGATTCCAGACACTGTCCCTTAGAAAGTAGCTCTTTTAGACTTGCACGCATCACCCCACTGGGAACTGAAAACTCTCCTTTCCACCCCACTAAGCCCAGGATCTGGAAGAGGTATTTCACCTTCAACACAGCACATGCTGGCATAAGAAAGTGCAGTCTCTTGTTATTAGGCAAGGCTCCTTTAAGAAGGTGTGGCTTGACAGGAATATTTAAAATGGGGGGGCCTATGTGGTGCCCTCCTGATGGATTCTAATTCCGTCAGGTGATCCATTGTGGTCAGTGTTCAGGGATGGTAGTTGTTCAGTCCAGCAACATCTGGAGAACATCACTTTGGGGGCTCCTGATTTAAACATCCATTGGCTGCATACCAAATTGAAGCAACAATCTCAAATCAATTTTGGCTCTGGCCTGACTTCAAACCAAAGCCCCACAATGAGCTGTCCGTGGTGTTGGTTCTTGGCTCAATGAATAGTCAGAAAACTTATATGGAGTTTGGAGTCAATTGCCCCAGATAAAGAAATACTGGGTCCCAGACAAGAAGGTCATGATATACACACCACTGGTGACTGCTGTTCAGAGGGGCAGAGGGGGGAAAAATCCCATCTTGCTTGCCTTCTGTTTGGAGCGTTTAGGCCAGAAGTATTTCAGATACATGTTTACATATATACATACATAATTTTATTTGCATGCTGTCTTTCTGCAGTTCAAACCATGCTGAAGGTGGCTTGTAACATGAAAAAACCCACACACAACTGCAGCATAACAAAAGTAGTCATAAATAATAAATAAAACACAAAAATTACACAGCCAAACTGAACAAATTCCACATAAACCACAAGATATAAAATAAAGATTCAAATAACGAATAGCAACAACATCAACAACCCCCTCAAACAACACCCCAGTCCCAAAGTCTGCTCTGTAGCCTAAGGTTTCGTAGCTGGAGTCAGTCAGCATCCTGCCCTCCCAGGTCAAGTGGAAAAAGTAACACAAGGCAGGGCCTAGCCAGTCTTCCAGGACTCACAGCCAAGATGGTTTACTTGAGGGTGTGTGCATATGGCTAGTTTCCAAAACGCCTTTATTAATGTCATGCTAAAAAAGAACCATGTGTATATTACCTATAGATAATACAACAAGAACAAAAATTACTTACCCAAAACCACACTAAATTGTTCAGGAAGGATTGTAGAAAAGCTTCCCAGCAACCCACCTTCTGCAATGTGGATGTAGGCTTTCACATTTCCTGAACGGAGTACAGGCAGCAGAGTTTTGCTATAGATTTTGGATGGGGTTAGCAACTGCTCTCCTGTGAATGTATGAGAAGTTTTAAACTGTAGAGAAAATCATTCATACAATCTTATAATAAGCAGGACAAGATTCCTGCCTCACCAAGCTGCAGCCTTCCCCTACCTGATGCCCTCCAGATATTGCTGGACTACAACTCCCATCAGCCCCAGCCCCACAATATGTGGAGGGCATCAGGTTGGGGAAGGCTGTCATAAGGTCTCCTTTGTTTCTTTCTATGGAGAAGGACAACAAGGATGTCTCTGAAGACACTGTGGGGAAAAGGTGCAGTAAAAATCATGATGGAGAACTAAAGCCGAGAAGTGTGCAATGGCTTCAAAATCAGGCAATTATATACAGCAGAGAGAGAGAGAGAGAGAGAGAGAGAGAGAGAGAAAGAAAGAAGGAAGGAAGGAAGGAAAATAATAAGTGCATGGTATTAATTTACAAGAAATGTTCAGAGTAAGAAATTGGGGGAAGCAGATATACCTAAAGTCTGGGGACCACATCCACCAGGAACAGAAGAGAAATAGTGTAGGGATGATGTTAAAAGAATCTTCCTCACAAGACTAAATCCTTGGTTGTGAAGGCCTGAAGAAGCTATGCCAATGAGGAGATCACCACTGACAATCTTCTCCTGCTGTGGAAATCCCATTTCTTGTTTCACAGCAGCAACAACAAAGCCAACCAGGTTGCACTCTCCAGGTGCAAAGGTGCCAGACATTTCACTGGTCTCTCTTCCTAGGAAAAAGGAAGAGAAACCAACAGCAGTAAATACCATAAATGCCCATGGAACTTGCATTCTATATGGGTATACTCAGTGCTTTGTGTGCAGCAGGCACAAATATGGAGTACCGTCACCTCTTCCCCCCCCCCAGTCTATGGCAGCCATTTTGCTTTGGCAAACACAGCACTTTTATCAACGTATGAGTACCAACACCTCATTTTTGCGGGGGGGGGGGGACGACATTGGGTATGCTTAAGATTGCATGTTATTAAGGGTGTTAATAAATATACGCCTATTTTCATCCATCCATCTACAGCACTGATGAATTTTGGAATAATTCCTAACATCTGGTTTTAGGGAAGTGAAAGAAAGATGCTCATATTGGTACAAAATAAAAATGTTCAGCAGGGTGTGTGCATGTGCCTCCAAAGCCTGCACATATGCCACACAACAGACACAGATGCACCAGCAAGTCACATGCATCACCATTTCAGAGACCCTACTGCTGACTTGTACCACCCAGTGTTGATCTTGCCATCCTCTGTGTGTTAAGGCTGGCATGAAACAAACAGTTTCTACAGCCTCTCCACCAATTCTAGTTTGCTCGCTGTGCACTTGGGCACCTTTTAAGATACTGGATCCCAATTTTGCATGAGGGTTTCTAAGATCAAATAGCAGGTTTTTGTTTATGTATGCATACAATTATATTTTGAATCAAGATGGTGGGATGAACCTTACAAAACTGCACTGAGTTTAATCACTAATTTCAAAACTGCATCTTTTTTTGTTTCTTAGAATTTCTGAGCAATGTTGGTGACAAGGCTTCTAGTTCTAATATATATTAGTGAAGGGCTGGAAAGCATAGCTATTTGCATCACAGCAAGTCTTATCTGCTCCCCCTCTATAAAATGGGAACATGATATTGATGGTGCCAGCCCAGACCTGGGCAATGTTTTTCCAGGGTTGTTTTCTCTTTTTTTCATCTGGAAGAACCCCCAAATAATGTTCAAGCTCAATTGGAAATTTATGCTACCACTACAACTTACAGCTCCTAGGACACAAAGAAGAAATTTCAAAACTGAGAAGAGAAATACTGAGACATGGTCATACCCAGAAGAGTACATCCTGCCAGTTTGCAAGCTCCATCTATCCCATCTCTTATTGACTGAGTCACAGCAGCATCCAATTTTCCATAGGCAAAATGGTCAAGGAAGAAGAGAGGCTCAGCTCCCTGAACCAGGACAGAATTGACACACATGGCCACCAAGTCCTGACCAATCATGTCATGTTTATTGCACAGCTGGGCAATCTGTAATGAACAAGGGAATCAGTCTGGGATTTTAATGTGAATGCATTACTCCGATATAAAATATTACTTTAGGCAGCTTCAGACACTGGTCTTGCTGTAGCCAAAGGCTCAAGGGATGTTCTTTTCCTATATGAGCAACTGATGCCAAGCAAAAGGCAGGCGCTTGGGGTGGATCGCCATATAGGACAGCTGGGATGCATTCAGCTTAGTACATCTCAAGTTCTATAGGGGCTAGCTTAGAAAGCTCAACATTGTATAATTATATTGATCTGAAACATTTATAAGTGCCAGTTACTTCTGTGTTTATGGAAAGGCTGTTCCATCTTGATTTGACCAGTGTAGCTTTGTGGTCTCACATGGAAAAATGATACATCACAAGAAGCATGGGCATAGCACAAGCTACAGTAGGGACATGCCTTGGTTTACCTTCATTTTTGTCCCAATGCTTTTAGTTCGGGATACTAGAATGGGATCATTATAACCAGATGCTCTCAAATCAAAGAAGGCAGAAACACTCCCCCGATGCCCACAGCTGCCTGAAAGATACACAGAAGTCAAAAACATTGTGGGAAGCAGCACTGCTACTGAAAACCTATTACTACTCCCCCTTGCAAATCCTCATGTTTGCAATAGATTACTGAGACAAGGCTGAGATGTTGCAAAAGGTCGGAATATAGGAGTGCTTCCTGTTTCTGTTTTAGATTCTAGTTATATAGAATATCTTTAGAAAACAGCAGAGGCTACCGCAGTTGCTAACAGAAGCAAAAGCAGAGCACCAGGTTTCACATTCAGCCCCATGTGCAATATGATACCATAGTCAGGCAGGTGTTTACACATTCCATTCAGCTATTACAATATGTGAAGCAAAAAGAAAAGAGATAAGTTGACATTTCCATACATAAAAACATTGCCTGCACTGACAAATTAGGTGGGGGCAACAGAGCAGCATACAAAAAGCAGAAATAGTCCATAACAGTCTGAAGTTCCATACAAAGATCATGACAGCCGTATCCCAATTAAATATTTTTAATTGATTTATTGTATTTGTTTTAGTTACTTGATTAATCAATGGCTAAAAATTATGATGGCTTTATACCACATCTAGTATCACTATTGGTATGGCTCTGAATAAATATCAGTTCCTGGGAAACATGGGGCAGGGGGAGAGGGCTATCACTCATGTCCCACAAACATCTAGTTGGCCACTATGAACAAAATACTCAACTGGATGGACCTTTGTTCTTTACTTATGTTCTTACGCTATCAATTAATTCTCCCCATGGGTAAAAACAACATTTCTAAAGCAAGAAGCTTATTTTCTTTGTTTTTAGATGATGCATCTCAGGCATCATATCAGAAGATGCTCTCTCTCCTGTATGAGGGGAAAGTGAGAACGATTATTATGTGATGGCATTTGCCACCTGTAATTGTTTTACAAAAAAGTTTTATAACAAAAAAAAGCTAGATACGTAAAATGATATGGATATATGCTGTCCAACATAGGAGCCAACTCCTAGGGGTTGAGGTCCTTTGCCTCACCCCCAATAAAATGTTTGAGGGGGCCAAGTCCCCCAAGGTTGATGGGCATTGCCATTCAAATGGTGTGTGTGCACAGCATCATGTGATTGATTAGGCAGGGTGGGGCTTATCTGCCCCGCCCCCCAATATTTTATTCAAATTAGCACCCCTGCTGTCAAATTAATTAGGGGCATCTAGTCAGTTGAGTAAATGTTTTTAATCAGTTAATTTCCTAAAGTTTAGTCAATTGAACATTGTAGCCCTAATCATACATAAATTCTCCTGCTACTCTTTGTACAAGAGAAAACTGCTGATAGGCAATCAGCAATAACTTCTGAGGATAAGGGAGGACAATGAAGTGAGCTCTTGCCAGAAGCTGGTTAGTATATCCATTTAATAGTTTGGTTCACATTGAATAAATTTGAAAAACTGAAGTGGTCTTCAAAATCCTTTGGGAATTCATCACTTCATCAGACCCTTACCTAATTTGGAACCACTTGCAGCTGTTAGGTTAGGTGGGCGAACCAAGACATTGCAAACAATAGGATCTGCAATTCTGTCTTCATATGATGGACTCCTAAAACAGAAGCACACGTCACGGTTGTTAAAACATTTTTCAGTTACGATTGTGATTGCAAGAGAATCCTGGCAGTGGCAGACTTTGGACTTTCAAATGCCAGTAGTGCCCTGTGCGATGCCAAAATGTGGTGTGTGCGTCCCCACCTCTTGCCTTCCAGTCTAAGGCATTGTTGCAGCGCCTCTGCCACACCCTCTCAGCTGGGCACCCAGTGCGGGTGAACCAGTCATGTTCCCTTAAATCCACCTCTGATCCTGGGCAAAATAATAAACATTGGGTTAGCACGCATGATCTGCCAGTGCCTATGTTTACATACGCAGACTGTCTGAGAAACCTCATAGCTTGATAACCAACATCTTTTCGATAAGTTGCACCCTGGAAATAAATGGCTGCCAGTCCTTTGTAGGCAACTTCAAGCGCTGACGCAAGGTCCTCCTTCATGGCTGTTACTGTCAGGACTCTGCTGCCATTAACCAGCACTTTGTCATCCACTGCTATGGTAGCTCCATGGAAGATCTCCAGGCCTAGCTCTCTTGCCTGAAGGAGCCCTACAAAAATTGAAAGGAAAATGGGCTCAATTATTATATTTAGAACATATTCTATAGATGTAGGTTGTTGTATTGTCATTTCACAGGGTCTCAAAATATCAGTGGAAAGTCCACACTTCACATTTCACTTAAGTTTCCCTGTTGAAACATTTAACGAGAAATACATTTAGTAAATAATTCAAAATACTGTAACTGAAAGATGATTATTGTGGTATTTTTTAAAAAAGGAATAATGACTGTCAGAAAACATAAAGCGAAATTATTCATTGTACCTTGTAATTAAACTGTTCAGAATAAAAAAGAATTACCAGTGATCTCTTTGCCCTGATTAGAACATTCCGGATGCCCTTCACTTGCCATGACAATCGACACAGCAGTACAATTCTCTGACCAAGCCAACATGGAACTGCAGAGCCTGCCATCAATAGTGGCTTGGATCACTTCATAAAGATCATTTTTAAGAAGCTGAACAACCACCTGCAAAAGTGGACATAGGTGGCATTTTATATACGATTATATACGATTCAGCAACTATATCTAGTTCAAATCACTGCTTTTGCAATGCTTTTCTATTTCCAAAACCCAGTGGCAATTAGCTTACAGTGATTACAAGTTAGAAAGCAAGCCTTAAACCAGATGGCCTGTTTACAGAGCGTTTGTCCTGATTTGTTTGGATAAAGTTTGCAGCAGTCAATCTGATTTGACTGCAGGGAGATTATACTACTGTGAACTCCTCAAAGGAGAGAGTAGCATAGCACAGAGACTATATTGATTCCGTTTAGTTGCTGTGCTACACTGGCTTTTCTTTTGTTAACTCACAATGTCCACCATGCAGCACTACAAACTCTAATGCTATGCTGCCGGAGCAGAAATTACATGCAATCTGAAATATTAATTTGCTGTCTTGGTGGTTCACAGGATTAGGTTGTGTATCTCTGATTTACCTGGCATTGGGGGTCACCAAAATAGCAATCAAAACTTAAGACTTTCACACCATCGTTGGTAAGCATTAATTCTATCTGCAGCACACCTGAAAGGAATCAGAGAATTATAGATAACAAAATCAAAGTATATATTTTAACGTGTCTTTAAAATGCATACAGCTAGACTAAGGCATGAGATGAAATGAAGCATTTTTAAAAATTCTGCATATTATTATTATTATTGGTAGAAGATCAAGTTCTCCATTCATAAAACAACTCCTCCAGAAGTTGTCATTCATTAAGCAAGACTCAAAAAAATAGTAAGTTGTTACATGAAGACAAGAATGAGTTTTCAATATGATGAAAATCCAAAACATAAACATCAGACGGGGTAATGTCATATGAGAGAATGATCATTCCCAAGGAACTTGATGTTGAGTGTAACTTCTTACCTACATAAGATATGCCTTCTTGCTTCATGCTGTTGATAATGTGTTGAAGAAGTGTACCTTTAACTTTTTCTAGAAGGACTTCAGAAATCTAATGAGCAACAGGAGAAGGACACATGGAGACTGCTTTATGACAATGTTTTCCTCAGTGTAAAAAATCAAAACATAGTGATAAAAAAGTAACTGAACACCAGTAGGGGCTGGTTCCCATTGGGATTGTTCACACAAAGACCAACAGTAGATGGAGCCAAAGCCAATGAAAGGCAGAGGCAACTAATTCATGTTTTGTCTCCATCTGTCTTCCTGCCATCATCTACAAGGGCAACCCTTGTAAGGAAGTGCATACTTGAGCAACAAAAATAAACATTAGAGTTTCACACCATTCTCTAGTTTGCATCGATTACATGTATTGTCCATTTCTTAGAATAATTTATTTTAATTCTGCTAGTCACACGGAAGGACAGACAACTCCATGGAGGCCAACAAAGTCTTGCCCTTGACTCCTACAGAGTCTGCTTAGAGCCCTCCCTGTCATCTGCTGAAAGTTCCCCACACACTATCAGGTTTACACCTGCAGTCTTTGGGGGGGGGGATGGAGCCGAGATTATCAAGCTGCTAAATTTCACATTCAATACCAATTTATGTGCTTCTGAAGTATGACTGTGGAGTACAACACACCTTTGTCAGCACAGCATTAGCATGCTAGAATCTTGTTACAGTGGTGCCCTGCAAGACGAATGCCTCGCAAGACAAAAAACTCGCTAGACAAAAGGGTTTTTTGTTTTTTGAGCTGCTTCGCAAGACGATTTTCCCTATGGGCTTGCTTCGCAAGACGAAAACGTCTTGCAAGTTTGTTTCCTTTTCCTTAACACCGTTAATACAGTTGCGACTTGACTTCGAGGAGCAACTCATAGAACGCGGTGTGGTAGCCTTTTTTGAGGTTTTTGAAGCCTTTGGTGATTTTTGAAGCTTTTCTAAAACTTTCCCAACACCGTGCTTCGCAAGACGAAAAAACCGCAAGACAAAAAAACTTGCGGAACGAATTAATTTCGTCTTGCGAGGCACCACTGTATATGATTTTCCATTAACAGATGCACCAACTTGTACAGAAGACTGGAGGGGAAGCAATGACACGTGCGTTCTTCATTTGGGGTTGCCCCCCTCCAACAAAATTGGGAGGGCAAAAGAGCGGGGGTCCAGGAGATGACGCCTATGTCCATTATTATTCCAAGGTCAACAGTTGTCATGGATTACCCAGAAAGATTTGAAAGCATCACTCAAGAAATTACTTAGAAATCAGACTATATGATTTCCAGGGGAAAGGCATATGGAGTCCTAAGCAGATAGTGAATAAAACTTGTTGGCACCTGAGGTACTGGACCATAAGCTCCCATTCCAGCAGTGCTTGGACCCCAGTCTTCATCAGATAGTCGCTTTTGGATCTGGACTGGTGGCATGAGAGCAAAAGTGACTCCATCCACAAAGCATAAGCACTGAGAAGAAAATACATGAAACTGAGCAACAAATATAACAAACTAAAATCACACACATTATACATCAACATGCATAAGTTTCTCTCTTATTAATTCAGTCCTTGAAGTCCTGCCTTTCACAGCAGTGCTGAAATTAGCAAGAGCTTTTCGCCACACAGAGGTGAACATTTTCACCAGCTAATGGCTGCAGATAAATTGTAGCTAAGGTCACAGAGTCGATGTTACCATGTGAAAAGTTGGCCCATGCTATTCTCTACTCCTCCACCTTCTGACTGCCACAGTCCACCCTACCACTAGGCAGAGTAAGGAAGCTGCCTCTGGCAGCAGAAACCGGGGGAGGCAGAGAGCGGTGATCTGTTGAAGGAAAAAGCTGTGTGAGCTATGCATTGTTTGCCCCACACTCCCTAAGGTAGCCTGCTATCCTCAGATGCAATGGAGAATGCTGTCCTGTTGCTGGTGTTGTAAGATTCAGCTGCCAATCTGTCTGACTTCTGTGCATGGAATTGGGACCATCTTGTCCTTCATCTCAGGCAAGAAAATGCCTTAGGCAGATCTGTTAGCTCCTTCCTCCCCCAAATCCACAAGCAGTCACCAAGTCTCTTTTCCTTTCTTTGGAATCCTTGTGGGGAGATGAAAGTCTGTGCAGCAGGTCACTACCAATTGCTTCACAAGGAAGAAAAGCAGAAGTATCCAGCTGTGTTTCTGTGCCTTCCCCTTCTGTGCCTGAAACTGCTGACTTTGAAAATCCTGCCTGTATTTTACCCTGCAAAGGTTTGCAAAGCAAGTCCCCTTAGTATCCCTTGAAGGAAATACTAATTATTGTGTATCAAAGTTTACAGCATGCTAAAAACTATGATAACAATGCACAATAAAATCCCTATATTTGCTGATAGTTCTCATCAGACACCCAATTAGCAGCCAAAAGCTCAAAAACTCCTTGTGGTTCAGCAAGTTATGTGGTTCCTCTGGAATTTACCCTGCCCTTTCCCCAAGGATTTATGGGCCTCCTATTCTTATCCACAAAACTGGGAGGCAGTTAGGCTCAGACCATGTGAGTAGCCCGGGGTGACCCAGTAAGCTTCATGGCAGAGTTGAGTTTTGAATCTACATCTTCCCAGTCCAACAAACTTTCCACTAAACCACACTGGGAAATAGTAGCATAGGCGCCGACTCCATGGGGCCTGAGGGGGCCCGAGCCCCCTCAAAAATTCGTTTGGGGGGCTCTGCCCCCCCAATAATCTCGGGCGCCCCTCCAGCAGAGCGCCACCGCCGCCCCTCCCCCAGCCCAAAATGCACAGGGTCGGGCTGCATGCCTCCTGCCCTCCCTCCCGAGCAAAAGCTCCACCCAATTTCCTTCGGAGCTGATTAATAGGCGCAGTACGCTCTCCCCTATTCGCTCACGAGGAGGCGGCGCCACTTTATCTGCATATTCATGAGCTTATTTATTATTCATGAGCTTTCGCGGGCTCCCCCAATATTTTTTATAAGTCGGCGCCCCTGAATAGTATCAAATAATGCTGATGTTGTACTAACATTGTGCTTCATGCTAAGTGAACCACGTTGCTATAGTCAGGGACAGCCCATCCATGAGGCTCAGTGAGGTAGTTGCCTCAGGAAGCAGGCTGAGGGCAGCTGCGTGGGACAGCAGACCCAGGGGACCCAGGAGTGTATTGCTCGCCACGTCCTATACTTGTTGCTCAATGCTTCCTCAGTCTCCCACCAGTATCTCCTCTGCTGCTGCCTCCAATGCCCCAACTGCTCCTCTCTGGGCTCGTTACCACCTCAGGTAATGAGGTGGCCTCAGGCTGGCCTTGGCTATTTCTATTAATAAAGTTTGTGGACTATACAAAAACAATACAAGGTAACTCTGACTGCAATACTTAATGAAAACGCACAGAAAACTCTTCCCCTTTAAGAAGCTCTTCAATTATTACGGTATCTTGGGTGTCTCCAAAAACATTGCCCTGCGTTAAAAAAGAAAAAAAAATCCACTGGTCAGATTCTACTTTCATTCCATCTTCCATTTTTAACGAGAAAGCTCTTTTTTAGAGCATTTCCAATAAAGTCACTTTTTTTCTTCACCTGTAAACCTTCATGTAGTCTACATTCTACTTGAGTAGAATCCCTACTAAATCTTTATGAGGTGTGACAATTTGCAGGTTAAACATATAACTGGTTTTTGTACGTCAGAACACCATTTAAAATATTATATAATTACGTCACTGCACAATGTCACGGTAAAAGAAAAAACCTACCCAAAATACAAACATAGGTAAGGTAAAAGGTAAATGACCCCTGGACAGTTAAGTCCAGTCAAAGGCAACTATGGGGTGGGGCGCTCATCTCGCTTTCGGGCCAAGGGAGCTGGTGTTTGTCCACAGACAGCTTTCCAGGTCATGTGACCAGCATAACTAAACAGCTTCTGGCACATCAGAACACCGTGCTGAGTAACAGAGTGCACGGAAATGCCGTTTACCTTCTCCTATTTATCTACTTGCACTGGCATGCTTTTGAACTGCTAGGTTGGCAGAAGCTGGGACAGAGCAACGGAAGCTCACCCCATCGCAGGGACTCGAACCGCCGACCTTGCAATTGGCAAGCCCAAGAGACTCAGAGGTTGAGACCACAGTGCCACCCGCATCCCCATTTACCTTACCTTACAAACATACAGCTGCATATTCCTGCACTGCAGGGGGTTGGACTACAATCTAACTACTGAGTGTAAGATTTCTCCTTACATAAAAAAACCATGATAAACGAAATTAAAGCACACAACAGCTGAACAAAGAGGCATAAATCACCTGCAGAATTTCTTGCGCTGCATTGCAGGCTTCCTCTCTGTTGGACGCAATAATTATCTCTTTTCTAGGACCCAAGCCGCTAGGCTTTACCACCAATTCAGGAAAAGCAGCACTTAAAATTAAGATAGAGCATATTAGAAGAAAATCACTCCTTTTCATTATATGGTCAAAAATTTCCTCTTTTGAAAAAAAAAAATAGTTCCTGGACTCTCTGGAACACAACATTTTAGAGAAAGAAGAATTTTAACGCATCTCCAAGCAAGGCTGAGAGAGAACCATGGAGAGTTAAAGTCAGTCTGTGTAGGCAATACTGAGCTACATGAAAATATTCTAATTACTTATATTCTAAACTTTATCCAGCCTTTCTTCAGGGAAGGCTTGGGCTAGGCCTCTCTGGAAGTTTCCCATCTAAGTATGAGATGCAGCCTTGCTTAGAGTGATTAAAGGTGTGAGGAGAAAATTCACCCTGATAAATTACTGCACTTTAAACCTTCTTTAGAAGTATCTAAGGAATAAACATTGTGAAAGGCTTTAGCACCCTCCTTATTTTGTTTTGGTATCCCCCCCGGAAAAAAGAAACAACCAATAAAAAAATTGCTGTTGTAGTCAAGGCTGATGAATAAATAAGAGGAAGAAGTGCCCCCTGTTTTCTGGGACCCAGTAGCTGACTGCGGAGCCTTGTGGTTGTGATCTGCAAGCAGAGCCTAGCTGTGGAGGGAGCAGGTGAACCAAGAAGTCTAGGGTGTAGTGAGGGAGAGAAAGTGGAGGGTGAACGTGGAGAGACTGAGATCTAGAACAGTAAACTTGTCAATTTTTGGCCATTCTACAATATTCATCAACAATTTTCAATACATTTGGGGTCCCTTTTTAATTTAATTCACGAAAAAGCTATACCATCAACTCTAAAGAGCGTAAGCTAATGGAGAAAATAATGCTTACCTATTAATAAAAGTGCAAGCGTCTTGCGGATTTAAAAATTCATTCCATCTTGCTGTAGGAATTCCATGTTGATCAAGAAAGACCTTAGCGAAACTTCGATTTGTTCCCAGTTGTGCTGCCCTGGCTGTAGGTCCAAAACATCTAACTCCAGCCGCTACCAAGTCATCAACAATTCCTAACAACAAAATACTGAAAGGCTCAGACAAAGCTTGCTATGGAATTCAGATTTTTTTTTTTTAATTAATACTGCTTGCCAGTCTCAGAATGGTATCAAAGAGCTAAAAGAGCAACTAAAATTATTATACTGGTGAGCTTGGGGCTTTATAGTTCAGAAACAAAAAATGATGCAGTTTATCATGTCACCTTGAACTCTCTCTTAAAAAGTCTGCCTGCATCTATAATTAACTTATCAAACCTGTAGCCAAAGTATGTTTCAATGCCTAATAAAGTGGTACCTCTGGTTACAAACTTAATTTGTTCCGGAGGTCCGTTCTTAACCTGAGGTACCACTTTAGCTAATGGGGCCTCCCACTACCGCCTCGCCGCCAGCATGCGATTTCTGTTCTCATCCTGAGGTAAAGTTCTTAACCCAAGGTACTATTTTCGGGTTAGTGGAGCCTGTAACCCAAAGTGTTTGTAACCTGAGGTGTTTGTAACCCGAGGTACAACTGTAACGCAATGGTTTTTAAAATAGAATCTACATCAATATGAACTCTGGTCTAGCAAAGGAGTTATTTTATGTAATGTTCCAATATGCTACATGCATATGCTCATACAAGGGGCTGCTGGCTGCTGTTTATCTACCTGTGGGATTATTAGTAGGAATCACACTGTCCAGAGTTTCAAAAAGGCAAGAAGAAGAAAAAGAAAAAGAAAAAGAAGAAGAAGAAGAAGAAGAAGAAGAAGAAGAAGAAGAAGAAAGGCTGTTTCTCAGTTGCAAAAAAACCCCAGCTATTCAAAACCCATTTTGCTCTCCACTTGATGATACCAAATACTGTACTGGGTTCCTATGCTACCTAAGACTGGACCCTTATTTTTTAATCTAGAGCACTTGTTTTCCCCCCAAGAAAGGAGTTACTCTAACTTTACCTGTCACAAGGAGAGCTTCTGGTCCAGCAATCACAAACCCAATGTTATGATCTTTGCAGAACTGGGCTAGGATAGTATGGTTGCTAGTTAAAACCCCTGAAATAGATAATAAATAATATTAAATACCAGGATCCAAAATGTATGACAGTTATGTGGCTTCAGGAACCACAAAAGGAAAACATGATAAAGATTTATTTCAATATGTTAAATAAAGATATAGTTGTGCATATGGATCTGCAATAAAGAATTTGGTAGCTTAGATCCCAAGATAACTTACATCAAAAGTCTATGTGCCCTGGCTCCCACAGTAACTTTAATGCTCTAAGCAGTACAGTACATAAGCAAGACAAGGGTTGAAGGTGCAAGGCATGGCTACACAAGCTAAGACGTTGATCCAACAAGTGCCCTGCCCTCTGGGCTCCCATTAGAAAGGAATAGGTTGGGCACGCACCCCTTAAAAGGCTGAGCAATGTAGGATGGGCATGTGGCCATCTGCAGAAGCAGAAATTGACTAAAATTGTGTTTCCAAAAACCACTTTGTTATCTAGGTAAGAGTTTCAGGGGCTGAACATGTTTGATTACACACTCCAACTCCTTCATAAGCAGTCAAGGTCAGTCAGTCATCCCCGATCTGCAGAACTTAAAGTGCATCACAGATTCAATGAATGTCTTGTAATTTTTTATCCTGTAGCGCAGGGGTTGTCAACCTGATCCCTACCACCCACTAGTGGGCGTTTCAGGATTCTAGGTGGGCAGTAGGGGTTCTATGGCACAAGCTGAATCCTCCTTCCATCGAGCACTGGTGGGCGATAAGGAAATTTTACCATCAAGAAAGATGCATTAGTGGGCAGAAGGTATAAAAAGGTTGACTACCCCTGCTGTAGAGCTTGCATTTTGTATATGTATTCTGCTGAGTTAAAATAAAAAGTCAGACATGTTTGAAGCATTGATTTTTCTCACCCAGCCTTTACATTTATGCAATACATTATACACTGTTTTGGAAAGGTGGCGTGGGTGTGTTTCTCCACTGTATGACCATTCAAATACATTAAAATATATCCAATGCAGGAAAAGTCACCAAATACTACAAGGTATTCACCTGAATTAGAGATTTTCCCATCATGAGCTGTACCGGCATTTCCCGGAGCAACCAGTACCTGTTTCACATGTGGAGACTGTGCCAATTTCCAAGCCAGAGCATGTTCTCTGCCCCCGCTGCCAATCACAAGCACTCGATCAGCCATCTGGATACGCAAAATAAGAGGTACATTGTCATTTATAGGTCTAATGCCTCAATCATTAGCATTTTTATTTGGAAGGCAAACCAATTACTTATGAGGAAACTGACTTCTAAACTGAGGCAAATTTAATAATAATAATAATAATAAATTTTATTTATATCCCGCCCTCCCCAGCCGAAGCCAGGCTTAGGGCGGCTAACAACAATAAAACAGTACAAAAGTACAGCACAAACAACACTCTAAAATCATTCATTATAAAATTAATTCAAATCAAGCCACTGGCAACCATTGGGCCAGAGCTCCGCGAAGATTGCCAAAGGAGGGAGTCAGGCTGTGCTCTGGCCAAAGGCCTGGTGGAACAGCTCTGTCTTGCAGGCCCTGCGGAAAGATGTCAAGTCCCGCAGGGCCCTAGTCTCTTGTGACAGAGTGTTCCACCAGATCGGAGCCACAGCCGAAAAAGCCCTGGCTCTAGTTGAGGCCAGCCTAACTTCTCTGTGGCCTGGGACCTTCAAGATGTTTTTATTTGAAGACCCTAAGTTTCTCTGTGGGGCATACCAGGAGAGGCGGTCCTGTAGGTACGAGGGTCCTAGGCCGTATAGGGCTTTAAAGGTTAAAATCAGCACCTTAAACCTGATCCTGTACTCCACCGGGAGCCAGTGCAGCTGGTATAGCACCGGGTGAATGTGGTCTCGCAGCGAAGACCCCGTAAGGAGTCTCGCTGCAGCATTCTGCACCCGCTGGAGTTTCTGGGTCAGTCTCACAGGCAGCCCCACATAGATGTTTAGATGTTTGGCAGAGCCATCTCACACATTACACATTACATTTTAAAATGGCATCATATTAATGGTGAATATCCTCTAAAACGGAAGCATTTGAAGCAGCTACAGGCATTTTATACCAATTGTCCATTTGGTAGAGAATAAGCAAAAACATAAATCAGTATTTGTAATGTCTTTAAGGCTGCAATCCTAAACCTGCTTACTGGAGTGTAAGCCCCACTGGACTCAGTGGAATTTACTGCTGAGTAGGTATCTATAGGAGTTCACTGTAAGAGGCAAGAACCTACTTATCTTACCTTCCTTGAAATATGTAAGTTATAGTAGGCTGCCTTGCACCAAGTCATATCAATGATCCATCTATCTCAGTTCTGTTTACTCTGTACTGTACTTGTAGTGGCTTTCCAAGGTTTTGGTACACACAATTCTCCCCTCGTGTTTATCTTTTCAAAAAATGCTGAGAACACAACTGGCCAAAAACCACCTAGCGAGCTTTGTGGCATTTGAACCTTGGTTTTCCAGGTTCTAGTCTGACTCTCTAACCACTACACCACACTGGATCTCTGAAGTCCCCACTCTGGTAATTTCATCAACCGCTGAGAGATCAGAATGTGAACAGCTTGTGCTTCTGCACACTTTGCTGCTCTGACAAATTGTTGGAAAAAAACAAATAATTTCCTTCTTCTGAGCACTTGCTTGTGGTCTTTGATTTGTCTGAGTTAATTTCACCCCTAAAAGCTGAGCTATTTTGTGTATTGTTCTTTCGCAGCTTTTTGATACAAGATGCTATTTGCTCTCATCTCCTCTCATACTGTAAATCAGAGGTTTTCAACCTTTTTGAGTCCACGGCTCCCTTGACTAACTACTTTCTTTCTGTGGCACCCCTGTGGGGCTCAGGAGCCCAGTTATGTCATGCCTTGACTGCAGAGCTGGCAGCCTCTCACCCTTTTTCAAACACCCTCCCTTGTGAGTGTTCCCTCATCCTCCTCTCCTCTCCCCTCCCCCCAGCTGCCACCATAATCTTTGAGCTGCCCCCCTGCCCCAAAGTGAGGTGCCTCCTTACAGTGCCCTACAGGGGCCTGGGAAGCACCCCTGGCCAGCCCCAGAGGCACCATTTGCCCGGGGAGCTTGTAGCCAGGGCTGATGCAACAAAGAGCTGTGCAAACCTTTGGGAGGTAGAGACACAAGAGGATATCAGAAGAGTGAGGGAAGAAAAAAGGGATGGAGGCCAGTTTTGCCCGGGGCACCCCTGACCATTATTCAAGGCACCCCACTGTACTATGGCACACTGGTTGAAAACCACTGCTGTAAATAGTTCCTGCATGAATAAAGCCTTTGAACTCCAGAAACTAAGTGAAAATTCCAATCTAATTCACCCAAGATGCAAGGACTGTTAGCACAAATAGCCAAAGGGGCACACACACAGCATCACAGCTGAAGTGCAAAAATGGATGTGGTTGTGTGTTATGCATCTTGCAAAACAGGCATCAATGCAGTGTGCAGTTTTGCTGTGCATTGCTTTTCATACTGCAATTCTCAAAATACGTAGCAGCAAAAATAAGAAGAAGAAGAAACCAAGAGGGATGTTGTCTGGAAAAAACAATATACTTAACTATCCCAATAGAATTTTTTCATTTATTTTTTTTTACTTATTTCAATAACATCACACCTTCATTTAGTGCCCTTGTTGTTGATATGAAATGGGAACAAGCAACTATAAATGCCAAGGGGGAGGGGGAGAGACACACATCAATTGACCTTTAAGAAATATGCTGTTGACATTAAGCAGCTATTGCCAAGAAGATACATAATTAAAATACTGTGAAATATGTCAACATTACCTCTGTAATGAGTTTGCTGAATAATATATAGAAGCCAGGGATTCAAGATATAATGTTCTGAAGAAGACTTAAAGAACGACCAAGTAGAAGGCTTCTATCTTCTAACAAATGTAACAAGTAGCTCTATCACAACAACAGAATTTTCTACTTGATTGTATTAATATTCACTTAATATATTTAGGAATTTTTAAAAAATATCTCATTAAAAAAAAGTTTTAACAAAATTAATTGTGAAGAACTACATTGAAAACCAATCCATCATTCACTATGATGAATGCCATAATTAATATTAATTTCTCTATTCACATTAACATAAGGCTGCACATTGTTTATCTTGTATTAGAATGATAGGTACAGGACAAAGTCCCATTCTGAGTAAACCTTTCCCCACATCTTTTAAAATGTACCTTATATTTCTTTTTAAAATGTACCTTATATTTCTTTGCCAATCAAATTTGAAAATGATTTTTAAAAAAAGTATTATAGCCAGTTGATATAAATGTCCAATAGAATGTGGCATGTGGATGTGTAAGCAAGGGATAATGAAGTATAAGTGAACAGGATGCAACCAGAGAACCTCCTACCTTTGCAGAAAAATACTGGGCTGTTAAAATGTCCTTCTGAAAAACGCTCACCCCCTGCCCCTCACCCCACATACACAATCTTCAAAAATTGTCAGGGAGCCGCAAGTTTGTACATCCTTTTACTGACAAGGAATGTCAACAATAGAAAGTCTCTCAGTCAGCCAGACTAGCAGGCTGATAAGCAAGCAGCTGTGGGTGGGAGGAGGAACTGGCCTTGGAGAACATATTGTTGTGCTCTTTCCAAGCTCAATTTCCCCCAAAAACATAATTTAAATTATGGGGAGAAATTGCTCTCTCTTTCACGACTTAAAAGGGAGCTATGGAGGGGAAGGGGTGAGTGAGTGAGTGAGTGAGTGAAATGGATTGGCCAATGACTTAAATTTTGGATTGCTATGACACCCCATTCCCCCAAGATAACTTGTGATAAGGGGCAGGATATAATTCCTATAAATGAAAATGCTGCAAGAGAGCAGTTTGATCATGCAAACGCATGGACCATTCAAATTAGCTCCATTATTCCCTCCTTTTTCCAAGGAGCTCAGGGTGTTCCCTTCACAACAACCCTATGAAGTAGGTTAGGTTGAGCAGTAGTGACTGTCCCATCAGCACCGGCTGAGAGGGATTTGGTTGCCCCCACTACCCAATGCCAGCTCTCAAAATGTGCTTGTCCCCGACATATACACAACATACTCTATATTAAAGATAATCCATATCACCACCCAGAGGAATGTTTTGATTAGAAAGGGGGCTATTTTGGAGTTATTTCTATTATATAGGTACCAATTTGAGGCATTGAGTAACTTTTCTGCATATCTGAGAATTCTATACAGAAACCTAATACGTCAAACTCTGACATGTACCCACCAACATCCCTATGGGGTATATGTCTGAGCATGTATTTATATTCTTACAATATGGAGTTGAAGAGACCCCTTCTTGGTCTCTTCATTGTGGTGATCCGTTTCATTGTGGTGATCCGTTGTTACCACCTTTACAAAGAAATCAAAATTTCCTGTGCTGCTGTCCCACAGTGCTGATACTCTATCTATATCCCAATCCTGCAATTTCCAGGAAACAGCAATGCTGTGGATCTAAGGGTACTGTTTACTTTTTGGAACTCAACTGCAGTACTGCTGCTTAGAAGCTGTTGAGCAAAATAACCCAATGGCTGCTGTTGTCCAATGCCACCAATCTTTGTTTTTCTGTTTACGAAGATTCCAGTGTCTGAGTTTGAACATAAGAAGAGTCTTCCTGAATCAGGCCAAAATCCATCTAGTCCAGCATCCTGTTCTCATAGTGGCCTATCTGTTCTTTTCTTTTTCTAGGTTGCAGACAGAAAACCAAATGAGAAGCAACCATGATGTTACTTTGCCCTCCTCTACAGCCCTCATTAAGCCTCTGAGCAAGCCAATGTCCACCACTCAAGTTCCTATCTTAAAAGGATGCTTAATTTTACAATACCAAAAAAGAAAGCATTGCATAATGTAATAAAGACAAGTCAAAATATTCCATAATCTTAGATACCTACTTGGTGTCTGTAAACTGGGTGCATTTAGGACAAAGCTGATATTGCCCCGCCCTAGTTATACTCTGTCCCCTTCTCAAAAAATTTTTGGGTGCTTCCAGACTGGTGTTTATTGTGGGATCAGTGTGTTGCCTGCATGTCTGGTTTTGTGTGCTTTGCAGCATCCACATGATCCTGCGGGCATTAAATTTACATCAGAATGCCACACCATATTCCCCTCCCTCCACTTCCTCCTTTCTGTAGAAAATCCAGAAAGTTATGAAACAATATTGTCAAAGACCCATTTGCAACATTAAGCCCCCAAGTGGAAAACCCCATAGCAATTGTGCTAGCATTCACCCTTTGTGATTCTCACAGACATTCATTCAACATTATAACATTTCCAAAACAGTTTCCCTGAGTAGACCACCAATCTGTGGTGAAACTCAGCCTAAAATGTTTCATCAATCCAAAAGAAAAATAGTGCTGAGATCCTGCTCACATATAAAACTTTTGACTATTTTCAGTATTTCCTTTTATCTGCTTCATGCTTGAGTCCTCTCATTCTGACACACCAGATGTAAATTTAAAGACTACAATGTAATATGCTCCCCCTAGAACAATTGCCTGCTAAAAATTAGCAGATATTTTATCTTAGGACCTCATAGAAAGCCTCATTTATGAAAACATATGTAAACATAACTTACCGAATGTTTCTAAGGTATTCTGCAATGTATGGAAGTCAACAGTTTGTGTTCTTTCTTCTATACTGTACTAAGAAGCACTAAAAGGAAACTCTTCAACTTGATACCAGATTAAGTTACATGAACATTTGGTGAAGGGGAGGAAAAGATTGCTTTGTTGCTGGCAGAGAGAATGCCTTGGTCCAAATAGCTGAGACAACCCAGTGCCTAAAACTCCATCTCCTTGTGACCAATCACAACAGAGGAAGATACAATACATTTGCATTAATTGCATTGTACAATGTGGCTCAAATAACTGACTGATTTAAAGTACATGTGTCTGGTATGAGAAAGAAATAATGAACAAACCATTTTTTGGGGGGCGGGGCTATGTTGCTATACTGTATAAGGAAACCATCAGAAATCAGGAAAGAGCCCAACTTGTCAGGGATCTAAATCAGAATGTAATGGTTCAACACAGACTACAAGACTGCAATATCTATATTCAAAATGCAACAGGCAGTCAAATTTTGTTAGCCAACAAGGTACAGTTTGAGAGTAAGCTCTAGTCATTATTCATTTAAAATTTTTATTTAAATGGTTTTAGACTTTCTTAAGCATAAGCTTCACAAAATTATTTATAATACATCACAGTACAATTTTAAAACCTAATACAGTGGTACCTCAGGTTACATATGCTTCAGGTTACATACGCTTCAGGTTACAGACTCTGCTAACCCAAAAATAGTGCTTCAGGTTAAGAACTTTGCTGCCAGGATGTGTGGCAGCAGCAGGAGGCCCCATTAGCTAAAGTGGTGCTTCAGGTTAAGAACAGTTTCAGTTTAAGAACGGACCTCCAGAACGAATTAAGTACTTAACCCGAGGTACCACTGTAATAGTATAAAGCATATAATATTAATTTAAAAACAAAATCTTACTAAAGATACTTGATTTATTACTCTAAAATATGATTGTTTAGAAATATTTCAGGAGTCAGGTTCTTTTCGGTGCTAGAAGCATTTCTGAAATTTTTTGTGCTCCTTCACAATAACATTTTCTTTGTCATCCTGAATTTCCTGACCAAATAGAGCAAACTTGCCGCTCCCAGTTTGGCAGTTGTTTATGTCTCCAGAATTAGATCTTGGTAAACGACTAAAATTCTATTAATCATTTCAAAGACATATTGCAGTTTGATGTTTCACAAGGTTTACAAGACAAAAATCTTTTTAAATATATTCTTCTGACATATTCACATCACTCATGTATCGTCTGCAACCCAAATACGCTAAAGAGACTAGCAACCTGAAGTGATTAACGCTGTGAAGGACAGAGTGGCCAGAAAGATATCATATGTTAGAGTCCTGAGGGGAGTCCATCTGTTTTTGATGTGCAAATGTACTGCAAATATATACATTTAGACTGCTGTTTCTCCACACAAATGCAGATGTTTCAAGAAACAAGGGCAGAAATAAGAAACCACTGAGCGTCCATGGATTTACAAATCGCAGATTGGCTATGTTTACTAGCACCCTGCGCATGCTCAGAGGTACTCATTGCTGAACACGTAATCCACAGCTGAGTCCTTGCAACGAAAACCGATTAGCCGTTTTAGGCGGAAAACCCAGATTACATTACAGAGATCGCTAACGTGTAAATTATCTAAAACTATAGGTGCAAACGGCGAGCAACATCAACCTGCCTCAGACGGGTATGACGACAACTATGACAACCACCACCAACATTTTATGTGCACAAAGGAGCCACGGTTTAAGTACCAAAAATGTAAAATTAAAAATGAATCGCAGCCCAGTCACACAGGGGAAAAGAGACGAAAGAAAAGCCTGCAGCTGTGAGTAATTCTAGATGCAGATAGTGCATCTACTTCCGCCCTGCTTTCCTCTCCTTTTTTTAGCAAGTCCGCCGCACGAAACAGGCTTCACCTTCCTCTCCTTTGCCAAGAGAGCGGATGACGCAAACGCCGCCTTTACAGGAACTACGTCTCCCACAATCCCAAGCGGCACAACGAGCAGCGAGTGGACCTCGGTCTAGGGCAGCGGGGGCGTTAGGAGGGGAAGGCCGTTCGTTAAAGGGCACAATGATAAATACATAAAACGCAGCAGGCGCGAGAGAGGTGGCTGGATGGAAGGGCAAAGAGAAGGTGAAGTGGGCGGGAGTGGGGCAGGGGCAAGGAAGGCGAGTGGTGGCAGGACGGATGAGTAGCTTGGGCTGCTGGTGACATCCAGGCTCCTGTTATTTCACTCTGTCCAAGGGGAAAAAAGGGGGAAAATATTTTGATGCAACCTACGTTTTAAAAAAACAATATTTTATTTATTGTATATCATTTTTATTCGTTGTTAAACAAGACTATAGAACAGAAGCAGTCATGCAGATGTAAACGAATTTACAAAGTCTGTCAAAAAGGAGGGGGACTAAATATATAGTTATGTATCCAATCTGAGATACAGACGTTTAAAGAATGGTTATAGTTTTAACCTTGGAATGTTATTATGAGTTATGATGATAAGAGAGAGAGAGCAGCTGTTACCTTTGCAAAAGGCTGGGTGGGGAAGTGGAATATATATACAGCAAATGTATTAGCCCTATTTAAAAACAATTTTGAGCTGCGGAGCTTAACCAGCATTTTCTGACATGGTTGTGCATGTCTCCTTCATGCTTGAAGAATTATCTTGTATCTGCTTAAGAGTAAGACCCACTGAACTGCTGAGGCCCTGTCCACCCTCTACGTTTAAAGCATAACACTTTAAATAATTATGGCTTCCCCCTGGGAGACAAAGTTTGCTTAGGGTGTGAGAGGTGTTGGGTGAACCCTGTTCCTCTCACAGAGCTCATTTTCTCATGGAACTCTGGGAATTGTAGCTCTGTGATGGGAATAAGGGTCTCCCAACAAATTTCAGCACCCTTAACCCTTAAGCTACAGCTCTCCCGATTCTTTGAGGTAAGACATGGCTGTTAAGGTGGTATCATATTGCTTCAAATGGTACACATGGGGCCGGAGATTGTCCTTAATAAATTTAGGAAATGGCCAGGATGGGTAATACAATGAAAACACTGTTCAATGCATTGGTATAACGAAATATATGTAAGTGCTTTAAATGATGCACCGGCTATTCATCTTAACTGATAATGATTTACATTTGATATCAGTTTTGATGGGGATTTTCATTTTTCAACAGTATAAAAAAGCTGGTGGGAGATTTTAGCGTGTTCAAGACATGCAGAATAACCATGCTTCTGGAAGAATGGAAGGTAACATGCTAGTAGCTTTTTGCTTTCCGATAAAGAGCATTTCATAATTGCACATGGAATAACACGTTTCCTGCTGTAATTGCATGAATGGGCTTAGGCTGCTTGAAGTGGAATTACCTGTATGTAGCTGACCTGATTACATGTTTGTTTAGTTGATTAAAATCCTGGTAAATTACCAGTTAAATTGAAATTTTGTGATACCTATACGTAGCTAGATTGTACCTTTACAAATTACTAAACAAATGAAAATTGATTGTTTGGAGGAAAACCCATCTGTAACATTATATATACAGTGCAAGTGAGATTTGCAACAAAAGGTTGCTGTGTATCTTCGCACATCCTCGCAGAAGTGTTCCTGTTCAGGTTCCTGCCAGCAAGCTATGTTCCACTCCAAGGTACTGTAAGATGTGAAGAGCTCAAGCAGGGCCTTTTACTATGTTCCTTTTTTTTTGTAGCTACTGAGCATTGTAGAAATGCATATGCATACAAAAAACAATGAGTTATGCTAACTCCTGACTGAGCCATTTTTTGTGGGGGTGTGCCCTTTTTTTGGGGGGGGGACGGTTTAACTTCCGAAAATCTTGGGGTTCTTTTGAGCATGCTGCTTCTTCCCCTCTTGTTTCTCAGTGATACTGTTTTGGCTCGGTTTCTTTCATCACTCACAACTTGAGTTCATTATGAGAGTGATTCCTCTTACAGGAAGCAGGCTAATCAGCATAGCTTCAAAAATGTTCAAATTCCATTGCTACCGTGGAAGTTCCAAACGTGGTTATAAAATGTAATACACAAAGCACAAAGGCTTGCAAAACACTCCTATGCATATTTACTCAGACTTAAACCGTACTAAACTTAATGGAGCTTGGTGCTTAAGATTGCAGCCTGGGCTCCAAAATAAGTGCATTATTTGTATGTCTTAATTAACTTCTCTCTTCTAATATTATCTCACAGAAAAGAGCTCAGTTCCATCTGAACTTGTTCAGATTTGCAGTTAGATGGTTTAGACAAAAGCTGCATTGAAGAGCTTTGAAGTGGCACTGTATGATGATGCTGAGAAAAATGCAATGTCGTGTCTGGATATGCTCAGCATTGGTTCCAAAGAAAGACAAACCATTTCGACATCATTTTATCTATCACCATAGACTGCTGTCAGATCTCAGACCTAAAAACATCAAAGACTCTTACAGGCTGCTTAACCTTCAGGAAGGCTGTTCACTGGATGATGTCAGAAATTCCTATCGAGACCTTGCTAAGCAGTATCACCCAGACAGTGGATCTGCTACAGCAGATTCTGCAACTTTTGTGCAAATAGAAGAAGCGTATAGAGTTGTGCTTAACTATATGACCAAGAAAATGAAATCAAGTGAAAACAATGAGGAGGATGAGGAAGATAAATTCAAATCTAAGACACCACAACACAGACAGTATTTAAGTTTTGAGGGTGTAGGTTTTGGAACTCCAAGTCAGAGACAGAGACAGTATATGCAATTTAGAGTTGATCGGGCTTCTGAACAGGTCATGGAATACCGAAAGCAGAAAATGGAGCGCGAACAAGTAATGAGTGAGGCTATGTTAGCCAAAGATGTAAGGCAAAGTAAGAAGGCAAAAATCACTCAAGCGATCGAACGGTTGGTTGAAGACCTCATTCAAGAATCTATGGCAAAAGGGGACTTTGAGAACCTTAGTGGTAAAGGAAAGCCATTGCAAAAATTTTCAGACTGTCCACATATTGATCCTATGACTCACAACCTGAACCGTATTCTGATAGACAACGGATACCAACCAGAGTGGATTCTCATACAGAAAGAAATACGGGAAACAATTGAAAAACTGAGAAAGGATCTGATTGCTTCTAGGAATAAACTGGGAGAGCCAATGACACCACAAAAAGAGAAACAATGGAAGGAATCTTGTGAACAGTTTACTGAAAGCATCCAGGCACTAAACAAAAGAATTAATGATTTCAACTTGGTTGTTCCTATTCTTAGCAGGCAGATGGTACATTTTAATGCTGGCAAAGAAATTTCACGTGTACAGGAGAGCTGCAAAAGCCAGATGAAAAGGAATTCTGAAAAGGAGACAAAGAAAACAGAAAATGAAAGTAGCAGATCATCTGACATTAAAGGCAGTTTTTTAAAATGGATGAATCTTATTTTGAAATAAGATTACGCTGATAGCCATGTGGTTTAGCTACTAACTGTACACTAAGATTCATATTACTTCCAGAAGACATTACATTTTTCTATTTACTGTCTTAACAGTGTTGTAGAAGTGTAGGAACAAATAAAACACATTTATACCTGCCAGCATTGTTTTGGTTGGCATTCCTTTACTTTTGAGTATGTTGGATTAAATTTTAGAAAAATAAAATGTTAGATTACATTTGCAAATTAGGACATTTAAAAATGGAAGGGATAACAGACAAGTTTTTGTTCTTGAAGCAAAAGGCAAAAAATGATATTCCTTCTCCACTCATTTTGTGACTTGTAAGTGAAGGCAGTTGAGAACATGAGTTTGCAAATTCTGTCTGACACAGCTGTTGCATATTATTTCATGGTTCCTGTTGTTCCACATTTGTTGCTTTCAGATGCAAGGTGAGAAAAAGTGAAAACTTGGCCTCGGTATTTTTAAAATGTATGTTTCTGGATTTCTCCAAAGACGACAATATTGCTTTCTTTTCATGCTTTTAGTGCAATTAATGAATATGACTAAGTTAGACCAGTTAATTTCAATGGGTTTGCTTTCAGTAAAGCTTAGCTGAATACAGTACCACCCATCCTAGCCCAGGCAGGGTGGAGTTCCATTGTATTGGGTCCAGAACACTAAATGTACTAAATGTTTACGTGTAGTTTGGCTAGCCTGGGTAGTAAAATATTATTATAATAAAATCATATTTAATAGGAGCTGATGGTTATGATATCAGATCTATTTGTATGCTTTAGTAACCAGCACACCTCAAAATACGAATAAGATGTCTATGGCAGCTATGCTTAACCAGCCTTGAGGAAAGTGTGAACAAAGGTGAATAAAAAATCAGTGCATATGACAACTGGGAAGGCAGGGCATACATCCTCCAGGGAAAACAGCCATAGCAACTAACAAAACAACCTGTTCTGCAGCTGAATAACAATTATAAGGTTATTGTGTAAAACACTGTGTGGCAAGGCACTATGAAGGATCTTAGCAGCCTTTCCCAACCTGGTGCCCTCCAAAGTTTTGGGTTATCATTCCCATCACCCCCTGCCATTGGCTGTTACTGATGGGAGTTACAGTCTAAAACAGCAGGAGGATATTGGATTGAGGAAGGCTCTGATGTTTAGATCTGAGATGGTAATAATAATTTATTATTTATACCCCGCCCATCTGGCTGGGTTTCCCCTGCCACTCTGGGCAACTCCCAACAGAATATTAAAAAATAAAGCATCAAACATTAAAAACTTCCCTAATCAGGGTTGCCTGTTTAGTAAACTTGTGGCTCTTCACGTGTGTGTGTGTGTGTGTGTGTGTGTATGTATGTATGTCTTCATTAAATGCCTAGCCATCCCAAAGGAGACTATGGCAGCAAAAAACAAATCAGCAGAGCAGTATAATTAAAAGAATAAGGTAGTAGAGGCAAAGTGTAAAAAGATCTAAGAACAAGATGCTGCTGGTCCCATCAGCCTCAGCCAGCATGGCAAAAAGGTCAAGGATAAGGGGAGTTGGAAGTCCAAAACTGTATGGAGGGGCACAGGTTCTCCAGACCTAGTTTAGAGGGAATAAAAAATTATTAGCACACACACTGTCAATATCATTTGAAGTCTGCAGAAAAGAAGCAGTATCAATGGAAATGAATATGGGAAACGTGTTGTAGCTACACTCATTTCGAAGACCTCAAGAGGCCGTGTAGTCCACGTCCACCCCATATAGCTAGGAGCCTGCCCGCCTTACAGCTCCTTGCCAAGGGCGCAAGGGAGCCTAGGTAGGCCTCTGTCTTCCGCCCCCCCCCCGCCAAAAAAATCTTGTGGCAGCGAGTTCCACAGTTTAACTTCGCCCTGTGCTAGGAAGCACTTTTCTTTTCTCTCCCTTATTTTCCAACGTTCAGCTTTACTGAATGACGCCGGGTTCAAAAACTACGAGGGGATAAAAAACTCCGAAGTCGACGAAGTTGCGCGCGCTGAGGCGTTGGGCGAAGCCTATACCGCGAGCTCCCTCTGCACCGCCGCGCCCTGATCCTGGAGGCGGCGAAACCGCCCCGGCGACGGCAGCCACCTGCCCTCCTCGCCCTCGCGGGAGGAGCTCTTTTGCTAACAGCTCGCGAGGAGGAGGGAGGCGGGATCTGAGCGGGGGCGACAGCGCTCGAGAGCCTATCGCGAGTCCCCCTTGCCAACCGGCAAGCCTCGCGCGGCGTTTGGCGGCCCAATCAGAGCGCTCCCTGCCGAGCGTTGTGACGGAGGAGCTCCGGAGGTGGATTGGCTGAACTCCCCGCGACTTCTCCCCACGCCTCCGGCCGGCAGAGCAAGCCGGGTGACGGCCGCGGATGGAGCGGAGCGGGGGGTCTTCCAGGTGAGGGGGTCTCGCGCGGCGGTTGCGGCTCTTTTTCCCCCGCCCCTTTTTTTTCTGAGGGGATAACGACACGCCTGGGCGAATATTTCCTCTCCCCCGCCCTCACACCTCCGTAATTCAAAACAAGCCCCTTCGTCGGCCTGGAGAGAGACCGGCCCCGTCACGCCTTTTAGGGGCACGGCCCCTCCTTCTTTGGGGCCTCTCTTCTCCGAGGGCCGCTCCCTCCCTTTTTTCGTTTCAGGAGGGACGTTATTTCCCACCCATAGGGGGTCGGGGCGGGCGTGGGGTCGGGGCGGCAGGGAGCCTGGCGCTCGGCTGCTGGTCGATTGACCTTCCTTAATGTCAAGAGGAGGGAAGGGGAAAGGGAAGGAGGCCGAAAAGTTTCTTGCCTCCTTGCCACACTTTGAGGGAAGCATAAATATCTAAAGAGGGGGGTGGGGTGGGTTAAATTCATCAGGTCCAGAGTCTGAAATTACTTCACTACACCACTGAGTCTATTATCCACCAAGAACAGACGCATCTAATTATATATTTCCTTCCCGCCCCCACCCCCCTGCAAAGAGGGGTTTGCACTCCCCTTTTACTTTCGCTCGCCAAGCTTCTTCCATGCATGGATGCATTTCTGACTTCGTCTGCTCGCACTTTTGCGTATGTGACCCCCCCTTTTTTTTTTAGTTTAAAGTAGTTCGTGAGAATAGCTGGGGATGCGATCTCCGCTCACAGGTGTGCATCCACAAAGCTTTCAACTAAATTACAGACGCGATTACCTTGCCCATTATCTTTGAATCTCCTGAAACCGGTTCCACTTGTGGGACCATGCCCTGAGATGGTGACGAAAGCTTTTCTGGATTCTTACGAGTGGCAAAAATCATCAGCTGAATGAAGCCTTAATAGCATGTACTGGAATTTCTTTAAAACTCCCCCCACCCCTTCTCCCTTTTAAATGTTTCAAACCAATGTTTGAAATGCAGGGATTTAAACAGCGGTGCTATGAGGATTCACTGATGGACCATGTTTTGTGTGGATGGGTTGGTTGTCAGGTTGCTGTTTGGGGCAATGTAACACAAGCAGCAAAGAGAGCTTTGCTTATTTGCTAGATGTTGGGGGTTGACTGGGCTGAGTTCTAAAGGAAGGCAGTCACCATCAGTGCTTTTGGAATAATTTAAAGGTTCACTTCTTTAAACTTCTTAAATTCGCCTTGCAAGCTTGTGTTTTTAAAGCAGCCAAAAGCGGTTGAAGTAAAAGTTAGCAGGTGTACAGCTTAACTAATGATTCACACATGCATATATATCATTAAAGCACTTCTTTATGACTTGCAATGGAATATGTGAACTGTTTTTATTGAAAATGGTTCATTTATTATTATTACTATTAGTATTATTAATTTCATTTCTATACTGCTTTATATTTTTTAAAAAAATCTCAAAGCAGTTTACAGAATATTAAAACATCAATAAAACAATTTGAAGAAAGTCAAATATGGAATATACAGTCAAAACAACATTTACCGTAAGCACTTCAATCCAATTGATTTCAATGAGGTTATTTTTAAAGCATCTTTATATGGCTAATTCCCACGCCCCATTTGAATTAAATGAAATTTGCAGCCCACTCCTGCAAGTTGTTTACTCAGAAAATGGGTCCCTAAAAGTTCAGTAGAAACATGCATAGGATTGTAACCTTGAAATGCATACCTTTGGCTGCACAATTCCTTTTGTTTTCAGTTTCTGATCTTCAGTGGCTGTTTTCCACCATCAGTTGATGATCTAATTGCTGAATGATTGACATGTATTGTAAGCCTGTTTTAAGTGAGTTTTTGAGAAAGGCTTACTGGATACATTGATTAGAGATGGATGGATGGTGAGAGTCATCTTCATTATGAGATGCTGACCACAAGTATATTCACATTCTACTGTTTTTAGTAAAGTGCCTGCGGAGGGAAATCTGGAGAGTTATTCCATAGAATTTGGCTATGTTGTCTAATTGGCTTTTGCTCTATAAGTATACATTTTGCTCTATAAGTCTCTGTAATTATCCTTGCCATGTTTTCAACACTCTTTTGTAGTCTAAATCAGGATGTCTAGAGAAGGTTTTAGTGTTTCAGTTAATGGAGATTGTGGGGATGTGTTTTTCATTCTTGATAAACGCGTATAGCACCAAGGTTGGAGTGGAGGCCTCGGATAATGCATGTAGCACAAAGGTTGGAGTGGAGTGCCATATTTGCTGTGGCTTACCTCTTCGCTCCTGGTGTTTGTTATAACTTTGTTACGGACTATGAGGATCAGTCTTTGAAACTTTGCTTTGTGGGTGATGCTGTCTCAAGCCTGTAGTTGGGTTTAATGATCTTCTGATTCTTTCTTGTACTGTAATTACAACCTCTCAATGTGTTACAAGGCATGTGGTGTTGGGCATTATCTTCATAGAATCCTGTGTTAGCTTAAATCCCACCCCCACCCCCGTGAGAAATATTTATTGAATGGCTTGGGATAGAACAGGAGTAATTTGAATTTGAATACTGATAGGCTTGAGCTGTGGTTTTCAAAACATGAAGCTATATTACCTAAGAAAGCATGGGACTGTTCTGCCCCACCCTAGTTTGTGCTGCATTAGACAAAAATTAGTGGAAGACAGGAGTGCCTGGCGTGCTCTGGTCCATGGGGTCACGAAGAGTCGGTCATGACTGAATGACTAAACAACAACAGACAAAAATTGGGGGGTTGTGGTGGCTGATCCACAAGAAGTACTTCTTGTTTCTCAGAGGCATTTTCATTTCCTAGTTTTGCATCCTTTTAGACCAGTGAACACATTTTAGGCCTGTCATATAAACCTCTTTTCTTTTTGTCTGCCTCTTTCCAGAAGCATACTTTTTCCTTTCTTTCTTTTAAGATATACATGTTGCACCACACATAATCCTATAAGAAGAGGGAATGCCATTTTTTAAAAATGAAGGGGGCTTTTTAAGTTTAAAAAGGTGTTCCTCCTTATTTTGGTTGTAGTTTGTTTTTTAAATATTAGCATGCTTAGATGGCAAGCATCAACTTTTAATAGATCGATTAAATGCCTAATTCTTATGAATAATTTACAATTGAAAAAAGAGCAGAGAAATTAAGATTGCTTGCTGAGGACTTAGCTTAGAGTACAGCTTTCCACTGCCTTTTTGATTCTGCATAACACTGAATCTCTTATATTGCAGTCCTTTGCATGTTTACTTATCAGTTAGCCCCACTATGTTCTGTGGAGCTCCCAGGTAAGTGTGCACTAAGTTTTTTTTTTTTTAAGTGAAGTGTTACACTTGATATAGCTGTGGAATATAACAGTTCAGCCTTAAGTATCTCTTTATTGTCCAACTTTTATGTGTTGGGTAGTGTAATCTTATCAACTCCTAAGAAAAAGTTGCTGATATATTTTATATTTCTATCCTGCTCTTTCAAAGGAGTTCAGAGCTAGTATTAGCTGCATGAGATCTGTGAGCCAGGGAGTCCCCGAATGAAATCTCTCCTCTTCTGTGAGCTTGCAAGAAAGCCTTAAACCACTGTCTCTTAAGTTGCCCCCCCCTGCTTGCCTCCAGCAATTCTGCCCAAGACATAAACATAAAACTTTATGTTCCTAAGTTTTTGCTTTTTTCTGAATTCCAAGAAATAGAAGGAACATAAATCTAACCCACAGTTCAGTTAGTTTTAAGATCCTTTTCAGCCTTATCCAGGACAAAGCATGAATGTAGCCCCGCTGATCTTATCTTTTGTAATGGCTACAACTAGACTAAATAAGTAAATAAATAATACACTGATCTTTTGGTTTCTCTCTGCCCCCTCCCTTTTTTTTTAATTAGGACTTGGAAGATTCATGAAAATCTAATGTAAATAACACAGATAAAAGAGACACCCTGAACTTGAGAAATGGCAGGTTTCCTAGACAATTTCCGATGGCCTGAATGTGAGTGTATTGATTGGAGTGAAAGAAGAAATACAGTTGCTTCTGTGGTAGCTGGGATTCTGGTAAGTCTTAAGACAAATGCAATATGCCAACTGGTCTGTTGGGAGTACATCAGATTTGCCAGTGCCTCACTTGATGGTAAAAAAAATTTTGGTCACATTTACAGGATGTTTGCTCAGTTGCTTTGTTTGTATTGAAAGCCAACTTGTGAGTTCTTGTGCTAAATCACAGGTTGGCATCCCATGAAACCATCCCAAGTCAGGGAGAGCCTGCTCAGTTTGCTGATAATCAGCCATCAGCTGCCTGGCAGAGAAAAGATTCTTGTCCCATGTGGGAGCAACTGTCTTCCGTACACTAGAAACAGGAGGGGCTTTAACATCACCTCTAGCATTCCCAGTGTAGTCCAACAATATATGTACCCCTGCTGGTGGCTGGGCAGCAGGGAGAATATGTGTGAGTGGGCATGGACAGGGGGAGGATCTGAGTGTTGGGCATGTGGACGTTAATGGCCACATTCACCATCAGGGCTGGCCATGCCTGCCACCAGGCTGCAGTGCTGGATATTTGCCTACCGTTAAGTTCCATTCAACTGAGAGGGATTCTGAAAAAACAAGCTTGGAATTGCACTGTTAGTTGTCTATATCTCTTGAACATGTGTTTTGTGTACACCCATTTTGCATGCTAGGCATATACCCCTAACAACACAACTATGTCTACTTGAGAGGAGCCACAACACTTGCTATGTTGGTTAAGGCAAGGATGTTGCTGTTAGCATTCTTACCTTGCCAGAAAATGCTCTGAGTGTGGTAGGAATTGTAAAGTGGGGAGCTATTGGTTTTCTTGTCTTAAGAGCTAGCAGCAAATTCTTCCTGCCCATACAACTGGAGTACTGAGAACACAGCTTTGTTAGATAAGCACATTTGCATTGATGGTTACTTTGGTTTTATTTCAGGCACACTTTGTAAATGTTTTAGAAGAGGCGGCTGCGTTCCTGATTAATGTTTAATTTTTTTCCTCCTCAAGTGATGTCTTCAGGCACTATGAATTCAGATAGTATAAATTATTAATCAAATCAGCTTCTCTTTTCATGTTAATCATTAGCAGAAATATTGAGCGTATAAGGGAAAGACATCTCCTCAGCCTTATCTATATTCACGAACAAGCACGTTTTTAAATAAACAAATAGGTGTTGGTTGTGCATTTGTATATTGTTTATATGGTAAAGGGAGTATGATTGTGTGCTATTTCAATATTGTGTTTATTGTACATTGTGGTACGTGTATTTTAATGGAAAAGCAGTCTTAAAAGTTCAAAAAGCACTACCATTTATTTATCTTTTACTACAGAGGGGCACTATTTTCATGAAGCCGGCTGTTGAATCTTACAGTTAGAAGCCAATACCAAAATACGATGCCTCTTAATTAGTTGGCTGGGAGGCCTTACTTATCATTTGAGTAAATATGGAATCTGTTTAGTTCTTCACTGTGGCTCCATATTGAGCTCATCTATGGCAGGTAGATCTGGTAATCTGGTTTATAGTACATGTTCACATGAATACTTTAGTGGTACCTTCTAGTCTTTGTAGCTGGGACGGAAATGAGCCCCTAGCTAAAACAATGCACTTTGGAGGGCGGGGGGGGGGTGTTGTGGGCTAGGAAGTTTCTGTTAATTGGAGTAGGTAGCTGGGACTCAGATGATTACAAAGCCTGTGGAGTGAAGGAGAAGAGAAGCAGCAGAGTTATGTGGCTGACCTTTCTGTAGATACTTGCCATGGTTTAATGATCATGTGTTTTACAGTTTTTTACAGGTTGGTGGATAATGATAGATGCAGCAGTAGTTTACCCTAAGCCAGAACAAATGAACCACGCATTCCATACTTGTGGAGTGTTTTCTACTCTAGCTTTTTTCATGTAAGTACATATAATGATAGGTCCATACAAAAATAACAGTTGTTCATCTCAAATGGCAAAGTGCACCTACAAAATAATCCCCCCATCTTTCTTTTCTCTTTTTGCTCTTGTGTTCTACTACTATTTCTCATCCTTTAAAATTGTTGAAGTGTGCATGCACAGCTTACTGTTTGTTTTGTGGGATGAGGATAAACAAGGTTTTCTTTCTAAAAACAAAGGTTTCCATGCATACATAAATGTATTTCTCATCATCTTCAGAGACCCAGTTTTCCCCTATCCCTACATTTCTTTTCCTACTCAATTGTTCTCATGCTTGGTATCCACTCTACTAGAGTATAGTGACAGCTCTCTTACTTTTTGGCACTGTAGTACTGCTCACCAGACACTGTCATTGGTAACAGTCAAAAAGAGATTTAAGGATTGTAGTAGATAAACGACTAAACAAATACGACAACTCTAGTATCTGAGAGAATATGCATATACTGGGCATTTTGGTTTTGTTATCTGATCAGGTTTAGTATCTGGATTCAAAGGGAAGATTGGGAAAGAAAAGAAAATACTTGTGGCTTGATTTGAATTAATTTTATAATGAATGATCTTAGAGTGTTGTGTTGTGTTGTGTTGTACTTTTGTACTGTTTTATTGTTGTTAGCCGCCCTGAGCCCGGCTTCGGCTGGGGAGGGCGGGATATAAATAAAATTTATTATTATTATTATTACTTAAAACTGGAGCGGGAGTATTTTGTGGATCCAGATTAGTGGACTTGCTGCCTTTTAGTCTTTTGCACAATTCTTAAAAAAGTAATTTTAGCGGCTGTTTTTTATGTGTTTCAGGATAAACGCAGTATCAAATGCTCAAGTGAGAGGAGACAGCTATGGTGATGGATGTTTAGGAAGAACAGGTGAGGATTCTCCTATTTATGCAGATAAATTCACACTTCAGTCCTCATTTCAAAACTTGGCTGTGCAAGCAGCGAAGAAAACATAACAGAACTTTCTGTCCTGGCACATGTCACAAAAAGCAAGATATTAGACTGGTGCTGGTGGTACTGTCAATGGTGCACAGATCTTTTCATGCTCACGTTAAAAAAATGTTAGTAATCTTATGAGTTGAAGAAAGCTTCAGTGGGATGATGAGGGATGCTGTTTCCCACTGCCCCCTTATTTCTGCGTATTATTACCCTAGCCTAGTGCTTGACTTCATGTGTTCTTGCAGGTGCTCGTGTCTGGCTCTTCATTGGCTTCATGTTGATGTTCGGCTCACTTATTGCTTCTATGTGGATCCTTTTTGGAGCATATGTTACCCACAGTAAGGATGATTTATTTTTTATCAAGGGGAAAGAAATGTACTTGTAAGTGCCTTTGTGTTAAATGAGAGAGATGCACATATCACATTATTAAATACCTTATTTTATTTTGAAATAAAATTAAATATCTTATTTTGAAATCAAATCAAGGTATAAGTAGTTATCTTCTTAAAAACCGTGGTACTTAAAAATGCTTCACTTTGGCTGGATCATGCCCCTGCTGTTTTGACCAACATATTCCACTCCACTTACTGAAGAATCCGAAATGATGTAGGACTGATCCAGCTGCTTTGTTGGCTGCTTATTTTCTGTTAGAAAATTTTAAGGGCAGAATTACTGGATGTAAAAACAATAAAATAAAAGACACAATGTTAAAACAAGAAAGAGGTGGTGATAAGCACAGTCTAAATAAAAGCAGCAGGTGGCAGTATATTAGAAGTATTGGTAAATGTTAAAAATAGTCTAATGGCTGAATGTTGATGATAAAGATGGCTTCCCTGTGGATGATTTGGGGTGGATGGGGAAGGTTTGTATGAGAGATGTTCCTGGAGGTAAGTGGGGTCTAGGCTGTTAGATCTTTAAGGGAATCAGGTGAAGCTCAGGTGGAAAGGTGCTCTTGAGACTCTTAATGGGTCTGATCAGGGCCTTGATAAGAGTTAATGTGGTTACTTTTCTTGTTCATGGTATTTCCTAGAAACCTGTTTACCTAGCTTTTCCTCTTACTGCTGTGAGTCATGCAGGATCAGGTTCTATACAGAAGAGAGAGATCCTGCTGGCCTAATACTCGTGACTAAACTTTAGTTGACTTGGTGTACAAATACATTGTTTCATGACAAAATTACCAACACCCTCTATAGATTTATTTTTTTAAATGATATTTATTAAGCATTTTAAAATTACAGAAGAAAACAAAGAGACAAAGAAGAAGAAAAAACAGGGGGGAAACAAACAATCAAACAGTACAAATCGATAAAAATCAAAAGCAAAAAGCAAAACCAAAACATATAACACATCAAAATCAAAAAACAAAAATAAACCACAAAAATTTAAAAACAGATCCAATATTCTCAAATTCTTAACTGTCATTACCTTATTTCATCGACCTCCTCACACCTCCCTTTTTGTATTCTAGTTATTACCGGTAATTATCACAGCAAATCCTTCCCATTTTTCATAATACTCTGTCATTAAATTACCTTAATCTATTTTAACCTTATCTTACTATAATACTAAAACTTAAAACCCTAAAACTTAAAGCTTAAATCTTATTTATACCAATTTCTCATAACCATAACATATTCTTGCATAGTTCTTTTTAACATTTCTGCTAAAGCCAAATAATTTCGTTCCAACATTTTTCTAATACTCATTAATTACAAAACAATCCTAAATAATTTTTTTTTAAAACTTTCTTCCAATCTTCACCCAACGTCTCTTCCTCCTGGTCCCAGGTTTTGTCAGTCCTTTCTATCCCATCCATCTAGTTCATTAACCTGGTAATCTTATGTCCGAGGCCCTTAAGTCTCTTCCATGTCCCTTCCGCAGATCTTCTTCATATTTATACCTGTACTTTACTTTGTCTCCTGGTCCTTTCACTCGTGGAAACTCCAACTTGACAGTATTTTTGTCCCTTCTCGACAGATCAGCCCCATTTCCATAGTCCACACTGAACTCCATGTGGTATTTAAAAGCGTGCTTCAAGGTCCCTCCAGAGTTGAGGACCCCCACAACCCCAAAATCCTCACGGCCCATTGCCAGACTTGGAAAGTCAAGACATCCCTGCATAGGGGGGTCTATCCAGCCCCCCATCTCCAAGCCAAACAAAACTCTATCTCTCCAAATCTGGCTTTTTCCAAGTTCATTTGTCAGCTCCAACAACTCATGTTCCTGCTGGGCCACAGCTCCCTCCATCTCTGCCACCCGAGGTCCAACAACAACCTCCTCCCTCATCTGATCTGTCAGAGCACACTCCTGAGTTGATTCCTGGGTGGGCTCTATATAGATACCCACTACCTGTCCAAAATTTCTAATCGAAACAGTCATCAAATCCGTCTTCTCATGTAACTGGTCCAATAAAGCACTTGTCTTGCAGAAAGCACGCATCAGAGCCTCTGAATACATTGTTATGCAAGGTCAGAAGTCTGTTCCCACGATCTTAATCTGTTTGCAGCTGCGAAGCTCCCCAGTTCAAATTTAATAACAGTTTCACAAGCTCCCTCTAGGGGAAGAACTTCTATTTGTATCAATCTCTTTTCTTTTTTTAACAGCAGATCTAACAACAAAGTTTCCTTTTTCAGATATTTTGTCAATATTTGTTCCTTTAAAATGCGAAAGAGAACAATGGAATCACTATGTTTCTCTTCTTTTAACTGTCTGTCAAAAACATTTGTCTATAGTCAATGAACTTCCCAAAAACGTCTGTCCTGACACCCCACTCCCAGGTTCAAGACGGTGAAAGATTACTTTTCTTTACACTCTCTTCTGCAGATTTAAGCAATCCGGAAACACCCCCCCCTCTTCTCCTGCTTCCGAAGGGGGTTCAGTAGTTTTAGATGATGAAAGTTGATCCTTTACAAACGATTTTCTAAACTCCAGTTTGCCATGTCTTTGCTTTAATATATCTACAAGAAACGGAAGGCTGACTTCCTGTCTAAACCTTCCCGCTTCAGTGCCAAATTAAGAGGAATTTCTTAATCCAATTTTCTGTTCTACTCACAGATCGTTGTTTAAAGCCCAATTGTCCAAATTTGATCTGCTCATGGGTAGTTGTTTTTGTAGCCAAATTGTCCCAGGAAAAAGGTAGCGCTCTCCAGCAATGGCTGTGCGGCTTCGCTCCACGGAAGAAGCAGTTGACTCTCAGCACCGTGCCACTAGCCCCTCTTCGCTCCAGAGCCCGTAATTGGGTTCCTTTACGAATTGGGAGGGCGCGAAAGGTGCCCGCCGAGTCCCATGGTCACAGGCTTCATCCGCCTGTGATTTTTTAAAGGGTCCCCGCTTTGCCGTAGCGGAACAGACCCGTTTTCCGTGGAGCCAGTCCCTCCGGATCAGAGGGAATCCGCCATTACCGATGGCGCCACCCCGGAAGTCCACCCTCTATAGATTTTTGAAAAGTCGACACTTTGCACTCCAGGTTGTTGCTGCTTATTCTATATTGTTTTTGCTGCAGCAGTCTTAACATGGCTACAGTATGGAAATACGCACATGTGTGTAAGTCACAGAGTAAGTCACAGATTCTTACAAAGAATCAAGGGAGCTTTTTAGGGAACTGCAAGCTCCTTTGTTCCTCTTCCGCTTAACAGCCACAACTCTCGAACACTGCAAAACTAAAATGTTCTTTTCACCCAGAAAGGCTTCTGCCACCTGCTGGAAGGAAAACAACAGATGTCTTTCCATCATTTACCCACAGACTGTTTTTGACTCTGTGGCAGTGAAAAAGGGGGAACTATTAAATTTGGGCAAAGGGTCAAAGTGTGGAAGCCAGAAAAAACAACAACCCATGTGGTTTCAAGTCCTATCCTGTAGCTGTAAATGTTCAATATGCTAATGTAAATAAGCTGAATGATGGCTATTTATGGAAATGTGCATACTTAAGACACAATCCAAATATCCCCTTCTTGAGACTTTGCTCCCTCCTCAGTCTTGCAGCATTTCCAAAGTACTGAATATTCTTGTGACAAAGTGCAGTGTTTTGGGGTGACACTGGAATGTGTAGAAACCTGCAGTAGGGTGGGGGATGTCTGACTTCATAGCATACTCCCATAGATCAAGTCTTAATTGTTTGTAGATAGAACTAAATTATCATGATCCATCTCCCCCCCCCCTTTTAAAAATGCTGTTTCGTAGCTAAATGAACACAAGATAAACTTAGTAGTGATAAGTTTTGAAGACTTGTCTAAATACTTACCTATTTATTGCATTTTTATTTTATAGATATTAATGTCTACCCAGGCTTAGCAGTGTTTTTTCAGAATGCTTTGATATTTTTCAGGTAAGTAACTAATGCCTCCAAAGTCTAATAGTTATAATGATACAGATGTTTTCAGTTTGCACAATTTACTCAGAAATGCCTGTGTGAGGGTTCATTGTGGTGTTCTAAATCTCTGTGAAAAATGATGTTACTAGAAGCCAAGTAATGTTCATTAATCATAATACACAAGTGACAGAGATAGGGCATATTCACAGCTCCACCAGTATAGTAGTGCCAGTTATCATGCCATCTGCTTCTAGAATTTTGATGATTTTGCCATATCATCATTGGAAAGAATGTCTGTCTTACAGATCTAAACTTTTGTTTTCATAGCACCCTTATCTACAAATTTGGAAGAACTGAAGAACTGTGGGCTTAAGAGTACTTTTTTCTTCATCTTGCTTAGCGAGCCTTGTATGTAAATATAATTTACATTTCTGTTTTATATTTTGCCAAATAGATGTTGCATTACACCTTTTGTATGTTTACTTATTTTTGGAAAGTGAACTGATTAAAATATTCTGCTCAAAGTTAGCTATCTATTCATAGAATGGATAGTAATGTGAATATGTACATACTATGACTATCTGTAAAATATAAAAGTGAATGTTAAACTTTCATTGCACTTGGCAGGTTTTTTCTGCTCTGACATGTGAATAATGTTTTAGGATAAAGGCTCATAGCTTGTTCAAGATCATATACTGTTCTTAAGCACAAATGAGCTGTAGTAGCTTCTTGAAGAGTTGAGATTTTGATTCGGTGATCAGAAAGTGAAGTTAAAGAATATTAATCTGAATGGCATCTCCAAATAGCCATTGATGCATGACCCCCGGTAGACAAATATGTTATTTGGAAGTGTAGTATACTCTGGCATCATATGCTGAAACTTCATCTAGCGCTAACTTCCCAATTACTAGGAATGTTTTACGCTATACTACAAAATGTGTACTGAACAAAGGAGGCATGAAGTATGTATGGAAATTCTATTTAGCAAAAAAACTTGAGTAAAAAACCAAAAGATCTTAAGCATTTATTTGGTAGTGCAGCATGCCTTAAAATGGAATGGGCCAATCCTTTCTCAATGAATGCACTGCAAAAAATATTTAAGACTCTGAAGTATTAATGTGTTTGACAAGCTGTAGGAGAATTCTAGGTTTGAACTTTTAAGATGTGTTGTCATAAACCCCCCATCAAAATGTCTTGTCAGACATTACCAATTTCACCATGAGACTGACAGATATTTCACATGCTTGTGCAATCAATATTCAGAACAAAGGAGCGATCCCAAGTTCAAAGCATCACAGGACTGCTTGTTTTGTAGCTTACTATACAAGGAAAAAAGGGACACGGGTGGCACTGTGGTCTAAACCACTGAGCCTAGGGCTTGCTGATCAGAAGGTCGGCGGTTCGAATCCCCGTGACGGGGTGAGCTCCTGCCCACCTAGCAGCTCAAAAGCATGCTGTGCAAGTAGATAAATAGGTACCGCTCCAGCGGGGAAGGTAAACGGCGTTTCCGTGCACTGCTCTGGTTCACCAGAAGTGGCTTAGTCATGCTGGCCACATGACCCGGAAGCTGTACGCCGGCTCCCTCGGCCAGTAAAGCGAGATCAGCACTGCAACCCCAGAGTCATCCGTGACTGGATCTAACGGTCAGGGGTACCTTTACCTTTATAGAAGGAAAAAGCATATTTAAACACAATTCACTAGATTTTTCTCTTCCCTTTTGTCCAGAATCTAATCAGCTTCTCTGATGAGACTATCATCTATTTTCCATGTTTTTCTGAACTTTATTGTAGTGAATTACAATATGTATGTTAAGGTACTGTGATGTTAACTGGAACTACCTGTATTTTATTTCACCCAAGCCAAATTGTGTACTGAGAAGCATATCAAACTGCATCATTTGCAAAATGTAACAAGGACTCCATGTTAAAAATATTTTTGCAAGACAGGGTCTAGGGGCATGAAGAAGAATCAGATGAGGTAAAGGTACTCTACATTCTGATTTTTGGAGACCCTTCAAAATGACCTTTTCCAAACATTCTTCACTTGCAGACTTTTGGACTTTTCTCCCCACCTAGGAAATACAGCTGTGTTAGTTTATTTTCTGAAACCATTTTCATTTGTCTTCAGAGCCCTTTTCAGGACAGACTATGAAGCAAATACTATGCTAAGAGTTGTCCTGTTACGACATTAGACTATCGTTTGTTTACTGTAAATACATTAAAATCCAATAAAGATTGGTAATGTATTTTGTTTTACAAATGCTAAAACTGCTCAGTATTCTGTCTACAGTGTAATATTCTCTCTTTCACACAAAAACAGTTATAGTTCTATCTGTTGTATAATGACTCTCTGCTCAGGCTGGATAAATTGCTTTTAATTGAACTCCGAGTTGAACTTCAATGTCAGTGAAGCGACCCAAGTCAGATCAGGGCCATTGCAGAGCCTCACATTGCTCTATTTCTATAGGCATATGAGCTTTAGAAGATGTGAGGCTGCCCAGCATGGCATAGAGAAGAGTTGGGGTTTTTTGTTGTTAAAACACAGCAGTGTTGCTTCCCTAAAGCTTGAGCGGCTAGACTTTAAAGTTGATTGAATACATAACATTTTAACACTAATTGGTAAAAAAAAACCTGCCAGTGTCCTTTGATAACAGCATATATGTCCAAATTAGTCTTCTGAAATCAATTAACCTGATGTCCTTGCTACTGTTCACCAATTTTGGTCTCAGCTTAGGATTCACAATTCAAGTAGGTATTTTATTCCATAAGTGCAACATCCCCCCCCCAATCTCTGAAGTATTTGCATTAAAGTGATTGAACATCAGTAGCATACTGCCCCAGCGGTCTCCAAAAAGAAGGTAGCTGCAACTATCCTTTTTTTAAAAAAAAAAATTTTTATTAAGTTTTCCATTTAACAATCCAATCATATTGCATTAATTATACCAATACATATCATAAAGTCCAAATATTTTGCCAAATTATTTTTGTTGGGGGTTCCCATGCTTCGAGTTCAGTAACTATTCTTGAATTAATTTTTACAAAAGATTGAAAACCACAAGAAATCAGTCAGGATTACACAGTAATGTTTACACTACTTGAAGTGGACAGGAACTTGTTTGTAGGCTATGGCTGCTTCCTTCTCAGAAAGAATGCATTGGCACAAACCACTGAATATATTACATTCAGGATTAACCTGTACTTCTATGTTATTTTCTTTTACTAAAGATTAAAAATGAAATGGAGGTGGCCAATTTCATTGTCATTTAATTTATTAATAACCCACATTTTCTTTTAGGTGAAGCCCAAAGTGGTAAATAGAAAACAGAACACAAAAATTGATGAGTCTAAAAACAAAAATAGCATATAATAAAAAAGTGAAAAGAATACAGTAACTCCATTAAGTTAATAAGAATGTACACTGGTTTTACAGCTTGATCTGATGGCGATAAATACCCGTTACTAGCCGAAAAATAATGGGTTAATATGTATCTCAGACAAAAAATATTAAGAACCCTTTATACCTTGCAACTGAATTCCTGTATTCTGTACCTTCTTCCCAGTATTGTTTCTAGGGTTTTGTCACAATATGACAATTTTCTGCTTTTAAAATGGAGCTTGCAAGGCAATGGGCAAAACTAAAACAGATTCAAAAACACATTTAAAAATAAGGGCACACAATTCAAGCAAAATTTATCCACAATAACATGTAAAATGTGCAAGATTGCAAATGCATTTAGAAACAAACATTTTCATCTGTCACTAGAAATTATAAAGTGAAGGCAGAATACGCAGGTCCCCCTTTCTGAACATAATGCAGTCCCTGGAAATAGTTTGATAGGTGAGCATTCACATAACAAGTTGGCAATTCCTACAGGAAAATTTCTAAAGTGTCCTTGACCATGAGATTTTAACCCCTAAAAGCAAATACACACCCAAGAAAACCCTCTTAACCTTACTAAAAGTATCACTACAGTTCCTCAGCCAAACAGAAAGAGGCAAACAAGGAAATAATAAATGCTCTCTCCTTAGCTATTTGTGCTGTGTAATGAGGTTTGGGTACTAATTCCTCCTGTTCAGATAAGTGAATTTTCACACAGCAAGCATTCAGAAAGTCGGACCTCCGTGTAATTTAATTACTTGATAAAGCATCACACAACATAAGTACTGCAAAATAAAGGTTCACCAGTTTAGATCTTGTTACAGTAAATGAAAGAATGCAGAGGAAAACCATTTCAGGCGGCCCCAGTGAAGAGCAAAAACCTGTAAGGCCCAGTGCTTTAGAAAAAGATCAAATAACTTCAGTGGATTTTTCCTCTGCGCTGTAGTCTGAGTAAGGGCCGACGTAGTCTGTACCAGCTGAAGTACTCAAACAATCTTCAAGGTCACCTTATTCCAGAATGGATACAGTAACCTAAGTGAGAGGATATTGCATGAATGATGGAAGCAAGTACCCAATCAGCAAAGAAAGGGCTGGATTCAAGTACTTGTTTCCATTGGTAGATGCCGGCACAAAGACTCGCAAGCAGCAGAACAAAGTTTTCCCTGCTCTCCTCCATCAAATCTACTCTGGAGGGTCAGGAGAACACCCAGAACAAACAGCATGCAAGTGGAGGAAAGGGGAGATGGTTGTCAGGCAAGCAGAAACACTTGTGCTGGTGGAACAATCTCCTACCACTAACATGAATTCCACCCCAAAACTCCATTAGCCAAAGCCCATGGAAAGAGCTTATGTACATTAAGCAGCAAAGGGGAGTATCAATTGGCACCTCCAGATTGTCTTTCTGCTCTTTCAGCAACCAAGACAGGTAAAATTGCTAACCTCATTCCATCAATATAAATTATACAATTCAAATTCACTTTACTATTGCAGTCAATTGCTATAAATACTGCCACGGGCTTTTTAGAAACCACACACATACACACTCAGACTAAATTAGTGCACCCTTATGTGTTTGCAAGGTTGTTAAAAAGCCTGTGGCGGGTAGGGGGGACCCTTCACAGTAATTTGACAAGTGTTCAAATACATCCATAATCAAGGCACAGCATATGGCATGTCCTCTTAATGCTTTTACTGCTGGTTTCTAGTTCACAGTTTCACACATGGATAGGGTGTGTGTGTGTTTTGCAACTAACTGTTCTTAAACAGAGGGCATTAATAATGTAGTGAAAGTCCACAAGTTGATGGTGAGGTTTAGCATCAGTACATGAGAGTTGAAGGCACTTAATCATCTTGTCATCTATGTTCTTCCACGGTCAACTCTTGATTTTGATCAGTCAAATTGTCTGTCACAGTTTCTCTTTGTTCAGAGATTTCTGACACACTGTCCCAGTGGTCTTCTCCAGCACAGTTCTGAAATTCTTCAACCACAGTCATGTGAAGATTTTGTAAATCCTGGAAAAAAGCAGCATTAGATTGTTAGAATCTAGTAATTCTATTCTGCTGGTTTAGTTCTGCCCTAATGTATATGGTTTGCTATTATAGCTGCCCACATACAGAAAGGCAAATTTCAGAACTCTTGCTTTCAGGCAAATTCTACTGAAGTCAATTTCATCTAATGTCATGTAAACACATCTTCATTTGGTTGGATTAATAAACCAAGAGAGTGACTTTTTGGAGTTCAAACTTCAAATTAACTAGTACGTTTCATGGCATGATATCTACTAATTCAACTTGGGTTTTGCAGCCTCTCCACTGCTCCAAATTCCAGCTGGTTTAGAATCATAGAGTTGGAAGAGACCACAAGGGCCATCGAGTCCAACCCCCTGCCAAGCAGGAAACACCATCATAGCACTCCTGACATATGGTTGTCAAGCCTCTGCTTAAAGACCTCCAAAGAAGGAGACTCCACCACACTCCTTGGCAGCAAATTCCACTGTCGAACAGCTCTTACTTTATTTTGCTGTTACGTAATATTTTGATAACTTCAAGGCTGGCATTTTCAATATCTATGAAAAGCATTTCTTCAAATATCTGAAAGTTATCTCACTACATCAAAACAAAAATATTTACTGTAAGACAGATTAGTACAAATGCAAATATTCACTCACAATACTAAAGAGGTGGCTGCAGTGATAAAAAGCAAAATTTAGCGGTATAATTAAGTTGTAGCGCTTCAGATCATGGTATGTTCCAATGTTACTATTTCCCCTAATTCAGCAAGCTGCTAAATAAATATTAACATAAACCTATATCCATTCAGGTATCTCCAACTGGGCAAACAGTGGTATCCAAATGGCCAAATCAAGTGTCTGCAAATTTGCTCACTAAGGAGGTGCCACAGTGGAGATAGCCAAGACTCAGACATCCTAAGCTTAAATCTTGAAACTGCAGCAGGAGAAGTGAAGGGCACACCCACAATTCCAAGCTGTGGAAAAGGGTTGAAACTCATCCATTATCCCCATGCATTTTAGAGGTGACTGAACAGAAGATGGACAAGCCCCAGCCTTCACAAGCTTGAAGAGTTGGGGGAAGGTGCAGGGCTCAAAGGTGCTCTAAGCATTTTCAAGTACAAGAGCAGCCAAAATGCAGGGACTACAGAAAATGACCCTGTTTTTAAAAAGCACATGCAGATATTCTGCTAATCAGCTGCTTGGGTGGGGAGTAGAAGAGGTGGATTCATTCCTACCAAGCAGCTGATCAACAGAATTTCAGCTCTCTTGTTTTTTAAAAGGAGTAGCTTGTGCTGAAGCAGCCAGGAGTATTTAATACAAACAGGCAAAAGATGTAATGAGGTATCCAAAATGTAATTAGGGTAATTAAGATTTTCTCCTGCCAAGCACCCTCCACAAAAAATTCAATGTCCTCAAAAATCTGTAGGTTACATCTAATCCTATAATTTATTCAGGTTTTATATATGAGCTCCAATCCCTTCTCTAGTCATACTTCCCAAGGGTAGAAGCAGGCCTAAACCCATTCTGTTCTCCACTTGATACATTGCTCTTAGCCTCTTTGCCAGACCTAGCCCTAGCCCCAAAGTATCAGCATCCTATATGCCTTGAGATATAAGTAAGGAACAACTCACTTGCCACTTCCGAGCCCTGGCTGAAAGCGGAAAATGCATTACAAACATATTGCCTCTTTCTCACTACTCTCAAGCTGCTTCCAGAAGGAAAATCAATTGATCTCTGCACTCTCCCCCATTTATTTTTTCATACCTAACATTCCCCACCTAATTTCCCAAAGAAACGCAAGGCGGCTATAAAATCAGATAACAGTATAAAAACAAAATAACCATAATCCCATCCCTGCCATGGGATCCACATCAGCCCTCTGGTCTCTCTCTAGGCCACACCCCTTCCTGGCTCAGCTCCGCACCCTCTTCAAGCACATAGTTGCAGTACTGGCAGCCGTAACTGTGTGTGTGTTTAATAAATACCTCTCCCGACTGATAAGCACCAGGAAGGCAGAAATAAGTTTGATCTATTCCTGAAACATTTTCACTGGGTGTTAAACGAGCAAGCTTAAACCACCCTTAGGCTTCTTTTTCACTGAGTTGGTAAATCTATCTGGATTATGCTACCTTTATGCAACAAGTGGAGGCTCACATAATGGAGTGTTCTTCCATATATATATCAAAATGGAAATAATAATAATAATAATAATAATAATAATAATAATAATAATAATAATAATAATTTTTTATGTGTCACCCATCAGACTGGGTTGCCCCAGCCACTCTGGGCAGCTTCCAACAAAGTATTAAAACACAAAAAACCTCAAACATTAAAATCCTCCCTGTACAGGGCTGCCTTCAGAGGTCTTCTAAAAATAGTAACAAGCTCATCTATGTCAATTCTACTCCACCCCAGACTACCTTCTCTCTTTGAGAGAAATGGATCTGTCCATCTTTGTAACTTCCAACATTACACAACTGACGTTCATCAAGCCAACACTAATACTTCAAGTTCTGGAAATCCTAGCCTTCAAAAAACTACTGATGAAGTACATTATTTACTGGTAAAAAAAGAGAACCCACCAGGAATTTTGAACCAAGAGTTTTAAACCACTGTAACTCAGCAATTGTTCACATGGTTTCCCTGAAACACGGACAGCTTAACTTCATCAAGAAGGTTCTCCACAACAGACTAAATTATATCTTTTTTATAAGGGATATAGTCTTTTGCTTTATAATGGGGAAAATACTAAAAAGTGGGTAACTCCTCAACTATACAGCACTTTCCATGGTTGTACAACAACTTGCAAAAGTGCCAAAGGGCACAGAATGCTAAATGACCACATACAGGAAAAGAAAGGAAATATGTGGGAGGAATGCAAAGGAATTGGGGACTGGAATCCTGAACAGAAGCACTTCATACTACACTATTTTATTGGGGAGCCCAACCACCAACTTTCTAAACTCTATGTAGGCTATCCACTTTATTTCACCCTATTAATCTCTACAGCAGCAGAAACCTACACAAGGAAAGACTTGTAAATAAACACGAAATCTGAGATGTTCTGCTGGGCCAAACCCAAGAATTATATTCATAATTGCATTATATAGCTGGCTAACTTCTGAGGTCATTGAAAAACTACCCAGTGAAATGTTAACTGAAGTTTCCATCTAGTCAGGAAGGAACTGAGAAAGAGAAGTTGAATGATGTAGGTTGTGTGAAGAAATACTGGAACTGCTCAAACACTTAGTTGACTCTTTGACTAACCAAGGCTTTCCAGATATTGGGAGACAACAACTCCCATAATCCCTGACCACTAGCTATGCTTGCTGAGGCTGATGGGAGTTGGAGTCCAACATTTGGAGGGCCACAGGTTAGCCAGTCTGGCTCTAAACCTATGCCACTACAGATTAACCACACTGGTTTTAAAATCAGCGGAAATCCCAGTACACATACCTCTTTGAAGTGGGATGGAATTGTTAGAGGTGGCTTCCAAAGTGCTTTGATTACACTTCTATATCTCTGAATTAACATTATGCACGCAACTATTCCAATGAGTATAAACATTGCAAATCCAAATATCAGTACGACACGCAGAATTCTCGTTGACTCTGGAGGAAAAAACAATTATTACTAATTTTATCTCAAGAATTATAGATGAAACAATTTCTCAATCAGAATGTTCACAATATTGGGAAAACAGCACTGACCACAAAGACAGCTTCTGTGAGGGAAATGAAATGTGAGTTTATCTAGATAAACTCCACAGAGACCCCAAACTGCATGCAGTACTTCCTGTCTGTGCTGTTGACAGAAAAAGGTGGGCTGGTGGGCAGAAAAGTCCATAGACAAGTTTGTTAAAGGCAAGTGGTGGTGGGGGGTAGTATACAGCATAATAAGCAGAGAAAACCCCAATGGAAAAAAATCTCTGGGGTGGGGGAGAAAACGAGGCGCAGTATACCAACAACAGGAGAACAGAAAGACGAGTGAGCTTTGGAGGTAGAGAACTACAAGGCTGGGAGCCAGGGGACTTTTTGATATGCATGGCAGAATTTCACATTCTCAGTTGAACTAAGCAGTCCCTAGTAGTTTATATTTGGAGAAAGGGAGCAATGAATGTTAGATCATGACATTTGTACCAAAAAAAAAGAACTGCTTCCTTCAGTTAGGGTTAGAACTACGATTTACACCACTATCCTGAACACATTGCACAGTGTCCAACTGAACATTTCCACTAGCGCAAGGAATTTGAAGTGTGCAGTGGAACTTCTCCGCCCTTGCCATTCCTTGTACAACCTCTACATCTGTCATGGACTCTAACTCTTCAGAGAATACTTAGAGGTAGCACTGGAAGAGGAGAGGAGAGGACAGGGAAGTTCAACTGCAAAGCTTCAAGTCCTTAGGCTAGTGTAACTGTTTAGTTGGATACTGCCCATTATATAGTCCATGTGTTGGTAACCTCAAGGTTGGATACTGTAACATTCAGTATGGGGCTGCCCTTGGATCTGGTTTGGAAGCTCCAGCTGGTGCAGAATGCGACAGCCAGACTGCTGATGGAGGCCAAGAACATGTTTCACCACTGTTAAAACAGCTGCACTCACTGCCCATCTACTACCAAGCCAAGTTTAAGGTCCTTATATTAGGTACAAGGTACTTCAGGGACGGATCCCTTATATCCCAGCTTGATTATGGAGATCAATGGCAGGTGTGTCATTGATCATTCCTCAAATGGCTAAGGCCCACCTGTCAACAAAAAGAAACTGAACCTTTAGTGTCCTCAACTCAGCCCTGTGGAATATTCTGCCAAGAGAGATTCAGAAGGCACCTACTAAAACTTTTTAATGCCTTCAGAAAACTTTTCTATTTCACCAAAGATTTTTAAGAATACTGTACAATTTCCCACAATAGTTAATACATCTCTGGTTTTAATTATTACTACGTTTATGGTTTTCATTGCATGGTTTTCTGTATTATGGTAAACCACTTTGATATTTTTCTATGAGGTAGCGGGATATAAATATTTTTAGAAATGAAATAAATAGAAGACTATCAGCAAATTCAATGGAACATGTTGAAGCAATCACTGCTTCCAGCTTCATCCTGTGCATAACCAAAGAGTATTTCAGCATAGCAGTGTACAAAGGCTGAAAACCTAAAAACCAGTAAGGAAAGAGGGACCACCAATGCACAGAGTATAACGTACAAGCCACTTAGGACAGCAAGTCTGCTCTTGAAGCCTAGACATTTGTTAAAATGGAAGCACATCAATGAGTTATTTACTAATTAACAGCTACATTTAGTAGCATGTTTATACATTTGGGGAACACTACTCTCAAGCATAACATTGCAGACCTGCTGCACAGGTAAGGGAAGCAGCAACCTTGTTTTGCCTCATAGTCCATAGGAACCTACATTGCAACAGTCTCTTTGTGAAGCTTTAAGTAATATATAATCTGGTAGGAGCAGAAAAAATTAATATGTGAGATACTTTGAACAGCAGCATATTTTCTAGCCATCACATTTGGAAAGGGAGCAAAAAAGCAGATGTAGCAATTAGAAATACTTAGATTTTTTTTTACACATTTCCTATATAAGGAAGTAGAGAATGTGTGAAAACAGCATGAAGATAATCATGTCCAATAATTGCTAACATCTGTTTTGCTGAGTATATATGTGTTAGGAAGATGAAGATGACTGTAGGTTCTGGAGCAGGGATAGCTAACCCTCAAACCCCTCAAGCAAATTATTTCTCACACACTGCAAAGATCCCACCAATTTGGGTGCTGGTTGTGGGGGGAGTTAAAATAGAGGCAGCTCAGTGCTCTGATGAAGATGCAACTCGCCCCCCTCCATGGTCATCAGCTTGATCATTTGATGAGGGGAGGGGAAGCAATAACCCCCTTTTGCACGGATCAGGCAGTCTGCGCCTGTGTATGTGTGGGGAAGCTACATCCACCAGTAGCATGCACCCACCACAGAACTGACCAAGAGTGGATATGACCCTTGAGGCAAAAAAGCACTGTGTACATACAGCAACATAGATATGTTCTGTCTTCAAACATGGAAATCTGTTTCACACATTTTTTTAAAATCTTACACAGAACAAGACAGCAGAAATGACCCTTAACACATTTCTCAACCCTGATCTCTTTACAAAATATTTGGCATACAGAATTTCCAATTCTGTAAAAAAAGAAAATAAAAGAAAGAAAATAAATCAGAAGTTTAATGAAAACATGCTCAGTGTGAACATTTTATTCCAAGTGCAGAGCCCAAGGCTTTCTGAAAACTCAGTGCTGCACACCTACAGCTATATTTATTGATTTTATATTTGTTGCCAATGTAGCTGCTCAATGAAGTCATTTAGGTGCCCAAAACTCCTCCGTAATACATTAATTGAAACAATTTTAGCATTAGGAAATAAGTAGCCAAAGTGACCTCACATCTTAAGTCCACATCAGTTTCATGACACAGAAATAACTATTGCTTATGAAGAAAATACACACCAATTGTAGTTTCTTTGCACTTGATTTCACTTTTTTGGCATGTTAGGATTACATGTGGAATCGATGCTGTTACTTGAAAGCAATATACACTCCATTCCTTCAGATTCTTGAATGTTTCCCTCCTATTCTTGCTCAAAACTCTCAGCTGTGCAGATGGGAAGATGGAAAAAGTAAGCCGGTATTATATAGCAATAATAAACAAATTGACTTTACATCTATTTCATACAAGCTGCATAGTTTAGATCTTAGTAGAATGTGGAGATATGTTTTAGTTTGCATGTACATTCCACAAGCCATTCTCCAAAATAGTTTTACTCTGATTCCACTAAAAACTAGACGAAAGTCACCAGGATTTCCTTGGACTGCTGAAACTTATGCTTCATAATATGTTAAAACCACCACAGAGATCTAATGGCATGTTTGACTATGTTGCAAAGTTGGCATTTCTTATCCCAAACTTTTACAGTGTAGCTGCTGCCCCCCCCAAAAAAAAAAAACATGGTGATCAAATTTCTGCCCATCTCACCCAAGTGATTGTCATCTGTCCTTCACTAGCTGCTCAGATATTTTTGCACTTTAGAAATGATACAAACAATACGCAGATGATCAAAATGTACCTGAACATCTGCAGCAGAAATGAAGAAAATATAGGTGCATTCCAGAAGCCTTCCAAGTAAACAATAAAATTTGCAAAACACTATTTTCAGAAAATTCCTACTGAAATATCCCATCCCATTCTTACTAGAATTGATTGATAGCAGGCTGAAATATCCCTTTAGATGTAGCTCTCTCTCTCCCTAAAGTGTGTACGTATTCACATTCAAATCCATACCCATCCCTATATCATAAATATATGCTACTAGTTTTTTTTAAGTCTTTCAACTTTTCTGGGAATTACTGGTTTGTTGAGCAAAGGCAAGTACTCACTTTTTCACTTGCTGATTCCTCCCAGTATTCAATTAAATATTCAAAATATTCAGTTTTATTTTCTGCATGCTCAAAGGGAGGCAAGAAGCTTATATGAATCATGGTACCTTCTGAGCTTACATTGATTGCTCTTGGAGGTCCTAAAATAGCTGAAATGGGTAAATGCAAACAAGTATAAGTTAAGTCACATTTTCTACTAATTGTGATCAAACATAATCCACTCTGAAGTCTCACATGGATTCTGGGATGGACTTGTGCTGGGTATACCAACTACAGCGGAACCTCGGGTTACATACCGTCCCCTTTGTGAATCCTTCAGGATACACACACGGCAAACCCGGAAATAGCGGAAAGGTTTCCACGATCCACGCATGTGCAGAAGTGGGCTACCGCCACGTGCACCTGCACAGGTCAGGCACCTCTGGATATGAATGTTTAGGGGTAAGAACGGACTCCTGGAACAAATTAAATTCATATCCAGAGGTACCACTGTAGTTCATTTCAATGATGGCAGCAGATCTGCATTCACAAAGGAGTGCACAGCTGCAACATTTCTTGCTACTGTCATTTAAATAAGTGGAGCAGCCTTTGCAGGAGTGGAATATCTTGGTTGTCTCTGATACCTTTCAAGAAACCTCTGGAAAAAAATCTCATGAACCCGGGAGAAGTGATGATGGCAAAAGCAGTAGTGGGAGCAGAAATCAGATTGCCTATCCATGCACCCAAGAATTCACCTTCCTATAGAACAGAAGGGGAGAATTTCTTGCCCCTCAGATGTTGCTGAACTACAACTTCCATCAATCCTAGCAAGCATGGATAATGGGAGTTGCAGTTCCCCAACATCTGGAGGTGCAAAGGTTCCCTACACCTGCTGTAGAATTTGGTAGGGAATGTGATATGACAGGAATTCTTAAAACATCTGTACAAATTAATCTTATTACATGTGTTGGGAATATTTCATTCTGGCAAATGATAAAAGTTCTCATTTGTTACTACCACTCAGCAACATCCGTGGAACACTGGTCTGGTTCATGTCATGCTAAACCAAACCATGACAGAGCACAAATGCACAAGCATGTGGGAACCAGGAGCGGCGATCATGACTGCTTTGCTGCTGCTCCCTGGTTGTTCTACTACTGTGCTGCACTAAGCAATGGCTTGCTTAGCATATCATCCAAATCAAGACTCCTGGTTAAGGTTTCCCAGATAAGCCATAAGATATAAACCACAGGACAAACCTTGGTTTCAGCTCCTGGCTACTCTGAAGAAAACTAAACCACAATCCTGATTTCAGACAATATACTGAGTGGTATTCAGTTTAGACCAATTGAAATTAATGGGCCCAAGTTACATCATGTTCAATGTGTATACTCTGAGTAAAACAAAGTTGACCACTTCACACTAAGCCACACCATGGCTTACAGCAGTACCAAGGAGGAGCACAATAGGTGTGTTCTCCTCTCCAGGAGTCCACACAATTGCACTAAACCAAAGCTTTGCATGGTGTGTGAACCAGGCCGTTGTCTGCATTCTTTCTTGCACTGAGAAAGGGAATCGGACAACACAGTTGTACAAGCAAAAAATGACAGAAGGCAACCCTAATCTAGTAGGGTTATTGTAGCACCAGCAAGGTTATGATGACTGAAATATAAGATGTTCATAAACACATTTCTCAAGGAGTAGCAACATTGTTTTTTCTGCATCAGACTAAAGTCTTGTGGCATTTTAAATACTTAAAGATGCCATGATACCCGTGGCTGTTATTTTTTTTCCAGAATATCATTTTGTGGAAGAGAAATATTTCTCCCCCAGAGGTACTGAATAAAATACAGTAGATGAAAATATAAAGAAACATACTGTCTTCCCGTGCTCGAAAGGGCTTAGTTTCAGTCCAGGCAGATTTTAATTCCCCTTGTTCAGCCCTAACATGTAAAATGATGCAGTCATGATTCCTCTCATGATTGAAATTACATTCAGGTTTTGTAATATCTTTGCAATTCACTTTCTTCCATACTTTTTCTTCTGATGCTCTGCAAAAAAATACGAAGAACACACCATTATTTGAACTCCTTATTGTTGCATTTGGGTATGATCAATTTAAAACTTCCTTTGAAATATCTAGTTGAATCTTGAAATACCAGTTTATACATTCTACATTAGTGGTAAAGAAATACCTTGCTCCTTGGCGATGCACAAGTGTTGAAAAACCAAACAACGCTAAGGCAATAGCTATGACAGGGCTCACAAAGCCACCCTGTGCCCTGTAGTTCCATAAAATCACACAGTATAAGACATCTCTGCCTCAAAATGAAAAGGGGTTACATTACCATACATGAATCAGTTATGCATAGTGACAGAAAAAAATTGCCCATTTTGAGAAAAAGAACTGTCCATAATATGGCTTCATGTGATCTTACCATGAAAGGTGAGCAGAGAAGCCACACTTCTTTCCCTGTCCTCTTATCTCCCATTTACATCAAATACCACTTTACAGGTACAAATAAGGGCTATTTTAGTTTAACACCTGCCACTTCCCCAGACAAGCAGCCAGGTAAGTATAAACATGACTGAAACCTCAATCTGGAACTTTTACTGGAAGTAAGCCTCTTTAAAATTCACTGGGAACTATTTCTAAATGTTTGAAACAACAATGCCAAATTCAAATTTGATTAACTGTTGCTTACAACTATGTACCGTATTTTTCCATGTATAAGATGCCCCCTATTTTTTTGAGCCCAAAATTAAGAAATAAATATTTTTAAGTATTCCGTGTATAAGACGACCCCCAATTTTAAACTTTAAAAATTTGGGAAGAATATACACAGAAAAATACAGTGATTACCCATTCTCAAGAGCAACCACCCTAACAGGCAGTCCAGTCCTATACCCAGAAGTCCCTCTTTGATCAACAGCACTTACTCCCAAGAATGGACTGGATTCAAGCTTCAGTTAAGCAATCAATTTACAACAAGGTTTTACAACAGGCATGTGCCATCTTAATACATAGTACATTTCATGTGTTAAAAATCTTCACATGATTACAGTGGTACCCCGGGTTAAGAACTTAATTCGTTCCAGAGGTCTGTGCTTAACCTGAAACTGTTCTTAGCCTGAAGCACCACTTTAGCTAATGGGGCCTCCTGCTGCTGTCACGCCGTGGCCGCGTGATTTCTGTTCTCATCCTGAAGCAAAGTTCTTAACCCGAGGTACCTATTTCTGGGTTAGCGGAGTCTGTAACCTGAAGTGCCTGTAACCTGAAGCGCCTGTAACCCGAAGTACAACTGTAGTCAGAAAGAAGAAATGAGGAGTTCAATGGGGCTTATCTTATTGAGTAATTCTATACATAACCACTCAAGAGCAAGAACATTCTTGTTCAGACAAGCCTACCCAGAAGCTTAGAAAGTTGGGGTAATTTTAATCTGTTTTATTATTTTAACTTTGTATATTTTAAAGTAGGATAGAAATTTTCCTTGATTTTAGTGTTTTATCTTATGTAAACCACTTTACAAGTTTTTTTGTAAAGTTGTTGGTTTTTTTACAATCAAGAGGTGTATAAATTTTATGAAATAAACTTTTATGAAATAAATAAATACAATGAAACTCTACTTGGCAGCAAGTACTATGGTTTCCAGTGGAATCTCTTTGCAAAGCCTGAAACAGAAGCACAATTCAATTCAAACTGCATTAGGAAAATTAGAGCAGAAGGGGACAACTAGGACTAAAATAAAGTACAAATTATGACTTGTCTTAGGATATGAACTTTTAATTTAAAGAACACTTGCACATTTCCATTTCTTTAATTCAACCACCACTCTAATTTCCATTATTTCCAACACAATTTGCTAAAATAAACTTCAGTAAATATGTTTAAACAGTAAAACCCAATTTTGTATACAAATATATACAGATCTTACAAAAGCAAACACTATATACCATAGAATGCAATTTTGGAGGTATACAAGAACCATTTACTTACATGCGTGTTTTAAATCTCCATTCAACACTATAAGTCACTGAACCATTGATCGTTGTAACTGGAGACCATTTCAATACATTATTGAAATTATATGACTGAATTGTCACATTCTCTGGCGCAGATAAGGAGAAAGATTCTACAAAGACATTAACAACAGAGTATTAATACACATTAACAAAAATACAGGTTTAATGTAGATTCCTCCAAAATTCAGGGCAAATAAAAATACTAATAGTGGCAGTAGTGAGTTGGGCCCTGATGCTGGTGCAGGTAGAATATGAATAGGTATAATCATAGCTAAGCTAAACTGCAAGTGACCATGACAATGGAATTTGGTGTGGCACACAATAAAGTTTGGCCTGGACCTTTATGGACAGACCATCTAGTTTAAGTACTGCACAGAGGCAGCATACAGGTTCACTTCCCTTTTGGTCAGGCATTATTGGTTCAAAATGTTCAAATTACCATACAATCTTACAGCTAAGGGATGAAGAACCTGTAGATGAAGAATCCAAAGGTTGCTGGACTCTAACTCCCATCATCCCTGAACATTTGCCATACTGGCAGGGATGATAGGGTCAGAGTCAAACAACATCTTGAGGGCCTCCGGTTCCCAATCCCAATCTAGATTATCAGGGTAGCATATGCGGGGTTTCCTCCCAGGAACTGACCAGACCCAGTTTTAACTTCAGAGATGGAACTCTAGAAGGCTTCTTCTGATTCAGAAGGTGAGAAGTCATTAATTTAACACTGCAGTAACTAGTTAATTTATATTTGCACATAATTTCTCTTCTCTGAATTGAAATGGGGAAATGAACACACCAGAGCTTGGTCACTGGTCTTTGTTTTATACTGCCAAACAAATAAGAGAGAATACTTGCTAGTACAAGGGAGCACCCCTATTTTTTGTCTTCTATTGCTATAAAACCTAAAAAGATACACCAGAGACAAAAATGAAATAAAAAGGGTGTTGAAGTCAGAAATTCCAAACAATTTTCAGTGCATAAGTAGTCACACAGTAAGGGGAGGGGAGTTGGTGAATGCCACAATGTCTTAAGAGACTTACTGCTTTTGGTTTTCACCCGGCTACAATATTTCAGAGCTACAGACAACACTTTCAGAAATAACAGGGAAATAGAAAAGTGACAAAGCATATTAGCAAACAAAACTAAAAAGGAAGGTGAAACAAATTCACTAGATCCAATTTTTCATCTATCAGTTCTGAAAAGGAAGGGGCCCATGGCACCCTAAATCTAATTTATAATGGCTTGAGTTTTTATAAATGCTCAATACACTGCTTGCTTCATCAGATTAGTTATAAGAAAATAATGTTGAAATAACTAATTCAAGTAGTCTGGATCACCTGGTCCAGTTTAAAAGCTAGGTGCATAGTTTATGAAGAACATCCATCCCACCATGCTATTAACTGAACAGCAACTGAAGTAGTTCCAGATTTGTGGTGGGAATTCCTGTGTGTCACCCAAGTAGCTTGGGGGCAATCATTCTTAGCAAAATTAATTGCAAAAAATCAGCTTGTATTAACATAACCAAAGCAGCTTTCCTCCCTCACTCCTAATCCCCTTCAAAAGGAAAACATCACAATACCCTTCTATTAGACAAATCAGTAAGTAAACTAGTCTACCCAAAAGAGGGTGGAATGGGACATTTCTTCTTTCTGATTATTATTCTTTCATACCCCTCCAAAAGAATCTCTCCAGACGGGGTGATTGTGCAGCAAAATGGTTAATGTGCTTCAGTGTGGGCCAGTGTGAAGTGATGAAAACTGGGGCAAAAATTTCACCTAAAGAGGTCTAAACTGGTGATGTCTGACAAGGAACAAGTTCTTGTGGTGAGAGTGGATGCCTCAATGAAGATGTTGACAGTGTGTGACTGCTGTGAAAAAGGCAAACAACATACTAGAGATTTAGAAAAGTGAGTGGAAATAGAATTGCCAATAGCATAATACAATTATATAAATCTATATAAGTCTGTACAATTCTGATTGCCTCAACTCAAAATAATATAGAGCTGAAAAGGATTCAGAAAAATGCAACCAACAATATCAGTAATTTATCTATATGATATTGTTTGAAGATAATAAATTATTGTGTGGGTCTAGCTGTTACTGTATTTATGATGACTATAAAGTCTACATTTTCTAATTAGTAAAATATTTTTGTTGCAGTATATTGCAAACATGGCCCTGTCCTCTTATCTCATGCTCAAGTGTACGCCTTTCAAAGTTTGCAGGCACTGAAGAAGGCTATGCAGTTGAAACGCTTCTGGCATATGTGTGTGCTAGAAGACCGTTGTCTTATATAATCTGCATGGCTTTTTCAATTTACTAAAATATCATATTTTAGTATATCGTACGTTTATTGAACAGCTGGCTATTAGTTTGTCCATACAAATTTAATTTCAAGTGGCTCTTTAAGTTGTAGATTGCATTTTAATTACTGACTACATTGTCTTTTTGTTTGCATGTAGTAGCATTGATCAGGAAACACCTACTCTGGTTTGTATCTGTTTAAAAGATTGGGCAAATTAATGAAAGATACTGTAAGGCCATCAATGGCTGCTAGCCACTGTTCTACTTCCACGGGTAGAGGCAGTATGCCTCTGGAGACCAGTTGCTGGGAAGGGTGCTCTTACTCTCACGTTTTGCTTGCAGGCTTTCCATAGACCCCCGAAGAACAGGGTGCTGCACTAGGTGGGCATCACTCCAAAGTCCAGAGCTCAATCTACTGGCCTAGAAACCCCTGCTCCATACCAGGCCACTGTATGCCACTTCTCAGCCCCAGGACACAAACACCACACAATCCTAATCAACACTGTTTTCATCTTGGCATTCATACACAATACCCCAGAATCACATCAGTATGCAGCAGCAGAATACAGTGGTACCTCGGGTTAAGTACTTAATTCGTTCCGGAGGTCCGTTCTTAACCTGAAACTGTTCTTAACCTGAAGCACCACTTTAGCTAATGGGGCCTCCTGCTGCTGCCGCGCCACCGGAGCACGATTTCTGTTCTCATCCTGAAGCAAAGTTCTTAACCCGAGGTACTATTTCTGGGTTAGCGGAGTCTGTAACCTGAAGCGTATGTAACCCGAGTTACCACTATCAACAGCAGCAAAGCCCCCCCCCTATTTTGCACCCTCAATTGTTATAGCCTTGTGCATACACCTCCCACTCCCACATATCAGACATGCAAAAGTGCATCCTTAAGTGCGCAAGGGAAATTCTAGTCCCAACATCTCCAGGGATGAGTCCTGGGAACCATTTCCAAGGACACGGCTCCAACGTCAAACCTAAGACACGCGAGCCTTCTGAGCATACTGAGAGCACAAGTTCTTCCACACTAGATTGACCACACTTGGAGCCCCCCTTGTGCTTTTAACAACGGTACAGAAAAGTACAGCAGGCGCGGGGGGGGGGGGTTCCACGACTGTATCTCTATGCCAGGGAAATCCTACCAAAACACCCGAAACACCAAGGAACCCTGGAAGAGACGGCAACTCAAATCTGAAGGACCGTAAGAAGAGCCTGATGGATCTAGCCCAGCATCCTGTTCTCACAGGGACCAACTAGATGCCTGTGGGAAACCAGGATTTGGGCACAAGAGCCCGCTCCCCTCCTGGGGTTTCCAGCAACTAGTACATTCAGAAGCACGTCGAGGCAAAGCACAGCCGTCAACTTCGCGAGAACGTGTGTAGTCCTCTTTTTTAAAAAGCCCTCCAAGTTCGCGGCCACCACCGCCTCCTGGGGAAGCGAGTTCCTGAGTGAACCCAAAGCCACCCACCTCTTACCGGGGAAGGAAGCTAGAGGAGGAAGAGGGGGGCGCGGGGAGACGGGGGTCTTTTTTCCACTTCGCCGCCACTGGCCCTGCGAGTTACCTTTGCCCCTCTCCCCCCCCCCGCGCTCGTTTCGCCCTTCTCGGCGGCGGACGGGTCTCACCTGGGGCGGCCACGCCGAGCAGCGGCCTCGCTAGGCAAAGGAGCACCCACAGGGCGCCCAGGGGCTGCATAGCAGCAGCTGAGCTCCGGCCTCGCCTGGAGTCTCGCTCTCTCGCTCTCTCTCTCTCAGGCGCCCCCTGACTGGGGGAAGAGCCCCGCTCTCGCCTCACCCGCCATTCACGCTCTCGCCTCCTCTGACCAGACGCTGACGCCGCCCCGCCCTTTCGCCTTCTGCTTGGCCTGCACGCCTCCCAGCGAAGGCCGGCCTCTTCCCGGACTTGCCTCGGAGGTTGGGGCGGGCCGCCGCCGCGGGGCCTGCTCCGGCAGCTCCCTCGCACGCGAAACAAGCTGCACGCCCTCAGAAGGAGGAAGAAGAGGAGCCGGCCGCGGCCTGGACGTAGTAGCAGCGCCGGCCTCCGCGTTTGCTATTAGGCTGGGGGGGTCTCGGGCAGAACCATAAAGGGGAGGAAAACAGCCCTTGGGGGGGCCCCGCTGGCTCTCCGCTCTGAACTGGATTGGGACAGGCAGGCAGCTCTTCCAAGGGGACGAGGCCTTTAAATACAGAACCCGTCTCTGAAAAGGAGCGCACATTGCCTTTTGGTCAGCTGCTTTGAAGGATGGTTCTGTAAACAGAAAAGTAGGCTATAAATGCAGGGGCAACAAGGTCAGAGGTCACTTGCCTGGTGGCTCAATTACCTCTTGGAGCCACAGCATTTTAGGAGTTGCTACTGCCACAGTGGAAAAGGTGCCCCCTGGAAGGTTTGAAGCCCCTGGAGTGGGGGGGGGGCAGAAGAGGAAAGGGATCAAGGAGGAGGAAGTTGGGTCTCACCAAAGGAGACACACACACCCCAGCAGTAAAAGTTGCTATGAGCACAGGAATTCAGTGATACCAAGGTCCGTCTGGCGGGGAAAGTTATAGGACACATCCCTGCATTGTAGGGGGATGGTCTAGAATAGATGACCCTTGGAGTCATATATCGAGTCATGCCATGCTTTATGATTTCTGTGTACACATAAAACCATGACATGACTCACAAAAAAATGGGACACTAGAGGGGTAAAAGTCCTAAACAGTCTACAGGTGGATGCCAGCAACCACCATACAGTGTAAAAATTATATTGTTCTTTTCTCTCCCCCTGCCACTTTCAGTTTTTGCAACAACTTTTCCGTTATGGCTGTTTGCCGGATTATATTATATCAATGATCAATATTCATTAATTGCAAGGTTTTCCAAGTTCTGGCTATTACCATTCTAGCTGCTGTTCATAAATGTGCTTTTAATTTCTGACTTCCTAATTGGCCCATATCTGAAGTATGTAAATTAAGTAAGGGTGAAGCCAGGGATGATTCAGATGTAATAGACATAGAACTGGCATCGTGCCCCGAATCTCTTGATGACTGCTCCCAGTAGCTTCATATTTTAGCATAAGGGGGGTAAAACTGTGGTCCACCGCATCTCACAGCACAACTACCAGAGGAGCTGAAACATACGATAATCTGCCAACACTATTCAGTAAACCACAGTACCACCAACTTCCAATTCTCTTTTTCCAGTTTATTAATATTACATTTAAAAACATTAACATTTCATTTCCTTCAACAGCCCATCTGGCCCTTGTCTGCCAGAGGAGGGAGAAGACACTTCTTGACTTGGTAGCAGGCCAGGCAGGCAGGAGGACTAGGGGGAGTATGTGTGCATGCAGACATGTGAAGCATGGCGCTAGAAGTCCCAGCAGCATCCCGGGGATCTTTCCCTTAGTCCATCTGTTCTGCTCCCTCCTTCCCATTGTTTCTTTTCTTCCTACCAGAGGCAGAGATGACCAACAACTTGGGTGAATTCAAAAGAGGCTTAGAAAAATTCATGGGGAAAAAGGCTATCAGTGGCTACTAACCATGATGGCTGGAAACTGCAGGAAGGGCAACTGCTGTTGTGTGCAGGTCCTGATTGTGTGCTTCTCACAGGCATCTGGTTGGCTATACTGGGAACAGGATGCTGGACTGGATATGTTGGGAGCTGCCCAGAGTGGCTGGGGAAACCCAGCCAGATGGGCAGGGTATAAATAAAAAATAAATATATTATTATATTATTATAAAAGTCTCATGTTCAATCCTTGGTATTTCCATGTAGGGCAGGGTCATCATGATTCAGAGGTCACACTCTTGTTCCCTACCCTCTAGCAACACCTGTGACTATGAAGAAATTCGGAGAACCTGCTCATATCTTTAGTTCACTGCATGAGTCAAATCATTTGGAGATTAGAGAAAGTGAAAGTGGGAATAAAAAAGCAAAATGAATTCAGTATGTTTTCACTTTATTCTGCAACCACATATGTGGTGTGCATTTTACACAACACAAGCAACATGTGGTTGCTGTGAGAAACCCTTGCACTAGCTCCAACTTTGGTGCTCCAGCTGTTGCGAAACCCAACTTACATCAGCCCCAGCAAGCATGGCCAAGAGTTGTAGTTCAGTAGCACCTGAAAGGCCAAAGCTTCCTCACACCTGCACTAGCTGGTTCTAAATTCCTGGAGACGCTTCCAATAGCTTCCAGATGCCAGATGCAGTAAAGAAAGCAGTCGTGGCAAGAGCAACTGCTCCTCGTGTGGCCCCTCATTGCATTTCATACCTTCTTTCCTCAGTCTTTTCAGTGACCTGCGTAGGGCACTGACATGCTCTCCCACCTCATTATTTGTAGAAGGGACTGGCAGAGTTACCTGTGCATCTCTATTTAAAACCGAGCATGGAGTTGGATGTGGAAGATGCCTAACCAAGGTAGAGCCATCTTCAAGCACCCCACAGCTGTTGCAGAGACTGTCATAAAAAATGGGGGGGGGGGTCTCTGCCAGAGGGGAGTGAGCCTGGAGAGGTGAGCCCAGCAGAGGAACCTATGTCTCTTGGACACAGAACATTCAGGAGTGAGCAGAAGATGGACCTTGCAAATTATCATTTTATGATATTGAAACGGAGGTTTACTTGAGAGGATAGGAACTGAAAGGAGGAGTCCTGTCTCTTGCCCCCATCCTCTTTCATTTCGACTGTTCAACCAATCCTCCTGATCCCAGCTTCTGTTTCAAGGTTTTCCATTCTCTTTCCCTTTTTGTGTCATTGTAACATATTCTACAAGACAGCCCAGTTTTGTCTACTCGGTGTAGGTTTTTCATATTTGTATTCCACTGTAACGCTTTAGTTATTGCCCTAGTGCAAGGCGATGGTTATGGTCACGTTGACATGGATGTGCTCATGCTTTGTGTAACTTTTTCCTATGTATCACCCTATGTGCAATGTCAGATTCTGCCACAATGCATTTGTCCCTCCTGAGGAGCTAAAAATCTACGTAGTTTTGCTGTGCTACAAGATCATCACTCTTACTGCTGGCAGTTTCAGGCTACATATACAGTAGAAACCTGTGTTAACGCTTTTCTGGGATTGTTAAGCCCCAGACTACAAGCAGGGCAGGATTTGTTTGCTTCTCCAAACTAGCCTAGAGAATGGTTCTAGGGTAGCTTTTTCCTGGGACTTGTGGTATATAGTTCCTGAGAAGTTGCATTATATGTTCATACTATAGGTATAGACCAGGGGTGGGGAACCCCTCTCAGCCCAAATGCTACATTTTCTTATAGACAACCTTCTAGAGGCATTGGCCAGTGGTGCACCAGGTGAGGACCAAAGGTGGATGGGACAGGTGTAAACATACTCGCACATCCCTCTCTATTCTCCATCCAGGCAAACAAGATGCATAATCAGCGTTCCAGGATACATTCTAGCCAGGTATGCACACTCAAGGAGGTGGCAAAACAGGACTGGTGAAGAAGTGGGGTGGTCTGTGGAGGGTCCCAACTACCAAATAAAGAGAGGCCTGCAGGGCTGCAGTTGGCCCCTGAAAAGCCTCATTTCCTGGTACAGGCTGATTTTAAATTTAAACTATGAGAGATTGTGTCACATATGTTGATCAAGTTACAACGGCCGGGTTGCCTGGAACAAAGATCAGAACAGAACTGGTTGTACCTGGCATTATTTCTTTATTTATCAACACAAATTTCCTTATAAATAAAACTCTTACAAAGTTGACATCTTAAGTGCCGTAATAGAAAAGTGGAGTACATTGTAACAGGATAAAAATTCCACTAGGGTAAAAACAAACAAACACAGAGTCTTAATATGTTATATTTATAGATTTTAACAGTACATCTTTAGATTTCTTTATCCTCACAATCAGATACAATTGCTCACTGAACTTAAGGACACTGCAGAGGAGTCCCACTCCACATCTAAATGCAATACAATGTCCACAAAGTACCAATACATGGAAACATAAAAAATAATCAGTTATGTGTGCAGAGGAATAGCACTGATTGTTGCTTGTCATAACAGCATCTATGGATAGGTGAGACTATGAGTCATGCATCATGTGGGTTTGGTTATTACAGCAAGTTGGTTTCAAATCTGATGTATTTCCTGTTTTAAGTCCTGAGATAACTATAAACCCAACAAGTAGGAAAGACACAGGGTGGGGGTGGGGATACAGCACAGCACAGTGTTACAAATGCCTTCTCAGACTCAAGTCCCATTGAGTTCAATACGAGTATGAATAAAAAGTATGAATAAATATTTTTTGCTATGATGGAGTAGATTAAATAAAGACTAGATCAGGATACAAATCAGGACTGAAGGACTTCACACTTTGTAACTTTAAAAGGCACTATGTATCAGCATCTTTAGGATTAAATTAAGCATGGGAAACTTGGTTTAGGCATTATAGTTTCTTGGTCGAGAGTGCAACCCTAGTAACACAACAGAAATAAAATCCTGTTGACATACATGCCAGAACACAAGTGAGCCCTTTACACTATGGTTGTCTGAGAATTCCACCAGAAACAGAAGTGGAAGCAGAAATTGCTGCAAGTTGCATGTTTGTTGGTCAGTAACAGAAATGTGAATATGAGTTATGTTTGCTATTGTTCTTTTCTTAATCTGCAAACATTATGTAAATAATTATGTTATTTTCTGAATTGTTTTTGACCTTTTCCTTTCACTGAAATTGATTACATAATCAATTACCTAATTAATTACATTAGTTTTGGCCATAGTGGTTAGCGAGATGAAGATAGGTTTTAGCGAAAGCTGAAATGTAGCAGAATGGGAAAAGCATTGATTTCAATGAACTGTAGACAGGATGGAAATGGCTGACTCTTTACATCCTTACTTTTGACAGGAACATTTCAGGATGCTCCCTTCAGAACTTGTTCATCACATGCAGTGCTGCAGTTAGGCTTCTGCACTTGCTTGATTTGAGGAGTGAGGTTATCACCCCTCTATTATTATCCATTCCAGGTCTCCCAACCACTGCCACAGGGAAGTTTCCGTTAGCAGACCAAGAGGAGCAAGTGACAGCAAAGGTTGCAAGGTTCTTAGCCAGGGCAATTAGAATAAGATCCACTATTTGACTATTGATCCAAATCCCCAAAACATGTTTATATAACTGATTTTTTTTACCTTTATCCTCTGTATACTGCATTTTGTTTGTTTTTATTCCTATGGCTGGTAGCTGATGCAACTAAAGATTCATTCATTCCATTGTAACTTGTTTTGCGGTCTGTTCTGGTGCAATTTTACATTATTAATTCTGATCTTATTATGTTATTCCACACTATTCAGTTCAATGTAAAAGAAATGCCATGTAAATGGGAAAAACAGTGATAAAGTACTGTATATATCATTTGTGGACTGAAACAGCAACAACAGTGAACACTGATTGCTGGATTGATTTCTGTTCTGGACAGGGGACAAAAAAGCAAACTGGCAATTTCTACTCCTGCTTCTGTTGGAATTACCTGACATCCATAGTCAGAACACGGAGTTATTTCACATATAAACATATGTAAGCATATACTTGCTTCCCCAGCCATTCATACATTCTAGAAAAACATATCAAGCCCCTGTCTTCACATTATATGTGGAAAGGAGGCGTCTACCTGAAAACAGATGGTGCAGGCATGCCAAATTCTCTCTCTCTCTCTCTCTCTCACCCACCCACCCACCCACCCACTTACATTCTGACCTTCCAAGGTCACCTAATTTAGTTTCCATTAACTATCAGCAACAGTTAATACTGCAATACAATCATTGTACACACTTCACTTAAAAAAAGCAACTATTTACACAAAGGCATTTTTGTTTTGTTTTTTACCAAGGCAGTTGGGTGATAATATGCTACGTAGGTGACCTGTTGCAATGCTGCTTATACACACATCCCCCAAAATCAAACATAAAGCTAAATGAGGGCCTGCACCTAAGCATTGTGCGGACTCCCTTTTGTCCCAGCTCTACTGGTAAATGGAGTTTGTAAACATTTTCTCTACTCCCCACATCAGCTAGGCATCTACTCAGAAGAACAGCCAGATGACACCAGTATAACTGTGCCTTAGGAACTCACATTTCAGCAAAAACAGGTATTCACTGATGGGGCTAAGTACACTGGTGTGTTAACACTGAAACAACGCTATGCTACCATTTGGACACTTCTAAACAGGATAGTGAATTGTGAAACTGAACTGTACAAACTAATTGAAATAACAGTAGCAATGGATTGCAATAATTGCAGTCACACATTCTCATAAGCATTAGCTTGCTAGACACCTATACAGACCAACTAAATTTGGGCACACTCTTAATGCGAGTGAAAATGCTTTCATTTCTCACATTGCTATTGGAGGATGCTAGTGAGAGTAGTTATCAGAACAAATCCATCTATATATTCTGAGAAATACTGAAGGCCTGGTCAGTAGTTGCAGTTTGTTTCCCTGGCTGGCAAAGACTAAATGAAGAAATCACAGTAAAAACTACACTAGTTCCCAGAAAGTAATTTAACTAGGGATGTCTCTGCTCATTCTATAAAAAAGGTCTTAACTTTTTGAGAGTTGGCTAGTGATTTCCTTGCCCCAAATCAAGTATTTATTGGTGACCCCCTAATTACCATTTGACTTTTTTTGATTCTGCAAGACTTAGTTTCTAAGATTTTTTTGTACTTTTCATTACAACTAAATTGTAGGTAAGACTTTTTCTTTTTTTAAAAAAAAACCTTTCTCAAAAGGAGTTTGCTTTATTTGCATTAAAACTGAAATGCACTAATGGTCAGGCAACATGTTTTTAACATACGGCAAACAAAAAATATAGGTGGCAAATATCTAAATTCTGAAGGAAGGCTGTTCAATATAGTAAGTGCGACCACCATTGAGAGAAAGACATTTTACACTTACTCTCCAAAGTATCCACGTGGCTGAAACCCTTTATCTGTTTTGAATACTTGGTATAAACTAATACTGGCTAGACTATATGTGATCTTGAATAAGGTCACATAAACAATGAAATACAACACAGAGACTGTGTTAAGACTGTGCTCTGTCAGTCACCTAAAGTCAACAACATGGTAACAATATTTGCATGCGTTTGGTTATAGCAAAAAATTATTTCCCTGTGAAAAGCCATCCTGTCAGTACATTTCAAAACTGCTGTAGTCTGTGTTACTCTGCTGTAACCTATAAATGTTCAGTAATCCTCACAGTTATTTATGCTTTATCAGCCAACACAGCATCCACAGTCGTAAAGTCTAGCTTTAGGATTGTCTTAGGATGTTTTTTCTATTTAACATACACACTCACACACAAACATATATTACATGTTTGTAAACTTCATTTAAGCACCAGCTTCTCGTCAAAATGAAGTAAACATTTTGGTAGTGAAATCAAGTGTTCTCCATACCTGAGCCTTTGTGCCAATAGCAATACACAAAACTCAAAATCTATGGTGCAAGAACCAGTTGTCAGGTCATGTCTTGGCACAAAGTCTTTCTTATATGGAAGCTAACAGCAAGATGCATAAATTGCAAGTTGCTATTTATGCACCCCCCTCATCTACCCATAATAATGGCTTCTATCCATTATTTTACAGAGTTATTCTGCTTTCTGTTCTTGGATTAAATGGGAGTCTTTAGTCCTAGAGATACCATCATCATTGGAATAGTTTCCTGAGTCTTGGCTGATCTCTTCCAGCTCTTTCTGGTCTTTAAAGTCGGTCAGATCAACTTCATTTAGAATGCTACTGTCAGCTATGACAACACAATTTTCTGTTGGCTCTTCTGAAGTTAGCAAGTACGAACTGCGCAAATCTTTTCCTTCAATGTTCTGCAGGTGGGAAAGTACACAGAAAGTAATGAAAATTACTGATGTCTACATATAGGGCGCTTTAGAAAGCTGTTGTGTTTGGTTAGAATAATGTACTATTAATATTTATTAAGGATGAGGGTATGGTTGGCATATGAAACACTGAAAAAGATAATAAAACCCCTTCTCCGAAGCATTAAACAGGCAACATCAGTCACTAGAATACAGTCTGAAATCTAGGAAGAAGCGATTTAGAACCACGGTACACATTATGTCTAATGCATGGCTGTCCACACCAAAGTTTGTACCCACATATTTAGTTTCTGCTTCCCCATCCATAATGACTCCTAACTTGTGCCCTGATGTCACAACATTTGACACCTCCCCGTACCCCTCCAGTCACTGATATGACACAAGTAGAGATGTGGACAATCAGTTAGATGCAGGAAAGTGATACTTAGAATTTTGTAACATCAGTATACAAGTTAAGCTCTCCTAGATGTCCTAGTGGGAGATGGGGAAGTTAACTGTGCAGCTTCTGTTTCTGGTAACAGCTGCTTCTTTCAATGGCACTTTGGGGGAATTTGACAAGAGAGAAGTAGTGGTAAAGAGACACATTGGAGGCAAAAGGAATTAGTACAGGAAAGAGTTGTGCTCAGGCTGCAATACAAGACTGTACACGCTGACTGCTATGTGGTGAAGGATGAATCTGGTTTCAGCTTGTAGCCCATTGACTAAATTGGCAACAGCCATGTGCATTATTACTCAAGTGCTGATTCCTTGGAAAAGCCTTCTGACGTACGAACAGCCAGGGTGCCCACCTGGCAGTCACCCAAAGTCACAGTGACAGCAGGTAATAGGCTGTTGCGCTGAGCAAGGCTCTTTTGCAAGCCTTTTCAAAGATTGGTGTAGCTGTTCCCAGGGAGCTTGAGATCAGTGCCTATCTGCTGATTGGCAAGAGAGGTTTACTTTCAATCCCTGATGTGCAACTGGAAGTACCCTTTAAGGCTCCCCCAGGAGGTTGCGGACTCTCCTTCCTTGGAGGTTTTTAAGCAGAGGTTGGATGGCCATCTGTCATGGATGCTTTAGCTGAGATTCTTGCATTGCAGGGGGTTGGACTAGATGGCCCTTGGGTCCCTTCTAACTCTTAAGATTCTATGATTATGCACTGACAGCCACATTTCCACCTGCCCCTCACCTGATATCACATAAGATTTCAGGTATGAGAGAGGTGGGTATAATTGGGGGGGGGGTCACCTTGCAGGCAAAACTGGCACCTATGCCAGTAATTAGGCCAATTATTGTTTATTATTTATTATTAACTATTGTTATTATACATTAAACAAAAGAGGAAAAACTAAAATAATGTAAGGAGTCTAAATCCAGGGTAGGGGGTGTTATACAGGATGGACAAGTGCATTAACAAAATGTCTAAAGTATTTCCCCAAAAAAATCCTATTTGTCGAGAATAATGGGTCTATTTGATGTTTATTCCTATACAAGAAAGAGGTCCACTACATAACAGCAAAGTCCTCAGGCTCAACATCACTACTCAGAACTTTAGATGAGAAGCAAGTTTTTCAGAGACAACTATGTGAAAAGTTTTTCCATATGATCTGTCTGGAAAGTTTTATCATTGTGTGTTTATGCCTCCAGGCTACTTTAGAAGGAAGGTCGACGTGTACATTTAAATAATGAAAACACCTATGGGCCGGAAGTTCTGCACTCATGCTGTAAATACATTATTGAATGCATTGTGTGATATCCAATGTTATTCACAGAGTAGACCCACTGTAGTCAATAGAGGGAGAAGAGCAAGGCAGCAGGATCCCGGTGCAGTGCTGGTGCTGCAGTGGAACCAATCCGATGCTTCTGCTGCTGTGTCTGCACTGTGCCTGCACCACATTCCTGCTGCCTTGCTCCTCTCTGTCTCAGTAAGGGCAAGTCAACTTTCACATTCGGTGAGATGAGAAAACAGCACAGCCACGCCAGCTGCTATTGGATGTTATACACAGCAAGATATAATAAAAAGGCCATTTCTATACCCACCATTAGACCTATAGGATGTCCCAAGTAATATGTCAGGCAGATGCACTACACAATATATTCAAGGGTAATGCAATATATACACCCCAGTCCAGAGCTCCTTGCATGAAGAGGAACTCCAGGTACACGCATGCCATTTTTGAGCCTGCAACAACCTATCTGTTAAGAAGAACACTGGGAATATCTCACTTCGCGCACACATTCTCTTTCTCTCTGTAAATGGCAAATGTATGCTTATTGTAAGCACTGCATACATAATAAGCACCCGTGATGTGATTTCTAGAATACTTGTCCTATAATTTTACTACTGCAAATAGCAAAGTAATAAAAGTCATATATACATACCTCTATGATCAGTGGAGGATGGCATGATGGAAAGAATGCATATTTGATCTGCTTGCGTATATAATATATAACACCAACTAAGACTGCTATTGAAACAATAACACCAAGAGTAATTCCAAAGACTTTAAAAATGACTGGATATAAAGATTTTCCTACAAAGAAAAAGAAATTAAAATGAGTTATATATTGAAAAAAATTCTGCAATAACCACTTTCTTAAGCTTATTTTTAAAGCCAGCAACTTAAACTTATGGCACTTGGAAAGTTGTTGTGGCGAGAAAAGATTTTGTGAAGGGGGGAGAGATGGAGATATAGCGCACTTGCTCACTCTTCCCTATACAAAACCTCAAAAATTAAATTGGTTCCAGTAAAAGTAAAAATGGTTTTATGCATGCTTTACATATAAGATACCTTTCCTTGTCAATCTTTCTTTGTAAACATTCCATGTTAAATAAAAAGTACATGCTTTTGGGATATTTTTCATAATTATCCCAATGTGCCAATCTTAGTTTACAATTAACTTCTGTTCCGTTACTTGAACTAAGCTTACAAATTTGTGTTCTATTCTTCAAATAGTTATATACATAATCTGTATTGATAATGTAATAAGCGCAGGGTATAAATCTTACCACTAGTGGTAATAATACCACTAATAATCAAACATGAGCCAAGGTTAATATATTCTAAACCAAACGTTAAAAATTGGTGATGTTGCCTGCATATACAACCAAGAGATTGGATTGTATACATACTCCTGTTTTATGGTTTTATACAGAATTGTTGTTTTTTTGTACAACATAGAATTTCAGAAAAACACATCACTTTAGATTTTTTTTAAAATACAAAGCAATGTATCATTTTTAAAAAAAAAAATAAAATAAAAATAAGTATTTCATACCTTTGGCAGTTTTAGTGCATGTCTCACTGCTAAACTCGCTACTTTTATTATACGCTGGAGCAAATGCTTGTACTTTTAGGCAGTATAAAGTAGAAGAGCTCAAGTCTGGGATTATAAATTGTGAAGATTTATTTTCCAGTTTCTTCTGTACAACAACAACAAAATACATAACAATGTAAACCAGAGCAAGCACTTATTGAAAACAAAGCTTGAAGACTGACATTCTGACTTTGGGTGCAAGTTGTAATGGCTATACTATATGCTCTGCAGATTCCAGGTATACTGTACTGAGGGTCAAGAAAATATACAGCCCAGGGCTTGGCAACAACTGACAGATGCCCGTGGGGCACTGATCCTTAGAACCTTAGTGCCTATGACTACTCCAACCAGTTGCAGCAGGCCTGGTTGTTGTATGTTGCTGAGCTATGCATTCTTTCAATCTCAAACACCTGTAGGATTAGCCAGAGATTAGCTGTCTGTGTCAGATGGGTATCCCTCAGTGCATTTGGGACAGTGTGTGTCTAGTATTTCGTATGATGCTGGAGCACTTCACTACATACAGGTACATTTGACATGGAATTAGCTAGCCAGAGACACCATATTCAGCATAAACCTGAAGGGGTTATAGATGGCCTAGAGAAAGAACAGGAGGGCTACATTATGAGTCAATTTTTAAATACATGCTTTTATCTATGTTTTATTTTTTTTTTTAAAAAACACACAAAATACATTACCTTGTCTTGTGGTGAAGAGTCTGCCCAGTACCAACCTTGGTAAATCAACTTATAGTGTTTACTCATCAAATTTTTTTCAGATTCTCCCGGAGCAGTAATGAAAATGTTAAGTGAATTTTCACTGGCATTAATCTTGACACTTGGTGGGCCCAGTTTAGCTTAAAAACAATGTTATACAATGTGTTAAAACATTTGAATTCAACAAAACATGTTGCAATATAATGCTGAATTAACAATCCCAGCCCAACGTAGGGCTTTTATGCTGGCCCGGTTGAATGTTTTTCCCTCAGCTTTTGTCAGGGGAAGATATCAAAACATCCCTAGAAACAAGAGACTCTGCAGATGCTCTATGAATGTCCCGGACACTGTAGAGCATATTCTCTTTCATTGTCCATTGTACAGTACGCTCCGTCAACGCGTGCTGTCCCCTCTTCTGGGTGGCCTGGAACCCCAACAAGGTGAATGTGTGGGATTCTGCCTATCCGACGTTGACCAAAGGGTAACGGCGGGGGTAGCTGAGTTTTTGGTAGCAGCCCTCCAAGGAGCAGGTTAACAAGGAAAATCACTGACTCTATATGTGTATATATATATATGTTTGTAGCCAACCGCTGCCTTCTTACATATACTTCAAGTCACTTATATGTTACTTTTTCTTTTACGGTTTTATCTGTACAATGCCTAATAAAGGTTTGATTTCAATATAATGCTGTCGCTAAAGCTCAAGCACAAGGCAAAATCTCTGTTTCAGTAGAATGTAAAATGAATTAACTGATGGAAATTGTGGTACTGTGGTATGTTAAGTTGCAACATATATACACACTGTTGTTGTTGTTGCTATTGGTTCTGGGGGCAAGTTCTAAATCTAAACACATATTTTTGAGGACATCTGTGAGTTTTAGCAAGCAGCCATCAGGAACTAGTGATAGGTAACTCTAGTTCATTTCAGTGGCACTGGTGCCATTGTGGTACACAAGAGGTTGCACAGCAGTAGAGCTTGCTGAACTTTCAAACTGTTGTGAGCTATATGTTGAGAAGGTCTTAATTTTTTCTAACCATACAAGAAGAAAATGTAACAATGTGATGATGTATAGGCTGCTGTACAAGATTGCAAAAATTAACAAATACATACACAAAAAGCGGCACCTATAAATGATAACGCATATCAGAAGAAGGTGACACTTACTGTCTTCTATAGGCTCAAATTTTAGCATTTTAGACCAAGGTGATTTACTATGGTTATTCACAGCCTGTACTTGGAGATAGTAAATTCCAATGAAGTTGACGGAACGTGATAAATCACAGTATTTGGTTGTAACGTGTTCACATCCAGATACACTACGCCAGTTTTTTGAGATATCATGAGACGTCTGTGCTTCAAAACCACTATTAGAACAACAGAAGATTGATTAAATAAGTACAATACTTGTATCAGCAGACAGTTCCTAACTGTTGATGTTTACTTGAATGTTAGCTCCACTGAGCCTCATGTGAGCTGCATGGGATTGCAGGGTTAATCAGACTTGGCAGTCAAATTGATCTGACACAATTGACAATTTACTGTATTTTTTGCTCTATAAGACTCACTTTTTCCCTCCTAAAAAGTAAGGGGAAATGTGTGTGCGTCTTATGGAGCGAATGCAGGCTGCGCAGCTATCCCAGAAGCCAGAAAAGCAAGAGGGATCGCTGCTTTCGCTGCGCAGCAATCCCACTTGTTGTTCTGGCTTCTGATATTCAGAATAATTTTTTTCTTGTTTTCCTCCTCCCAAAACTAGGTGCGTCTTATGGTCTGGTACGTCTTATAGAGTGAAAAATACGGTAATATGTCGTCTTTTCATAGAAGGGACAGCAAGTAACCACCACATACTTCACCCAATCAATGACCTGCTTGAATCCTTTGGTTTGCAGTGTTCCAGCCCATGCAATGGAAGGATAACCCCCCAGAAATATAGCCCATAGCGGTGAACCTTTTTGGCCCACTGGTCCCCCTGTGGTGGAGCCCACCTGCCTATCCTCTAGTATCATACTGACACCATGTGCTTGGCAGGTAGGTTGGCCCACATACCTGTGAAAATTGGCCCTTGGGGATGGGGGGGGGGGGAGATACCATCCAAGCAGAATTAAGCTCCTCACACATCAGATAATGGTTTGCAAACTGGTCCAAGCAGATTGCTCATTTTCTCAAGTGCTCCTGCTCAAAGCTTCACAACTTCCTTACGTTACCTATCAGGCTTGCTTTTTAAGCATAAATTAGATGGAATGTAAAAAGCTAAGACTGAAGACAGGCATGGCAAGGATTCTTACTTGAGAAACTGTACAATGAAGCTCACATTTCCATCGTACGTATTATCCCAATGCAAAACGAAGTTTGTATTCAGTGCGTGAACCTGGAGCTTTTCAGGACGAGGCAGACCAGCCCAAGCTATAAAAAGGAGGAAAGAAAAATTTATAAACAATCCATCTAGTTAGGTTCATGAACAATGTTACACGTTAATAGTTTGAAACTCCAATCCTATAAAGAGGCCAGAACCAAAACGTCATGAAGCTTCTGAAACCAGAACCCCAGGAGTTGCTCAGCAAACCATGCCCAGGGCTTCACGGTACAGTGGTGCCTCGCAAGACGAAAAGAATCCGTTCCGCGAGTCTCTTCGTCTTGCGGTTTTTTCGTCTTGCGAAGCAAGCCCATTAGCGGCTTAGCGGATTAGCGCTATTAGCAGGCTTAGCGGATCAGCTGATAAGCGGCTTAGCAGATCAGCTGATAAGCGGCTTAGCGGATCAGCTGTTAAGCGGCTTAGCGGATCAGCTGATAAGCGGCTTAGTGGATCAGCTGTTAAGCAGCTTAGCGGATCAGCTGTTAAGCAGCTTAGCGGCTTAGGATCAGCTGATAAGCGGCTTAGCGGCTTGGGAAAAAGGGGGGGAAAGGGAAAAAAACCCGCAGGAACTCGCAAGACATTTTCGTCTTGCGAAGCAAGCCCATAGGAAATTCATTTTGCGAAGCACCTCCAAAACGGAAAACCCTTTCGTCTAGCGGGTTTTCCGTCTTGCAAGGCATTTGTCTTGCAGGGCACCACTGTATTATACAAATAAATGCCACTAATATTATGCAAGATGTTGTTTACAAACAAAAAGCAGGGAGAGAAGGTGCTTGTGCTTTCACAAGCAGCACCCTGCTCGATTCTGACCACAGAATACCCACTTCAAGGAGATTTATTCCCCACCCACCCCCGCCCAGCACACTAGAACCATAGCTGTCAACCTTCCCCTTTTTTGCGGGAAATTCCCATATTCCAGCGCCGTTTCCTGCTGCTTCCCGCTGCTATCCCAGATTGTTAGATATCCCGTAGACTGTCCCCAGGATAGGTGAGGCTGCTGATCCCTTATTTTCAAATCCGAAAGTTGACAGCTTTGCTGCTGATCCCATTTTCGAGGCTGCTGATCCCTTATTTTATTTTCAAATCTGAAAGTTGACAGCTATGTCTAGAACAGATTTGAATTGTTAAAATCAATAGAAAATAAATACCTTTTGGTGTCTGTATACAAATGTCTGGACTATTGAAAGCATTGTGATCAACCATATGTACTTTAACCTTCATGCAGTAAGCAGTCTCTGGCTCAAGGTCTTGAATGGTTTGTCCTGGAAAAATATCCTGGATTTTTTCCTGCAGAAACAGACAGTTGCATGTAACATATTACGATTGTTGATTACTTCCATGGGCAGTTATTTTTATGTGAATCCAGAAAAAAAAGCTAAGATTTTTTACTGGGTCAACAATACTAATATTGGTATCATTATTTCAGAAAGACAGATATACAGTATGACATCTATAGCTTGAATGAACAGATTGTATTTTATTATGTATCTGAAGGCAGCCATGTTTAGGGAAGCTTTTGATATTTAATAACTATTGTAATTTAATATTTTGTTGGAAGATGCCCAGAGTGGCTGGGGAAACCCAGCCAGATGGGCGGGGTATAAATAATAAATTATTATTATTTGAACATTTTAAAAACATGCTCAATCATTCAATGCTAGTTAAAGGACTCGGGATGCAAAGAAATCCAGCTTAAAACGTGTTGGTCTGCCTCCTGTTTTACTATACTCAGCAAACTGAGTATCTGCTTAGGTCAAATTTTATCCACAACATAAAAATGGCACCATTGTGCATAAGACAGAGCTTCTTTTTCAGTTTTTCTGTTTCTGCAATGAAATCCATCACTATATTGTATTAAAAAAATATTACTATCAGGAAGATAATCTGTACAACAAAAGCTCATCAGGGCAAAATGGTCTGAGTATACAACAACTGCAGACTGCCCAACTGCAGACTGTCAATTAGCTTCTTGGTCCAATTTGAAGTTCTGGTTTTGACCTATAAAGCCTTAAACAGTTCAGGATCACAATACCTCGAGGACCACTTCTCTCCATATGAACTGACACAAACCCTGTGATCAGGTATGGAGGGTGGCAATACCCTACGGTGGCTCCTGGTCTGTGGAATGCTCTCCTCAGGGAGGCTTGCCTGGCGCCTTCATTACATATCTTTAGGCACCAGAAAAAAAACATTTCCCCCAGGCCTTTGGCTAATTAAACAATCTACAGTATAGCCTTTTAAACTGAGTGTGTGTGTGTGGGGGGGGTGTTATTGTTTCATTTGTTATTATGTTGTGTGTTTTTATACTGTAAACTGCCCTGCGGTATATAAATTTAATAAAGAGTAATAATAATATTGGTTTAAACATAACATGCAATAGGATATGCACATAAAATGCTGCATTTGTTATTTCTAGTGTTATTTATTCTATGGAATTCTGTTCATGCATTTTGATATAAGGTTTAATTCCTTGCCAGATGTAAACAGATCTAGATCCTGATGGGGAGCTGTTCACATGTCTGGATTGGAGCCTGTAAACTACCGTATTTTTCGCTCTATAACACGCACCTGACCATAACACGCACGTAGTTTTTAGAGGAGGAAAATCCGTAGGCATGCCACCCATAGGCATTTCCTCCATAACACGCACAGACATTTCCCCTTACTTTCTAGGAGGAAAAAAGTGAGTGTTATGGTGCAAAAAATACGGTACTTCCTGGCACCTCTAAAGCTGAAAGCAAGCAACTAAGCATCTCATGCATTCAGGTTACACAAGTAAGCTGAGATACTGGCAAAGAGCTCTCAACACAAACTGAACCACTACCATACCATTTTTCAGGTTAGCGAAAGCACTATGGAGTTCCATGGGATTTCTAAATAAATGGTTACAGGAGTGCAGTTTTAGATGTTTAGCATTTTTGTTCTGGAAGTGAATACGTGTAACACATGATTTAAATGTGAAGGAATATTTCTGCAAAGAAAGCAAATCTTAAGTGTAGAGAAATTTAGCACCTGAGGATAGGATGAGTTTTTCCAGATAGTTAGCTTGTAGCTTAGAGACAGGTCCCACATTTTTCTTTGCTGGTTTGCTTCAGGACTGAAAATGATGATTTTCACATCTCCTCCATATATTGATTCTAACTGAACACTTGGGGGACCGACTTGGGCTGCAGACCAAGATAACGACATAACTTAAGTACACTTAAAAGTTTGTACTATTCATATTCATAGTCATAGTGCTTTTGATGAAAGCACTATGATGAAATTCTGATTATGGTGACTCTGCTCCCAACAACAACAACAACAACAACAACTTATTTATATCCCGCCCATCTGACTGAGTTTCCCCAACCATTCTGGGTGGCTCCCAATCAAGTGTTAAAAACAATACAGCATTAAATATTAAAAACTTCCCTAAGTGATGTTTGCCACAAAGTTCAGTCTTGTATAGCTGTTTTACCTAAAAAATAAATAGCTAGTGCAGGGGGGATAGAAAAACTAGACCGTGACAGCGGCAGGAAGAGAGAGGGGCTTTAACCTTTGCCCCTGCCAGTCCCAGTTGAAACTGGGCCCCTCCTTGCAGGGTATAAAAGGTAAAGGTAAAGGTACCCCTGCCCGTACGGGCCAGTCGTGTCCGACTCTAGGGTTGTGCGCCCATCTCACTTAAGAGGCTGGGGGCCAGCGCTGTCCGCAGACACTTCCGGGTCACGTGGCCAGCGTGACGAAGCTGCTCTGGCGAGCCAGCACCAGCGCAGCACATGGAAACGCCGTTTACCTTCCCGCTATAAAGCGGTCCCTATTTATCTACTTGCACTTAGGGGTGCTTTCGAACTGCTAGGTGGGCAGGAGCTGGGACCGAAAGACGGGAGCTCACCCCGCCGCGGGGATTTGAACCGCCGACCATACAATCGGCAAGTCCTAGACACTGAGGTTTTACCCACAGCGCCACCCGCGTCCCGCCTTGCAGGGTATACACAATGAGAATTTTTCTTCCATTGTGAACAGCAGGTGTGAGGTAGCTGTGTCTCATTCTAACAGGGACCATAGCAGGGTCAAAGAGTAAGTACCCTCCCTGTGTGCCATGGATGGACTCCAGCTCGCCCAACAATTATACGAATGCAAATTACATAGCATATGTCACCTCTAGTTTGGCCCTATGGAGGCAAAGAAGCAATAAACGCCTTGCTCACCTTCCCTCCTACCTCCTGCAGCCGGACTGATTCTAATCCCACCCCTCCACCACAACAGACAGGAAAGGAGAGTGGAAGCAGGATTAGCATCAGCGTCTAGCATTCTTGGGCGGCTGTCAGGGCCCCAAGACTGAGCAGTGTCAGGTGGTGGCTACACCTAGCTTTTTAATTTCCCACAATACACCTGACCTAGCACCATTCTGGGGCATCGTAGAGAATTAAAAGGGTGGCTAGTCAAAGCCACCCAGCACTGCTTGGAATGCTAACACCACAGCCGAAATTTGAAACTAATACTCTATTCAATGAACTATGAAGCAACCAATACTGTGAAGTTGGAATTTACTCATTATTGTTCACAGCGAAAAATAACATTTTTCAAATAACAACTGTATAAAGCGTATAACAACTGTATAAAAATAACACCTGTATAAAGCGTAACTTGAATAAACTAGGCACATATTCTTACCTTCTGTATAAGGAGAAAATACTAAATAAGCCCAGGAAGAGTGCTCTTCTCCTGTGTCTGCTCTTACACTCACATTATAAAGCTGAAAATAGTCTGTTATAGCTGATGAAAGGTCACATTCTGTGATTCTTACAGCCTGACACTCGGGAATAAGTGACCAGCTTTCAGCATTGCTCTCTTCACTGTCTGATTCACTGAAAGAAAAAAGCAAAGCAGTCCTCAGACATTATGGATCAGTAAGCATTCATTACAGTATCTTTGTGTAAAATTCATTTCAATTTTGATCCACAGCACCCGGAATGCAAAAAAAAGGAAGCCGCATTTTTATTTTTCTAATTCATCAGTATCAGTCTTTTCGCTGTGTAGTTCTCAACATATACATAGGCCGAGCCATACATATATGCCCCTGATTTTAGTTGTCCACTCGTTCATGGATGGTATTCTCATTCCGTCCCCCCCCCCCGCCCCTGCCAATTTTAATAAATAATAATTTTGGCAGTAGTTAAGAGATGTTGCATTAATCCCATGTCTTCTATTAGTACAATTTCTTTAACATATCCGAATAGCAAAATTAGAGGATCTGTGGGTAAAGTAAAGCCAGTTATTGCTTCAATTTCCATTGCTATGTCTTTCTAGAATTTTCTAATTTTGGGATAGGTCCAAAATATATGCTACATCATAGCATTTGCAGTTTTACCCCTCCAACAGGCACAACTGGCTGTTCTGTCTATCTGGTGTCTTGTAAACATTTTCTTTGGCAGATACAGCAACTCATGGACTAGGACAGAACTCACATACTGAAGAAAAGCTCCAGCAACATTTCAAAAGTCTCTGTTACAAGTCGTTGATGTGAGTCACAGTACAACTGAGAACTTACCTTTGGTACTGAATTGAAAAGGTCCCATTGAGGCCACATGAATTATTCCAGAGCCATTTCAGAGTGATGTTCGTATCAACAATGAAAACTGTAACGTTCTGAGGTGGTTCCAAACATGTCAACCCTATGGATATTTGTGAAAAATGAAAAGAATTATGTCAAGGCTATAATAGACACAACTGCATGCAGTGTGCCATTAACCACCTTCTGCACTTTACTGAAGAACTTAGTAAGAGAGCAACAGGAAACAGACAGGAAATGCAAGTAAGCAGATAATAAATATCTGCAGAAAAGGAAGTGAAATATGGAGATTCCCTTACCTTCTTTCTGAGTAACCCTATGTTGAGGTGGCATAATATTGACAACATTTCTGATTCTTATGTTTTCTGGACAAGGTACTTTCTATTCAAGTTTTCTGAGGAAGTAGTCAGTTTTTAATGTTTGCTCCAGCAAAAGTCATCAGAACAGTTTAAAGCACACCCATGCAAATGTGCACTTGCTTTTTCAGCAGTATTGTGCAATTTGAAGCTTATTATTATTATTACATGTACAGCTTGGGAAACTAGGTCTTGTAGCTGATGCCTACAGAAAGTAGACATTAGCTCTACTAAAGCCTCAGGCACTTTGAAGCATTATGCAGGATATCTGCAGGCCCTTTGTGGTGCTTTGAGGTCCCAACTACTAGACTTCAAAGCACCCAATCATCTGCCGTCATTGGGACATCAAGTGATTTGCAGGTGGGAGGTCCCACCCATCTGTTCACTTTGGCCTGCACAGCTAGGACCAGATAATTACCGGTATTTGTCCACAGAGCACACAAAATTCCACAATTCTGGCATACCTTATTCCAAGAGATTTGTATGAAGAAAATATGTTATTTACAGTATTTGTTTTCTGACTCTTTCCTAATGATCTCTAACATGAAGCTCACATTTTTCACAGGAACTGTACATTGAGTCAGCATTTCTATCACATTATCCACCACAACCTACAACATCTATTTCCTGGTCAGTCACTGGCCAGGTCTCATCAATATATCTGTGAAGCTGGATTTTTTTTTGTCCTAATATACATCACTTTTTACTTATTTGCACTGAACTGCATTTGTCATTCTAATTCCCATTCATCCAGACTGGAGAGATCTTTTTGGAGCTCTTTGCTATATACCTTTTTGTTTTAACCATCCTAGATCATTGGATGTCATCAGCAAACTTGACCACCTTACTGCTCACCCCTAATTCCAGAAAAGAAAATAAGACTTTGAGTGAATTAGCTTCCCCATTAATATTTCCCCATTATTCCCCATTAAAGGGGAAATACACAAAGGATCTAATGAAACATTGGACTTCACTTATTTATGAAGTCCACATTATTATTTTTTAAAAACACACCCAATATCCATGTATTTAAAAGAAAAAATTCAAAGAATAGGCCTAAAAGGGGACCAATGCCATCTAGTTTTACAACTCTTGCTGGAAGTAGAATACTTAGATGCAAAAGGGGACAGGGCTTCTGCACCTTTAATAGCTGTGTGATTCTGCTGTTATAAAGTTAAATCAATACATTGAAAAAGAACTTTTCTTCCTATGACCTCTTGTGATCCATAACTGCTGTGTCAGCTTTCACATAAGAGGTATTTCCCCAGACTTTTTTGTGCCACTTCAATAAGGGAAGTCCTTGTAAATCTTTCCAGTATTTAGCAATCTGAGTTCTTGCTGCCACTAATAAAAACCTGACCAGTTTCTCACAACATCTTGATTTTTTCCAGTGAACACATTTCAAAAAGCAAGTTCTGGTGTCTTTTGTAATGGTGTTCCATTTATCTCTGAGATCTCCCAGTCTTCCCACATATGGGTGAACAACTCCACTTTGCCACATGGTTTCCCACAGATTGATGAGGTTTTAGATATACATGACAGTCTCAAATATGTTAAATACAATTTTTGAACCATTTGGAAGGATGTTTCTCTGAGACAGAATGCTTTTCTATTGTTATATTCCAATCCTTTCCCCATAACATTCTAAAACTGTTTCCTGCTTCCGGCCAGCAGCTACTGCAAATCATCTCTGCAATTTACTACTACATCCACACCATACCCTGAAATACATCTGTACCCTCTCCAATTTATTGAAAGTGAATCCTCTTTAGCCCTCCCATCTAAATGTGCTAAGACACAAGCAGGAACAGGCAGGGCAATCCTTGTTCCTTCTGGGAACACTGTGCAGCCTCCCTCAGACAAATACTGATCATGCATTGGTTGAATAGTTTGGCTGGAACACACAGTATCTGTGGTTTACCCCTTTTGCATCCGTTTGCTTCTTCATACAGTCAACCTGAATACCTACAGCTGTGATGTGAACTTGCTGGAAACATTTCCAATTCCAATTAGGGCCATCTTAATAGGATAATTTGCACTGGGAAATTAGAGAGTGATCTAATCTAGCATTTTTATTTAACTTGCAATTAGTAAACAATGCCCAAAGTATTGAAACTGCCAAGTCTCCTTATTACATTTTCAGTTGGCATCCATTCATTGTTACCAAACAGTTGGGGGAAGCGAATGCAAAAATAAAGCACTGGAAAATTGTTTGCTGCATATTACTGACCTGAAGAGCCCTTCAGTGATGGTTATAAGAAACAGACTGACATTATTTTACTGTATTTAAGGTAGCAACCCAAAGTACTGTTTAAAAGCTGTATTGCTCCTAATTGTCAAGCTTCCCTTACATGACACCACAGATGAGGACATTATTGTACAATTCTACAGTTGGCCATGCCAATGCATAGAATGGCCTTCGCCAACTAGATGTTTTGGGCTACAATTGCCATCCGCTCCAGCCAACATGGTCAATGGTTAGGGATAGTGGGAGTTGTAGTCCAAGACATGCAGAGGGCTCCTTGATCAAAGAAAGCTCAGTCCTGTCCTAACATGTTTTCTGGTCATTATATAGTGCCATCAGCATACATGGCACTTTACAAAGTGTTGTAAGGAAAAACAGGCATCTCCCTGTTCCAAGGAGCTTACAATTTAAACTAGACACCACCCCGCTATTCCCCGACCTGATCTGGAGGCTGGCGGGGGGGGGGAGAGAAGCAAGCTTGCTTCTCCCCATCGCCAGCCCCACAAGCTCGGGGGATAGCAGGGAGGTGGAGCGCCGCCACCCCGCTATTCCCCAACCTGATCTGGAGGCTGGTGGGGAGAAGAAGCAAGCTTGCTCCCCCCCCGCCAGCCCCACAAGCTTGGGGGATAGTGGGGAGGCGGAAAGCGGAGCGCCGCCACCCCGCTATTCCCGGACCTGATCTGGAGGCTGGCGGGGAGAAGAAGCAAGCTTGCTTCCCCCCCCCCGCCAGCCCCACAGGCTCGGGGGACAGCAGGGCAAGCCGCTGCCCCACGGAGGCTAGAGAGGCTGTCCCTGAAGGCAGAAGAGGGAGACGGAGCGCTCCGTCTCCCTCTTCTAGCTTGGGGGTGGCTGCGCAAACCTGGGGGGGGGGAAATAAATTTTTTTTCCCTTGATCCCCCCCCCAAAAAAACTAGGTGCATCCTATGGGCCGGTGCATCCTATAGGGCGAAAAATACGGTAATCAGTCAAATGCAGTTCCAACACACTTAAAATTTGGGCTGCTTTGGAATTAGGATTAAGTGACTATAGCAAAGGATGTGTGGGTTTTGAGAAGAGCACTAAAGGGGAGAGATAGTATCACATATTTAGGGAGGGGCAGGTACACAAGTGCTATAGTATAGATACATAAGTATCTACAGAACAAGATATTACACACGTTTTAAAAAGCAGGATTCAAAGTTCTGCATGTTTTACATTATGGGTCCATACAGCTTCCAAGATCAGAGGCAGCATACTAGTCACAGGAGAACACCAATGAGGGAGGTGTTCTGCCTGTAAGCATCCCATAGACATCAAGTTAGCCACAGTGGTAAGTAAGATGCTGTGCTGAATAGGCCTTGGGTCTGATCCAGCAAGGTTTTTCTTATGTACTCATCATAACAGGGTGCAATATCTATTCACAAAAACACACACATGAGGATAAAGTTCTAGGACTAAATATAGAGTGCTCTTTCCTTCATGCATGTTACTACTTACAAGCAGCGCTTTTTTCGGGGGGGGGGCGCAGGGGTACACATACCCTTAAACATTTTGTGAATCTCAGTTTGGCCTCATTGAGGGGCAGTATTTCAATATGAGTAGGAAAACGAGAGTACCCCTAAACATTTTTAAAAAGAAAAAAAAGCACTGCTTACAAGGCTTCACACCCTGCACTTGTGGTAAAGGTCAAAACCCTAATAACTACAGCAAAGGGAAACAGCGGTTTAACATACAGCAGGGTATGCCCATAGCTATCCATATTTTCAGCACCTATTTTATTTTGCTATTACAGTGGTACCTTGGGTTAAGTACTTCCGGAGGTCCGTTCTGAACCTGAAACTGTTCTTAACCTGAAACTCCACTTTAGCTAATGGGGCCTCCTGCTGCCGCCGCGCCGCTAGAGCACGATTTCTGTTCTCATCCTGAAGCAAAGTTCTTAACCTGAAGCACTATTTCTGGGTTAGCGGAGTCTGTAATCTGAAGCGTATGTAACCTGAGGTACCACTGTATTGTGCGTTTTTGCACGCTACTCCATGAAACACACCTCTTAACTTACCCACCCATGCTACTTAACCCGTGCCCCCAGTATGATCCCACCAAGCAGCTGCCATTGGTTCATCTGGTATTGTCTGCTACACTGACCAGCAGGCAGGTCAGCTCTCCGAGGTTTCGGGCAGGGTTTTCTCCCGGCGGCCCTGCCTGGAGATTCCGGGAGCGGAGTTGAGGGGGACGGGGGAACCTTCTGCATTCCAAGCAGGTGTTCTTCCACCGGGCCACAGCCCTTCCCCCCAAAAGCCACCGCAGGCAAATCTACGAGCGCAAGCGAAGCGGAGAGCGAGCGCGATTCCTGGAAGCCCTGCATTATCAGCGCTCGGAGCGGAGAGAACTCGCGCCGCCTTTCCTGGAAGCCCGTCTTCCTACCCGGCAACGCGAGGCTGCACCAAAGCGAAAGCCCTCAGCTTCGCTGCCTACCCTCGCCCGCCCCAGGGATGAGGGTCACCCACGAGCAACGGGGAGCCCAGGGGAACGCCCGCGCCCACCCCCCACAGTTCCTCTTTCTGAGAGGAGGAGAGAGGGAGGGAGACACACACACACACACACACACACACACACACACACACAGGCGTCCCGCCGCCCCGTCCTCAGTCCCGAGGAAAGGCGGGCTCGGCGGCGGCGGCGCATAGACAGAGGGAGGGCCCTGCAAACGCACCTGTGCAGAAAGGCGCCGCTCCCAGCGTTGCCACGGCTACAAGCAGAGCGCGCGCCGCCTTCATGGCGAGCCCGGGGCGAGCGAGACGTCCCAACTGCCGAGCGACTTTTCCGCCGCCGCTTGCCCCAAGGCCGGCCCCTGCCACGTGATCGCGACACTGTCAACAACAAGGAGGCAGCGTCGCTTCCGCGCGGAGCATGCGCAAGACTCTTCGAGCTCGTAGAGATAAGACCTTGCAGAGCAGATCTCTCCTCGTCTTTGTGGGTTAGGCGGGAAGCTGGTTTGGGGGATTTTGGAAGGGTGCAGGTGGGGGAGAAGGGCGGGGATTTCATTAGGCTTAACTGCCTTGGACGCAGCAAAGGCGCGTTTCGCAGAAAGGGAGCGCGGCTCGAATTTAAATGAAGTTCAATTCTTCAATTCAATTCTTCAATTAGCCCCAAATCCTTCAGAAACACCACGAAAACTGTATAACCCAAACGTCCTCATTCAGTTGGAATACATTTGAAAGTTCTGTGAAGGTTCCTTTGAGACGAAAGCACCCCTAATGAGCGAGAAGTCGAAGGGCAAAGGAAGCCTGTGTTGGCATTTTTGGAAAAGATCTCATTGCATTGTGACCGATACTGGTTTCAGGAAGAAACTTTATTCCAGCCACCAAGTGCTGGGGCTACAAAAATAGCAGCGACCTAACGAATGCACAAGTGTTCCAGGTAGCGGGAACTTTGAGCTCCCTCTAATATGTTCCATACATTTATATGGAAAAGCACTATGCAAATTTAAATAATAATAAAAATTACATATAATTCTGCTTCCCATGGGGAACAACACAGACATGAAACATGTTAAGAATCGTGGGGAGTTTCAAAGTATTTTCCCAATAAGTTTTCTTGCACCAGTTGTCTTCGCCTGTCTATTTTGTGATGAAAGTATAATTGGAAAACAAATGTCATCTGCAGGTTTCTCAAGTTAGTCTCCAATACAGGCATAGCAAGTAGTTGATCTAATTTCAAAGATCAATAGCAATACATGCAAATATAAGCAGACGGTTAAATCTTCCTGCTAGATCAGAGCACTATATTGATTGTACTTTAATCATTAATATTAGTAAGGGTATGAATTGTTAAATTTGTTAGATTTGAGCATTGCATCCCAAATGTAACTATTAATCAGTTTCAGGAAGGATTGAGAGAGAACTTCTGAAAGGCTTCCATACATTTATTCAATCAAAATAGGAGGTCAGGTACCATCATTAAAAATTGAAATATATGCCAAATATTTTAAAATAAATAAATGTCCTCTTCTGCACATTTGTCATAAAACATTGCTTTGTCACTGAAGCAATGTGCATTTATTTCAGAACACTTATATGCATATGTGTTGTAATAAAACCTTGAGGTTATTTACAAAAAGAATAAAACAATAAAATTCTCAGTAAAAAGGCTTAAAACAACTATTTAAAATGGTAAAAAAACAATTAAGATCAAGCAGCTATGCCATACAAAGTGCCCTTCTACACAACCACTCAGAAGTAAATTCTGCGAAGTTCAGTGGGGCTTACTCCCAGGTGCATAGTAAAGGTAAAGGGTCCAGTTGTGACCGACTCTGGGGTTGCGGCGCTCATCTCGCTTTATTGGCCGAGGGAGCCGGCGTACAGCTTCCGGGTCATGTGGCCAGCATGACTAAGCTGCTTCTGGCAAACCAGAGCAGCGCACGGAAACGCCGTTTACGTTCCTGCCAGAGTGGTACCTATTTATCTACTTGCACTTTGACGTGCTTTCGAACTGCTAGGTTGGCAGGAGCAGGAACCGAGCTACAGGAGCTCACCCCGCCACAGGGATTCGAACCACAATCTTCTGATTGGCAAGTCCTAGGCTCTGTGGTTTAACCCACAGCTCCACCCACATCCCACAGGTGCATAGTACTACAGTCTAGATAAATGGAGATTACTTCCGTGTATTGGAAAGAATCCAGTGGAAGTTCATAATGACTAAGGACTCGTCCACACTTCCACTTGTCCCATGTATAGAAAGCATGTGTCTGAGTGGTTTTCCACTTGTCCTGTGCTTTCTAGGCATGGATCCAAGTGATTTTGCCTTTGCTCCACTGCTTTTCTCTGAAAACCCTGCTCTTTCGTTCTAGATTGGAACAAATGTCAATCCAGAGAAAACCCAATTTGCTCCGATTCAGTAGTAAACAGAGGGGTTTCCCGGGGAAACCAATGCGACAAGCAGAAGTATGAATGAGCCCTACGTTCTACTGAAGAGGGATTTAGGCACATACTAGTTACACATATGAGAAACTGAGCCGTTGCACAGGTATCCCCAGGTTGAAAAGCCAAGCCCAGGAGCTATGTTTCCAGGGCTCAGCAATAGCCAAAAATCATCTTGCTCAGGGACATAGTGAGACAGGACAGTGGATAGTTGGCTGGCTTCAGCCTTCACTCCTCTTAGGCCCTGGCTTTGCACGCGCAACACTAATTGGTGTTCATTATATAGCTAACATTCAGAACATATGGAAACATGCTACTGTGAACATATGTATCTAGCTGGATCATGGTGTGAAGACTGCAATCCCAACCCAACTCTATTTGTGCCTTTAAAAGATGCAATTGGATGCGCCAGAATAAGGTTGGGAAAGCATCTTGCAATGCAAATCGCATTGAAAACAATGCTGTGTAGATAGATGCCAGCTATACAAGATGTACATCAGATTTATACCCAATCCAGCAAGTGAGATGCACATAGGAGTTTGCTTACAGGGATAGATGTTCTTACCTAGATCCTATGTATGATGGTGTTCTTGAATACAGACACAGTTTAAAGCAAATATGGATCAGAAAACATAATACTATGGGAGCATCATTTTTTTATAAATCCCAGTATGTTTCTCATAATGAATTTGAACTATTCTACACAATGCACAAATCCACTTGTAATAAAAGATTTGGAACTTCACAATTTTGATATGAGTGAACTTGTTTAACTAATACTTCATTGATAGTTTGTTCTAAAATTAAGGCTTCAATATATATAAAAATAAATCTTTAAAATAGATAGTTTGTATTTATAAGATTCTTAAAAAATATATTATAACAGAATAAATATAGTTTTGAAAGATAATGTTCACAAAGTTAACAGTTTTAAATCTGTAATGTGCAAGGTGTTTGTTGCTTCCTTGAAAGTGCCACCAACTGCCTTCAAAACACACTTTCCACGTTTTTTTCTTCCACTTAAGAGTGTACCAGAGGCGTAAAATCTGAAACTTCTTTTGGCCTAAGGATTTCTTCATGAGAACCTTGGAGCAGCTGCTTTGCATTTCTCATTTGTTCCTCAGATTCATTATCGTTTTTTGACTCCTCTGAAAGGACAATTATCTTGTCATAGGACTGTTCTTCTCCTTGTGACTGAGATGCAAGAAACTGAGAACTGTAAAAAGGCTTGCTTAAAAACTGTGAGGGGGAAAAAGAGAAGAAAGGTGAAGGAACTTGTTTTTTTCTAATCATTCCTGCTGCTTTTAAGAGACGCTTTAAACCAGGCATACAAATTTCCTATTTTCTGGTTGTCAGGAAAGACTAAAACATTAATCCAGGTGACTAACTGTCCATTACAATTCTAAGAATCTCAAAATCTCAATGCTTTTTCTTATCCTCAAGCTACAGATAGTGCCCTATAAACTATTATTTTTGAGGTGTCAGCATTATGGAAGAAATTCTTAAACTGAAGTACAGTGGGCAAATAAATGGTAGGTATTATTCATCCATATGTGGAAGAGGATCTGCAATGGAGCTCAATGGAGCCATTGGAGTACCATTCCCACTGGCCCCCAGCCGTATGCATACAGTCAAAGTGCACTGTTCAGTCATATCTGAAATGAGCAGCTTCTTTGTGCCTCACAAAGAGCAATTTGGTGAGATAATGGTACGTTTTGACACCGTAGAGAACTTCGGTGAGTGTCACCATCTGATGGGACATTCAGAAGAAAGGATTATGATATACCAATGGAGGAAAAATGACCACATTATTGCAGCTTTCCCATGATTTTTTAAAAAAATTGGGCTTAAACAAACCAAACTATAGAAGGTTGTACTTATATTTACATATCTTGGATCTCCATGGAGAATAATTGGTTAATGGATGGGTTGAGTTTTTAAATTAGATTTAGCAACAGATTCTTAAGTAAACTGTAAAGTACAAATGAACAAACCTCTATGAAATGTTGTGGTAAATAATACGAAGGTAAGAAGATGTATTTGGCCCATCGATAAACATGTAAAATCATAAAGCAGATGAAAGGTAACAAAGCCAACACTGATAGCAGGATAATAGTCAGCTGCACTGTATTTATACCTGAATGCGGGGGAGGGGGAGGGAAAGAAACTGTTAATTCCTTTTGGAGTATATCATAGAGGTACATATTCCCCAACCCCTCACTTTCCTGTTTGAAAATTTAAATACTTCATAAGACATTCCACAATAACAAAATTACAACTAATACAATATTTACATTTGTTGATAGAGGCACAGAAGAAACGAAAATGAAATTTGGTCTGTTGTAAGCTTGTCTCATTTTAGCCAGCCACTTTCAGATGTAGAGTTCTTCTGTTATATATAATAATTTTTTGTGCCTTCAAATCAAAGTCTGAAAGGCCTGACATGTTATAGGACATGGACCATGGGTAAAGTCCTTATGCACGTAAGCTTTTCATGTGCACCTGGACAAACTTAAATGCAGTTACCAAGTGTGCTGGGTGGTCCATTCAACTGCTGACAGTATGAGGACACCTGCATGTTAACATTCCACTGGCATGTGAAGGGGCATATGCATTAAGAACACAAGAGTCTAGATCAGCTCAGTGGGCATCTAGTCCTGCCACCTGTTCTCATAGTGGCGAACCAGATGCCTATGGGAAGCCTGAAAGCAGGACATGAGCCCAACAGCATTCTTCCCACTTTTGATCCCCAGCAGCTGGCATTCAGAGATATACTGCCAGACAGTGGAGAAAGAACATAGCCGCTGTGTCTAGTAGCCATTAAGTGTACAGTGGTACCCCGCAAGACGAAGGCCTCGCGAGACGAAAAACTCGCAAGACGAAAGGTTTTTTCGTTTTCGAGTTGCTTCGCAAGACAAATTTCCCTATGGGCTTGCTTCGCAAAACGAAGCTTGCCCCCGCACCCCGGACCTCTTTTGAAGCAAGGGGCGGCGGGGAGAAGATCGCTTCTCCCCGTTGCCAGCCCCGCAATCTCCGGGGACAGAGGGGAAGGCGTGTGGCGCTTCCCCTCTGTCCCCGGACGGTCTCCATAGGAATGCATTGATTGATTTTCAATGCATTCCTATGGGAAACCGTGTTTCGCAAGACGAAAAACTCGCAAGAAGAAAAAACTTGCGGAACAAATTAATTTCGTCTTGCGAGGCACCACTGTATTCAAACATGACTTGGTCAAAATCTCAGATTGGCAAGTGCTGACCCTATGGCCCAAATCAGACCTTTGTTTTTGCTTCAATAGGAAGATGCCCTAGTTCTTCCTAGTTTGGATGTGCTTCAGGAGCACAAAACTGAAGTATTAAAACCAAGATTCTTAGCTCATGCTCACTTACTTGAGTGTAAATGACATGAAATTCAGAAGGATTTATTTGTGAGTGACCGACCATGCATAGGATTAGCCTAGAAGTTTTAAATAAATCTAAGCACAAATCAGTGAGGTTTCACTTTAATTCAATCCATAAGTGGGGTGGAGAAAGAGTACAGACTTTAAAAATGTCCTTTATGAATAGGTATTCAATCCATTAAATATTACCATTGTCAGTTGTAGTGATACATAAAGCGTTACTCCAGTCCCCATTTTTATTTAATTCAACAATAGATGCTTGAGCCTGAAGGCAATATGTTGTCCCAGGATCCAGATCAGGCAATGTTTTAGAAGACTGTGTTATATTCACATATCTAACCTAGTATGAAAGTAGGAAATTGACAAATGAGAATCTTAACAGCACAATCCTATCCTCCTTTCTAGGTCCTGTCCTTTCCCTTAAATCAGAAGGTTATGCTTGGAAAGCTAGCTGGAGCCTGCTGGCTCTGACCCACTTCCTACAAAACCTCTTATTGTTTTGTGCCACAGCTTCAGGTTTCTGTACGTCAAAAAACATATGGCAAAGGATGCTGTCCCTTTTCAACCCTTCCCAGTGATGAAAGAAGAAGGTGCTAAATCCTTATCTTAGACAGGCCTGATTCTCCCATCCTACAAATCACTCATTACAAATCGCTACCAGCAGCACACTTCTGTACCAGTAATAGAATGCTAGTAGAATAGACTCCTACTGGAAAACTTACTTAGAAACTAACGTAGCCTGGTTGACCCTGTCAGTGCTATCTAATGATCAAGTTTAAGTTTTTGAGACACAGAACTCACTAAAGCTTTCCTGTACTTGTTTATGTAGCAGCATATTTAAATCACCATAACAGATTCACTCTACCTGTTCACCATCATAATCTTTCTTCCAAATTCGCATCTTGTAAGTCACAAAACCATGGCCATAAAAATGTTTTATGGAATATTTGCCACCATCTCTAGAAACAAGTGGGTCTGTGATTTGTACAATCAAGACCCCGGGTGTTGTAGCTTCAGCTTGTACAGCAGGTGGTTCAATGATTGCTAAATGAAGTGGAGGAAAACAAAAGTTAACAAATTTGTTTGTTTTTACTTTGCTCTTAGATCCATTTAAATATGCAGTACATCATATAAAAAGTTTGCTTTTTTCACATGAGAAAGCACGAGAAAGCATTTTATATAGAATGAAACACTAGGGAAGACCAAGGATGAGGGCAGGAAGTGGCACCTGAATAGTTGTGGCACCATAAGAACACTATGTTATTTTTGCTTTTGCTAAGAACAAAGGCAGGAGTATGGAATGTTTTCATTGCCTCATCTTTTCAACTTCTTTTGAGGTTACATCATCTCTGTTGAACAGATGGATGCAGGTTCAGTTTGTTAAACATGAATAAGAATGGTGCTTAATTTTGAGGGACTGATAGTTTATGCATTAATCGACTGTGCTCTACCAAAATGCCTCTAGTTATAAGCAGCTTCATTGCTATGGCTACTGAACCAAATTTCTATGTCCATGACTGAGAACAGGTTTCCTGTGGATTTTCCCAGGAAAGGTCTGGGATCATAGTCTACATATGATTTCTGAAGCTTTATGACAGAGTATAATAAGCACATCATATTTCTCATTATATCATAAATGATCTGCACTTCCTCTCAAAGCACCTCAGCTACCTCTAGTTGTTTCTTAATGGATGCCTTGCGAATCGATTACCAAGAAATAATGCCCGTAACTACTTTTTGGATTCAGAAATGAAGAAATAAAATATATACAGGCCCACTTATTCTCTGGCTCCAATAGCATTTGAATGGTTTCAGAAGTATTTATTTTGGTTATAAAAAGGTCCAAATGCGTGTCACATTTTATGCACACCAACAAGCTAACCATCATAATATTCCGAAACTGCAATTAGTAACACTAGCTTGAGAGACAGAATGTGAAAATGACTGTGGGGCCATGTCCCCACCCCAACCCTCCAGTATTTTGACAGAGCTATTTTGACTTAGCTTTCACAAGCCTTTCTCAGTGCATTGTTCAAACACAGCAGGGAAATACCCTGCTTTTCTTATTCAGAGCGTGGGTGTAGGAAGGGGACTGCCTTCAGGGTAAGATCTATAGAGAAAGTTTGCAGATAGCATACAACTGTTTAAGTGGACAAATAAATGGGATCAAAGTATAAATCCTTTGGGAACACCAATTGGGAACCTGTGGTTGTGGGCTTATAAAACTAGCTGCTGAAAGAGTACTTTGGATGAAGTAATCCAGGTAAGTCAGATAAATGGAAACTAAAATGAAAAGTGAAACTATTCCAAAGGGCACAACAAGCCAAAGAGGCCCACAGAAAGCTGTACAAGCAAAGGAGCGGAATCCTAGGAGTGTGCCAAATCAGAGCAAAGGTTGTCCATGGGAAACTCTCATAGTCTATGAAAAACACAGACATTTTACTAAGTTGAACATGGTCTTGGAACTTATGCACAGTATCCAACATAAGCTGAGTCCACTGAGCATACTTAGGTAGATATCACCCTGTGCCTTTTTCTTTGCTCTAATTGGTCTTAACTAACCCTTCACCAGGACGCGGGTGGCGCTGTGGGTTAAAGCCTCAGCGCCTAGGGCTTGCCGATCGAAAGGTCGGCGGTTCGAATCCCCGCGGCGGGGTGCGCTCCCGCTGCTCGGTCCCAGCGCCTGCCAACCTAGCAGTTCGAAAGCACCCCCGGGTGCAAGTAGATAAATAGGGACCGCTTACCAGCGGGAAGGTAAACGGCGTTCCGTGTGCTGCGCTGGCTCGCCAGATGCAGCTTTGTCACGCTGGCCACGTGACCCGGAAGTGTCTTCGGACAGCGCTGGCCCCCGGCCTATAGATGTGAGATGGGCGCACAAACCCCAGAGTCTGTCAAGACTGGCCCGTTCGGGCAGGGGTACCTTTACCTTTACCTTTAACCCTTCACCATGATGTTGTTCTAAAGAAACCATATTGTTAAGCCAGACAACACAACCTTTAAAAATAATATTCCAGTGAACTTGAATCTTCACTTACTGTCACTGAATGGTGTGAAGGTGATGTTTACCCAGTCTGATCGCTCCTCCTCAATTTCAGTTCTAACTCTTACAATGTAACTACCATGTATAGGGATACTTGAAATATTGCACTTTGTGACGTCGGTTCTTTGGCATAAATCAGTGAACCCATTTCCATATCTGTAAAAATGGAAAGAAAATCAATGTGTTATTGAGGAAAGAATAGCTCGCTCTCTCTCATTTCAGGCAACAATTCATTTTCAATTCTTACTCTTGTATAATCAATGCATCATTTGAAACATCTATCATGTGGTATCCTTGGGCAGCTCCCAGTGCCCTTACAGAGCCCAGTAGCAATGACTGCTCTGAAGGCCCTTATCTCCCCACTCCCAGGCTAGCCTCCACAGTGCTAAGTGGCCGCATCAAGCTATCCTTTAATTCCCCTTTATCCCCCTGCCCCAGCATCTCTGGGACATAGTGAGAAATTAATAGGGTGCCTAGACCTAGCCACACCACACTTTTTGAAGCGCTGCCTCTACAGCAGTCACCAGGGACCACTGATAGAGAAAGGTGCCCAACACAGGAAACTTTGGTCAAGGGCTCCACAAACCTGGAACTGACACTGGCACATTCCTTTTTCCTTCCCTTGCACCAAAGCATCTAAGACAGGGGGAGGGGTGGCCGTGGAAGTCTCCACAACTGCAAGAAGGGGGCCTCTGGGGGGGAGGGAGGGCGGGGAACTAGCTGTCGACAAAGATGATGTGCTTTGTTCTATGCCCTTCCATAGATCATATGATTGTGCCCTTAAAATAAACTAGTAAAATTATAAGCCATTTCACTCACACATACACTTTATACTGAACTGTGTAAGTCATGCTTCCTTTGTGAAAATGAGGTGGATCCCACTGGAGAAAAGTGTCGAACATAACTGAATGAAGTCTTACATTCTGAGGTTCTGGTACCATCCCATGCACTGTAAATACAAACATGATATGCTGTTTAAATGTGGCCTTGAATTTCTTTCACTGGTTGGGAAAATGTATTTAAACAATTGAGGATATAAATGTGGTTAATTCTTTCCTCCTACGCTTTTTTAAAAATACTGTTTTTATTTATTTTCATGGTACAGAAGATAAATTTTGAGAAAACAATTGTTACAACAGTAAACAACAAGTAACATGTCCTGATAAAATTACAGACTTTTATCATGCCATGTGTTAAAGTTTCGTTTGATTACTCTAAGAGATCATACCACATTTCCCCATGAGTGCTGGGTGGATTCCTTCCACAGTCTGAACATACGCTTGCCATATGTTATAAAAGGAATATGGATTGTGTTTGCCCTTTGCCACTCTCACCTGGCATGTTAGTTTCTCAGCCAATGCTATTGACCATAGTCTGTTATACCAAGAATCAATGTTTCCATCCAACATCTGGCTATCTCCATAAGAGCAGCAGTCAAAAGAAAGACTAAGAGGTGATCTTTAGAATAACCATGAGCAGACGGGATCCTAAGCCCAAGTAGTGCTAGTGCAGGGGACATTTCAATTGTTTTGTTGTATACCAAGCTTATTAATCCTCCTACTCTTAAAGCACTCATCTGGTGGGCACCAAGTTGGCAAAGGCTGTTCTAAATCATCACCATCCATTTGTCATTGTTGCTACTTCTTTATTAAGATACAACCTCAACTGTATCACCTCACCTGTTGTGTTATATTTGGTTCTGAGATTTACAGCATGATAAATTTATTCAGAAAATGAAGGTATGGAAGGAAGGTCATATTTAAATCACAGAAGGATGGAAGAAAACATAGGGATATGTAATAAGGAATACTGAAAGATGGAAGAAAGCATCATATCAAGGATGTCAGAAATACAGACTATAAAAGTAGTTAACCAGCATTACTGAATACAAAACAGAGCAGCCAGCCCTGCCATTAGGCAGAGGGAAGCAAGAATAAGCATACTTAGAAGAGACCAATGAATCGTGACGAATCAATATATGTTACAGGAAAATGGAATTTGGTTAAATATTAGGGGGGAAATTTAATTATGAAAGTGGTCTGCGAAAGGCTTCAACTGGCGGTTATCCAGAAAGGGCTGAACAAACATCTCTTTGTGAAACTTTGGCATTTTTCTTAGAGTCAAGGGCTGCATAGATGGCTGAAGTTCCTTGTACTCCCTTTTATGATTTATGAGCTGATTTCTGTCAATACTTGCTGAAACTTTTGTTTTTTAACTAGAAGGCAGAAAACAGGGGGGGGGTTAAAAATAAAATACAAGAATATATGGTAAAATATGTTGTGAAATAGTTCATTTGTAGTCTGAAAATGCATTTGATCAGCAGTGAATTTTCAGTATCAGTTTACTCAATCTTGTAAAATACCATGATTGTTCAAGTGCTATGACTCAAGAATGAATCATATTATATTACACCCATCAGTTAGTTCATGGTGCACGGCTGTCCTTCCCTGTTCTTTGTATGTTTTTCAACTTATCTTAGTTGCTACAAAACTGAAACTAGAAAATGTTCCATTATTTTCACAGTGGATAAAAATGATCTTCAAGAGGTATTTTAATGTTGATCTCATTATTTCAGCTCTCAGCTCGGATTCGTTGCCTATAACAACTGCAGGTCATTACAATATAGCAAAATAAATATATCTACTACCTTGATCTTATGAGGCAATTTCACTTTCCTCCTTATATCTTTCTGATCAGTACCATTAAGTGTGGCATAAACCAGGGCTGGAGTACCTTTTTAAAGTCTGAGGGAGTTGATCATTCCGTCTCCAGCTGTGGACAACAAGGTGCCTCTGAGAACCTTATAATCAGAGCACGATCAAAGTATCAATCCTCTTTCATTCCTTTACACAGGCATTCCATTCAGCTGACTTCACTGAGAAGAACCATGACTGGATTTGTTCTCCATCAATTTGTTTAATCACTTTGTAAACAGCATCTATCCGCCTATTATAGGAAAATTTCACAACTATCAATCAGGGTGTGTGTAGTCAAATTTTGTTATCTATGAGAAATGGATGACTGCATCAGAACTAACAACCCTAAGATTATAAAAAGAAAAGAAAGATGGCTGTGTAGCCCATAAGAAAAATTCCAAAATCCATATTAGGGCAACATCTTTATTAAGCCAGTCAAACTATCACAAGATAGTGTGCCAGTGTTCAGATTTTCTAGAACTCTTCATCCAGACTATGGCAAAGAAAGGAAATGTGGTTTCATGCAGATGCATAAAAGATGGGGACAAACCAAAAATTAACCCAATTAAAACCTGAGGTACCAAGCCCATATACTACCTGAATCTTGATTGTATAAAAGAAGTCAGTACTGTGTGCAATCTCACATGTTCTACACAACTTCTATATGACTATATTGTCCCAAATAGTGCAATGAGAAAATACGTTCTAATTACTGACGCTGCTGTTCGGTTATGAGCTGTACACCTACAGTTATATTGGTAATAAAAAAGATACTTGGTTTTAGTAACATTTCTATGAAAGTATCAATCACAGCTTTCTATTGCTTAAAGTCTTGGTGTTCTTTCACATATTTTAGTGTGTTTCCTTCTAGTTTCATCAGATAAACTGAACTATGGCTTGGATCCAGACTTGCATTAATGGTGGTATGCCACTTCGGCAAAAGGGAAGTCTATCTTACCACCTGTATTTCCATAAGAACTTAATCTGCTGAGTCAGGCCATCTAATCCACAGCATCCTGTTCCCACAGGAGCCAACCAGATGTGTGGGAAGCCTGCATGTAGTTGGACATGAGTACAACAGCACTCAGCCCACCTGTAATCCCCAGGAACTGACATTCAGAGGCATGATGAACCCAGTGCCATCCAATAATAGACGAAGCATGGGTGAGTAAGGCAATGAGGCGGCACTTTCTTGAGGAGCAGCCACCAACTGTTTTGCTTTGCTTGCTCACTGTGAATGACACCCTTGAGCTCAATCCTTCCTGCTGTGTTACCCAAAGAGAGAGGATGTGTGATCAGGAAGAAACTTCCAGTCTGAACGAATAGGTAAGGCATCAGAGGAAGTGTTGATTGCAAGTGAAAGAGGAACATTGAACAACTATGTGGAGGCAGCAGCTACTCCAGAAAAGAGGACTACTTGATCACCTGCCCTCTCTCACTGGGCAACAAGAGGATGGAGAAGAGGATCAGGCTCCTTAGGCCCAATCCGTGCCTGTTCTTGCACCACTAATATGGAGAGCGCAGGGAAGCCAGCAAAGATGAGATTTCCACAACCAACCAGCTATGCTGCACTGCTGGGGTGGGGGGTGGGGGCAAGCAACTGGGCACAGGTAGCTATTTGCACTCTCTTTAGGCAGCTCCATGCACCTCACCCTCACTGCTGATGTCCAAAGAGGATGAGTGAGAGATGGGATTGAGTAGTAACTTGTCTTGTTTGCTAACTTCCTTCCCTACCAAGCGGCACAGCTCAAAGGAGAAGAAACTGGGAGGATGAGTGTGTACTCCAGGGGGCTTCATGGCTGTGTGTGTTTCCCCTCACCTGCATCATTCTAGCTTCCAGTGCAGGTCAAAGGAAGTGAGGAGAGAGTCATATTTACTGCTTGATTGCACCAGCAACAACTGCTGGTGAACTGCTTTTTCTTCAAACGTACTGTGACAGTGTCAAACACATTTCTTTAAAATTGTGTTTAATGTAAGGCACAGTGTGACCTAAAAAACTGATTTAAGTTTCACGAAAGCTACAGCTGTTCCATCCAACTATGACAGGCACTGGAGTTTCTATAGGGTGTGTCTGGTCACTGTCTAAGCCGAGTGGGTTGATTTAGATCAATTATTTAGCTCTTTAAGGGGGGGGGAGGAGAGAGACCAATTTAAATCAGTTTCCCATTGATACGTCTTTATATGTTTCCTAAACAACGGTGCCAATCTGACTTGTAAACCATGTTAATTCACAGCTGCTTGTAAAAAAGCCAACAAAAGTTACTGACATGCAAACTACCTTGTTGAGAGCTGGCAGGGCAGGGATATAAAACTGCATTCCTATGCTGGGCATGGAAGAGGACTCCCTCCTCCAGCTGTCTATTTGGTTTATTTGCCAAGCACAAAGGAGGAACAGAGCAACCTGTCCAGCAAGTCCACTTGCCTGCATGAAATGCCTGGTCACTTATGGCAACCAACGCAAAAGTGAAAAAGATCATTATTACACTTTTGTTTCATTATTGCAACCAGATCCTATGTCTTTCACTTTGAAGGACTGGTCTGAATGAACTTAAATCATAGTTAAACTATGGTTTAAATGGGAATGCACTGCATACGTATTGGTGCACACAGCTGAAACTGCTGGTGCTTCACTCCTCTCCTGCTCCTGATGAGCTTCCAGGAAACAAGTTGCGGTCTAACTTAGCATTGCTTCCAAATCCAGGCTCATTGTTTTTTTTTTAAAAAAAACAAACGAGTCAAGAACAAACCTTGGTTATGGTTCATGGGAAAGAAACAAACCAGAACCTGAGTTCAGGTGCAACGCTATGCCAGACTATGGCTTAGTTCTCAGCAGCAGCAAGACCCACAGAAGAAGCGCCCTGTGCAAAAACACCCCTATGTGTTTCTGAGGCTCCGTGTATACACACTGTCAGCGGTGTGTATCAACATGTGTGCACAGCAGGCTACGACAACAAACCATTGCCTGGGAGCCTCCAATCTGCCTTTGATCTCATCCCCACCCACCTTTTTCTGTTTTAACAGTACAAATTCTACAAACACCTTCCATATCTCCTCAGAATCATTTCTCCTGCATGTTCCCTGTCTTACCTTAAAGGCACTTGTTAATTTATCATTAACATACCATTACACCTCCTTATACCATACTAATATACCTCTTTATACCATTACAGTGGTACCTCTGCGGATGGGATCCATTCCGGAGGTCCGGTTGGATCCCAAGGTTTCCGCAACCTGTGGATCGCTTCTGCGCATGCAAGCTCCGCAAAACCCAGAAAAATACTTCAGGGTTTGCTGCATTCGCAACCTAAAGTTTACGTAAACAGAGGGTTACATAACGTGAGGTACTAATGTATTCCATTTTATATTCTGCTTGCCCCTTCCACTTCCTAGCTATAATAATTTGTGCTGCTGTCAATAAATTTGGGGGCAAGTGCTTCATAGCCTGCGAACCTTCCACCCCATCGTAAGTAATGCTACCTCTGTACTTTCGGTCACTTTTAACCCAGTGATAACCTGTTATCTCCTTAAACACCCTTTGCCCCCCCATGTACATATTTACACCCCCACCACATGTGGACATAATTCCCAGTTTCCTGGCATCCCCTCCCATATAACATCGAATATTCCTTGTTTATTTGATTTAATTTGACCAGTGTTGAATACCTTCTCCAAACTAATTTATGATAACATACTTTCACCCATATTTTCCTCCAGCTTTGACTATCTACCCTGTCATCTCCTTTCCCCACACCCCTTTTAATTGATCTTCTTGATCCTTCTACTAATATTTTATAAATCTCACTGGTTCCCTCGCCCCCGCCTTCTGATGACTCCGGGCTTGCCATAGGTCCGGAAAATCCCCGATGGCGAAACAGCTCAAGTAGCTTAAAATCTGGGTTTGTTCCCAAACAATTTGGGTGGTTTCCTAAAAAAAACCCTCAACAACTTTGCGGCTGTGTCAGGAATTTTACTTTTCGAAATATAGCAACCCCCGATGGCTCCTGGTGGAGGGCAGCAGCCGGACACATGCGCGGGAGGCGCAGAGAAATCTCGTCCCAATTCCGAGGGAAAACAGCAGCTTCTGGCCGGCCGCTCCCAGAAGTAACCCCGGGAAGCCCTGGACGAGAGGAGGTACCCTTTCCTTTCCTTACCTGACCAGAAGAGGCAGCTGCAAATGAGGCAGGGCCAGCCTCGTGGGTCCATCTCCCACGAAGGCTCGCTTCCCGAGGGGGCAGTCTATGCCCCCCAGAACTGGCCTGGGCGGACTCCTCCGTAAGGCGCCCGCACGGCTCTCTCCGAGCGGCTCAGTCACGTCCGGGCGCCTCCTCCTCCTCCGACCTCTCCCTTCTCCTTTCTGCGCTTGGCTCCCCTCATAGCGCCCAAACCGCGTGGCCTCAGCCCAGCGCGGCCGCTTCCTCGCGCTCGCTGTCTGGAAGCAGCCCAGGTGAACCTCGCTCCCCGGACGAAACACACGGGAACTCCCGCCTCCCGACGCTGCCCTGGGAGGCGGGAGGCAGCAACGGAGCCGCGCCCTCAGCGCCCCTGGCGAGCCAACAGCGCCCAGCAAACGTCGCAGGTGTTGCTGCTGCTGCTGCTGCTGCTGTGTGTCCCTATGGCCTATGAAGCCCGCTCAGGAAGTGTTGTGGCAGCCGGGAGCTGTGAAGAGGAATCATTCCCATCTGCCTCAAGCCATCACATTCTCTGAACGCAGGGACCAAATTAAGATAGGGGACTGTCAAGAACATAAGAAGAGACCTGCTGGATCAGGCCCAAGGCCAGCATCTGTTCTCCCATTGCTCAGCCAGAAGCCCGATGAGCAGCTCACAAAAAGGAACCGACTGCAGCCACACTTTGGCCACTTGCGATTCTTAGTGAATGGTGTTCAGAGGCATACTCTACTGATCCACGGATACTATGACCACTCAGCAGGGAAAATAACCACAGCGCCAGCAACCCAGAAAAATATATCGCCCTCTCGCTGATTTGTTCTCATCCAGGGGGATAACTAGTCTAGTCGCAGCCAAGTATGTGTGCTGCTACTGCTGCTCTGTGTGTATAATAAATGGATAAAAAGCTGATTTGGCTGGCATATTGCACTTGGTGCATTCAGCCACATGCTGGGTAAGTTTGTTGCAAATGTCTGTTTTCACTCTTTCATTTACCTGATTCTCTTACATTAATATACCACCTTTTTCCCCATCATGGGGCTGAAGTTAATGTACATGTTGCCCCATCCAGACAGTGGCCAGGCCCGGATCTTATTTGCTTCAGCAAGGTGGTGGCCTCATATGCCTTCTGACGTAAGCATAGAACTCCACATGCTTACTTGTATTTATTTCCATTTTAGTCCATCCCTACTCCAAGGAGCTCATTGTTCTCCTCCCTGATTTCCCCCTCACAACAGCCCTGTGAGGTAGATTTGTCAGAAAGAATTATCAGGCTAAAGTTGCCTATTGAGTTATATGGTGGATGAGAGGAATTTAAACTTGGGTGTCTCTAGTCCTAGTTCAACTGTCTTTTTTATAGTTTTTATTTGATTTTACAAGTATATAATTATAACCATTACAACCATTCACATCCACATTTACAGATTCCTCTGAATCTCTGGACTTCCTACCTCCCCTCCATGGATCCTATTATTAAACCTTTTCTACTGCATCTTTTCCAACACTCATCATTCCAAACAACAGTCTTAACCACTGTAACAAAATTTGAGCCTAACAAATCTAAGGCAGATTTATGTGTTGAATGCTATATACTTGAGAGAGAAAAATTGTGATGGACAAATGCAATCTGAATTTGTGCAGAGAATTTCTTCTGAGAGTCCTAATTTGAGGAACAGCACTACTGTCCTTGAGGGTTGTCATCTTTTTGTAGACCAGAAGATCTGTGCCATTACAAACAGGGTAGCAGGCATGAAGAAAATTCGTTCTGCTTTGCCTTGAAATTGACTTGGTTTGTACATGACGTTAAGCCAAACCATGGCTTAGCACAAACGCATGTGAGATCCCAGACAGAAGACTACAGTCACTGCACTCTTCACTTGGTTCTGCTGCTGCTCTGCTACCAGGTTTGAATGACATGTTTAGTCAAACCATGGCTTAGCCTAGGTAGTGTGGCAGCAGGAGGACCGAGGGAGAAATGCAACGTCCACTATCTCCTTTCCAGAAACCTGCACACATGCATGCTCACACACTAATCCTTGCTTTGGTTTAGCATTATGTGAGAACTTAATGCCGCACTTCCTGGAGGAGGTAGTGAGACAGAAGGGTATCTAACAACTTCTTCTCAGTACAGATTTTTTTAAAAAAGGAAAAGAAAACCAGCTGCTCTGTTGAAAAAGAAACTCAGACAACACAATAACTTGCGTTGCAGTAGATTAGGAAAAAACTCACAAGATGCAAATACAAATATTCTCACCAAGAATCAGTGTTCATACAGTTTCGATGAAAAAGAATCCCCTTGTCAAAGACATGACATTGTCAGTTAACATTCAGTTTCAGTGATTTCTTAAAGTTTCAATTTACAGGATGTTTTAGAAAGGCCCTAGTGGGACTCACTCCAGAAGTGGTGTTCAAAACAACCTGCCTAGCCTACCAAGCCATTCTTGAGACATTTTCCTTTGCCCACCCATGGAAAGCTAATTCTGTCTAAATACTGCCAATGGAAGTCCCTCCTGCCATATTAGGCAGAATCATGAAATTAATAATCCCTCTCCAGAGATCCAATTCTGGGGATAGAAGAATATAAGGGGAGCCCAGCTGGGTCAGACAAAAGTTCCATGTTGTCAGGTATCCTCTTTCTCACAGTGGACAATCTGGTTCTAGGAAGACCACAATCAGGGCATGAAAATACCAGCCAAGCAACTGGTACTTATGTTATTTGCATTATTTACAGTTAATCCAGTAAACATGAAACAGGCAAAAGTACAAGTATACAAATATTTAAGATTTCTGTTATACACTCAAATAAAGTATAAATTTCATAAAGTTCCTAGCAATATCTTTGGGTTACCTTGAACCTTATTGCACCAGTAAGTTATAAAAGCACTATTCTCTCCCCCCCCAACACACAAATAATCATATGATTGCTTTGCCTCTCTACCTCCTATTATATTTCTGAAGCTCAATTCAGATGAGACTGAGGCACTGTTAGTTCTGCAGACCAGATGGATGGAAGGTTGCCTGCTTTTGCTGGAGTTTCACTTCCTCTGAAGAGGCGGGTACTCAGCTTGTGGGTATTTCTGGATCCATGGCTGTTGCTTGAGGCTCAGGTGGCCTCACAGTAGTTCATACTTATTTATTTATTGTACAGTGGTACCTCGGGTTAAGTACTTAATTCGTTCTGGAGGTCCTTTCTTAACCTGAAACTGTTCTTAACCTGAGGTACCACTTTAGCTAATGGGGCCTCCCGCTGCCGCTGCGTGATTTCTGTTCTCATCCTGAAGCAAAGTTCTTAACCAGAGGTACTATTTCTGGGTTAGCAGAGTCTGTAACCTGAAGCATCTGTAACCCGAAGTACCACTGTATATTCATTAATTCACATCCAGTTCCATGTTCTCCAATCCAATTTCCTGTTGGCTGACATATGCCATTTGAACCACCCCGTGATCTCCAGCTGAAGGGTGGTATACAAATTGAATTAATTAATTAATTGATGGAAACCCAGGAGGCAGGGCTTTGTCTAGGTTTGAAGGGGGGCAGGGGAAAGTGCCTTCTGGTGGGCCCTTCCTTTCAGTGGGCTCTTGCAGCTGTGGCAGCACAGGATGATGCTAGGCCAGGGGCATTGTGGGCAATTCAAAGGGTTGCTAGGTCCAGCCTCCTAGTGCTTTTTGGAATGCTAGGACAAAAATTTTCTAAGGGGAGGCATCAGCAGTGGGCCCTGCCAGGGTGTTGGGTGTGACTGACAACTGCGCATGGAGGGCATCCAAAAGGGAGTTGTATGCAGCGTGATTTTGCTGCAGTTTGAGAAAGCAAGTGCAGGAACTTTGACTCAAGGCAGATTAAAACACTGCAGTGAGCACTATTTAAAAATGCTTCTGTGTGGTGGCAGTCCATACGGAAGTGGTTTACTACGGTGAATACCACATAGTTGAGATAGGCAAGGATTTTTCCTCTATAGCCAGGCCTCTGGCTGCTTAAACAATCTATGGCTTTTAAAATGTATTTGTGGGAGGGGGGTTACTGGTTTTTGTTGGTTATTATAATATTTTGTATTTTCATTTTGTATTTTATGCTATAAACCACCCTGTAATCTTCAAATGAAGTATATAAATTTAATAAAAGTTAAAAGAATAAATTAATCACAGATACTGTACCATATTGTGGGGTAGTACTTAAGAGCGTATGACTAGAACCTGGAAGACTAGGGTTCAAGTTCCCACTCAGGCATGAAGCTCACTGAATCAGGCCTTTAATGTTGTGGCATCAAGACCTTGAGTTTTCTCCCCTTGAATACAAGGTGCTGCCTCTGGGGCTTTTTCAGTGCCTATTGATGACTTTCCACTTTCAACCGGTCTTTTAACCTGAGCTCTTTCCCAGTCTGCCTCTGTATTAGAATTGCTTTAAGCCATTGTTACCGTTTCCTCGCTTGTTGCTTGCTGCCCTGGGCTCAAATTTAATAATCGGCAAATAAATGAAAGTAAGACCCGCACGACAAGGCTTACATTCCGGCATTAGGCTGCAACCCTATCACCCACCTAGTTGCAAATCCCCCTGAACTCAGCCGGGCTTAGCAGACACGGGGCAGAGATGCTAGGGAACAGAAGCAAGACACGCACCACCTCGTTCAAACGTTACTCGCAAGCAGGGTGTGCATTAAAAATGGTCGCTCAACCCTTACAAACCTGACCGCTAAACTAAGCTGGCTTTTTGCAGGGGGATGAACACAGGAGGAAGAATGAAACAAAACCCACCCTTCCTTCCAACCAGGCCCCAGTCAGTCCCGTCCCCCCCGCAAGCAGAGCAGACAAAGGCCCGCCTTCCCCCCCCTGACGGCCCGACCCCTTTGTTTTCGCTTTCGGATCCGGCGGAGGCGCCTCGGCTGCCGAGCGAGCGACATGGCGTCCGCCTGGAGGAGAGCCTCGAGGGCTCGGCCGCTGCAGCGGCGCAGGCGGCGGGGATGAGAGCGGCGGCGGGGCGCTCGGGCGCGGCCAGGTGAGCCACTTCGAAGGAGGCAGGCGAGGACGCGGCGCCCGAGTGTCCGCGGGGGAAGCGAGGCTGGCGGGGTCGGGCTGGGGCTGCGCCTCGGCGGGTCCCCCGCGCAGCCTGGAGCTTCTCGGCGAGGCGGTGGAGGCCGAGGCAAGCCGGGCTCCTCCGCCGACCCTCGCACAGATCGGGCCTGGCAGGCTGGCGAGGAAGGGGAAGGAGGGAAGCAAGTTAGCGAGGGATAGCGGCGCTCATGCGTCGTCTAGCGCCGCCTCGCGGGACGAAACGGGCGCCCATTTAGTGCTCCCACGCAGGACTCGGCTTGAACTCCGTGGGGAGACCCGTTTCCGAAGGAAATGGCAGCTGAAATAAACGGGCTGATCCCCTGAGCTGAAGCCTTAATGATGATGATCCATCCAAATGCTGGTTATTTGTGGCTGCTGGCTTGTGTTTAAAGTCTCTCTGGACTGGATTTTGTATTGTATTCTGTTTTGTGAGCTGCCCTGACCTATAATGAGGGAAGGGCAAGGTGTAAAATCTGTGTAAGAAGCAAAGAAACAGCTCCTCCTAGAAGATTATTTGTTGTTTTTAAGCCCATTGATTTCAGTGGGTTTCAGTGAGCTTAAGTTTGAAAGGCAGAAGTGCTAGTAAGGGCATTGGACCTCACTGCTAGGATGAAGCCACAAGACGGCTCATAAATTTGGTATTAAAGAAGTCTCTTATTCTATTAGCAAGTGTGGCTTAGCTTCTAGGCAAATTCTGGCTGTGCTAGCAATCCAAAAGGAAAAAAAGAAGCCTGGAAACAGTATTGAAAAATGAATCTTAATCAAGTAATAATTGTGCCCAAGCCTTTTGCTTGTTGACAGCCTTCTTCAGGGGTATAAGATTAAGGTTCTGCTGACAACAGAAATTCTAGTCTGGTATTTGCCCATGGGCGGATAATGAGGAAGGAACAGGTCACACACACACAATCCATTTCCCAAACAACCTCATACTGTATGTTCAGATGAAGACGCTTAGAATCATCTGGGCAAACTCTGCCTTATCAGGGTTCAAGCATTCAGACCTCTCTCTGCAACACAGGAAGCTCTGGAGGGCTGTGGGCGCGTGCAGAGATTTGGAGACACGGTTTGCATGTGCTTCCCAAGCCTTCTCCCGCATGTGTTTGCCCAAAATTCCTGAAGAAGGCTAAACAGAAGTTAGCTTGTCATGGTAACCTTAATCTCTGCTGCTGAAGAAGGTTGCCATCAACCAAATGTGTGAGGCGTTTTAATTGTTGATTAATTTAATTGTTTTAATTCAACCAAATGTGTGAGGCATTTTAATTTGTTATTATTTGAAATAAGATGGATTTTTCAGTACAGTACCATGTTTTCTCTCTCTCTCCCCCCCCCCTTTGATTTTGGGGGCTGCCCCCATTTCCCCCTTCGCTGAAAGTTGGGAAGGCATTAAAAATCCGGTGGATGGATAGCTATGCTAAAAACGCCCTGGGAAGGACGTTATTGGTTTTTGTTCATCATGCTACTTACCTATGGACCTGCACTAATGGGAAGACGTCAGTGAATCTTGTATGAATTTTATATTAACTGTGTAGATCCTCTGGCCTTTGTGCCCTATTAGGTCTATGAATCTGTTTTCCTTAAGCCATGGTCATCTTCCCCACACTTAATGTCATATAGGCTGTCAGATGTGGCACAGGCAAAGTTGTCATTGCAAAGGAAAAAATTGAGATGCTTTAAGTGAGCATTGGATTGTTCCTTGGGAAGTGAAGCTTGTATTCAGCATCTTTCCTGCATGGCTGAATTTTTATTTTGTGGGCTGGTTTTAATTCAGGCCATTGTGTGAAGGAAATTATCTCACCTGACATTATGGCCCTGCCCACCTGGCAGAGTGGCCATTGCCTGGATCTGTATCTCTGCTTTATGTGAATGAGCAAACATGGCAGCTACCACCATGCTTAATTTAATCCTAAAAGTCATTACAGAGCATTTTTGAAATACACAGCTTTCTTCGTTCAATCTCTATATTCACAAAATCATAGAATTATAGAGTTGGAAGGGACCACAATTCCTTTTGCCTCAAAGGGCTGTTGGCTTGTCATGTGAAAGGAAGACATGTAGTGCAATTTTAAATGTGTTTACTGTACTCAAAATTGAGGCCCTGTGGTTTCATTGCCACTCACTTCCTGTTACGTCTCTTCTTGTGAAAGGGAAATGGTGATTACTTAAACATTACAGTATTGTCTTTAGATGTGTGAGTTTCACCAGAAACCAGGGTATTTTCCTGATGCTTTCAACCTTATACCAAGCACCTCATGTGAAAGTTTTTAAAAGTAAGCTTGGTGTTTAATTAATTTGATGCCTTCTTAAGTGTAGTCTCAAACAGAGGACAGGACTCATTTTGTAGTAGAAGGGATATCTGTAGAAATAGCTTATGCTAGAAGTGTTGAGATGCAGCTCATCTTGGCTGAAGATATTTGAATGGGGGAAAGTCGATGGAGAGAGAAATCTCCAAAGGCTCCCTGCCTTCTTTCTCTCTGACATCTGAAGCAGAGATTAGACATCTTCCTTTTGTAATATGCTTTTGCAGACATCAAAATATGAGGTGGTGTAGTTTATGCTGCAATTACTAACTTCTCTTAATGTGGGGTCACTCACTGATCAGATTTAAAAAGAAAATGGGACTGGCTGATATAGAGGACAAAGCTTTTGTCAGGGTGCATCCACAAATGATATTTAAAATGGTGTTTACACAATCCAGGGCACTCAGATTATTAGAAAAGTCAGCTAGTAAAAAAAAAAAAAAATGCACAACAGAGAGTCTCCCTTACCATATCTACTAGCATACCAGCAAAGGGCAAAGCAAGTTAAGGGTCAGGCTACAATCATGCAGTAGATATCCCCCCCCCAACTTGGCTTAGTCTCAGATTAGGGAAGGGATTTGCAGTGGCAGGAGGGATTCTGGAACCAAGTCTAGCTGCATTGATGAAAGAATGGAGGAGTGTGGAATTTCTCCCTTCTCACACTTCACAGAAAGAGAGAAAGCATTCCTGCACACACTTGGGTTGTCTAAGGAATCTACACACATGTACAGCTAACTTAAAACTGGACTATGCTTCTAGCCAGGAACAGTTCAGGCGGGGAGAGAGACAAACATTTATTTTGCCCCTTCAGTCTTTCCCAGGAATTGCATGATGGTGTAGCTGCAGTTAACAGGTGTTGCAGCTTGCAGGGGCTTGTCAAGGACATCGCAAGGAACCATACCACTGGCTGTCAGGGAACTGCCATCAGTGCCAGAGGGAGAGAGCAAGCTCCAGAGGGATCCCAGAGAGCGTCCCAGGATTGGGAGAGGCAGCCCATCTTCTGGGGAAGGGAATCAGCTTAGCTCCAGTGGAGAAGGGGGGCAGATGGGGGAATCGGCGAGGTGGTCCCATGACTCCTTGCCGGGGACCAGCAGGGAGAGGAAGAGTCCTCCGCTGCCTACGCCCTCCTTGCGCAGAAGGCTTCCGCGCAGGGAGAGTAGGAGGAGACTGGGCGTCAAAGAACTTCTTTGCTGGAAGAAGTTTAAGAAACGCCCACTGACGGATTCTGCCAGCGATTGAGACAGCCACGGGTGAGTGGCTGTCCGGACAGAAAAGGTTCACTCAGGCAACCCATCCAGGTGTTGGCACAGGCTTACACACGAGCAACCCCTAGAACAGTGTTTCCCAACCTTTTTTGGGCAAAGGCACACTTGTTTCATGAAAAAAATCTCGAGGCACACCACCATGCCAGATGGGGAAAGGTCACTTTTTACTTATGTAAAAAAAAATAAAAAAATAGTAACAGCATAGAAGGTAATGGTTAGGCTAGCATCCCTCTTCCAAATATGCTAGGTTTTTATTTGCAGGGACTGTTCTACATGGGAAAGCATTCAGCACTGTCATTCTCCCATCTGCCATCTGAATTGGTACTATTCTGGGTCAACTTACTCTGCTGCATGTGAAGATGAAAATGGCACCAAGTGTGGGGGAGGGGGCAGAACAGGTTTCAGATACAGGATATTAAGCATACACGTACTTCAGATTGAACTGGTTGCTTGCTTTGCAAGTTTTCATTTCCCAAATGACTGCCTTGGCAAGCGCAATACCTACCAGGCTCAACGCCGGTCTCGCGCTGCCGCTTCCCGCGCTCTCAAGGACCCGGGAGGAGGAAGGCGTGAAGGGAATCCCGAAGGCGCGAAAACCTCGCGCATGCGCAGGCCTTCCGCCTGCGACAGCCCAGTAGGCCGGCCGAAGCGAGTGGCAATGGGATGTGGGAGGGAGCTTGCTCACCGCCCCGCGTGTGCCTATGTGGGGCACGTTACAGCCCCGTGACGTCAGCGCCACGCAGGCAGCCAGGCAGGCAGACGGCGAGAGCCCCGCGCTGGGCGGCCTCTCCTCGCCGCCGCCGCCCTGCCTCTCGCCGTCCGACTCGCCCGCCTCCCTCCCACGGCACACCAGGCAACGTCTCGCGGCACACTAGTGTGCCGCGGAACACCGGTTGGGAAACACTGCCCTAGAACCATTACACTGGCCTACTGTGAAGGCATTTACAAAATGTGTGTCATAAACTAAAGTAAAAGATTACCTGTTTATCATATGGGCTGAATTTAGATGTCATGCTAAGCCATTAACTATGATTAAATAAACCCTGTGCACAAGCTCCATGCCGGTGAATAGAGCACTTCTGTTTTCTCCTTCCTTAAATGAGTAGGATCACAAACCACATCTAAAGCCATGCTTGAGATTTATTTATCGCAAACAAATCAACATTCAGAAGCCAAGAACAAAGCTTAGGGTCAGATCATGGTTTGGAGAGAACTAAATGTGCTGGTTCAAAAGTAACACAAAGGCAGTAACACCATAGTTTGTATTCTCACTTGACTGAATGAGGAGTAAAGCAGGAGAGCTGAGCCTATGAGTGCCGGTATGACATCTCATGTACAGGATCATTTGCTGAACCATAGTTAATGACCTAATATTCTTTCTGAATGTGGATGTGTTTACCTGTTGTCCAATTTCGTTGGTTATTTTTACATGCTGTGTTTCAGCTGTTCCTGAACCCTATGAAGGGAATAGGCACAAGGTTGATTTCCCATTTGACAAAGGAGTACCTGGTTAAGGAAAATCCCAAACTGTATTGTGTGTACAAGAATACTCCAAGCCTGCCAGTAACTTTGCCTCCTGAGAAGTCAGGCTAAAGATGTTACACTGTATTTTAGTGTTAACCGTTCCGCTTGAACAGTGTTTTTATCTGAAAAGAGTTTCATTTGATTGCAGATGCAAGAGTTACGTCAGCAGTAGGGATCACCCAGTAGGATGTGATTTTAAACTATGATGGCACTTTCCATGGGACCACTGCATTTCTGCAAACCTGGTGAGTTAAACCTAGAAAGAATTGAGCTCTTTGGGTCCCTATCACTTCACCTGCTTCTTGTTTGAGCAGCCTTCAGAGGCTCCTGCTTCTTCTTTGCCAAATAAATTTGATTCTCAACTTCTGCCATTTTCCCAATAACAAATCTACTCAGTTGAATCCAGGAGTAGCCAGCAGGGAGGTGAGCTGTTGTGGGCCTGGCCTCTAAGCAGCAGCAGCAGCAGCAGCAGCAGCATCACTGCCTGGTACTAGGGCAGAGCGGGAGAGTAGCAAGGCAACGGCTGTGGAGGTACGCAAATGGAAACAATAAGATGCTTCTGGCAGGGCTCCTGCACAACCCTGACCTCCACCTGCCTCCACACCATTCTGATATTTGGTGGTGATGCTGCCGCCATCGGGTTAGGTCCACCTTTTGGCCCTCCCAATCATGGCTGAAGGTGAGTATTAAGTGAAAACTGTGTAAGGGTAATTTTAACACACGCCCCCTCCAAAACGAGAGAAGGTTGGAGACTTTGCCCCCATATCCTTAGAGTTGCTGTAAGTTTAGACACGGAAAGCAAATCATTGAACTTGCCGACTCTGCAACTGTGGTTGCGCCACACATTTATTCTGCAGATATTGTATAAGCTCTTTCAGGGAACTGTACTTGCGATTTGCTAATACACTAGGCTATAAACAGAAGAAAGAGGATCCTTTAGTGTACTCTCAGAATTCATCAAAAAAGCTGTTTCCCATTGTAAGCAGAAAAGAACTCTGTCTCGTACAGAGCAGAAAGCTTGTTTTACTGCCTGCCTGAATGCCTGTTTTTAAAATTTGAAGATCCTCTTTGTATTCTGAGCTTTGTACTGCCCCTCATTGATCTTAAATGCATCTGCATCCTGTTTGTTTGTGCTCTTCCTGCTTCTAGGATGCGGTTTTAAACTATGATGGAATTTTTCATGGGACCACTACATTTCTACAAATTTGGTGAGTTCAGTCTAGAAATAATTTAATAGTTTAGGCTCCCAACCCTCCTTTCTTGTCTCAGCTACAGGTTCTTTTTCTTTGTCAAATAAATTTGATTATTAACTTCTGCTAATCATAGATGGCTCAGTGAAGACAACTTTCACCAAGACGTGAAAATACATTGAGACTGCCTGAGTCTCTTGACATAAGGGGAAAATGTACTTGTGTTCAGTCACTAAGAGAGATGGAATCACAAAGACAAAATTAAGCATTCAAAAATTCCATTTAGGTCAATGTGATACACCTAAGGAATGTGCAGCCTCATCCTGTGCGTGTTTACTCAGAAGCAAGTTTCACTAAATTTGTGGTTTTTGCTTGAAACCACAAGGAAACACCTGTAACATCACGGTTGTGTCAGGAGTCCTGCAACAATGGCATTCCTGTTTTTGAAAGGCGTTTTAGCCATTCTTTGTCAGTTTTTGGACTTTCTCTTGTTAAAATAATATAAGAGAGACTTAAGTAATTTTACTGCAGTATGAGCTATGTTAGGCAGAAGCATTCTCCATCTGACGAATTAGAGCCAATGACCCTCCCCTCCCGTTTCAGTTAATTATGTTGCAGTCTTTCAGATGAGTGGCATAATAAGGTGGTTGCACCTCTTTTTTGGAGGTGTATTTTTTTATTTTAATGCAACTACTTTCACAGCTGAACTGCCCAGCTAGTTTCCCTGCTCATTTTTGTATGTAGTTGTAGTATAAACTTAAATGGCGCCTTCAGCTGTATGCACAGTTCTCCTCTTTAAGCAAACACAACACAGCTTTGTGGGATGGTGGCCTCAGCCCCTGAGGTGACACAGCACTTATTGCCCTTTGATTCTGCAGACTGGCAGAATTAACACTGCTGTTAAAGGTGTACTTCAGATTGAGATCCACTGCAGTACTGATAGTATAAAGGTAAAAAGTCCCATCTGAATAGATCTGCAGTCCTGCTTCTGGTTCACATAGTCCCCTTAGCCAATGCTGTTTACACGTGTTTATGATGTTTCTTTTTGAAAAAAGAATGAGGAAAAGGAAGGGCATGCTCAAATCAGGCTTTAACATGTATTGCACCGGATCTTTGTTTTTTGGTGATTTGTGTACCATTTCCAAAAAATACTGCTTGGAGGATCAATACATTATTTAATACATATCAACAAATGGAGAACTGGTATGAAAATATCCTATAAATTAAATGTGATATGTGCCGTCCTACAGATAATAAACAGGAAACTTTGTATATAGAGATACTATAGTATGAAATGGAGGTCATTTCACTGAAGTGCTACCCATAGTTATTTACACCCTGTCAGACTGAAATTCCTCTTCCCCACACTGTTTGACCATCCTTTGAGTATCTCATCCATTGTAACCCCTTTCAGCCACTTTCTCAAAAGCAGCACATCTACCCTGTTTTAAAGCATTGATGACAGACAGAGATAATTCTTCAAAATCTAGGGTTGTTGGTTCATATGCTTAAATAGAAACAGTAAAATGGGTAAGGCAAAGCAGCTTTTGGCGAAGGACCCTAACAACCATCTGGCAGCATGAAACTAAATAAAAGGAGCAGAAAGGCCAATATTTAGCAAGTCTTCTGTTACAAGTGTGATGTTGGGGAAGGAGAAAGGCCACCACCTTTTAAGGGTTCTGACTTAACACTAGCAACTCATAGATATGTATGAAGAAGAAGAGGAAGAGTTTGGACTTGATATCCCGCCTTTCACTCCCCTTAAGGAGTCTCAAAGCAGCTAACAATCTCCTCTCCCTTCCTCCCTCACAACAAACCCTCTTGTGAGGTGAGTGGGGCTGAGAGACTTCAGAGAAGTGTGACTGGCCCAAGGTCACCCAGCAGCTGCATGTGGAGGAGCAGGGAAGTGAACCCAGTTTGCCAGATTATGAGTCCACCCCTCTTAACCACTACACCACACTGGGTGTATACTTTTCACCCTATCTGAGCAGATGCTGTGCATGTTCTCACCCCAACCAGCTATGGGGGTCCCCATGCAGAACCTATAGTACTTCTTTGTGGGTGGGATCTGTCTGCTCTGATTGCAACAACAACCACCTCCCCATGGTCCACACAAACAGAAATTTGAACCTGCAGAATAAATTATGCTAATTTACATTGTACTTATGGCATGATTTATATTGATAGCTGAATATACAGAAACTTGAAATACTTTGGACACAATTAGAGATGTAAAAACTAGAAAGGAGAAAGATTGAAATGTGGGGTTGGAAGGAGATGGGGTATAGATTGCTTAGAACTAAGAGCCATAGAGGAGGAGAGGGGGAATAGAGGTGACTAGCCCTGCCCAAGATCGCCCTGACTTAACACACATTTTCAAACTTCTCCAAAAGTCCACTTCCACCTCCATTTGGAGAGATAGCAACAAATATTGTCTTTTGAGTTCTTTTCCCAGGAAGTACATTCCACTCGGCATACAAACAGTGTTATGTATGTTTTCTGCATTGAACAGATTTTATCCCCCCCTCATGTATATATTGTTTTAATTTATAGTGTACATCGGTGCTCTGATTTCTGCTCTGTGCAATTTAATTGGTAAGTATTTTCAAAGTACTTAACATTTGCTGCCAGGTTCACATTGTATTTTGTTGGGAATGAGCAGCAAGATACACAGCTATTTCATCATGTATGATCGATAAACTTTGTACATTCTATTTTGCCCCACAAGAAACATCTGCTGAACTCAAGTTGAAAATGAAGGCAGAGGATTTTGAGTACATTTTAACATGGGAAGCTGGAAATAACACAGGGACAGCCACATGCTACAATGTGATGTATAAAGAGAGAAGGTACCTATGCTTTTCCTAAAATATATTCCCACGTTCTGTAAATTATTACGAATGACTGATATTTGGTACAAGATCATTATTGGTTTGGATGTTTCTAGTTAAGGTCCTGTCATATGAAGAACAGAAACCAAGAGTTCTCTGGCAGCTTAAAGACTTAACAGATTTGATATGGCATATGATTTTGCAGACTGTGTTCCACTTTATCAGAGGCATGAACTATTATCCTTAGAAGATATCTATACACATGGCTATAGAGGGGGAAACCTGCACATGTGGGGTCACATGATCATTAAGTGCAATACGTGCTAAGTCAAGCCAAACTTTGATGGATGCAAATTAACAGCGATAATGGGGGGGGGGGGTGCTAACAAGAATAAGAGTGCAATCCGGACCCCAGTGGGATGGCAGTGGGGCTTGGCAGAGTGACAAAGCCACACCACATCCAGAGTCCCATTGATTTCACCAGCTAGGGTGGAAGGTGGGGTCAGGGGCAGGAAAATTGTGTTTTGTTGCTGTGACAACTCCAGTTTGGAACAACAGGTGGGGCTGGATTGGGCCTGTTTCCACATCTGACTGGTAGCTGGGCTGGCATTTGATGCCTCTGGTAAAGTGGATTCTCAGTCATGAAAATTTATCCCATAGTAATTTACTTAGTTTCCTAAATGTTACAAGACTCTTTGTTGGTCTTGCTGCAATAGACCTGCAGTGCTATCCTTTCTACATCTTCTCAGAAGTCAGTCTCATTGCAATGAGAGTCCCAAGCAAGTGGGCATCTGACTGCAGTCTTAATACAGCAGTCATGAAATGGTCAGCATGGAAACAAAATAGAAAAGATTCAGAACCAGACATTCACATGAGGCTGCACTAACTGTTATTTAGGTATCAAGCTGTGCTGAGGCCTCATAGGAGAACAGCCATTTCAGGTTTGTGTTTCCTATTGATGCAGCTATAATAACCAGCTGTGACTCAAGTCTGCCTCATAGTTCTCAGGAAGGTAAGAGAGATGAGACCTGGACTTGGGTGAGGTGACAGCATTTAGCCATTAGGAAGCAAACACCCCTCTGTTTGGTCAATTAACAAAGTACATTATCTGATTTGCACATAAACTAACATAAGGGAAGAGTCGCAGGCTGATCTTCCTACAGAGTTCCTCACAGGAGACAGATAACAATAAATTAATCCTCCAATATGCTTCTCTCCCCTTTGAAAGCTCAGTTTGTCCTTGGCTATCAAAATCAGCGGGAAGAAACCAGGTGCATGATTCTTCTTTCAGTAAGTCCAAGTAAGTAAGGCATATTTTAGTAGTCAGTACTCATACGTATATGTTTGTCCTTGTGACGTTTCCCAATCAGGGCAAACTTGGGGGCAAATTCCCAGGGGAAATCTAACATGTTTCTGAATGGAAGCACAAGTAATTGAATTCTAGGAGCAATTGGTAGCTGGTCCTGGAAAAGAAATTATGTTTGGGGGTTGCTCTCCCCTGGGAACTTGCTTCAGACAGACACCCTCTCTTCTCCTTCTTGCCAGGTCCCAGCAAAATGAGGCTCCAGTATCTGGGGAGCTGGCCATTTGTCCAGCTGGTGCATGGTCCAAAAGTGGCAAAGACCGGTAAGCACTCAAAGGCAAGCAGATGTTGAGATCCAAGGCAATATGGTAGGAACTGGGCACAGTCCTCACACAAGATGAGATGCAGCGGCTGAGACGCAGACTCCAAGGCTAGGGTAAGGGCAGGAAACCTGAGGCCCTCCACATCTTGCTCAACTCAAACACCCATCATTCTCTACCATCTGCTGTGTGGGCTTGGGCTGGTGAGCATGTGGAGGGCCCCAGGTTCTTCAGCCCTTGGCTATGCCTTAATGTGGCCTGGTACACAAGGGTTGGCTTTGGGTCCAGCTGACAATACTCAGGAAGTACTGCAGCCTAGAGGACTAACTTGAACTACAGTGTTCAGTCTTGGCTGGAGCCCAAGTCCGAGTGGTGCAGCTTGAGAAAAATATACACCTCTGTTTTCCTCTATTGGCCTGCCGGTCAATTTAATCAGGCCCCTGTGGGCAGTTTATTTCCTGGGGTAAAATCCTTTAAAAAGGTCAACAACTTCAATCCTAAAAAAGGGGCAACAACTTTGGGTCGGCCGTCACAGCCCTTCACTTCATCAAATCTGGCCCTCTTTGAAAAAAGTTTGGACACCACTGCCCTATCCCCTGTAAAGAAGAGATGGTCTTGGGATGTTTGTGGCAAAGAAACACAGGATGGAAATGAGAAAGGCAACCGTTAGTAGGAACTGAGCAAGAAAGAGCAGAGGGAAGGAGCTACTTGGTTCTGGAGATAGACAAGACCTTTGTATTGGCTGGGGAGATGCATCCATAAACTGGATAAATATTGAGTCATCTGCACGCTAAGAGAGGAATTGCCCCTCCTGCACTGCCTTCCCACAGACCTAAAAGCCATCTCTCTCACTCTGCCCACCCACAAATACAGCCCTCTGCCCTTTTCTCATCACTGGAGGTGGCAGTAGAGGAGTCCAAAGGAAGCATTTGTGAGTCGAGCACCCTCCACCCGCATAGAATTATAATAAGACACACAGACACATTATTTTAGGTTAATGGGCAAAATTAGGCCACAACTTTTATTGGTTACAGCATGTGAGTAGTATTGGCTTAGGCATTGGATTAAACAGCAATACACGACTCCACCCCACACAGCCGGGAGTCATAACAGGGTTAACAACCAATGGGAGGAGCTTGTTGATGCAAATACAACTGGAAGCTCCCCCATGACGTCACCAAGGTACCACAGTATTTGAAAAGCCACCAAATGTACATTTGCACTGACATCCTTCTCACAGAATGGGACACTTCATATCAAATTAGGGAATGAGGGTGAGTAAATATATGCTTGATCTCACTCCGGCATTCTGGACAACTTTCATGTGACGCTTTTGAATTTCTGCTTTATATCCAGTTGGGAAGTACTGATTGGCTCCTCCTTGTTTCCATTTACAGTTATCCCAGACCGAATATGAAGATTGTCGCAGAGTGTTCCAATATCACACGTTCATTCTGTAACTTGACAAAAGAGTTCACAGATCCCTGCAAGGCATACATAATTGTAGTGGATCAGGTCACAGAAAGTGGAGTACATTATTCAGCTATTCAGTTCAGTCCATATGCTGACAGTAAGTAATTTGCTCCTTATTTATGTTTGAAGCACGTACCTTATGCTTCCTATAAGTCCTTGTCAACCACGCAGGTTTCACACTGGCCAAGGCAGAAGGTAGAGGCCAGTTGTCAACCCCCACTAGGTCAGCTCCCAGCAGGCTCCAAAGCTGTCAGTGCCCTGCCCCACGTGCGGAGGGAACGCACTACCACTGGCACCATGGGAGAGGGAGGTACCATCATGGCTGCCCCCCCGGACACGTGCCATGCACCCTCCCACTGCGAGCAGTGCGCCACGCCCCTGGGACGTGTGCCAGCCCCGCCTCCACCTGCTCACCGCCCCCCGGTGCCAGAGCATGCAGAGCCCTGGCACCAGCAACCTGATGCAATTCTAGCCCCCCAAACCCCCAAGACTCGCTCCTTCTTCAGTGTATTATTTTCAGTTATTTAGATCATTATTCTTTAAGTGCCAAGAGGTCCCGAGATCCTGACAAGCTTTATCTCCAGCTCTCTATGGGCATCCTCTTGCTTTTCAATGGAATGAATGGCAATAGTGTGACACCCCACTAAGATCAGAACACAGGACTAGGTGCCGTATTCAGAGCAGGCTTTCGGGAGCAGAAATGAGGATCAAAGAAGGCTGAAGGCCAACAAGCTAAGAGGCTTAAAGTTCGGTTTGGGGAAATTTATAATCAATAGAAGCCCCGTCGTACCTATTTAGCCTTCACTCTGAAAGAAGCATACCTGGGAGAAAGTTGTATCATTTCATTTGAGATCTTATGTCCAAGTTAGTAGTGCATTGGATTGTAATTTCATTAATTTCTCTAGAGCAGAGCTTCCCAATCACATTGATTCCTTCTTTTCTTCCTTTCTTTGTTCAACAGCATGCCTAACACCACCCCAGTTTGAGATTTCTGCTTGTCCAAGCTGCGCAAACGTGACAGTGAAACTTTCAGCCTCGTTACTTCATGTATACCAAGAGCTTGATTATACGGTCACAGTGATAAGAGACAATGTCAAAGAAAAGGTCGGTTGCTTATGATTAAAAGGGAAATGGTAGACAGTATCAAAATTAGTTCACTTCATCTGTAAGAAAGCTGCTATTTCTGTTTCTAGTTCAGGTATATCCAAACTTAATGGTTCTGCTTCCTGATCCATAGCCCTGCCTATCCTCCAAGGCAGGCCTAGAGTTCCTGTCTGGGTGGGTTTCACCCATTCACTTCAATGGAGAGGGCAGCTCCCCATGTTTTGCCCTTTCTGTGACTGTTGACATTCAGATAGACCAGAAGGGCTGTATATATTGTTGGAGTCCCAGCAGGAATTGCTGGATTGAGATGTTTTGGATTAATAGGGTAGACCACTTCCCATGCCAGTACTTGAGGATTGGGCATAGCAGCAGCTAAACCAGCAGAGTCCAAAGGCCGGAGGCTACGTTGGTATTGCTGTGCCTTTGCATTGTTGCTGCAAGAAGAATTGGCAAGGCAAATATTTAGCAGATGAACAGAAATGATAATGTTACTTATATATAGCTTTTTGTGTTTCCAGAGCACTTTAGGGAACATTTTCATAGGTATCCTTTCAATAGCCCATGACATAGGCTAGTGTAATTATCCCCACATTCAATTGTCAGTCTTTTTCTTCTTCTTTTCTAGCGTGTTATCAATACAACGAGACAAGAGAGTTTCCACACTGTCATTGGAGATTTGAGTTTCAATACAAATTATTGTATTGCTGTTGATGTGAGAACAAGTCTAAATAATCAGTGCGCTCCGTCTGTCCCCAAATGCCTTATACTCAGCTCCAGTAATATATCAGGTATAATGAATTAAGGGGTGGGGAGGGGGTGCAGAGAATTAATTTAAAATTATTATTTTCTTAATTAAAAAAAACCTAATAATAGATTATTGATTTTAGTATTTCAAGTAATGGTTTTTTTAAAAAAAATTATTATGAATTTTGGTAATCTAGTGCTCTGTGTGCCCAATAAAACCAGAGTATTTCACAATAGCCCCCATATTCACTTTTCTTTAATCACCTTCTTTTTATCTTACAGGTCATATTATATTACCAGCGCTGTTGGGCATATTAATATCGTTGGCAGTACTACTCATTCAATTTGTCCTGTATAAAACCGGTGTTATTTGCTTGAGATGGAGGAAATGGCCAAGCGTCTTGGTATGTACCCTTCAGACGGATTCTTTTTTTAAGATAAATAGCTTAATAAACTCTACTGTATGTATGTATGTATATAGAATTTTATTTATTTTCTATCTTCTTTTCATGAAACATTCATTGTTGAAAAGACCTAAGGGTCAGTCCCAGGGTCAATGCCAGTTTCATAGGGTCAGGTGATATGAGAGTTTGCCCTCTCTGCCTGGAGAGCTGCTGTCAGTGATGGACAAATAATCTGACCAGTTTCTCTATCCTGTTAACACTTGATCCTCACTGCGAGACGTGAGGTAACAGGGAACCAGGCAGAGGGCCTTCTTGGTGGCGGCGCACGCCCTGTGGAATGGCCTCCCATCAGATGTCAAGAAAATAAACAACTACTGTGTCTGACCTTTAGAAGACATCTGAAGGCAGACCTGTTTAGGGAAGTTTTTAATGTTTGATGTTTTATTGTGTTTGAATATTCTGTTGTTGTTGTTGTTGTTGTTGTTGTTGTTGTTGTTGATAGGACTTGTAATCAACAGCACCACAACATTTACATTTAGCCTTGTGTCCTGGGTATCTGGCCTCAAGACCATAAAAAGCTGGAATAAATAAGTGAAGAAAGAACCAGACTGTTCAGGGCTTTTTCAACAAAACCCCCTTTATTGAAAATGGAAGCAAATTCCAATGAAAGCCAAAAGATTCTTACATCTGTCGAGGGTTTCAGGATTAAGGCCAAAATATTGACATCCAATTAACATTTATTAATATTAATATTCAACTATGTATCACACCCCTATCTTTTTTGAAGGCATCTATTTTATTTTTCCCATCTGTAAATTTCAAAATTGTTTTTCTTTTCAGAGCATCACACCAAAATTAGACTATTCCCTTTTTAAATCAGAACCGGAAGAAGTGCACACCGTCCAGGTCACCCAACAAAGTAAAAAAAAAGTATGTGGATACGATTCCGATGAAGAGGACAGTGAAAGCGTTGCTGGAAATGATGATTTATATACTGCACGTGGTTTTTTGGGGCAGACTTCAAAGTCCTGCTCGCAGGAGGACAGCGCAGAGCCACCGTCCCTAGACTGCTCATCCACTACAAGTACAATAGCTGACCCCCAGGATGATGAAACAGAAAAGCTTCTGCTCATCGGCTGCTCATCTGCTCCAAGTGAAATGCCTAAACCTGTAGATGCTGAAGCAGAAAACCTTCAGAATGATATTAGCAAAGAAGAAAGCCCAACAATTCAAATATTTCATCCTTCTCCTGAAGTGGACTCCCCTAATGAGCCAGACCTGGAGTGCAGCAGCTGTTCCAACGTAAACTTAAATACTGTGGTGCTAGGAATATCTGGCAAAAATATGGACATTCCTTCAACATTAAGCCCTTTCGAAGAGGATGCAGCAGACTCGAAAGAGTTGTGTATTTCTGATGCATTTGAACTGAAACATTTCACTGATGCGCTAGAAATGCAGAACTCTGACATTCCTAACCTCTCTTGTTCCTGGCAAAATTCTAATGGGTCTGGAGAAAGTGAGTCATCGGATTCAGAATCGGACTGTGTTGGTGAATACATGAGCAGATGAATCAATGAATGCTCAAGTTAGCATTTTTCAGCTTCCAGTAAAACAATGTATTCCCATGTCATGGGACTGGGTGGGATCTGCTGTCTAATGCTATCATTATTGTACAAGTACATATGAAAATGCAGCGCTGTTGTTAATTTCTGTAGCATTAATATGGTATGCTCTTCATTGGTTTTTGGCAATCCCATGGACTAATTGTCTTCCAAAATAACAGCGACCTTGCCTGTCTTGAGGATGAATTTCTCTTGTTACAATGATCAACCATTGCGCTTGATCATCAAGTGTTCTTAGGCATGATACAACACTTTGCTGGTAATTGTTCCAGAATGGTTCTCCTGTTTTCCTGCCAGTGATCTTTTAGACCCCCACGGTTCATAGCCCTTTATCTATACCTCAGTTTATTTTGTGAACCGGAATGTTTACTGCCATCACATTTAATATCTGTCAACTCACACTTGGACATGCACTTCAGTTGTCCTTTTTCACTGGTCCTATTTGTACCTATGTCTGTTTTTCTTTATGAGGATGAAGTAACTCTCACCCTTCCTTATATTATTGGCAAGCTTTAAACCGGTTCTGTGTGATCCTTTGCTTGACAAGGGCTCCAGCGATGTGGTTAGAAAGGAGGCAAAAAGGTATACTATTGTCCTTGAACTCTTCCTGCCTGTCGTAGTGGGATAATCTTTTATCAGTTTCTCATTCTAGAGAATCTGATTGTAGCAATGGTTTGGAATGGATGTTGCCATCTTCGTAACACCCTTGAGTTGCATGAAGTTTAAAACCATTTAATGTGAAGACATTTCCCTCAACATTCCTGTAATCAAGACTACGGCCCTCTTCGTACTGTGCAAGATCATCATGTTGAACACAGAAATAACGGCTGATGGATGATGAATGTACTGGGCCCCTGCTATAACCTTGTTGGGTCTAAAAAGCTTGTTGCAGCTACTCTGTGCAGGGGGAGAGGGATTTTGAGCAGAGATGTGTTTAATCACCATTTGTCTGCTCCACATTGTCCCTGAAGTGGGCAGTAGCCACTGGCCTTATTTCTGGTCAGGCAACTTCTGTATAGCTTAGTGGTAGGCTCACGAATGCGAGCCTTTAGTGTGATCAACCCAGTCCTACTCTGCCAAGAGAGATTCAGTGAGTGCCTTCTGTGCCAACTTTTAAACGCCTGATGAAAATGTTTCTATTCCACCTGGCCTGTGCAGGCAATTGAAGAGTATATCCCCCACAATGCTGTACTGACGGTTGTTTTTAATTATTTTTGCCTTAACTTCGTTTTACCTTTTTTATTGTTTTACTGTATGGGGTTTTTTTATATTGTTGTAAACTGCTGTGATTTTTTAAATAATACAATGGTATATAAATCATTTTTATAAATAAATAAGGCAAGAAGGCATGGAGTGAATAGCCATGCCATACACAGTTAGAGCAAAACAAATGTAACTTTTGCTCAATGGATTTGTATAGCAGCTCTCTAAACAGTTACTGTAAAGATGTTCCATGCAGAGGCACAGGAAGGGCTTATTTTAAAACAGCTTGAACATTAACCATTACAGGAAATGAAAACAACATGGGGGAAAGCATCCAGCTAAACCTGGCCTAAACTATGCCAGTGTTTGGCAACTTCTGTTCCTGGAGTCTGGATGCATAGCAGCCTGTTAGCATTTTTCTTCATTTTAGCATTCTTTGCAAGCTTTATTTGCACGCGTTATTTTAAATGTATCCTCCCAACATTTTGGGCAGTCAGAAAGGCAGGAGACTTCTTTTTCGGTTTCTCTTTTGTGTAATTTCTTGGGACTTCTCCTACAATAGTGTTTAGGTTTTATTTTCCTCTTAGATGTCAGGTTCTTGGACTGAACAGTGGACTTTTCTGTGATCTTCTGATCCTCCTTGTCAGAACAAACTAAAACTCTTTAACAACCCCAAACAGGACACAAAATGGTTTAAACAGTTTCATTCCTTCACAGTGGGAAAGAGGACCACCCTTCCTTGCAATGTTCTGTGTGATTTCTGAGCATTCTGAGAACAATTGCCTGCTTCATGGGAGCAGACCTGCTGTCCAGTACTTGAAAGAGCAGGTTGAAGTTCTTGCCATAACTGGACTAAGGAAAAATAATGCCAGAATATTTTCTTACCCAGCGGAAGTTCTTGCAGTTACCTCAGTATTATATGTATTTTCTCTGTACCTATTTTAAAGAATTAATAATTTTGTATGTCTTTAAGTATCATAACTGTACTCACTTTGCACATAAGTTTTACTAAAGTAATCTGAAATTATTTTGTTCACTTCATTTTCCTTGTGGTACATAACCCTTTGTGAGGAAGGCATGGGCTAATCTATTGGGAAAACTGAGTTGCACAGCTAATTTTACACAGAGGAGACCTACTGAAACGAATAGACCTAACTTAGCCATGTTCATTAATTTCAGTAGACCAACTCTGAGTAAAAGTTTGATATTGCCCTGTGTCTGTGTATTTCACAAAATAGTAAGCAATAGTTATAATAATACAATGCAGTCAGCACAAGTGAATACCACACTCTATGACATTGCACATTATACATAGCCTTCATGCTTGCTTGGCTAGATGTGACTTTGCTTTAATAAGATAACATGGACCAGGGTCTGGTTTAGCTGCAGGAATACTCAACCTCATACTGCCGTGTGTGCCAAATCTCCCAGGGTTGCTTTGAAATGGTGGTTCAAGTAAAATGAAAGCCAGTTGGAAGCCCACATAGAAATAAGCAGGCACATTTGAGAAACAGGCCCACGTCAATGGCAGTCTAATTATCAGAGCTTGCCCTGAAAAGGGGGGTGCTAGAAATATATTAATAAAAATAATTAATTGTAGCAAGAAAGTAATCTGGTCACTAGCTATATCCTGAATTAAAGGGGGCTTATGATCACTTTTCCATGGTGTTTGGTGAAATAAGCAGTATAATACTGAAACCAATACGAATCATAGAATCATAGAATCATAGAATCATAGAATCATAGAGTTGGAAGAGACCACAAGGGCCATCGAGTCCAACCCCCTGCCAAGCAGGAAACACCATCAGAGCACTCCTGACATATGGTTGTCAAGCCTCTGCTTAAAGACCTCCAAAGTAGGAGACTCCACCACACTCCTTGGCAGCAAATTCCACTGTCGAACAGCTCTTACTGTCAGGAAGTTCTTCCTAATGTTTAGGTGGAATCTTCTTTCTTGTAGTTTGGATCCATTGCTCCGTGTCCGCTTCTCCGGAGCAGCAGAAAACAACCTTTCTCCCTCCTCTATGTGACATCCTTTTATATATTTGAACATGGCTATCATATCACCCCTTAACCTCCTCTTCTCCAGGCTAAACATGCCCAGCTCCCTTAGCCGTTCCTCATAAGGCATCGTTTCCAGGCCTTTGACCATTTTGGTTGCCCTCCTCTGGACACGTTCCAGTTTGTCAGTGTCCTTCTTGAATTGTGGTGCCCAGAACTGGACACAGTACTCCAGGTGTGGTCTGACCAGAGCAGAATACAGTGGCACTATTACTTCCCTTGATCTAGATGCTATACTCCTATTGATGCAGCCCAGAATTGCATTGGCTTTTTTAGCTGCCGCGTCACACTGTTGGCTCATGTCAAGTTTGTGGTCAACCAAGACTCCTAGATCCTTTTCACATGTACTGCTCTCAAGCCAGGTGTCACCCATCTTGTATTTGTGCCTCTCATTTTTTTTGCCCAAGTGCAATACTTTACATTTCTCCCTGTTAAAATTCATCTTGTTTATTTTTGCCCAGTTCTCTAATCTGTCAAGGTCGTTTTGAAGTGTGATCCTGTCCTCTGGGGTGTTAGCCACCCCTCCCAGTTTGGTGTCATCTGCAAATTTGATCAGGATGCCCTTGAGTCCATCATCCAAGTCGTTGATAAAGATGTTGAATAAGACCGGGCCCAAGACAGAACCCTGTGGCACCCCACTAGTCACTCTTTTCCAGGATGAAGAGGAACCATTGATGAGCACCCTTTGGGTTCGGTCAGCCAGCCAGTTACAAATCCACTGAGTGGTAGCATAGTCAAGACCACATTTTACCAGCTTCTTTACAAGAATATCATGGGGCACCTTGTCAAATGCCTTGCTGAAATCAAGGTAGGCTACATCCACTGCGTTCCCTTCATCTACCAGGCTTGTAATTCTGTCAAAAAACGAGATCAGGTTAGTCTGACATGACTTATTTTTCAGAAATCCATGCTGACTATTGGTGATCACAGCATTCCTTTCTAGGTGCTCACAGACTGTTTGCTTAATGATCTGCTCCAGAATCTTCCCTGGTATTGATGTCAGACTGACTGGGCGGTAATTATTTGGGTCCTCTCTTTTCCCCTTTTTGAAAATAGGGACAACATTTGCCCTCCTCCAGTCTGCCGGGACTTCGCCTGTTCTCCAGGAATTCTCAAAGATGACTGCCAGTGGTTCTGAGATCACATCTGCCAGTTCTTTTAATACTCTTGGATGCAGTTCATCTGGCCCTGGAGACTTGAATACATCTAAACTAGCCAAATATTCTTGTACTATCTCCTTAGTTATTCTGGGCTGTGTTTCCTTTGCTGAATCATTTGCTCCAAATTCTTCAGGTCGGGCATTGTTTTCTTTATCGGAGAAGACTGAGGCAAAGAAGGCATTGAGGAGTTCAGCCCTTTCTGTGTCCCCTGTTTGCATTTCACCATCTTCTCCTCTGAGTGACCCCATTGTTTCTTTGTTCTTCCTTTTGCTACGAACATACCCATAAAAGCCTTTTTTGTTTTTGTTGCTTTTAACCTCTCTAGCAAGCCTGAGTTCATTCTGTGCTTTAGCTTTTCTGACTTTGTGTCTACACGTGCTGGCTATTTGTTTGAATTCCTCTTTGGTGGTTTCCCCCCTTTTCCATTTTTTGTACACATCCTTTTTTAATCTTAATTCAGTTAAAAGTTCTTTAGATAGCCACCCTGGCTTCTTTAGGCACCTTCCATGTTTCCGTCTCATTGGTATTGCCTGACGTTGTGCTTTTAGTATCTCCCTCTTAACAAACTCCCAGCCATCATGAACTCCCTTTCCTTTTAGTATTGTTGTCCATGGGATCTCACCCAGCACTTCCCTAAGTTTTATGAAGTCGGCTTTCTTAAAGTCAAGAAATTGAGTCCTAGTATGCTTGGCTACTCCTTTCCGCTGTATAGTAAACTTCAGAAGAGCATGATCACTCGCGCCTAATGATCCTTCCACTTCTACCCCACTAACCAGGTCATCAACATTGGTTAGGACCAGATCTAAAATGGCTGTTCCTCTTGTTGCTTCTCCCACTTTCTGGACAATGAAGTTGTCTGCAAGGCCAGTGAGGAATCTGTTTGACCTTATGCTCTTGGCTGAGTTTGACGTCCAACAAATATCTGGGTAATTGAAGTCCCCCATTACTACTATCTCCCTTCCTTTTGCATGCTTGGCCATCTGTTCCAGGAAGGCATCATCTATGTCCTCCGTTTGGCTTGGGGGTCTATAGTAAACTCCCACAATGAGGTCTCTGTTATTCTTCTCTCCCTTAATTTTGACCCAAATGCTCTCACTTTGGCTTTGAGGATCTAAATCTTGGATCTCTTCACAGGTATACACATCCCTGACATATAACGCCACTCCTCCTCCTTTCTTGTCTGGTCTGTTTCTCTGAAATAGATTGTATCCCCCCATTATTACATTCCAATCGTGGGACTTATCCCACCAGGTTTCAGTGATGCCTATTATGTCATATTTAGTTTGCTAAACTAAACTAAGCAATGCAGATGGGGGAAACTAGATGTGTTCTCTGTTAACAGCTGCATGCAAGTGTTTAACCGCAAGACACGTGTTTCATGACTAATATAGGTGGTTTTAATGTAAGGCCTCCAGTCATCTTTTATTGTTTAGTGTGCATCTGCAGCAGCACAACCGGACGCCTGCATCTGCCCCAGTTGCATTGAAACCTGTGTCTCCCATATCGGTCTCTACAGCAGCAGCAGCTGTAACCTTTTGACAGTTTGACTTCACCTAAAAAGGCACAGGCCTCCATTGTCCCCCAAGACAAGACAGATGCCAACCAGTCTCAGATTTCTGATGTGCTGTCTGACTGAAGTCTCTCCAAAAACAAATCCATTAAGGAAGTCAATGAAAGTTATCATAAACAGGATAGGTCTCTGAAGTTTACAAGAGCAAATGCCTGCGAGAAAACGAAAGTGTTCAAAAACTGCCTCAAAGGAACCAACAGAGCAGATTTGGTATATTCCACATCAAAATGCCCTGTTATAAGTAGTAGCCAATATCTACCGATGGAAAAAGAAACAAATTCTCTGCAGTAATGCAACCAACAGGGATTTATTTATTTATTTATATAGATATTATATAGATATTTACATCTGCCCTTTACCTTAAGGCAGTGATGGCCAAACTTGGCCTTCCAGCTGTTTTTGGACTACAACTCCCATCATCCCTAGCTAACAGGACCAGTGGTCAGGGGATGATTGGAATTGTAGTCCCAAAACAGCTGGAGGGCCAAGTTTGGCCATCACTGCCTTAAGGTCACGAAGTGGTGAACCGAAATAAGGCAAATACAAACTGTTAGGAGATGGGGGCATGGGACGTAGGCTGTACAGTGATACCTCGGGTTAAGAACTTAATTCGTTCTGGAGGTCTGTTCTTAACCTGAAACTGTTCTTAACCTGAAGCACCATGAAGCACCACTTTAGCTAATGGGGCACCCAACTCACCAACCTAGCAGCCTCATTCTGCACCAGCCCTACCATCATCAAGGGCAGCCCCACTTAGAAGGTATGGCAGTAGCAGAGAGGAGGTCTCTTGACCATGGGCAACTGAGGCCAAACTACGTGGTCTGTGAATGGACATAGCTGGAGTGGGGTACAAATAAATTATTATTATTTACAAATCAGTCTATGCTGGACGTAAGTACTCCAAATAGGACTCCAGTGGCAGACTGAAATTCAGGAATACTCCCAGACGAGGCACCTGTTCCTTCAAGGGGATCAGTTAGCTATTTACTACCTGATCTAAGGTGTGATGTGCTGATAAGAGGAAGCTGAATTCTAGATTTCTCCCCCCAAATATGTTGACTCTTCACAAACATCTGCCATAGTTGCAAATGGGAAGCAGTACAGTCTAATAATATGTGTGCAACCACAGCAATGATGGGGAACCATAGGTCACGCAGATGTTGTTTACTCCAGCTTTCATTAGTCTGAACCAGAGCTCTCCAGAGCTACAGGGAACAACCTGCTGGGCCTTAGGAAATCTTACTGGCCACTCATAATGGCTCTTCTTGCTGTAAGTTGATATAGAAGATATAAATTATTCTGTATTTTAGAAAGATGGTGATATCAAATGACACTTTTAGGTGCTAACTACTCTTTACATTGAAATGCATAGTTAAGCCACAGAGATGTCTTTATATTTTTTTAAAAGGAACCTCGTGGCTCAGGAGCAATTTAGAATGGACATTTAATAGTTAAGCTCCCTCAGCTACACGTTTGAAAGTGAAGTGCAGTTTGAGAGGCTAACATTACACGATTGAACTGCTGTTGGGAATCTGATATAAGATGCACACTCAGTGCAAGTGTGTGCATCTTGCTTACAGTACCAGACACCACACAGAAGAAGACTAAGGTCCAAATCTTTTTACTGTTGTAGAAGTAAATAAGCTTAGCAAACAGCTCTGAATAAAAGTTATACACAGAAAAGGAAGTTCCAGCTTGTAGGCTTTTCAGATACGGGTAGCTCAGTTGGTTAGAGTGTGGTGCTGAGAACACCAAAGTTGTGGGTTCGATTCCCGTAAGGGACAACTGCATATTCTTGCATTGCATTCTTGCATTCTATGATTCTATATACAAAATATCAACATTCCTCTAACACCAACTAACCAAGACTGAACTAGCTGGCATACATTAATCACAAATATAGTCTGGGCTCCGAGCCATTTGACCTTGCAACTGGCTCATTTGACCTTGCACCTGTGATTTACCTCACCCACGGGGTGATTTATGCTCATGAAGGAAATTAACCCCTTCCTGCGTCCAGCCACTCCAACAATTGCTACAATCAGATTCTCTGCAATGAGAAACTGATCAAAGATTATCCCAGTGTGACAGACAGAAAAGAGGTCAAGTGTATTACATCTCTCTTTGCCACCTCTCTAATTACATCACTGGAGTCTTTGCCACGCAAAAAATCACAGAGCCAGTTTAAAGCCCGACAACAATCTGAGGGTGAGGGAATGCTTCATACTGATAGAAAAACACACAAAGGTATGAATTGGATCAACAAGGCACAATGAATGCATTCCCTAGCATAAGTTCACATATAGTCCATCTGAAGGCCCTGAACCCTCCAGTTCTCTGAATAAACAGGCATAATGAGTTACAACCCTCAGGGTCTTAGGCTATGTATTACAGATAACAGGAAATCCATTCACAGTCAATTAATTACCAGCGAAGTGCTTCACCATGGTCAACAACACTTGATGATCTAGTGGCACAGCTGATCAACTGTGATCGACAAATCCAACCTCAAGACAGAGGTTATATAGAATGAAGATAGAACAGGATGGGAAGATATTGCGATGCATGTTTGCAATTACAGTGGTACCTCGGGTTACATACGCTTCAGGTTACATACGCTTCAGCTTCCAGACTCCACTAACCCAGAAATAGTGCTTCAGGTTAAGAACTTTGCTTCAGGATGAGAAGAGAAATTGTGCTCTGGCAGCACAGCGGGAGGCCCCATTAGCTAAAGTGGTGCTTCAGGTTAAGAACAGACCTCCGGAACGAAGGATTTATTTTCCAGCTTTCACAAATGGTTGTCTCAGGAGTCAGTCAGCAGTATGTCACACTGTGCAAGCTGGAGTTAACTCTTTATTAGCAAAAACGCAATCTGTACAGAAGTGCCCGGCCTAATGAGTGCAGCAACTCATACCTGGTAGGTTTGTGCCCATAAAGCAGTTGCTGAGACTGAAGGTCCCCACCTACCCACAGCTACCCAAGTCCTCTCCTCTCCAGGATTCCCCCCCCCCCCAAGCAATCGGAGGCTATGTCTGCGCATCACCAATCTCTCCGCTGCACTTTTCATGCCCCTTCTGGTTCTAGGAGACAAGGGGAAGGGGAGCTTGTTGCAGTAGAAGAAAACACCAGGGAGCCTTCATCAGCCTGACTCAACTCTCTCTCTTGGCCTCTCTCCTCCCACCCTCCTGCTTCAGTCTCTGCCTCCGATTCTGGACTTCCCTCTACCACAGACTCTGCAGGCTCACTGAGCCCTGTTAGCTTGCGACACCTCTTCTCTGTCTTCTCCTCCTGACCACTCATTGTCCTCCCACCACCACTCCCTGGGCTCTGAGCCTTCTTCCCTTGGTGGTCCCCCAGCTGGTTCCTCCCATCATTTCTCTGCATCCAACCAGGCCATGACAGATTGTGGGTACTCAGTTCTACTGGAAGCAGACTAGTAAGCGGCTTGCCCCCCGTTAAAAAAAAAAGTGAACAGAAAATGATATTGATGCTGTGGAAATTCACAACAGTGCTGCATTTTCATACGTACTTGTACAATACTGATAGCATTAGACAGAAGATCCCACCCAGTCCCTTGACATAGGAATATATATCGTACAGGAAGATGCTATTCTTTTATTCATCTTTGATTCATCTGCTCATGTATTCACCAACACAGTCCGTTTCTGAATCCGATGACTCACTTTCTCCAGACCCATTAGAATTTTGCCAGGAACAAGAGAGGTTAGGAATGTCAGAGTTCTGCATTTCCAGCACATCAGTGATATGTTTCGGTTCGAATGCATCAGAAACACACACCTCTTTCAAGTCCGCAGCCTTCTCTTGGCAAGAGCTTAATGTTGCAGAAGCATTCACATTTTTGCCAGATATTCCTAGCACCACAGTATTTAAGTTTACGTTGGAACAGCTGCTGCACTCCAGGTCTGGCTCATTAGGGGAGTCCACTTCAGGAGAAGGATGAAATATTTGAATTGTTGGGCTTTCTTCTTTGCTAATATCATTCTGAAGGTTTTCTGCTTCAACATCTACAGGTTTAGGCATTTCACTTGTAGCAGATGAGCAGCCGATGAGCAGAAGGTTTTCTGTTTCCTCATCCTGGGGGTCAGCGATTTTACTTGTAGTGGATGAGCAGTCTAGGGACAGTGGCTCTGCGCTGTCCTCCTGCGAGCAGGACTTTGAAGTCTGCCCCCCAAAACCACGTGCAGTATATAAATCATCATTTCCAGCAACGCTGTCACTGTCCTCTTCATCGGAATTGTATCCACATACTTTTTTTTTACTTTGTTGGGTGACCTGGACGGTGTGCACTTCTTCCGGTTCTGATTTAAAAAGGGAATAGTCCAATTTTGGTGTGATGCTCTGAAAAGAAAAACAATTTTGAAATTTACAGATTACAGAGGAGAGAGAGGCAGAGAGGGCAAACTTTCATATCACCTGACCCTATGTAGCTGGCATTGACCCTGGGACTGACCGTTAGGTCTTTTGAACAATGAATGTTCCATGAAAAGACGACGATAGAAAATAAAAATAAATAAATAAATAAATAAATAAAAATTTCTATATACATACATACATACAGTAGAGCTTATTAAGCTATTTATCTTAAAAAAAGAATCTGTCTCAAGGCTACATACCAAGACGCTTGGCCATTTCCTCCATCTTAAGCAAATAACACCGGTTTTATACAAGACAAATAGAATGAGTACTACTGCCAACGACATTAATATGCCCAACAATGCTGGCAATATAATATGACCTGTAAGATAAAAAGAAAGGTGATTAAAGAAAAGTGAATATGGGGGCTATTGTGAAACACTCTGGTTTTATTGGGCACACAGAGCACTAGATTACCAAAATTCATAATAATTTTTTTAAAACCATTACTTGAAATACTAAAAGCAATAATCTATTATTATTATTTTTTTAATTAAGAAAATAATAATTTAAAATTAATTCTCTGCACCCCCTCCCCTCCCCTTAATTCATTATACCTGATATATTATTGGAGCTGAGGATAAGGCATTTGGGGACAGACGGAGCGCACTGATTATTTAGACTTGTTTTCACATCAACAGCAATACAATAATTTGTATTGAAACTCAAATCTCCAATGACAGTGTGGAAACTCTCTTGTCTGGTTGTATTGGCAACACGCTAGAAAAGAAGAAGAAAAAGATTGACAATTGAGTATGTCATACAAAGGACAAATGCAAATATGAGGGCTGATGAAACACACTTGACTGTTATGTGGAAAGTCTCACCTTTCCATGAGGTCAATACACAACCTTGCACACTCTTTTGCAGTCAAAGCCAAGCATCTGTAGTATGGGGGGATAATTACACTAGCCTATGTCATGGGCTATTGTAAGGATACCTATGAAAATGTTTCCTAAAGTGCTCTGGAAACACAAAAAGCTATATATAAGTAGCATTTCTGTTCATCTGCTAAATATTTGCCTTGCCAATTCTTCTTGCAGCAACAGTGCAAAGGCACAGCAATACCAACGTAGCCTCCGGCCTTTGGACTCTGCTGGTTTAGCTGTTGCTATGCCCAATCCTCAAGTACTGGCATGGGAAGTGGTCTACCCTATTAATCCAAAACATCTCAATCCAGCAATTCCTGCTGGCACTCCAACAATATATACAGCCCTTCTGGTCTATCTGAATGTCAACAACCACAGAAAGGACAAAACATGGAGAGCTGCCCTCTCCATTGAAGTGAATGGGTGAAACCCACCCAGACAGGAACTCTAGGCATGCATTGGAGGATAGACAGGGCTATGGATCAGGAAGCAGAACCATTAAGTTTGGATATACCTGAACTAGAAACAGAAATAGCAGCTTTCTTACAGATGAAGTGAATTAATTTTGATACTGTCTACCATTTCCCTTTTAATCATAAGCAACCGACCTTTTCCTTGACATTGTCTCTTATCACTGTGACCGTATAATCAAGCTCTTGGTATACATGAAGTAACGAGGCTGAAAGTTTCACTGTCACATTTGCGCAGCTTGGACAAGCAGAAATCTCAAACTGGGGTGGTGTTAGGCATGCTGTTGAACAAAGAAAGGAAGAAAATAAGGAATCAATGTGATTGGGAAGCTCTGCCCTAGAGAAATTAATGAAATTACAATCCAATGCACTACTAACTTGGACATAAGATCTCAAATGAAATGATACAACTTTCTCCCAGGTATGCTTCTTTCAGATTGAAGGCTAAATAGGTATGGCGGGGCTTCTATTGATTATAAATTTCCCCAAACCGACCTTTAAGCCTCTTAACTTGTTGGCCTTCAGCCTTCTTTGATCCTCATTTCTGCTCCCAAAAGCCTGCTCTGAATATGGCACCTAGTCCTGAGTTCTGATCTTGGTGGGGTGTAGTTTGCCATTCATTCCATTGAAAAGCAAGAGGATGCCCATAGAGAGCTGGAGATAAAGCTTGTCAGGACCTCGGGACCTCTTGGCACTTAAAGAACGATGATCTAAATAACTGAAAATAATACACTGAAGAAGGAGCGAGTTTTGGGGATTTGGGGGGCTAGAATTGCATGAGGTTGCTGGTGCCAGCGCTCTGCCACTGTGGAAGCCTCGGCAGCATCAATTAAAACAAGTAGAAGCAGGGCAGGGCAGGGGCCAGGCTGCATGTTCTGGCACCGGGGGCGGTGAGCAGGCAGAGGCGAGGTTGGTGCACGTCCTGGGGTGTGGCACGTGTCCAGGGGGGCAGTTATGATGGTACCCCCTTCCCCCATGGTGCCAGTGGTGCTGCACTCCCCCCGCCCCCCTTCCTCCGCCCGTGGGGCAGGGCACTGACAGCTTTGGAGCCTGCTGGGAGATGACCTAGTGGGGGTTGACAACTGGCCTCTACCTTCTGCCTTGGCCAGTGTGAAACCTAGTGGTTGACCTAGGACTTATAGGAAGCATAAGGCATGTGCTTCAAACATAAATAAGGAACAAATTACTTACTGTCAGCATATGGACTGAATGAAGTATCTGAAGAATGCACTCCGCCTTCTGTGACCTGCTCCACTACAATTTTGTATGACTCGTAGGGATCTGTAAACTCTTTTGTCAAGTTACAGAATGAACGTGTGATATTGGAACACTCCGTGACAATCTTCATGTTTGGTGTTGGATAACTTTAATTGGAAACAAGGAGGAGCCAATGAACAATCAGTACTTCCCAACTGGATATAAAGCAGCAATTCAAAAGCATCACATGAAAGTTGTCCAGAATTCCGGAGTGAGATCAAGCATATATTTACTCACCCTCATCCCCTAATTTGATATGAAGTGTCCCATTCTGTGAGAAGGATGTCAGTGCAAAAGTACATTTGGTGGCTTTTCAAATATATGCTTATTTTTCATGTGTAGTCTGTTTCTGAGATTCACCCCCTTTTCGTTGCTGAGAATAACTAGGCTTTTTTAGCAACTATAGCTAATCTACCATGTTTTATTGCTTTTTTAGTCCATGTGACAATGTGAGGAGCCAAAGGAAGCAGGACTGAGGAGGAAATGCTTCCTTTGGACTCCTCTACTGCCACCTCCAGTAATGAGAAAAGGACAGAGGGCTGTATTTGTGGATGGGGAGAGTGAGAGAGATGGCTTTCAGGTCTGTGGGAAGGCAGTGCAGAAGAAACAGTGGTGTACCTAGGGTCCTTTGTGCCCTTGGCAAGGAGATGTATTGGTGCCTCCGAAGCCAAGAGAAACCATGGACCAGAAAGTCAAAGTTTGCTTTTCATCATCAGTGACTTCCTCCATGGCCATTGGGACTGCTCTGCTGTGTCTCCCTCGCCTCCTCTGCAGTCAGTCAGTCAATCCATCTCTCTGCCTTCTTACCTCCCTCTGCTTACTGCTTTCCCATCCAGCCACTCTGAGCCAGAGTGTACCTCCCTGGCCCAAGACCCTTGACAGGGGCCAACCTAGCCAACCGCAAGGTATACCCCTGGAAAGAGGGCAACTCCTCTCTTAGAATGCAGATGACTCAATATTTGTCCAGTTTATGGGTGCATATCCCCAGCCAATACAGAAGTCATGATAAAGTGGAATGCAGTCTGCAAAATCACATGCCATATCAAATTTGTTAGTGTTTAATCTTCCAGATAACGCTTTGTTTCTGTTCTTCATATAACAGGAACATAACTAGATACACCTATGCCAATAATGATCTTGCACCATATCAGTCATTCACAATCATTTACAAAATGTGGGAATGTATTTTAGAAAAAGGATAGGTACCTTCTCGTTCTATACATCACATTGTAGCAGGGAGTCCCTGTATTATTTCCAGATTCCCACGTCAATATGTACTCAAAATCCCGTGGCTCCATTTTCAACTTGAGTTGAACCGAGGTTTCTTGCGGTGGCGAAAAAGAACAGTTGTAAGTACTGGTGAGTACGAGGTTTGCCAATCATACGTGATGAAATAGCTGTACATTTTGCTCCTCCTAAGCAACAACATACAACGTGAACCAGGCAGCAAATGTTAAGAAGTTTAAAAATACTTACCAAGTAAACTGCACAGAGTAGAGATCAGAGCACTGATGTACACTATAAATTAAAACAATAGATATATGAAATTTTAAAGTATCTGTTCAATGTAGAAAACGCTCTTGAAACTGTTTGTATGCTGAGTGGAATGTACTTCCTGGGAAAAGCACAACAGCTGAGATTTGTGGCTTTCACAAGTTTTGGAGAAGTTTGATAATGTGTGTTAAGTCAGGGGACCTTGGGCAGGGCCACCAATCACGTCTAAGGTATGTTCTACAGTCATATCTTGGGTTAAATATGCTTCAGGTTGAGCATTTTCAGGTTGCGCTCCGCGGCGACCCGGAAATAACAGAACAGGTTACTTCCGGGTTTCGCTGCTCGCGCATGCACTCAAAATGACGTCATGTGCATGTGCAGAAGCGGTGAATCGCAACCCACGCATGTGCAGACACGGGCTGCGTTCTACTCAGGATGCGAACGGGGCTCCAGAACGGATCCCGTTCGCATCCAGAGGTACCACTGTATTCCCCCTTTCCTCTTCCATGGCTCCTAGTAGTCCTAAGCCAATGAAAATGCCTTTCCTTCCACATCCCACATATCTGCACTCTCTCTCCTTCCTAGTCTTTACATTTTTTTCTAAAATATTAATGTTTCTACATTATACTGAGATCAGTATAAAACATGTCTAAAAAATAAATTGGGCCGTATTCAAGTAATTTGTTGTGCTGTTGGCAGCCAGCGCAGCAATTGCCATTAGTGCAATGGGACTTTGCCCGCTCCTCCCCCAAAACATGATTCAACTAACCAGACCCATTGAAATGAATGCACCTGTTAAGTCAGGGTCATTACTTTCAATGGGTCTACTCTGAGTAAAAGTTAGTTGAATAGGGCTGAATTTAAAGTAGCATGATTTATTTCCATGTTCAAATTCAGGCTTCCTTGGACCAATTTTGGATCCCCCTTCCACTACAATCAATAGTTGACATGTTCTTTTCTACAGTCCAGAAACAATAATTCAAAATCAAATGAAACTGGAGGTGCCATTTAAATTTCTATAACAGCCACTTAAATGCTGTTCTAAAATGCTTAACTTTGGGTGCATGTTTTCAGCTCCTTTAGCAGCTAGGCAAAAATCTGTTTCCCTTATCTTAAGAGACTCCAGTACTCTAAGCATAATTTCATTTATTTATAAAAGCTGTCTTCTTTCCAGCCTGGGCAGTTTGAGACTAGAAACTAGTTGAGGATCAAATTTATTTGGCAAAGGCGAAGAAGGCAGCTGAGACAAGAAGAAAAAGAAGGGCGTGCTGTTAAATTCTTTCTAGATTTAACTCACCAAGTTTGTAGAAATGCAGTGGTCCCATGAAAAATGTCATCATAGTTTAAAATAACATCCTATGCGGTGGTCTCTACAGGTGGGTAAGCGCTGATGTGACTCCTGCATGTATACCAAACAATTTTTATTTTCAAAATCCCAGAGAAAAACAGCGATTCCAAAAGGGTAACATGAAACGTTCTTCCAAACTATCATTTAATATGGGTGGCATCCATTAATTATCTTTTGCCCATATGATACTCGGTCCCAAATCATTTCTTTCCCTCTCCTTCTGGATCTTGTCATACCAGGGATACTCCAAAAACAAGATGCATGAGAAAATTTGGGCTGAGGGAGGGGAAAGTGTGGCAATGAAAGATTTAGAGGAGAACTAGCAGTGAAGGAAAAAACAAGGCAGACCCCCCCCCAAAGAAAACGAACGAAAGAAAGAAAGAAAGAAATGTGTAGGTGACAGAAGAGGCTAAGGTACTGAAAAAGGAAGCCTTAACCAATAATAATAGTCTTTATGAAACAATATTTATGCATCAGCCACTTAAGATTAAGGTTCTCATGTCAAGGCAGGATTTTGTCACACAGGGGACATACAAGCCCCCCCCCCCCCCATCCCTGCACGGACTTGCTGCACTTCAGACTTTCTCAGTGCATTCAGCTGAACATGTGGGGATGTTTGGGGCAGGGATTGTGGGTGTGCCCCTGTTCCCTTCCCCCCCCTTTCAGCCCATGCGCATTCAGTCAAAATGCCTGGTTATGATTTCTGCTGCTCAATCTCACGCCCCTGAAGAATGTCGCCAACAACGCCCTTGGGGCACACTTATTATTTGATTATTATTCATTTTTTTCCAGGACTGATTTCAGGCTTTGTTTCTTAGATGATAAGCCACACACTTTCCAAAAAAGATGCCTTTCATTCTAATACAATACGTAAAAGCTGCTTTGTAGTTTGGTCCTAACAATGAAGGCAACAAACACACTTACTGGCGCTCTTGCCATCCAAACCTGTGCAAGTTGAACTCACTTGAGCCGACTGAAAGAAACATTATTTAAAAACAGGGAAGGCTTTTGTAGGGCCTTAATGACGAACACTTTACTTATTATGTGGATTTTATACTGTGCTCTTCCATTGGCGGTTATTTTAATGTGGGTATAACTGTAAACTGACTATTTTTATGTTTATGTTTCTATTGATTTATTGGTTATATTCTGTATAAGATATTCTGTTTTTAATGTTGAATGTTTTATTATGTTTTTGTATATACTGTAATTCGCCCAGAGTGATTGGGGAAACCCAGCCAGATGGGTGGGATATTATTATTATTATTATTATTAGCAACTCAGGGTGGCTCACAACACTGAATATGCAATGTAAGACACAATACAGTGGTACCTTGGCTCTCAAACGCCTTGGTACTCCAACAACTTGGAACCCAGACACTGGAAACCTGGAAGTGTTCCGGTTTGTGAACTTTTTTCGGAAGTAGAACGTGCTCCGTTTTGATTGTTATGCTTCCGTTTTGAGTGCCACACTTCCGTTTTGAGTGTCACACTGAGGTCTGTCTGTTTTTGCTATTTATTTTGCATTTTTGTTTCTGCAGCTCTTTTTGGGTTTTTTGTGACTGTGTGGAACCCACTTCAGCTACTGACTGATTGATCCTGTGATTGCAATACACTATTTATTGCTTTCATTTTATTTCGTTAGACAGTCAAATTCATGTCAAACTGCTGTTTCAGGGGTTGTTTTTAAAAGTGTGGCACGGATTGATCCATTTTGCATTCCTCGCTATGGGAAAGTCTGCCTTGGTTTCGGAACGCTTTGGTTTCGAAACGGACTTTGGGAACAGATTAAGTTTGAGAACCAAGGTACTACTGTACAGAAATATGCAATTGCAGTAGCCTAAAAACACTTTAAACACAAGCCAGCAGCCATATATAACCAGCATCGCTCAGGAGACCAGCCCATTTATTTCAGCGGCCATTTCCTTCGGAAAGGCGGCGCTAGACGACGCATGTGCGCCGCCATCCCTCGCTAACTTCATCCCCTCCTTCTCCTTCCTTGCCAGCCTGCCAGGCCCGATCTGTGCGAGGGTCGGCGGAGGAGCCCGGCTTGCCTCGGCCTCCACCGCCTCGCCGAGAAGCTCCAGGCTGCGCGGGGGACCCGCCGAGGCGCAGCCCCAGCCCGACCCCGCCAGCCTCGCTTCCCCCGCGGACACTCGGGCGCCGCGTCCTCGCCTGCCTCCTTCGAAGTGGCTCACCTGGCCGCGCCCGAGCGCCCCGCCGCCGCTCTCATCCCCGCCGCCTGCGCCGCTGCAGCGGCCGAGCCCTCGAGGCTCTCCTCCAGGCGGACGCCATCTCGCTCGCTCGGCAGCCGAGGCGCCTCCGCCGGATCCGAAAGCGAAAGCCACGCAGGGCGGGCGCGGAGGCTGATCTTATCTGCGCCCGCGAGTGGCCGGGCTCGGGGAGGGCGAAGAAGGGGAATTCTAAATACGTACTCGAAAGAGACCCGTCTCTTTCCCTTATTATGGAAACAAGGCTAGCTCGGTGGCGCAGTTCCATCCGCGAGGAAAGAAAGGCAGTAGGTTATCCATATGCTCTATACCCATATGAAATAAATATATTCTTAAAGCATTTTAATGTGGTGTTCTCGGGAGCGAACTTGCAAAACCAAGTACTGAGCGGATGGGAAATGAGAACAGGCGACGAGTTCTACACCGCAGCTGATCACGGTTGGATCGGAGTGTCAAAAGAGCTGGTTTTGCCAAACATATTGAGAAAATGTACAAATCGATAATCTCCAAATGTTTTTTTTAATAAACTCCATATATGGTGATTAAATTTACGTCTGTCGTTATTTCAACCCAACATCTTGAGGTCTTCAAAAGTAGTTAAAGGGGATGTACTAGATATCAGACTTGTGCCCCGTATTGTGAAAAATGCAGGGTGAGATGTACATTTGCACCTGGCATTTGAACCTATATGTAAAATCAAACAAATAGTCAAAGTTCTCGACAAACGTTTGGACCATAGTTGGGAGCAAATGATAATCCTAAAATTATCATTTAACTAGTTACATCTGAGCAAACGCTGATAGTGATACGGAACGGGGGGGGGGGCAATGTCTTCTTCACTACAATATATTTGCTCAATTTCTCTAGGACTCCATCACCCCTCCCCTGTCCTCCATAATCTCTCAAGTAATACTGTCAAAATCCTGTTACAATGTATCCACTCTGTTTCTGCTTTTGCTCTCTAGTACAGAGTGGCTTAGAAATCACTGAAATCTTCAAAAATTGATATAAAATCAGCCGTGGTTCTGATCTGCTCGTTCTCGGTGCCATTCAACTCAGTTCCCCTTGGACTCCATGATGCTGTCCCTACTTCCATAATCCCCAAAGCGGCACGTACGCAGGAACTTCTTAATCCTGTCAGATAGTTTTGCAAATCCTTCCTTCGGGCAATACTAGGTGACAGACGATGTATATTCCTGGCCCATTGTCTTGCCACCACCGGTACTCAATAAATGTGTATCTATGTATATTTCCCGCTCCGCATATCCCCCCTCCCTCATCCGAAAATGCTAATTAATGTAATCCCACCTTTTCATAATGTATTCATGACGTGTAAAGTATATTCATGATGTAACTTGTGAAACCCAACCTTCCCATAATGTATTCGTGACGTTTCATGCACTGTATTCTGGGACATGGAGGGAAATCTCAAAAGTTCATGCCACCCCTTTCTCGCTGTTCAATCTCGCCTTGAACCTGTTGCGCAATAAACTTGGATCTTCTGCAGTTTGCTCCTGCGTCCGGCTGAGCTCATTTTCTTCCGCAGGGACCCACGGACTTAGTCCGATGAGCTGGGTGGCAGAGTAACCCCGCACCCAGAATTTTTCCGTAACAGTTGGCTGCCCAACGTGGGGCTTGTGGTTCTCCCAAGCTGCTGACTGGGGGCCCCGAAATCTTCAGCCGGCTCCAGGCCATTTTGCCTGGGAAGATCCTTTTGGACCCCCAGCCATCTTCTGGGCGGTAATCGAAAGCCCTAGGAGTTCAGCCGGGGAGCAAAAGAGGGATCCAGCCGGCTTATTCATCGATCCCGGGATCATCATAGAAGACGCGTGAGTATAAGGAAAAAGGAAAATCCAGTGCACTGGTGGGAAGGGGGTGGAAGTCTCCTGGCAACTGAATTCTCTGCCCTCCTCTCTATCGCTCCTTCTTGCCTTTCTCTTGGTCTGGTTAGTGAGAGAGACCGTGGACCGCTGCTCAACCCGAAAGGGGGGTTCTGAGCTCTATCCCTTTTCCTTAAAATCTCCAGCCAGCCGCACCAATTGGGAGCCCGAAAGTAAGACGGAGAGACCCGACTTGAAAGATAGCCGACTCTCTGCAACGGGCATCCCAGTTGAAAGCAAGGGGTTGGAGCTCTCTTTCCGATCTTCCCGAGCGTCCTTTCTAGGGGGCAGGAAGTGGTCTTGCTTTCTATCCCAATCCCAGCCGCACCGGTCGAGCTACATACCACGTGTACTGTAAGCTCGCTTCCGAAAGCAAGGGGGATTTTCGACCCGAAATTCTATCCAGGGACCACCCGATCTGGCACTGCATGGCGCGGGCGTCCAGTAGGGCCCCTTTTCCTGAGATGTGACGATAGGTAGGAGGTTGCCAGGAGGGATAGCCCATGAGGAATTGGGCAGGACCGGCAGAGTGGAAAGAGACCCCAGGTTATAGGAAATAAGGAAATAAGGAAATAGGAAATGGAACGCAAGGAACCGGATAGCTAGAGCTCTCTAAAACCCACTAAGGAAGTTGCCAGGCAACTAGAAGCCCCTTCTCCTCTTTACTATACGTCCCTGTACTAAGCGTACCAAACCCCTAGACATACCAATCCTAATCAACCCCTCTTTTTTCCCCTTCTCTATCCCAGACACCCCCCCCAAAAAAAAGGAAAAAGCAAAAAAGCAACAACAGCAACGCATGCATCTATAAAGGGGTACCCAGTCAACCAAGCGTTGTGAGCCCTACCAGTCTGATTACCTGGTGGTGTGTTTGAAGAGGCAAGGAGGCTCATAAAACCATGTGGGACCTTCCTACTAATTTCACTTAATGAAGCCAAAGGTAGTGGCCCATCTCCTTGCAATAACCAACTAAAGGATGAGAATATATATGTTTACATGTTGTCTGTTATGTGTGTTGTCTGTTAATACATATATGAGAATATGTATGTTTACATGTTGTCCGTTATGTGTGTTGTCTGTTCCTTCTGTCTCTGGCAGACTGCCTTTCTTAAGTGTGCATAGTTTAAACTGCAAGCTTGCTTCAAAATTTAAATCTAAGGAAGTCATGCTGGATCTTAGCAGTCCTAAATAAGAGAAAATGAGAATGAAGTGTGCAAATGTTTACCCCACCTCTTGCTTTGCCCCAACTTTTGAGATTGCGAGTCTACAGTCTTATTTTGGAAGGTGCTGATAACCTAATGTTTCTGCTGCAAAAGCCTAGTTGAGCCAACTGCTCTCAAGCTAAAATGCAGTGTATGTATTTCATTAAGCATATGCCTATGAAAGTATGGTGTTCCTTCTAAGAAAATATCTGAGTCCAGTTTTAACTTTGATTTGGTTGGACAGAAGAGTTATTGTAAGGCTCCTGATATCAGTCTCTATAAGACTTCCTGGCCTCTTTTCTTAGAAAATGCCCCCCCCCCCCCCGTTTCATTCTGTCTCTTTCAGGGTGTTTTTTTTCCCTCCTTCTCCTTCTTATTCTGTGCCAGGTAAATTTACTCCTGAGTAAGCTTCCTTTAAAGGAAACTGCAAGGGGGGGCATAGATTAGGCTTACTATTGCTCTGCAAGTTCAACAAAATTGTCAAATCTATGGCTGTTGTAATTATTTGTGAGTGGTTATATCAATTGAATTAACTTTGCTTTATAAAAGATCCTCTCCCTATCTTAGGAAAATGTTAACTTCAATCTTCCTTTAAAGATAATTTCTATAGGTATGTGTGTGTTTCTGGTAGTACAAATCTTGCTATGAACCCTGTATTTTAGGGTTGGACTAGATGACCCCAGGTCCCTTTCAACTTTCCCAATTTGTGGCTGATGAGTTGAAATTCAGCCCAGGTTGGCTCTTTGTTTTTTAAAAGGTGTGATGAGAGGTGAAAGCCATGATGTTTGAAGCAGAACTGGTGATATCAAGCATTTAAGTGATTACAGTGTTTATCATTTTGTCTATTATTTACAAAAATCAGACTTAAAAGTCTACTCAAAGTTTAAGCACATACAAATGGATAATCAAGTAGAATTAGCCTTGACCAATCCATTTGTCTGCAAATGGTAAGGCCGAAATGACTGAGAATGTTTTAAAAAAAAATAATAAAAAATTCCTATGAATTCTAACTCTCTGGCCATTTTTACTCATAAATAAGAGAGCGGTTGATTGTTCCGCGAATGGCCAGAGGGATATTAGCCCTTTCCTGTACATAAAGGAAGCAGTCTCGTTTGCTTGGGCCGAAATCGCTAGCTTTGGTAAATACTTAAATTGCTGAGTTTCTCTTTTTTGTTTAAAATCAAACCCTGTTTTCAAAATCTACTCCATACCCTTCCCTTCCCTTATTCAAATGTTAATTTAGCCAAAGGATGCAACATTTTCAATAGTACAAAACGTTTGCTGAGACATGAACTCTGCACATGCACAGAGGCTAGATCAGCTAAAGAAGAGAGAGAGAGAGAGGACGGGGGGGGGGGACTGTAAGGAGGGAGAGGAGGTTTCTTCCAAATGTAAAAGAAAAGTCAGAACCATTGAGGGAAATCACCCTTAATCTGTCTTTGCCCCAGGGGCTACTTAAGACAAAAGGCTATAAAAAAAAACAACAAAAAAAAAAAAACTAGCCCATCAAAAGTCAAGAGCTTTCCAGGTTCCAAATCTTAACATGCAAAATTCTTTTCACAGGTAAATATCAAAGCATTCCCCCCCTGATTGGGAATTTTAGGAACAGCATTTCCTGACAGGCTTTTCACATGAAATAATTTTCCCTTTTAACAGGATATGTGAACCCTGATAACAAAGTGTTTGTCCCTTTTCCTCCCACAGCAACTTTCTTTCTGTTCTGTGAAACAAGTCTGAATCCCTGCTGTATTAGTGACCTCTATCTCTTTGTGCCTTTGACATTTTTTTAAGTTACAAATAATCTGTTTTCATTTATTTAATCAGTTTCTCCATGATGTCTATGAAGTTAATCGAAGCACAACCAAACATTGTTTGTGGAATGGTACTTGTTTACCTTTGGCCTGAGCATTTCTTACTAATTCTGTCATTTTGGCTAGTGCAAGGTACCTGCACAACTTTAAATTGCCATTCATTTTATTGGTATTAACTCATTTCCCAGTATTCCGCTATTAACATTACAGCTGATGTCACATCAAGAAACACTTTTATTTTCATTTGGGATGTTAGAATGCCAAAACAGATTACTTCAGGTTACTTATTAATTGTGTGTCTTAGCATTTATTTATTTTTGGTTCCTCATAGCTCATTTTTGTGTGTTTGTGTTTTACTTTGGGGGACATGTTCATCACATGTTGAAAGTCAGTCTCACGAAGTTCTTTTATTGAATAGCACATGGTGAATTTTAAGTTTTCCTCATTGTTTTTCCATTTTTTCCAGTCCAGTAGTAATATGTGTGGTTTTGATAATATCTTTGTACTATTTAATAATAGTTATTTTCTGAATCTGATGTCTTTGTGTCAAGTCCATTTTCATCTAACTGGTAATCTAATTTTTTGCTTTCTTTTTTTATTTTTTAACCTTTGTATTTTTTACAGTTCTCTTTCTATACATGTGGAGTAATTTTTTATTTTATAATATGAAAAGAACAACAACAACAAAAATTAAGTGAAGGAAAGCAAACAAACTTAGCAGATAATCACAGTAATTATATGGAAATGTGATAATGAATAAAATGTTTAATCCACTAAGATTGTTATTATTTGCAGCTTCCCATGGAAACTGGAGGACATCCCTTTTACCTTTTGCCCTTTCCTTGTCTAACTGTGTTTTTAAGTCACCCCAAAACCCTGCCCCCTTACAGGATATCACTTCTACAGATGTGCAATGATGAAAAGCAGCAACAACCCCTCAACTCAGTACTTCGCCATCGCAAGACCAGCAACAACAGACAACAGAGACTGCTGGGGGAGTGGGCCTGACAAAGGGGGGTGGAGTTGACTTACAAGGACATCTTTTCACTTGAACCTCAAGCCTCTGCTCCAAGATTCAAAAGATACATACGTAAAAGATCACAATGGTGTCAAGATATGCAACAGATATTTAATTATTTTGTTTTGTATTATGTGTTATTATGTAAGAATGTTGAAATGTGTCTGACAGTGTGATTTCCACAAAGGGGGGCAATTTATTGTGTGTAACTGTTTTTATGTTTAATGTCTTATTCCTTACACACCAGTGGAGAATTCTCATGCATTTTATACTTTCTAATAGCTCACACTATTGTGTAGTCCAATGTTTAGATAACCACAATTCGTTGTCCCACCTGGCACTATGCCAACCTTCCCTACCCATTTTAAAAATGTGCTAAAACTTGCTTTACCAAGGAGAAGCTTCTAAGAAACATGAAGGTGGATATGCTTTGGTTTAGCAGGAATGATTCCTTATAGACTTAAATTGACTTATTTGGACAACTGCCCTTGTTAAGAATGGTTTTCTTTTAACAGATTGGTTTGAAGAGTTGAGAACCATGGGGCAAGATAAATTCAAATTGGACTCAGTTTGAATTGGGCACGTGTATCCAGGCTGCAATTAGCCTTTTGGTCCTTTAAGTGCAAGTGAGCAACCCCCATGCGTGCAAAACCACAGCCTATAATAAAATCCCATAGCTAAAGGCCAAGGCGAAGACATCTCCCTCAGAGATGCCCAAACCTGTGCCAGCTATGGTGAATGCCAGGCGACATGGTTAAATGAAAGCCCCGAGGGGATTCAACAGACAGGATGTGTTGCTGTAGCACTATGTCAGTGTGAGACCACAGAAGAGCTAGCTTGACACCTGAGAAACACACAAAAATGGCAAAGGACAAAACACCAACTGCATTTTTCAGTCAATTAGACCTTCCTGCTAGGTGTAAAGCATAAAACACTATTGAGAATGCCACAAGTAATTTAGCAACAAAATACAAGAGATGTTCTTTATATAATACCCTATATGCAGCTACCTGCACTGATATACTTGCAAATGACCGTAAGAGGCATGGCTTGCAAGTCCCTTTCAGGTTTGCATAAAGCCACACATCCCATTCACCGAGATTTAGGGTGCGGAGAAAAGATTTGCAAGTTCTTACAGAACTTTAATGCAAATCTATCTCCGAATGGGGGACTGATACGGAACGGGGGGGGGGGCAATGTCTTCTTCACTACAATATATTTGCTCAATTTCTCTAGGACTCCATCACCCCTCCCCTGTCCTCCATAATCTCTCAAGTAATACTGTCAAAATCCTGTTACAATGTATCCACTCTGTTTCTGCTTTTGCTCTCTAGTACAGAGTGGCTTAGAAATCACTGAAATCTTCAAAAATTGATATAAAATCAGCCGTGGTTCTGATCTGCTCGTTCTCGGTGCCATTCAACTCAGTTCCCCTTGGACTCCATGATGCTGTCCCTACTTCCATAATCCCCAAAGCGGCACGTACGCAGGAACTTCTTAATCCTGTCAGATAGTTTTGCAAATCCTTCCTTCGGGCAATACTAGGTGACAGACGATGTATATTCCTGGCCCATTGTCTTGCCACCACCGGTACTCAATAAATGTGTATCTATGTATATTTCCCGCTCCGCATATCCCCCCTCCCTCATCCGAAAATGCTAATTAATGTAATCCCACCTTTTCATAATGTATTCATGACGTGTAAAGTATATTCATGATGTAACTTGTGAAACCCAACCTTCCCATAATGTATTCGTGACGTTTCATGCACTGTATTCTGGGACATGGAGGGAAATCTCAAAAGTTCATGCCACCCCTTTCTCGCTGTTCAATCTCGCCTTGAACCTGTTGCGCAATAAACTTGGATCTTCTGCAGTTTGCTCCTGCGTCCGGCTGAGCTCATTTTCTTCCGCAGGGACCCACGGACTTAGTCCGATGAGCTGGGTGGCAGAGTAACCCCGCACCCAGAATTTTTCCGTAACAATAGCAATTTATTTCTCTTCCGAAAAGTCACTTAGGAGATGATTTGGGGCATAGCTGCATATGATAAGGCCTTAACAATTTGGTAAGGAAAATGATTCCCAAAGCCTGCTCGAGTGTGTTCTGGCCTGTAGGCGGTGCTGTTTCTCTAGGAACAAATTCTCAGAAGAGACTACATAATTCAACAACCAAGTCCTTAATGCATTCACACAATAAATTGTATTTGATTTATGCTGTTATATATTTCGAAGCCCAAAATAGTCTGGGCTTAGGATACCTGAGGAATGCCTTCTATATACTGCACTCTCTTGAATAAGATGGAGATGTTGCTTCAGGTGCCGACATTGTCTGTATTTCCATTAGAAATACAGCTTTCTTCATCCTTTAAGATGCTTACTTCCCCTGGGAAGTCCTCCAGTCCATTCCAGTGAAATATGTAAGTGGCCATGAAAAAAAGACCTATCTGTTTTGCAAATTAATTACAAACAAATGCATACTGTTTGGACAGCCTGTTTATTCAGCATTTATCCTGATCTGCTTGCGCAAAACTCATGCGGTGGTTAGATTGTGCCTGATTTTTACTAAGATTTTTTTTAGAAGAAACTATTAATTTTTAAAATAAAGACAAAATATAAACAATATTAAATATACTGAAGGAAAGAGAGAGAAAAAGGGGAAAGAAAAATGGAGTGGGTAAGAGGGAGGGGGGAGATAGCGAAGGTAATATCAGACTTTAATTCATGTGATGCATCTTTTATAGTCACAATCCTAAGGCACTGAGGAAATCACCTTAGCCTAATCTTCTAAAACATAACCACTAAGGGTCTATGTTCCATTTCAGTTGAATTGATGTATATCAAAAAATTTGACCAAGTAGCATAAGAATGATCATAAATCCCTCCCATAAAATAGTGACAGTCTGGAAGAACCCTTAGAGTTTAAAATTTTTAGATAACATTTCCACTGATAACTAAAACAAAATACCTCATGCTTTTTCTCTGCAATTGACACTGAAGCAGGAGCCTTTCTCTGTCTGGGATTCCATGTATGTTATGTGGAAACCTGCCCTTTAGATGTATGTGTGCCTTTCACACATCCCTGAAGGTGCCATATGTGTATTTTAAAATCACATAGGTTTTGCACTTTCAAAATGTTAAGCTGGCTTCTACAGCGCTATTATATACGCATCTCATCAGGATTAAATCTCATTGAGTTCAGTGGGGCATACTCCCAAGTAAGTCAGTATAGGATTACAGTCTAAGGCAGTGTTTCCCAACCTTTTTTGGGCAAAGGCACACTTGTTTCATGAAAAAAATCTCGAGGCACACCACCATGCCAGATGGGGAAAGGTCACTTTTTACTTATGTAAAAAAAAATAAAAAAATAGTAACAGCATAGAAGGTAATGGTTAGGCTAGCATCCCTCTTCCAAATATGCTAGGTTTTTATTTGCAGGGACTGTTCTACATGGGAAAGCATTCAGCACTGTCATTCTCCCATCTGCCATCTGAATTGGTACTATTCTGGGTCAACTTACTCTGCTGCATGTGAAGATGAAAATGGCACCAAGTGTGGGGGAGGGGGCAGAACAGGTTTCAGATACAGGATATTAAGCATACACGTACTTCAGATTGAACTGGTTGCTTGCTTTGCAAGTTTTCATTTCCCAAATGACTGCCTTGGCAAGCGCAATACCTACCAGGCTCAACGCCGGTCTCGCGCTGCCGCTTCCCGCGCTCTCAAGGACCCGGGAGGAGGAAGGCGTGAAGGGAATCCCGAAGGCGCGAAAACCTCGCGCATGCGCAGGCCTTCCGCCTGCGACAGCCCAGTAGGCCGGCCGAAGCGAGCAGCAATGGGATGTGGGAGGGAGCTTGCTCACCGCCCCGCGTGTGCCTATGTGGGGCACGTTACAGCCCCGTGACGTCAGTGCCACGCAGGCAGCCAGGCAGGCAGACGGCGAGAGCCCCGCGCTGGGCGGCCTCTCCTCGCCACCGCCGCCCCGCCTCTCGCCGCCCGCCTCGCCCGCCTCCCTCCCACGGCACACCAGGCAACGTCTCGCGGCACACTAGTGTGCCGTGGAACATCGGTTGGGAAACACTGGTCTAAGGCATCATTAACAAATTGTATTGTGTACCGAAATCTCTTATGGTTTACCTTCACTTAGGTAAAACTATATACCTACCAGCTTTCCAGGCTGCTGCATCCTTCTGATGAAGCAGGCTGTAACCTACAGAAGCACATGCCACAATAAATTGCTTAGTCTTACAGTGCTACAAGATTCTTTTGATTTGTATTTTCCTGCTATATAAACTAACGTGGCTACCCTTCTGGAATTTGTTATTTGGTGACAGGAGTAGCCTTGCTATATGATAACACATTATACCCAATGTGAGACCATTAGTTTCACATTTTTTCCTGAGATGTTTAAACATAGGAAGCCATAACAAGTGGTGTACATATCATCTGGGATTTCACCGCCTGCAAATTTCAAATTCAGCACGGTCCCTAAGGACTAATCAATATTGATGGCAATTATTCTTAGTACAACCAAACCAACTGCAATGGCTGTTTTCTCTTCCTAGTTCTCCTTTTATTTCCCCTTTTCTTTCAAAGAGTAAACAGAGAGCTTGTGCGCTTTTAAACCACCACAGTATCTCTTATATAGTGCAGTTGGGCTACCTAATAACTGTAGTTATTTTACAGTGGGTTTTCTTTTCCCAGTTCTGGGGAATAGCCTGCTTAATGATGCTCTTACTGAAGCTATTCGACTGGAATAAGGTGTGGAATATGCATTTAGAAGGAACTGCTTTGGACCACAGACAAAAGAAATAAAAAGCTTTCTGAGGTCATCATAAAACAACTGGTATTGCATTATTTTCCATGTTCCAAGTTTTTTTCTGCGCGTTTCTCCGACTCTGGAGGCCTGGATAGCTCAGTTGGTTAGAGCATGGTGCTGATAATGCCAAGGTTGCAGGTTCGATCCCTGTATGGACCAGCTGCATATTCCTGCCTTGCAGGGGGTTGGACTAGATGATCCTCAGGGTCACCTCCAACTCTACAGTGCTATGTGCTATGTACTGAAAATTAATGGAAAGGCGGCAGAGTTGGAAGAGCGTTGAAGAGCAGTGGCACCTAACGGTGGCTGCTCCTCACAACCATTTCAATATGTGGTGATTATGGATCTAGTTATCCTGCCTGTGGATTTAGCAAATTCTTTCACCGCCTTGTATGCAGAATATTTAGCACTGGCATGCTACCATAAGGCACACTTAGGATGACATGTAGCGCTTCTGTTATCATCAGTTATGTTTGGATAGATACGCAGTTGTAAGGCGTTAGGATCAGGGCTAGAGCTATGTGGAAAGCTGTTCCACTTTAAAATATTTTTAAAAATTTCATCTGTGCAAGTTTGTATGGGTCTGAAGAATTAGCTCCCCGTGGTCCCTAAAATTGGGCGACACTGTTACAGTGCTTTCAGTTCTGCCTTGTTTTCCTTCTTGTGAATAATCGCTTAATGATGTGTCTGCAAATAATTGCTAATATTATAATAATGTAATTTACAGCTCAACTGGCAAGAGCTGACCATAGCCCTTCTACACACGTGAAAATCATTTTCAGCTCCCTGCAAAAATAAGCTTTGTTTCTGCCACACAAAGTAAAAGGAGAGGAGCTTAAAATAGTTCAGATGTGAACACAGTGCGAAAACATCAGGCTAATTTTCAGCGTAATTTATGAGAAGATAGCCAAGATAAGGAACACTATATATTAGAACAAACGCTTAGGCTGGGTTACAAGGACTCCAAATTCAAAAGCAATTCCAGCTTTGTGCAACTTGAAACTATGACTATGTGGGCATGATCCAGCCAAATTAAGTTCTTTTGCTCCCACTGATTTCAGCAAGGTAGATTAAGGCATGTGACTATCTCTTCCGTTGAAAACAGTGGACCTCAGAAATGTTTAACTTGTGCCTGCAGTGTGTATACATGTTGGTGTGAGGTGAGAGGGGATAGCAGTTTTTCATTCTCCCACATCACAGAGGGCAAAATAGCGGAAGTATTTTGCTTTCTCTTTCTCTCTTACAAAACAAACTGCCCACCCCCTGGTTTTTAAGCCTTTGCCAGCTCTTGGAATGCTTCGTGTTCCCATTTCATACAGAATAGTTGTGCCTGTCAGCTTTTGTGTAATTTAAGAGCTAATTTGTAGTTTTGTCAGGCAATAATTATTAACAGGGGTTATTGTGATACTTTAAGTAATTTGTGAATCTTATGTAATAAAGGGGCTAGATTATGGTAATGATGCATGGTTAATTATTGTTAGACTTCTGCTTTTGATTAATGCTGTTCCAATTAAGGCGCTGATGATGCCTTGGTGCTAAACACCTGGGCAGATTGCCTAATTAGCTGAAAGAAACATGTACAGTGTTTTCAGGTAATTCTTTTAATTTTTAGCAGTTGTTTTGTATCAAACATAGATGCTTGCTTCTCCCACTTTGCATCAAAGTGTGAGCAGCAGACCTCAGCTATGTACAGATATGTGCATGGTGATTATGGTGGCAAACACCATTGTTTCAATTTATTTTGGGATGCCAACTTCTGAGTTGGAGCAGTAGATGTGTGAAAACTGTTTTCATAAAAGATCACTGGGAAAACATAACAACAGACCCAAGCAAGTATGATTGAAAAAGTTAACAACAGCCCAATTTCTATGCACGATTATTTGGAAATAAATCCCACTCAGGTCAGTGGAGCTTGTGCAAAGTAAATGTACCGTACATATGAGCACAGCCTTACAGCATTTTCACAGGCGATATAAAAATTACTAATTAATCTTACAGTTTGGGCAATATGCAAATTGCATGATTCAACTGAGTGATCCATTGGTTAATAAACTAAAATGTTTTAAATATCAGGCAGCCTTACCATTTATATTTGCTGGATTTCTGTGATTGATTTCCAAGCATCTACCTGATTTGCAAATGTTGAGATGGCAGACTTAAGTTTTTGCTCCAAAAAGGGGCCAGATTTTTTTTAAAAAAAATTAGTGCCCCTAATGTACAAAACCAGGTCTGTTCAAACAAATAGAGAAAGGTGGATCAATGGGACATTTCAGATTATGACTGAATGCTTAGGACTTTCTTTTGGATGATTGAAAAGGCCTGCTTTCCACGTGACAAAAATGCTTTTCACTTTCACAAGTACAAAACCAGTTGCTTAATATGGGGCCATTTATTTTCTACACTGAAATAAACCTATTTTAAGAAAACATGCATTATTGCATATGAAGTGCAGTGTAAAAACTGATGCCACAAGTACACAGGTTACCACACACATCTTTGGATGAAAGAATACACGTATGACATAGACCTCAGGAGCAATGGAGGCTGGTGAATTGGAATAAATGAGGAATTACCCCATGGAGTTCAAGTCTGCCCTGAACCAGACCACACCTGCCTATATTGTATTGGCTGTCAATTGATTGATTGATTGATTAAATTTATATACCGCCCTATACCCAGAGGGCGGTTCACAGAATAAAATCAAAATATAAAACCACAAAATACATAATCAAAATAAAAACAACAACCCAATAGCCCCCCAACTGCCTCCTGTTTAATCCAGTTGGGAAGAGGATTGGGGAGGGGGGATACTGGAATGAGTTGGCCCCACCAGCCATTTGCTATGGCTCCACCTTCTATTGGCTTCTCTTCCTTCTTCTCTATGAGCCACAATCAGCACCAGTGTCCACTGCTCTGGAGCATGCATTCTCTAAGCCACTTTAAAAAGGAAGTTCCATTGAGATCAATGGGGCTTACTCCCAGGTATATGTATAAGAATGCAACCTTATGGTGCTCATGCAAGAAATGAATTTCCTGTATCTGTGCAATCCCACCTAATTTTTTAATACAAGAAGGGCCAAGAAAAGAGTCCATATACTATGTTTCTTTATGGGATACATGGGGGCAGAAAACGTGCATATTTAACATACACTCGTGGGAACATGGAACCAGAATGTCCATATCAACCATATTAAGCAAGCGCTCTCTCTTTTTTGCGCCACAAATGAATCCTTCATTAGGAAAATATTGTAAATATTATAAAATAATATAAAAAGTAAATGAGCTCCTCTAAGCATGACTTCCTTACTACATATTTGGAGAAGGAAGTTGTTAAGAACTGAAGATATGATAGGGTGCAAGTACAGTTTTCATATGCATGTAGGGGCTGCTTATTTGAAAGCTCCCTCATGTGCAGGTTTCTCTGTGCATGGAAAAGTGGCATCAGGAAGAAAACTCCCAGATGAACACAGTACAAGGTGTGTGTGTGTGTGTGTGTGTGTGTGTGTGTGTGTGTGTATCATGAATATAGTTAGAAGAGTTGTATTTCATCATCAGTGAGGTTACAAGTGCTATCTAGTAGTTGCCCAGTGGCACGCAGGCAACATTATTGACAGCACACACCAAATCATAGGTGCCAGCTTCTGGGGGCCAACGCACTTTGCTCCCCCCATATAATTTTTGGGGGGCTGGGTCCCCTCAATGTTCAGAGGGCTATGTGCATGATGTCAGGATGTTGCAAGACATCATGCGTGCAATGTCACGACGTCACATTGGGTCCCTTCAATCGTCTGGAGAAGCTGGGGCCTCTGCACCAAATTGCACCAAATCTTTGCTAGCTGATGAAGAATCACATTTCCCCCCCAACACTATATTTTGGATTGACTGATGGGGAAAGGTAGTATCTCTGAAGCAGAGGCATCCTTCCCCAAACAAGCAATACTTCCCATATATGTAACTCAATTAAACTGAACAGTTAGTACATGCCTAACAATCCCCTTGGGTTTGCAAGTTGTCACAACGTATTGGTGTCATGCAAAGCAAAAAACAAATTAGACCCTCACCTTAATATTGGTGCGTGCCTGTTTTACTTTATAAATGCTGACCTGACTCCATGTCACTTTCTCTTTCCAACCTATCACACTCACCTGTCTTCAACATTTCCTCCAGTAACCACCTAATTCCCCATATTATCCAAGGAGATAGAAGTTTAGATATGGTAAGTCATCCACCAAAAAACAGAAGGCTTATCTTGCTTATAAAATGAATGGAAACGTCTGTCATATTAGTAAAGTGACTCTACAGTCCGAGCTGAAACTGTTGCCCAGATATTGCTGTCTAGGCACTCTGCAGACACAGCGCTCACTAGTTGCAGAGTGACAGACACACTCTTAGCCAGCCCACAACTGACACCTACTCAGGCAATACATCTCTCGGCAGTAAACAGGCTGCAGGACTAACTGGCAGTTCTCCAGCCATGAAATTATTGTTGGGTGAACAAAAGAAACAAGTGTTTCTTAATTCTGAAAAGAAACAGCAAACAAGTGTCCTGTTGTTTCTCTTGGAAGGATAGTGTAAAAGAAGCAGATGTATATCAAATCTCTGCTTGATTGAAGGCACATAAGCTGTTGGGAACTAATGGTGCATGTGGACCTTAAACAAGACAACCCTTAATTGTTGTCTTTCCTTTATCCATGGAGCGATTTGATAACATCTGTAAAGTTACAGCATGCAGAGAACCACAGGGGAGTACTAAACAATTAGATGCTGATTTGCATACAAGTCAGCATTTATTACAAACCATGCATTTAAAAAAAAATTGAAATTACAAAGTGTTGACATTAGGTTTACATTGGTTAAATACAGTATATTTAACTAAAAGCAGCTGAGATGACTGCGGGAGCGAATTTTCCTAACTGATCCTGCAGTATAATCTTGAAATGTAAAGACCGTAATGACTGGGAAGCTTTTGAAGAGTCTCCGTTGGAGGGCACCGTAGATAGCATCACCAAGCATTTTCATCTTAATATTGCGGCTGTCGTGGAATGTCACAAATGATTCTGCATATGAAATCAGAGAACTATGTGTTTTGAATTATGAACTCCTAATCAGTTAGGAATTAACAAGCCTTGGGTTTAGCAGGGTCCAAAAATGGTGTACTGTTTAGGGATCTAAGGATGGTAGGGACCCTGGTGGTGCTGTGGTCTAAACCACTGAGCCTCTTGGGCTTGCCGATCAGGTCAGTGGTTCGAATCCCTGCGACAGGGTGAGCTCCTGTTGCTCTGTCCCAGCTCCTGCCAACCTAGTAGTTCGAAGCACATCAGTGCAAGTAGATAAATAGGTACCGTTGTGGCAGGAAGGTAAACGCTATTTCCATGCACTCTGGTTTCCATCATGGGTTTCCATTGTGCCAGAAGCAGTTAAGTCCTGCTGGCCACATGACCCAGAAAGCTGTCTGTGCACAAACGCCGGCTTCCTCGGCCTGAAAGTGAGATGAGCGCCGCAACCCCATAGTCGCCTTTGACTGACAGTCCTTTACATTTTTACCTAAGGATGGTGCATCCTTTAGAGCAGCTGTCCCAGAGCCTCCACTGGGGAAACCATTCAGAAATGTGATGCATTCTGGCTGGGACTCATTTTCCAAGGAGTTCCCATCCACCTCAGGCTGAGGCAGCTGGAAGGTTCTGACAGGTTCTTGTTGCTCCTGGCTCTACCATTGCAACTGGACACTCAGTGCATAAAGGGATCCAGGTGCAATTTTGTCAAGACCTGCAGCCTGGGATCTGACTCAGACAAGGGGGCAGTGGTGTGTAGTCAGTGGACTAGGGGGACTAGGCTAGGCTAGTCCCCCATATCTTCCCCTGGTGCCTCCTTCCCAAAGCCCAGGAAGCTTCTCCCTGGCTTAGGGAGGGAGGTGTGATGCTCCATCGGGTCCAGGAGTCCTTCCACCACCTTCTCAAAGCCCGCCTGGGTTTTGATAGCTACCTGCTCTCTCCTTGTGTCATTTGTCTTCTGTGGGTTAGCAATGCTTGCATGATCATTGTCTTTGGCTGGAGCGGAACTATCTCACCCCCCCCCCCCGGTAACTCTGTGATTTCTGTATCACTATGTTTTGGTTCCATATATTGTATGCAGAGGGTTCAAACGGATCCCCCAAACTGTTAATCTTCTAGCCCAGTGTTTCCCAACCTTTTTTGGGCAAAGGCACACTTGTTTGATGAAAAAAATCTCGAGGCACACCACCATTACAGCCCCGTGACGTCAGCGCGCAGCGTCACGCCGGGAGGGACACACGAAAGTGTAAGTTTCAATTTTTTCCCTCCCCCTTGCCGGGGAACCTCCAAGCTTTGGGGGTGGGGGGGAGGAGGCAGCAAAGCGAGGGACTGAGGGACTCCTCCAACAACAAGGGTTGGGGAAGAAGAGAAAGGGCTATTCCGCTCCAGTCCTTTCTGAAGGAGCTGAGGGTGGGGGTCCTCCGGCGCCTTCGGCGAAACGGCGCCGGCCCAGAGCGCTTCTAGGAGGCTGCCTTTGTGCGCGACATAAAGCCCTCTTTCCCTCCCTCCAGCCCCGTGTCACCTGTGGAAAAGGGGCTGGATCCAGTGACGCAACTCGGAAAACTGTTAGGGAAGCCAGAGCAGGAAAGTGAGTGGGGGGCGGCGCCGCCGCTTTAACCCACGTTTCCTTTTTGAAAGAGAAACTTAAGACTAGATGACCCTTGGGACCCCTGCCAACTCTACAGTTCTATGGCCCTTTGTGGAGGGGGGGGCAGCACCTGGAAAGACGGGCTAGGGGAGAATTGGGGCGGCCGCCTTAGGCACACCAGAAGCGAAGCACGTCCTGAGCTACAAAAACAAACCCAATTCCTGCCTCGTTTTTTGCAGTTTCTGCAAAGCGAGGGAGTCTCCCCCGCCTCCATTCCTCGGTGCCTCCTCCTCCCCCTGCTCCCCACTACGGGTCTCCCCTGCACTTGGCCAGGCCGCCTCGCCCTCCTTCCTTTCCCAGAGCAGTGGCTCAGAGCGCCTCCTTGCACCGCAGGTACACTCCGTGGGGAGGGGAGGGAGCGGAAGCCCAGACCAGCCCCCAACCTGCTTAGTCCGACCCCTCAAACCTTCCCAAAATAAGAACTCTGCGTTCTACAACGTCACCCCCCAGCGGGGCCCCCTTTATTCCCGGTGAGAGGGGGGCGATGGAGGGAAAAAGCTGCTTCCCACACTTACCCGCCGCCATCTTGACTTCCCGCAATGAGCCGGATGCGGCGCCTAAGCTCCCTGCCGTCGCTTCTCCGCCTCCTCTACTTTGCACAAGGCTTCAGGGTCGCCGGCCGATTCATCCATCGGCCGCTCTTTCAAGCCCACTCGGAGGAGGAATGAGTCGAAAGAGCCAGAGACGCAGCCGCAGTGGAAGGCCCGCCCCTCCCTTCCAGTCTCGGGGCGGGGCAGAGGCCACCAGGCTGGCAAGCAGAGCGCCGAGAGTGAGGAAGCTGATGCAACGCGGAGGCAGACCCCGGCTGGAGTGTGTTAGAGCAGTGTTTCCCAACCTTTTTTTCGACTCGCCCGCCTCCCTCCAGGCAACATCTCGCGGCACACCAGGCAACATCTCGTGGCACACTAGTGTGCCGCGGAACACCGGTTGGGAAACACTGTTCTAGCCACTTGCAAGATAGGCACCAGGAAACTGAAACTGCATCTTAAAAGCATTTGTGTCAGCTGTAAAAATACTTTTTCTCGCATGCTCTCATTATCATTCATTTGGAACTAATTTTCAAAGAATTACAAATGCAACTCTGTGTCCAAATCCCTAGATCTCTCTTAGAATTTGTGAGGCCCCCTGAAAGTGCCCCTTTCTGTGCATTATTGACTCTTAGTAAACAGGCTTCTTAAATACTTTCGAAAGAATACTAGAAGCCTGAAGTTGAAGAATAACTAGTTAGCTCAAATCACTATGTAAAATTCACACATGATACTTCTTGACCTACATTGCTCTGCAGTGACCTTCAGGTTGCCAGGTTACAGTGCTGCAAGTGACAGGATTTTTTCCTATGCAACTGTTAAAAGTGCAAGAGAAAGAGAAAGGTATTGGGTGGTGAAAAGAGTAAGAGAAACATGCCATCTTGAAGTTCCACAACTACCCATTTTGGCCATTCTTCACCCACTTTTGTCCATGACTCCACTCACCATTGGCTGTGGCCCCTTATTGGCTGCCATGATCAGCAGCCCTTCATAAGAAGGTTTACCAGATGGCGGGGACACCATCTTTAAACTGAAATTCACAGTAAGGTCCGTCCCCCGTCCCCCCGCTTTTTCTTACCCTGGCCTAAACTCTAGTCCTAGCAGCTTTATGCCCCTATACTTTCCTTGTCTCCAGCCCCCTGTCCTCCAAACCTTAACATCTCTTGTTCCCACTGCCCTTTGCCCTTTTCATCAAGCCTCCTTCATCTCCTCTTCCCTCGGATTCCTGCTTCTCTTGTGTTTACGTTTGAGGAAACCACACAACTGGTGCCAATGGGGCACCCAATGTCCTTATGTTGCTGGACTACAACTCCCATCATTCCTTGTCATTGGCCCTGCTGCTTGGAGTTCATGGGAGTTGGAGCCCAAGAAACAAAACTGTCACAAGAATGGGTCACAGTACCACCCCCGCCCAGCCTGCCATTGTGTCACTTCCCTCTTTTGCAGTCAGAACCTTTTTCATGGTCTAATTAAAACGTTGAACCTGCCCATACCCATTTGGTTTGCCTGCCTCGCCCTTTGTTATCTGAGTCCTTTTCATTTTAAAATATATACAAAAGATTTTATACATATTCACTCACTTCATCCCTCTACCCATTTTGCTCTGGCTATATTAAGATTTTAGGTCCATGCAGGTGGAGGAGGTGGAGCCACAGCCAATGATAGGCAGAGCCAACTAATTCTAGTTGGTCCCCATCTGCCCGCCTCCCTGCAAAATTCTATAAGGGCAACAATGACCCTGAGGCCTACTGACATTATTGGACTACAACTCCCATGAGCTAGCTGGGTGCTGAGGGGAGTGGTAGTCCAAAACATCTGGAGGAGACCAGGTTTAATTTATTTATGTATTTATTAAATTTATTGGTCGCTGACGAAGCAACTGCCAAAGTTGGCCCAGGATGTGTTAAGGAAAAATTCCTGAGGCAATGAGGAACATATGGAAAGGGAGACAAATGTGACCCCAGGAGGCTGGTGTGGGCACTTGCATTATTCTCCATGTAATAGTTTTTGCCCACACGCCACAGGACTCTAATACAGAAAGGCATGTGTGGGCCTGAGACTGAAGAGGAATTATTAACTGATCAAATTAAACAGACTGTCACAGGCACTTTAAAAGGCAAGGAAAGCGCTGGCTTGTCTTTGATCAGTTTCTGATTAACTCTGCATCTCTGACTTGTAGAGAACTAAGGAAGCAGATGAAGGGTGACCTGTAATCTTGGATGGGCAGAGAGGGGGTGTTTCCTGACAGCATCTGAGGTTGGTGGACGCTGTTTGCTCCATGGCATAGCACGCCTTCTGCCTCGTATTCTGAGGGGGAATGTCCTTGGCCTGTTATCTTTTCTGCTGAGTGGACTCTTCTCTTGGCAGCCTGCAATAGACAAAGAAACCGTGGGGAAGGTGGAAGCAAGTGACATGGCTGAATTGCTTGCCGTCGCCCTGTTGCTGCGCTGAGTCTAGGGATCCTTTCGCCTGAATATCTTACTGCTCAGGCTGTACCGCTTTCCCGTGGGATGGTAAGACCTCCACACCATCCCTCAGTTTCCAGGCCTTAAAGTTATCCTGTTGGTTAATGAAGGCCAGTTGCCTCACAGGTCCATTTTCTCTCTTTCACTTGATCTAGCTGTGCAAAACTTCCTTCAAGGTTCATTCATGATTGTGTAATGAGTTGGGGGGGCAGATTTCCCTAAATTCCTGGGTCTAATAAAAGTTATTCTTGGAGGGTTAATCTGAAAGTTAAGACTTTAAATAGCTGGACTCAGCTTTCTCTGTCCAGGATACCGCATGGCAGAGGAGTTATCAAGAGGAACCATGAAGATCTACTCAACAGAATGGCTGAGTTATTGACCTAACAGAAGACAGAGAGAAAAACCATAAGACTAAGACTATGTGCCCCACCCTGTGCTTTGGGTAGTTAGCAAAAGACAGTGCCAGATTGGAGCAGGGGGGGGGGGAGAGGGGAGTTTCAGATTTGCAGTTTGGATGATGTAAATGAACAGAAAAGAAGCATCAGCTTTGAAAGTTGGAGAGAGGAGGCCAGCAAGAAAGCAGGCTGCCTGTTTTATGCTGAAGATAGGGTCAGGCATGATGTTTGAGGTCTCTCAGGATTGAAGGCTGCAGCAGTGGAAGGAACACTGCACTCTCTCCATCTAGGCTCAGGTAGTATATATGTGCAAATAGGCTATATATCATAAAGACACCACAGTCTCTGTTGTCCCACATTGTCCAAAAGGAAACACAGACCCTGGCAAGCATGCCTGGTAGCCCTGGAATCTTGCGCCGTTTGGAGACAGCTTTAAGATATCTGAACTATGTGACAATACAAAAGCACTGATCTGAACTTTTAAAAAATTAAGAACTTTAAGGGGGGAAAGTTTTATTTTTTTAAACTGGATTGTAATTATTATGATTTTATATTTCTAATTGTTTGGTGGATTTTAACTGTGCTTGATCTACTTTCTTATTTGTACACTAGAGAACTCTTTGACCGAATGGTACAGTATATATATCTTCTAAATAAAATACTTCAGCTAACCTGTTTGCTTTTTGTTGTTGTTCCTGTGGGGGATTTAAGTGCAACCATGTAGCCCTGCAAACAAGTAGTCTTTAGACCTTTAAAAAAGCAACACCTTGTTAGACACCAAGTTAAGAAATATTAAACTAGGGCTGCATACACATCAGGCATTTAAAGCACATTTAAGACACACTCTCCCATCCCCAAGAATCTTGAGAACTGCAGTTTACCCCTCACAGAGCTATAATTCCCAGGACTCTTAACACACTGCAGTTCCCAGTTCGTTTGTTTTTGGAAGGGGGTGTCCTTTAAATTTAAACGGTGAGAGAAAGAGTTAAGTTGAAGATTTCTGCCTCCATTTTCACAGAACCTATGTCTGGCTGATTTACTTCCATCAAGTAGCTTTCCTTAACTGCATTTTTGGAATGCAATTTGCCAGCCAAGGCTGTCAACTGAAGACATAACTTGACTTTATTCCACCATATCAAAGCAATATAAGCAGCATTTTCTTTAGGGAGGGTGGGGGCAGGGAAGGCCAGTGATGGAATATTAGGCTCTTGCTTGCTCCAACCCAGTCAGAAGGCTGCAATGAGTCTAGCATAAACAGAAGCAGCTGGTTGCACAGCATGAAGTGGCGGGACCACGAAACATGGCAGATGCTGCTTCAGCTGCTAATGGGTACAGAGCATTAGCGTCCAAGCCTGGGTCACATGAAGGACCCATTTTAACTGTGACAGGACACTGTCAAACTGCCATTCTCACTGCTTTTTTTTAAAAAAGAAAATCTGTCATATCTTTGTAGCAGCAAACCCCTAGCCTCAAGTTCACAGGATAAGGGACAAAAAAATAGAGTACATATTTCAATTCAAATTTTAATCTGCTGTAAATGGGACAGTCCCGCTTTTAGAAAAGAAACACTTCCTTTTTATCTATTTTAAATATGACAAAGATGTAACATGGAATGAAGTTGCTTTTCAGAACTTCTAGTTTCCCTAAGAAAACTGTAATGACAAATCAATTAAAAATACTTAGGTGCAAAATATGAAACACCGAATCCCAAACTCAGTTGAAAGTATGTCACTTGGACTAGATGGTAACGAAACTCTAAAGCAATGTATTTAAAGTTAAGTTTATTAACTGGTGTCATTTCACTATTCCCAGTGCTTTCATGTTGTACAAAATGAAAATTCTAAAATGTGATAAACATACTATTTGTCATAGAAAGTCTAGTTTTCATTCATAAATAACAGTGTAGTAATGTTGAGAGAAATCTAATTTATGCAAGCTTGTCTGCTAGCCAAGGGGAGAAGAGCTAAATTATTGGTTAACTAATAAGGTGAACTTGACAAAAATATAATTTGGGATCCATGGAGATCAGCCCTGGGAGATAAGCCTTCGATCCTATACTCACTTATCTGGGAGAAAACCCCACTGAACTCAGTGAGGTTTACTTTTGAGCAGACATTTATAGGATTGCACTGTTAAGGGTTAAACTTTTTAAATCTATTTCTGTTTGGCTAAAACCCAAATTTCACTAGCTGCTGTGGCATTTATGGTACTGTGCAGCAGGAGAGTGCTAACTTAGATTTGCATTCTATTTGCATTAATGTCTTGGACTGTGTACATAACGGTGCAACACTATAAGTTCACTAAAATGTCATTATAAAGCTTCATACAATGAAATCTTAATTTTTTTCTTTGACATGGTAATTTTTTAAGCAACCAAACACACAAATGAACACATGGAAAATAAAGAGACAGACCAAGCAAAGAGATCAAGGAAAATAATTGCAGTGGGTAAGCAATAGCCCTGCAACTTAGAGGGCATTTTCTATAGATCTTTTTCATTGAAGAGACTGTGGTTCTGTTTGCTAAGGGATCAGTTGCAAGCATTTGTGAGCTATTATATACTGAAACCTCCAGCAACATTGCTTCAGGGCTGGCATGGGTGTCTATAGAAACAGCTTTAAAAGGCTGGTTGGTTAAGAGGTTGAGAAAACAGATATTAAGATAATCTAATAAAATTCAGTGGCCAGGATCCATATTATATCACATGTGTTTGTTTTAACTATTTTCCCTCTGAATTTCATTTTTAAAACTTCCATGGCAGCTTACAGCATCTTGCAAATAATATTTGAATGCAATGCAGAAAATATATAATCTGCAACAGTTTTTAAAAGTGCACACAAGCAGATAAAATTCTATGCATGATTATTTGGGTGCAAGCCCCATTTAATGCAGTAAACACAGGATTGTACTGTTAAAAAAACACACCTAAAAGCAGCAGGATAGCAATAGCAGTACCGAAGCATTTAAAAAGGCCTGGTTAAACATAAAGTCTTTCACTAGGCACCTAAAAATATTATGTTCTGTGCCAGTCAAACTTCCCAGAGTATAACATTACATATGCCACATAGTAGACACAGTGAGAAAGGATGGGAAAACCTTTACCCATAAACATTTAGACACTGTTAAGAGACCCCCCCCCCATTTGTATGGTAAGGGCTAGCAGCTGCATTGTGGACAAATTGGGAATCAAGAGATCAGGCTGGATCTCATAGCAGCCTGAAAATGCAAATCTGATCCTTAAAGTGGAAGCTACAAATACAACCCCATCTAGAACAGGTTGAACACCAAAATAACCTAAAAAAACCCCTTCCAAATCAGACCAGTGGCCAATCTGGCCCAGCATCCTGTTCTCACAGTGGTCAACCAGATGTCTATGGGAAGTCCCAGTACCAGGACCTGAGTGCACACAGGATACATTGAGTTCACTTTGAACTGCCGTGTGTATGCAGCCTTGAAGCATTGGCCACTTTAGATGGTCAGCAGGATGAGCTGGCCTGTGCTCACCTCCGTTCTGTGAACTGCATCTGCTGTTTCTGTCTCCCAGGCACCCAGAAAGCTTACTGAGGGCGGGGGAAAGAGGAGGTACCAGGAGGACACCCTGAAAGTTGTTGAGGTTTTTTATTTAGGATTTTTTTTTTACAAAGACGCCCCCCCCAAAAACCCATGATTTTTCGATTGACTTCTCTAAGATCCAGGACAAAGCCCTGCCTTTCAGGAATCCCCCCTGGACATCAATTCCAGCTTTGAAATATCAGCAATGTCCAGGAAAATCTGGATGTATGGCAGCCTTGGTTATGTCCCCACCAATTGTTACAAATAGCATCTGCAAAGGATACTGGGAATGAAAGTCTCAGTTCCTTCCTCAGTGGGAAAGGAATCTCCGCTGAGATCCTGCAGCCCCACCACTGCCCCTGCCTCTTTCTCCTTTTGTTGCCCCACAAAACTTACCAGGGGCAGAGAAAGGAGCAAAGGCAATGGCAGTACAGTGGTACCTCAGGTTACATACGCTTCAGGTTACAGTCTCCATCAACCCAGAAATAGTACCTCGGGTTAAGAACTTTGCTTCAGGATGAGAACAGAAATCGGGCTCCAGTGGCACAGCGGCAGCAGAAGGCCCCATTAGCTAAAGTGGTGCTTCAGGTGAAGAACAGTTTCAGGTTAAGAACGGACATCTGGAATGAATTAAGTACTTAACCCGAGGTACCACAGTATCAGCAGGGAGGATCCTTTTTCACTGGGGATGGGACTGAAACTACACGATTCAGCATCCCCAGTGGGAAAATAATGTGTTTGAGTCTGTTTCTTCTTGGGATGGTAGGAGCGGGAGTTAGTCCCAATCCTAGCCCTGGAGGGAAAGGATACTCCACTGGGCTCAGGAGTGCCTATTGTTCCGCTGCCACTCACACCCCTCTCTTGCCCTATTCTAGACTTGGGGTAGGGCAGTGGCCATGGTGGAGGCAGAACTGAGGTGAGGATGACCCTTCTTGTCTGGCTTGACCATCTATAAATTGGCTTCTGCAATTAGGGTCCTAGTTCAAATATGTGTGTCATTGACATAGAAACAAAATGAATTAAATGTTTAAAATGTATGACTTATTCTCCATATCAGAAATTTCCTTATGGGCTCTGTTCCAGCACTATGAGCGTTGCAGAAATTAACGTTTGAGGCTGAAGGAAATCTCCACGCGGCAGTGAGAAAACAAAGGGTGTTTATTGCTAGCAATAAAGGCTCAGTGGGATTACTCTACAAAAGCTGAGCAAGTCCCAGAAGGGTGGGGCCTCCTTAATATACATAGCTGTTATCTGTTAAAACAATACATATGCATAACCTTCCTCCGATCTAAAGTTACAACACAATACTAATTATACCATGTATGGTCTTTCCTTCATTACCTATTCATTAGTCTCAAAACAGGGACGCGGGTGGCACTGTGGGTTAAACCAAAGAGCCTAGGACTTGCTGATCAGAAGGTCAGCGATTCGAATCCCCACGACGGGGTGAGCTCCCATTGCTTGGTCCCTGCTCCTGCCAACCTAGCAGTTCGAAAGCACCTCAAAGTGCAAGTAGATAAATAGGTACCGCTCTGGCGGGAAGGTAAACGGCGCTTCTGTGTGTTGCTCTGGTTCGCCAGAAGCGGCTTAGTCATGCTGGCCACATGACTCGGAAGCTGTACGCCGGCTCCCTCAGCCAAGAAAGCGAGATGAACGCCACAACCCCAGAGTCAGCCATGACTGGACCTAATGGTCAGGGGTCCCTTTACCTTTGTCTCAAACCAAAGGACTCTTTCTAAGCAACCTCCGCTGCACGTGATCTCTTTGCATTCCTTTCTACCTGAGGGGGTTAGCACATTTGAGCAGAGCAGGACTCCTTTTCAAATGCAGACACTTAGGAATGTGTTTACAACCTTGGGAGTAAAGCTGCTCCTAGCACAAGATAAGGACGACCTGGAGGTTTCTATATGCATCATGAGTACCAGCATCTTCTTGTTGTTTACTTAATAGGTTATTCAGCTGAATAGACTGCATTTGCACTCTGGAAAAAGCCAGAGGTCTCTACACACGCCCTCCTCCATGAAGACAAGGTATTGTCACAGTTTAAGGACACATTTCAGTCAGGGCAAAGTCTGTGGCATGGTCTGAGGAAAGTCTTGTAGGCCAGATAAAGTTGCTTAGATGGCTATATTCATCATCTCAGCCAGAAATTCCCTACCTCTCACATAAGGGCAGGTGCTGTGCTGAAATTATTTGTTGGACACGATGTCATTAACTATGTGTATGTGTGAGATAGAGTTTTTAACTTCAGAACTTATTTTGCCCTTCCTTTCACCCCACTATATATATTTTTTCTAGTAGTGTCATTGAAAATTTGTTGAAAAATCAGAAATATTTCTAAGGAGCACACTGCAGAAATCTCTTGTCTTTGATTAATCAACTAATCAATCAGATATTTTACCTCAAAATTTCAGTAAATGTAATGGTGTTCTGAAGATGTCCAAGCAGGAAGATAAGTAGATTCTTTCTCTCTCTCTTTTGTAAGACTGGACCAGGGTGAAACAAACTGTGTCTTGAGAGTTGGAGGCAGCTGCTTCAAAGTCAAGAAGATGCAAAATAAAAATAAAAATTGGAGCTTTCCCCCAACTGTTAATGTAGCTGATGAGATAATCTAAAGGGAGCTGAACTCAGAGGAGCTGTAGAGAAAGTCAGGTACCGGTAATCTTCAGGGACTGGAAGAGTTTAATTTCAGAGATTAACCATCAAGAAAATGAGAGAGTGAATCCTTCGAGCCCTGAAATAAGGGTCAAATGGACCAAAAACAAAAACAAAAAAGCCCAACTGAGGGATTTTCCTCTTTTCGAGACACAACTATGGGAGCACTTTTGAATAGTTACTGTTTTGAACACAGATAGGTTATTGAGTGCTTGCTTATGAGTGTAAAGCCTAAGTCCCCCTCCCCCAAAAAAGAGAGAGAAGGACAAAATACATGGAGGGAGGGGTGTCTCTCCAGATGTTAGAAGTGAACACACATCTCATCTTCCCCAAAGAAAATTATGCTCTATGCAGCTACAAACCTTCCTTCCTTTTTCTTCTTTCTCTTTTTAAAAATTAATATTTTTACCATTAAATATTCTGTCACGTTCTGCATTCAAATGTGTATGGATAGTAACCAGCATGTTTAGGGTTCTGTACTCAAAGAAAGGAAAGGAAACAAACGACATCATTATCAACTGAAACACGGAAAATTACACCAAACCTTTTATTTAGAACCCCCCCTCCTTCCTTCTATCTATCTATCTATCTATCTATCTATCTATCTATCTATCTATCATCTATCTATCTATCTATCTATCTATCTATCTATCTATCACAAGCAATGAGCTAGCTTTTGCACTTCACAGAACTCTTCCTATTCCAGCCTCACAGAACGCTTCTAGTTAAACATGAAAATAAGTAGATAAATGCAAGAAATTGAGATGGAGAGGGGAAGAGAGGGGAGGAAGACTAGGGCTAAAATGCTGCTGCTAGGTATAATGCAATATGTTAAGAAGGCAACTTCAGAAGCTGTATGCTGGCTAATTAATTTAGATTGTGTTCGGTATAAAAGGCCACAGGTAGCATCAGTGTATACAGAGACAAAGAAGCAATATTACACCATGTTCCATATTACATAAAAAGCTTTCCCAGCAGCTTTATATCTGCAAACTCTTGGTGCTTAAGGACACATTACTCTTCCTACCACCTTTCTTCAAACTGATGTTAAAAGACTGCATCCATTTCTGTATGTTTTACACTAGTACAGGGATAGGCAACCTTCGGCCCTCCAGATGTTTTGGAAGACAACTCCCATGATCCCTAGCTAACAGGACCAGTAGTCAGGGATGATGGGAATTGTAGTCCAAAACATCTGGAGGGCCAAAGGTTGCCTATGGCTGCACTAGTATTTATTGTAGACAACATAGGTGTTCAAGACTCGTGCCTTTGTTTCCTCATCTGCCTGCCCGCAATGCATTTTCTCTCTCTGGAGCATATTTCAGTAGTACATTTCTGGCTATAAATGTTGCCAGCGCTGAGGTTTCCCCCACACACACCCCCGAGCTTTTGAACTGCCGACTAATGAGCTGTAGAGCATCACTTATGTAGAAATCATTGTACTTGGTCCCTCTGTTTACATGGCCGTTGTCAGCGAGAGAGCAAAGGGTCTGTGATATCTGTTCATTTGGAGTCTTGGCAAGCCTTGATCGCACTAGACTTCTATATTAACATCTGACACGGTAATAAACATCAAGGCCTCGGTGCCTGATGTTAGCACAGGGTGCCTTTCCGCTCAAAACATCTGGTCCCTTGACAAATTGTTACAGTTACCGCTCCTCACCACACCGTTGGTCCCTGGAAGATTGCAGAGCCCTACGGCACACGTACGGCCAGGGATCTGTTCTCAAGTTGTTGCCATGAGCCAGCCGTATGATGACAATTAGAGGCAGTTAGTGTGCAGATGAGACTTGCGAGTGGCAGGTGGCGAGAATGGGACTCAATTAACGAACATACACAAATCCCTTCCTAATGAGGCTGGGCCAGCCCCGATGAGAAAGGAAGCGTGGGTCCCTGACAGCAACAGAAAATCTGAAACAGAGAGGGAGAGAGAAGCCGGTCAACAGGTAGCAGCAGCATCAGGAAAACAAGCCTCACTGACTCTCAACAGTCAGGAAGAATAGTGCAGTCATGCAGAAAAGGGCAACCCAAATGATCAAGGGGCTGGAGCAACTCCCCCACGAAGGAAGGAGCTCTTAAAGTTATTGTTTTGTGGGGGGAGGCAAAGGAGGGAAGGACGAGGTAGAGGTGCATAAGATGGCGCACTGTGTGATAGAGAAAGCAGCCAGAGAGAAAATTTTCTTCCTATTGCATTACTAGTCAGTGTGATATGAGAGAGCCAGTGTGGTGTAGTGGTTAAGAGCGGTAGTCTCGTAATCTGGGGAACTGGGTTCGCGTCTCCGCTCCTCCACATGCAGCTGCTGGGTGACCTTGGGCCAGTCACACTTCTCTGAAGTCTCTCAGCCCCACTCACCTCACAGAGTGTTTGTTGTGGGGGAGGAAGGGAAAGGAGAATGTTAGCCGCTTTGAGACTCCTTAAAGGGAGTGAAAGGCGGGATATCAAATCCAACCCCCCTAGTAGAATCCAGGATCATCCAGTGATGATGAATGGTAGTGGGAGAGGCAGGAGATGCCCTTGGACAGCTCAGCTGGTTAGAGCGTGGTGCTGATAACACCAAGGTTGCAGGTTCGATCCCTGTATGGGACACTGAATATTTCTTCATTGCAGTGGGTTGGAATAGATGATCCTCAGGGTCCCTTCCCAACTCTACAATTCTATGGAAAGGAAACACCTCTTTGCACAGCAGGCCGCTGGGCAATATGTCACTCCTTTGCTGAGAGAGCCGCACTGGTTGCCAATTTACTACTGGGACAGGTTCAAGGTCCTTGTGCTAATCAACAAAGCATTAAACAACCTGGGACCCAAACTCCTCAAGGACCACTTGATCCCTTCTGGTCCACCTCGGTCACTTAAATCTTCTGATGGGGTGCTTTTAGTGGTTCCCCATGCTCCTTAGGTTTGGCCGACCTGCATCAGGGATTGAGTTTTTAAGTGAGACAGGGCCTGCTCTGTGGAACTCCTTGCCAGGAGAAGTCTGGAAGCAGTCCCTACAATAAAATGTAGTGATGATGGCCAGCAACTGGGATAGCTTTAAAGGCGAATTAAACAAATTCATGGAGGATATGTCTATCGGTAGCTTGCAGTCATGATGGTTATCTTTTATCTCCAGGATTGGAGTCAGTATGCCTCTGATTGCCAGTTACTGGGAAATGTGAGCAGAAGAAAGCTCTTGTCCTGCTTTTGGACTTGACATAGGCACCTGGTTAGCCACTATGAGATCAAAACAATGGAATAAATAAGCCTTTGGTCTGATCCACAAGGCCTCTTCTTCTGCTTATAGGGTTGATGAGCCATGCACTACAGGGCACATTTGATTAAAGAATAATAAGGTGTGCCATTATTTTTAAATTCCTTTCCATTTTTAAAGATTGTTGTTGCTTTTTACTTTGGATAGCCCATTTTTAAATGTTCTCCATAGTACTGCAGGTACTATTAAGGTAACACATATCTGCACTGGGCAGTTTGTAATACAGGTCGGATGAATCTTATACTTGCAACTGCTAAGTTTTATTTCCATTTTATGCATTTTCTTAATTTATACCCCACCTTTCTTCCATTATGAAACCTTAGGTAGTACCAGTGGATTCAGCGAGTGTGGTCTAACTATACAAATAAATACATTGACGTTGTTATTACAGCGAAGAAAATAAGTGCAAAAAAATCTCTGTTGTCCAGAGGGGCACTGATGCCAATGGGATCAAACACACTTAAACTCTGTGTTGGATTGGGGCCAAAATGTTTTGCTGTGGTTACAGATTATGAACTTCTCCAACATGTGTCATATTATCTCTCTCCCCAAATCTTCCAGATTTCAATATTGAAAAATAATGAGTTAAATTAAGGACAGAACAGCCTGTACCTTATAATTATGCTCAAGGTGTTTTTATGTCATTTAACACCATACCAGCTTTTTCTCCACTTCTCCGCAACTTGCTAAACACCAGCATGGTGAAGGATTCTGAAGAACTCAAAACCTTGATCACTATTTTGTGACGTTTTCATTGGTGTTGCCCTAGGATACATTTCGGATTTTTAAAACATTGATTGGCATGACTACCAATGAATTAAGAAACCATTCGTGCTAAAACAGAGTTGTACATGGTTTTTTGGTCTGTTCATCTTTGTAAAGAATTTTATCAGTAGTAGTAATAATAATCAATCAATCAATCAATCAATCAATCAGTCAATCAATGAGTACTGGGCAGGGGTGCTTGAGGCTTCTGTTATCTGCTGATTTTCCCCTGCAAATACCCTCCTGCTGGTCTCTGAAATGGAAAGTAAGCCTTAAATGGAGGGGGACAGGCTTAGGGGTGGGCGGATACTGAGGAGGGTCAGGGAGAATTAGGACTGGGATAGGATAATCTCATCTCATCTCCCCATCCTCTCCTCACTTCTCCCCACTCCTGAATTCATTTGATTTGGGCTGCAATCTTATCCCCCAAGCAGTCCTTACAACAAAAACATTAAAGAGATGCTTCAGATTGCAGAGTTGACACCATTTTTCTAGCTCCTTGTACACTACATATAATGTTAAAATACCACACAGGAAAAAGGTGGGCACTCTGACTTTTTCCTTGTGACATGACAATGTTCAGGACTGAAAGATTCCCCCATACAGGATGCAATATATTCTTGAGATTTACAGAGAGTGTTCATTGTGCTGCACCCCTCCCCACTGCTGTGGCAACTCTGTGTGTAGTCAAACCAAACAAACCATACTCATGTGGTAAGCGATGTATAGATTAATTGAGGGGGTTATTTTGTGGTGTCTGGCAACCTTGTTTGCCTTGCTCAGCAACACCGACCTGCAAAACTGCCTGCTTCATTTCTGTCATTTCTTTTTCCCCTTGGCCTCAATTCATTTATTGAAATTAATATGTGGGTTTGAAAAAATAAATATTGAGAACTATGCAATGAAGAGGCACTCAAGCTGATGTGCACCTCAAGCCCGACTCATGCCAACTAGTTCATTATAGTCCCAAACACTAATCTGTGGTATTCCTGGATATCTACACAATCCCCAAATCACAAACACATTTATTATTATTATTTTAAATGTTTTGCTGCTGTTCAAAAACAGCTCAGGTGAAGATATGGCACTGTGCAGAATGATATGGGCTCTATAATGTAATCCACAGTGCCATGACTATAAACAGGTCTAAGCAACAATATAGTACAACAGGAAAATGTTATTCAGTAGCTGTGCTGGATTTTACAGGTTTGTTCTGCAGCAGTACTGTGACAATCCATAAAATCCTATTTTCCGTTGCAGAAAATAAAAAGTACTGCAGACTACCCATTAGATCCAGCAAATCATAGCATATTCAGAACTTAAAAACAACAACCCCCAAACCCTAATGTCTGGAACTGCCTTCCAAAAGTTTAGTTTCACTATGTTTCTTGCCTGTGACTAAGCTGTCAAAATTACCTTTGTCTGAAGTGGCATGGAAACACTGGATTTAATTGCTATGATCATACTCAGTTTTGACAGCTGCAATACCTGGTTCAGGAAGGCAGTTAACAAAAAAGTCAACCGTTAAACATGTTTTCTACAACAGAGACTGCTAAGTTGCTACCTTTCAGCATCCCCAGCTAATTAGATGAGACGAGTTGAAGTTAATTTGGTGGAAAACATTTCTTGACTTAATGACATTTATGGGTAATTAGGCATGTTGTAAGAAAGGGATACACATTTACATCTCAGCTTTATTTCCAGCCCTTAATAAGAACCCACCTCTTTCTCCACTGGAGGTTTGGTATTCTCTAAGGAATGCCTTCAACACAGACAGCACCAGCTCCCCTTGTTATTCTGGAAACCAACAATTGTTTGCATGAAACACAGTAATGAGGCACAGGAAGCTAAAATTAGGCACAGCGATAAAATAAAACAAAACACCTGCCTCTTCACTGTCCTGAAAAGGGCTTTAAGCTATTCTAGGGAAGAAAAGTGAATTTTGGATTCCTCAAAATGTATTTTTTTTATTTTGTTCTTCTCCGCTGAAACAGAAATTCTCTCTTATGCTTATGCCAGTTCTTTAACAGAACAGGAACGTTCAAAGTTTTAAGATTTTACTAGATTTCCGATTTTAGTAAGCCAGCAGTCGCCAACTTTTCTGGACCAGTGTGTGGGGGCACATTTTCAGTTCTGAGCAAGTTCTATGGCCCCCAGTCACAAAATGACTGCTTTGGGGTGTGTGGCATAACACAATGTGGCTGCTGTGAGGGCATGGCAGGATACTAAATTAGCAAGAGTTCCATCATGGGTGTTGCCCTGTTCTCTGGAAGACCTCATACTTACCAGAGTGAGTCAGGTATGTCCTGCTGGTCCCTGTTGTGGAGGTCACAAACACAATGATGCTGTCTAACAAAAACAGGGAGCATCCCCCAGCACAACACATATGCAGCTCTCCCTCCATCCCTCACTCCCTCTCTGCCTTTAAAATTCAACAAGTGAAGCTTTCCCCACCTAATAATAATAAGGCATTGTTAACCAGTAGAATTCCTGCCTGCTAGGAAGCAGTTATAGGCATAGATGCCCTGAGAGTGACAATGGTAGAAACCCTACTGCCAACTCATATCAAATCTGACGAGTATTCTTTCCCCAGAACATGCATCTTTGATTTGATTTTTGCCTAGTGGACTTCAATTTTGTAGAGCTGGCCTAGATAATTCAGTCTGTGTGGATCACCAATATTTTTTTTTTGGGGGGGGGGACACGAAAAAGCAAAGGCAAGCCAATTGCTGCTTGCCTCATTCTGCTCTCGGGGGTTTTCTCTGACACAGCCGCATTGGCTGCTGGCCACAGATGGCTGAAATCAGGGCAAAGTCCCAATGTAAACAAGGCCTAAGATGGCTGGGCTGGGATTTGCCTCTTCCAGAAAGTCCTGCTGCTTGAAGTGCCATCCGTCATCTCTGGCAAACTGCAGCGGAATGTTTAAAAATCATTTCCCCCTGGGTCAGAGAAATGATTGAGAAGTTCCTAGGCAGAAATAGGAGGTGGGGGTGGAGACGCAGCCTAATCTTTTCCTTGGTAGTTATTTTTGGGCCTTCCAGATGTTGTTGAACTACAATGCCCATATTTGGCCATTGACCAGGCTTTGAGGGGCTAATAGGAGTTGTAGTTGTGCAATTTCTGGAGGGCCAAATGTTCCTCACCTTTGCTGTACACACTTACATAGGAATGTCCCACGGAGCTTAGTGGGACATGCTTCTGAGTAGGATTGCACTGGAGTTCAGGGGTTGAATTGTGGCTGATATCTGCTGATCAAAATGAGAACTCATTAAAAGTGATATTTGGGTATAGATTGGTGTTAGTGTGTGGTTGCTTATCTTAAAAGGAAAAGCCTTAGTCATTGTAGTGTCTTAAATATAGGTAACTGGCATCTTACACTGCTTTCACCATGGCACGACACAAAATGGCTACTGTGCAAAATAATATGTGTGGCACTTTTTAGTAATGAATTGGTGCGTTTTGTTTCAAGTAAGGGAGGATGACTGGTGCCCAATTCTTTCCAATTACTATTGTTCTATGCAGTCCATATGGGAACAACACCCAGTTCCTGAATAAAAAAATTCCTTCCAGTAGCACCTTAAAGACCAACTAAGTTAGTTCTTGGTATGAGCTTTCGTGTGCATGCACACTTCTTCAGATACCGGCTACCTATCTGTAACTGGAACCCAGTTCCTGTTTATTGTTGCTGGTCTGAATGAAGTAGGGGGGGTTGGCTGAAAGGTTTCTACAAAAGCAGAATCTCCTCCCATCCCACAGGTTGCTACTTGGTAATTATTTTGTAACATACTTTCCCCTCTACTATTTGTTTAATGCCACCATAGCTAGGGAACATCCCTATTTATAGATATTCTCATGTTTGAAATTCTTAATCTGAAATGCTTTATTTGGAACACTTCATTTTAGTTATTTAGTAAGGGTGTCTGACTATGGGAAATTATTTTTTGTATTTGTTTTATTTGAAGTGTTTATAGATTTGAAGTGCTTATCGACTGAGAAATAATCAAGTTAACAGCACAATCCTATACATGTCTGCTGGAATAGCTCAGTTGGTAGAGCATGAGACGTTTGATCTCAGGATGGTGGGTTTGAGTCCCACATTGGGCAAAAGATTCCTGCATTGCAGAGAGTTGGACTAGATGACCCTCGTGGTCCCTTCCAACTCTACAATTCTATGATTCTATGTCTACTCCACAGTAGAGTTCAATGGGACATATACATCCATGTAAATAGATATAGGATTGCAGCATACATCTACCAGAACTGGAACATGAAATAGACTGCAAAGGAGCACTAATCCCCAAGTGGAGATTTCAGTGTTTCTTGTTCCTTCTTACATTCAACATGCAATAAACACATTTGTTAAACTATTAGGAAAGGCACATATATATGGTGTGGGTGGGAAGAATTGTAGACAAAACCTTTCTTCTTTCAGCTCTCTGACCAGTAAGGGGCACTGTTGGTTGTGAGAACTACGGTAATTGGCCAGTAACTGAAGGACCAGTTTTCATTATGGACTGACTGACTCACTCATAAGCACAAACATCAGGTGCTATTCTCCAAGCTTCAAAATGGAAAATATATACCCGTTCTCACAAGTCACACAACTGTAGGAATCTAATTGTAAATTAATGACATATTTCCAAGTTGCATTGAGATATTCTCAAGATGGTATCAGCAATTACAATTATCATCATTGTGCTTACATTGCATACATTTAAGCATTTAACTGAATCGCTGAATTTAATTAATATTTGAGTCTGCATTTTACCCTTTACCCTTCTATACTCACATATCTATGGATTTGCTAAACAAGGAAAACACTTTCTGCAGCTGATGAAGTGGACAGTAGTCCATGTAAACTTATGCCATAATGAATTAATTTGTTTTTAAGTTGCTACAAGACTCATTTGTTGTTCACAAGCTGATTTATCACTAAGTATGAATGCCGATGAAACCTCATTTCTTCCACCTGTTCCACAGTTCAATTTTCTTACAGTCTAATGAGGCTTCCCCCCCCCGTCCAATATTTTTATTTATTTATTGAATTTATATACCTCCCTATGCCTGGAAGGGACGCGAACGGCGCTGTGGTCTAAACCACTGAGCCTAGGGCTTGCCAATCAGAAGGTCGGCAGTCAAATCCCCGTGATGAGGTGATCTCCCGTTGTTCGGTCCCAGTTCCTGCCCACCTAGCAGTTCGAAAGCACGTCAAAGTGCAAGTAGATAAATAGGTACTGCTCCAGTGGGAAGGTAAACGGTGTTTCTGTGCGCTGCTCTGGTTTGCCAGAAGCGGCTTAGTCATGCTGGCCACATGACCCAGAAGCTGTCTGCGGACAAACGGCGGCTCCCTTGGCCAGTAAAGCGAGATGAATGCTGCAACCTCAGAGTTGTCCGCAATTGGACCTAATGGTCAGGGGTACCTTTACCTTTACTTTACTATGCCTTGAGGTCTCAGGGGAGTTCACACAATAAAATCAAAATATAAAACTACAAAATACATAATCAAAATAAAGACAACAACCCAATAGCCCCTCCCCAAAACAGAATGTCAGTCAAATCAATCAAATCAAATCAAATCAACCAAAGGCCCGGTTAAAAAGGAATGGTTTTGCCTGGCACCTAAAAGTGTATAATGAAGTTGCCAGGTGAACTTCTCTGGGGAGAACATTCTACAGATGGGGAGCCGCTGCAGAGAAGGCCCGTTCTTGCGTTGCCACCCTCCGGACCTCTGAAGGATGGAGGCACACAAAGAAGGGCCTAGGAAGATGATCCCAGAGTCTGGGTAGGTTCATCTGGAAAGAGGCAGTCCTTGAGGTATTCCAGTCCTGAACCATTTAAGGCTTTATAGGTCAAAACTAGCATTTTGAATTGGGCCCAGAAACTAATTGGTGGCCAGTGCAGTCGGACAAGGATTGGTGTAATATGCTCAAACTGTTTTGCTTTGGTGAGCAACCTGGCTGCTGAATTCTGCAAAAGCTGAAGTTTCCAAATCGTCTTCAGTGGCAGTCCTACATATAACACATTGCAGTAATCTAACCTTGATGTTACCAGAGCATAGACAACAGTAGTTAGGCTATCCCTGTCCAGATAGGGGCGTAGCTGAGCTACCAGCCAAAGCTGGTGGAAGGCACACTGGGCCACGGAGGTCACCTGAGCCTTGAGCAACAGCAAAGGATCCAGGAGTACCCCTAAACTACGAACCTGCTCCTTCAGAGGAAGTGTAACCCCATCAAGAGCAGGCGATCTGCCACCCATCCTGTCTTCGGAACTACCCACTAACAGTGCCTCAGTCTTATCTGGATTGAGTTTCAGTTTGTTGGCTCTCATTCAGTCCATTACCGAGGCAAGACACTGGTCCAGCATTTCCACTGCCTCACCTGTAGATGTAAAGGAAAAATAGAGCTGAGTGTCATCAGCATACTGCTGACAACATACGCCAAACCTCCAGATAACCCCACCCAGCAGTTTCCTGTAGATGTTAAACAATGTGAGGGATAGGACTGAGCCCTCAGAACCCTACCTTGAAGGTTCCATGGAGCTGAAAAACATTCCCCAAGCAACACCCTCTGGGAATGACCATCCAAGTAGGACTCAAACCACCTCAAAGCAGTGCCCCCCAACCCTAGTTCAGAGAGTCGCTCCCAAAGGATACCATGGTCGATTGTATTGAAAGCCACTGAGAGGTCAAGAAGAATTAAGATGGATATGTTTCCCTTGTCTCTCTCACGACAGAGGTCATTATACAGGGCAACCAAATCAGTTTCTGTGCCATAACCGGGGCTAAACCCCGATTGAAATGGATCCAGAAAATGAGTTTCTTCTAATAGTGCCTGGATCTGGTCTATTTGAAGTGAGAGCCAAAGTGATCTCTCCTGGTAGTTTGTGTGCAGCATCATTTCAGAACCGATATGTACACAAGCAAACATTCCCAAAAAAGTACAGCTGCCATCTTCAAACAACTCCCAAGTATTAAATTAAATTCCATGGGGTCCCTAAGTTTCTTGGAGGATATGAAAAAGAACAAGAAAGCTGCTCTTGTCTTACAACTATCTCTCTTTCTCTTTTGATGCACTTGTTGATATACTTCCCTATATATTATTGCTTAATAGTTCATCTGCAAACATATACGTAGATGATTGTAACATGCCACACCAACATTTAAGTAGTGCAAGATTCCAGGTGCTTACCAGGTTTGTTTTTCCATTGGGAATGAGGCATAGCAGAGACTGTGGCGTCTTTATGATATATGGTTTGTTTACACATATATACAACTTGAGCCTAGGATGGAGGGGGCTCACAACATTAACACCCTAATAAGGTCTTGCTTCTCCCATCCAAAATCACGAAAGTCTCTCCTTCACAAGCTTCAGCCTGCTTCCAGCTTCCAGCTCTCTCACACAACTCGGCTCTGGCTTTTGTCCTTCTAACTATCAGCTAGTTGAGGTGGGGGCCACCCATTTGTTCCCTGGCACAGAGCCACTTCCTTTGTTACCTTAACGACCCATACTTAGCCCATTACCTCACTAAGAAGCTGGCTTGGCTATTCCAGCAATTGAATCCCTGCTGGATCCTGGAATTAGAAGAGGACTCAGGCATATAGCCTAACACCCCCCCCCAAATTATATTACACGGGTCCCTTAAGTTCCCTGGATGAAGAGAGAAAGAAAGAGAAAATCTGCTCTTGTCTTATGACTCCCCTCCTCTTTCCATGTATACACTTGCCGCTGTGCTTCCTTAAATCTTACTTGGTAATTGTTTATTTGCAAACATGTAGATGATTCTAAACATACAACAGTGTGACGCTATGCACACATAATCTCACCAAGTTCTGTATTTCTGCAAACTGTGCCGCCCCTTGCCTTGTGCATGTGTCCATGCCCACAGAGTCATATTGGCTATATTAAGCAAAGACACTCACAGCCTGAACACTGAAACTAGAGGGAATGGTATGTTCTGCATTATGCACCTTTAGTGGAATTTAGGTATAAACAACTTGGCATTCAATCAGCTGGACTGGAAAGGTACTTACCAGCTTTGACAAATCAACTATGTCAGGCTGGATGTGCTGCCTATAACCCAGTGTCTATCAACTATCACCATTCAAAAAACATAGCTTAGGATATATATTGGATAATTATTTATCAGCAATCTAGGAATAAAGCTATGGGGGGGGGGAGTAAAGATGTTCTGTAAATATGTCAAACCGATCTGGATCTAGTTTGCATGCAAGTATGACTTTTTAACTGGCAATGAAAAAGTTAAAACTGATAACTGATTCATGAATTCTTCCTTTTTAAAAAGTGTCCTATTAAAATGCAGATGCAGCTTGCCGTTTGCAAAGCACATGGTTATTTCAGATTTGGTATGGGAATCCTTTCTAAGTGTATTTGTATCTTTTGGCTGGAGAGTCCAGCTGTCTCTTATAGGCTTGCACGTATCGCTTCAGATGTCAGCAAATCATTGAAAAGTGTCAGAAAGCGGGAAATGAAAGATAATTACCCAAACTGTAGTGAGCTACTTTGAAAATGAATAGGATCTGTCAGATAGTCCTTTGAAAGCAAGGAGCTAGCTGCCTGAACCGGACATATTAAATGGATATATCGAGAGGCAAGTAATGTTGCTTTAGATTTTGATAATCAGCATGTGCTGGGTATTTGGGAGAGAGAAGCACAGAATGGCAGAGAATATCTAGAGGCAGATATTTAGGCATGTGATGTCTAGTATTGTTCAACATACACAAAGATGTTTTTGCCCTTTCTCTTTAAGAATACAGAGTGGGCCAGTTATGGTCTATAGAGGTGCTTTCCTCTCCAGAATTTTAGACACTTTATTGCCTCCTATAAACATTACACACACACTCCCACATACAGTGGTTAGCTTTTAGAGCTTGTTCCCATTCTTCCTTTTCCCCTTAAAATGTCATGAGTAGAGAAAGAGGAAGAGGCAAGGAAGAAGAGACAGACCCTTAGCTAAGCTTTCCAACCATCTCATTAGGTCAGAGGTGGATAACTTCCAATGCAGGGTCCTGATCTAGCCCAGCTTTCTGCCTCCATTCTATATCAGGGTTGGGAAAGCTGTGCTCCTGCAGAGTTGTTGGACTCCCAACTCCCATCAGCCCCAGACATCCTTGGCCAGTGGCCAGAGATGATGTGAGCTGTTGTCCAGCAACATCTGGAGGGACAGAGGTTCCCCAGCCCTGTTCTATATGCAAAATGATGCACATGGCTGTTTGGACCATGCCTCTTGCTGGATAGGACTTCAGGTTCACTGCCAGGCAGTGATGGCAGATCTCACAATGCAGTTCCAGGTAAGAGGACTCGATTCTAGTTATTTTCCTACTCTCATCTCCAACAGTTAATCTGGATGGTTAGAGTGGGCCACTGTCTTTATTTTATATCTATGGGTAGTATTCAACTTTTACTCAGAGCTGTTGGCATCAAGAGACAATGGAGTGCGCCTCTGGGGGTGAAACCAAACTACTGTGTTAGCAGCGCTGAAGTGACCTCCCCAGGACACAAACATGGGCAATGGGTCTGGAGATCCTGGGCTGCCCAGACAAGACCCCCTTGCTCGGCCTTGCTGATGTGGTCCAAAGGAAAGCAGAGCAATACATTTGGCACCAGCTTGGCTGCAGGAGTTGCTGGGAGGAGGCATACAAGATGCCGTTCAACCACCTTAGGGACTCCACTAGGGTTTACTTCTTAGTCTTTTCATCTCTCCCAAGATATCCCACAAGGCAGCTGAGGTTTAGGATCAGAATTTTCCTTCTCCTAGATGGGCAGTCTTGCCAGGTTGATGAACCCCATCTTCCTCTTCCTTCCTTCTACAGCACATGCGGTTATTAGTCTTGTGTGCTCAATCTGCCAGAGGCTGTCTTCACATTCAAGGGACCTCCCTAACTTACTGAGGGTTTGAGACCATTGGCTACCCTCACCTGGTTTAGCCAGCCAGCCAAAGCCATTTCCTGGGGTGCGGCCACTACCGTTTACTGACAGCTTCTAGGAGCCACAGGTGAGAGCTGATTGCACAGTGGGGACCAGAGGTAGACAAACTACCCCAGAAAGAGCATGACCTGTCCCTCACCAGAGGTACTACTCCTTTCCTAATACCCCATACACCTCTTACTTGTAGATCCATTGAAATGAATGAACATGACTAAGTCTCATCCATTAAATGAGCCTATTCTGAGTAAGTTAAGTATCATAAAAATATAGGGTGCTAGTCAGCTAACTGGAAGCCTTTTTCAGCATTAAGAAGTGCATGTGTATCCTTAAAAAACAGAGTAGTATTGTCCTGTTTTACTAACGCTTGTCCACTGACTTAGCTGACATTCAAGCTTAAATTTTATTGATGTAAAAGTAAGTCAAAAACATGCTGCATTTCAATGAATTGATTTGTTTTTGGAGGCTTGATTTAAATATCTGAAAAGAACACAAAACAAAACAAAGGAATTGAAAATGAGTGAAGTTTTAAAAAGAGAACAGATCCTTGTCGCTGAGGAGATGTGTAGCTTCTCCAGGGAATTTGGTTCCTGCATAATCCCTGCGACCAGGAAACAAGGCGCGTCAACCCAGAAGGAAGCGGAAAGTAAGAAAAAGGAAAACGTGTCTCAGAGAAACAAATTCCTAGAACTCTTCTTATGCTAAGTATGCCTTTTGCTGCTCGCCTTCAAAACTCATTTTTATATTCAACTACTGAGGCTAGGTCTCATTTTGTTTAGTTACATTCATAATATAATATTCATAATATTCACTTTCATAAAAATGTGCCAAGGCGGTAGACGACATATAAGAATAGAAGCATCAATACAAGGCTTCCATAAAAACATCAGTAATTCAATTGATGGATGAAAAAGAGAAAGAATCACATTAGCACAGGCATGTCTAAACAATACAGTTTTCAAAATTCTGAAGGAATAGCCTGACAGGACAATTCCACAGGGCAGGGATCTCTCACACTAAACACTTGGTCCCTAGTGAAGGCCAACTGAATCTTAGGGACATGAGGAACTTTTCTTGGGGTATATAGGCATGCGTGGTGCGTATTCCCATCTATCAATGCTGATTATTATTTTTTAAATATATGTATATAGCCTCTCGGGTTTAGTCTAATGCTTAAATGGTTAAATGTGCAGGGCTGGCTCCAAGCTTAAGGGGACCTTTAGCATGAGGCCCATTTTTGGTGGGGGCCAAACACTGGCTCTCTTGCAGTAAATATAAAAAGGTAAAGGGACCCCTGACCATTAGGTCCAGTCATGGCCGACTCTGGGGTTGCGGCGCTCATCTCGCTCTATAGGCCGAGGAAGCCGGCATTTGTCCGCAGACAGCTTCCAGGTCATGTGGCCAGCATGACTAAGCCGCTTCTGGAGAACCAGAGCAGCACACAGAAACACCGTTTACCTTCCCACTGGAGCGGTACCTATTTATCTACTTGCGCTTGACGTGCTTTTGAACTGCTAGGTGGGCAGGAACTGGGACCGAGCAACGGGAGCTCACCCCTTCGCAGGGATTCGAACCGCCAACCTTCTGATTGGCAAGCCCTAGGCTCTGTGGTTTAGACCACAACACCACCCGCTTTATAGTAGTATTAAACCATGTGACATGCATTTACTTTATCACTTTAGCCACAAATATTCCTTGTTTCAACTGCAATCAAGCTGAGAGGTAGTTCACAGATTTTTGCAACATATTGAAACTCCGCTTTTGATATGCAGATGTAAAAATCTAAAAACACACTTCAGTAAAAGAATATTCTGCAGTGTTGTGTGTGTGTGTGCACATGCACATGCACATACAACTGGAAACATGGCCATGCCTCGTACACACGTGTAACATTCTCCTGGAGCAAGGAAGGGAAGCCCACCCTCTGATTGCAGGTGAACTTTTTTTCTTAACAAGGAGACCTCTTCCCATCCAATATCCTATTTGTGGGGACCTCAAAGAAAAGGGTAAAACTCATCATATAACAACTCTTGTAATTGTATCTAGCTCAGGTTGAAAACTAACGAGGTCCTTTGTACTAATGGCAGGAGATAATTAGCACTTACACAATGCTAATCTTTTTAGAATGAGACTTGTTACACTGATACCTTGAAAAGCGTGGAAGTGTGGCTAATACACTTTAGCAAACTGGAGACGCCAGGGTCATAAAAGAGACGTTAGCTGAGCTCAAACAATTAACACCAGTCATATCCCCACAAGTCAGCTCAGATTCATATTAGTCTTCATTAAAAGGGTTAGTCTTTAACTGGATTTGCAATTCCTCTTAACTAGGCGTTCCTTTCAAAGGCTGCTGCAGAGCAAACACAGCACCGGCAAAGATACATTGACCTTATTTAGAAAGTTTCATTTATTTCACTGAGATGAGTTGTTCTTTAGATTCCCTTCCTCCCCCCGCCCACTCCTTTATGAACTGCCATTCAGGTAAAGGAGCATTGTGAGTGGCTTCTTCAGCTCAGAAAATTATTTGTAAGGCTGTGGCAGACTTTGGACATCCCAGTTGGCAATGAGGAGAAAGGGCTGCTTGTTTCTGGGGTGGCAAGAGAAAAGGCTGGTGCAGGTGGTGAACCATCAGTAAAACATTGTTGGAAGGGAAGCTTGCAGGTGCTAATTCTGCAAATGGATGTGTACTTCCTGGACTGAGCACAAGCTAAAGATGCCTGCCAATACACAACAGAACGGCACTGTTGCCTTATGAGTGAATAAAAAAAGATGTTTCAATGCTGTCGTCGGATCTCGACGATTTGCCACGGAGGACAAAAAGTCTCCTATAAAATTTGATTTAAATAGTCCTATCTCATTTGCACCCTGGGTGACCAGATTCAATTGTGCTGGTGTCTCCTATGCAGTATGATATCATAGCTTCAGAGGAAGGCTTTCTTTGGAGGTCACATTAGTTTGTCCTGGGGATGCAATCATTTTTGTGTCATGGACAATGTTTTACTGTGAAGATATGGGCCAGATGGCTCAGTCACTTGCAGTCCAGAGCTAAACAGGCTCTTTATTGTTGGGGAATAAACAGAACTGATTGTCTCTTGCTCATGAAACTCTAGTGCCCGTCACTGTTTAAACATGAGCTATTAAATTTCCGTGCCTTGGTGAGAATATGCAAAACAACCAGGGGACAGCCATGAGCTTTGAAAATATGTAACCTATGTATGTTTTATTTATCCATTTTTAGTTACGATCCACCAGGCCTCCAATATCCCCTTTACCTGTGATGTGAGGGCAGCTGTAGAGATGGTGTCAACTAGTAGCCAGGGATAGCTCTATCACTAGGCAGAGTGAAGCCTTCACCTCAGGTGACAGACGCTGGAGGCATCTCTCCCTCTGGGCATTCCCCTCTCTTGGAGATCATGCACTCCCAAATTCAAGTGCCGTGGGTCATGTCATTCAGCTTCTACTGTTGAAATAATTTCACCTGCCATTCCACAAAGTTGGAATGTACAAACATGTCAAATGTTTAATCTACAAACATGTCAAAACAAAATAAAACCAATAGATTGTTCTTGTTGTTTTAAATGCAACAATTTATACACAGCAAAATAAAGCAACAATTAAAATAATTCCACTGTAGATTAAAAATGTAAAACATGATCAGCCTAAGAAAATAAGAAAGGCTTTGCCTGGTGTTGAATGGCCAGAAGAAGAAGAAATTAGAAGAGTCAGCTATCTCTCTCACGGGCCTACAATTCCCAGAGTTACCTAGTAAGAAGGACTGACAGTTAAACCACACCGAGGACTGCAGTTTTGTGGGGGGTATGAGGGTCTCATAACAACATGCAACACAACATGTGTCTGTGGCACCCAGGCACCCAAAATTCCATGCCCACTGAGCAGCCACAGATATCATCAGACTATTCTGGGGAGCAGTCCCTCACCTCCCAGATTTTTTATACTTGTGCAAAAAATAATAATAAATGAGGTTCTTGCAAGCCAGCTGATACCTTCCTCCTCAGGCCCTCTGAGAACTGAGATTACTGTTAGTGATGCCTTTCAGGTCAAAATTGGACACCAGCATCACATTTTAGAACATGGGTAGTCAAACTAAGGCCTGGGGGCCGAAGCCGGCCCAATCGCCTTCTAAATCCGGCCAGCGGACAGTCTGGGAATCAGCGTGTTTTTACATGAGTAGAATGTGTCCTTTTATTTAAAATGCCTCTCTGGGTTATTTGTGGGGCATAGAAATTCATTCATCCCCCCCAATATAGTTTGGCCCCCCACGAGGTCTGACTGAAAAAGTTTGCTGACCCCTGTTTTAGAAGTACAGACAGCGGCATAGTTAGCCGCCTGGGCTTTAAAGCCCAGGGAAACAGGAGTGCAGGGCCACTCAGCTCTCCCCAGTCTGGTGAATGCTCCCCCCAACACACCAGTGGCATAGCTAGCCTCTCAGGCACCCACACAGGGGGAGGGATGAGATGCCATGGGGCAGAGCTAGCTGCCCATGGGGGGAGGCAAGCCACCCACTGGGTGGGGCAAGCTGGGGCAGGGGTTAGCCGCCTCCCCCTCAGCTGGAGGGCGGCCATGGCCGGGAGGGAGGTGGTGGCTGGGGCGTCCTGCAGGCCGCAGGCCTCACGTGCCCCATGCCACGTCCGTGCTGCATTTGCAGGCAGTGCTGGACCCATCCGTTGGGGGGTGCGCTGCAGCCCCCATGCCGCCCGTGGCACCCTGCCCCCTTCCACCGCTACCAAGTACAGAACAAATCAATTCCCTTGTGAAGTGTGACTTAGCCATTTTATCATGTACAGTGGTACCTCAGGTTACATACGCTTCAGGTTACATACGCTTCAGGTTACAGACTCCGCTAACCCAGAAATAGTGCTTCAGGTTAAGAACTTTGCTTCAGGATGAGAACAAAAATCATGCTCCGGCGGCGTGGCGGCAGCAGGAGGCCCTATTAGCTAAAGTGGTGCTTCAGGTTAAGAACAGACCTCCGGAACGAATTAAGTACTTAACCTGAGGTACCATTGTATGCTGAAACTGCTTAACAAACTGATGTTTTAAAAGAGTGGTTCCCAAACCTTTGGTGGCCACCGCTCCCTTGGCTCTATAAACTCATCCCACTGTATAAAAAGCACTATTCAGAACAGCAGCAGTTCACACAACCCACTAAGGAAGATAGTAACACAATAAAATTCAAAGTAGTAACAATTAATGGAACATTTTTTTCAAAATCTAATTAACACTATTTGACAAAATTGATGAACTTTATCCAATGATAACAACTTTTCAAAGTCTGTTAGTCATTTACATCTTTAATGCCCCCCGCCTGCCTGCCTCTTAGTACCCCCTGAGTAATCCCACCCCCCTTCGAGGAGGTGGTACGGCCCACTTTTGGGACCGCTGTTTTAAGGAGTTGCTTTTAAATTGCTGTGTTTATATTATATGCTTAGTTATTAGAAACTTTTTTATTTTTTATTTACTTTTATTTTTTGCTTCAGAAACATTTCATGGGGAAATGGTTTATACATTCTGAATAAATATCCCCTTCTCGTAGTTTTGGTGTGTTGTGGTGGCCTGATAGTACAGTTGGAAAAATTGTGACAACAAATAAATTGATTGGGCTAATTACGGATCAGTAAAATAGTAATCTCTTCTTTCTCCCTCAGCTATTTTTTAAAATAACTGTTACAAGATGGTTGTGTGCAATCTCACATTCTCAGCCTCGGCAGCCACTGGCTCACAGAATGCCCCCCCCCCCATCAAGAAAGGATGATAACAGAAACTTTCACGTATCATACTTTCCTGTTAGGGTTTTTGTTTTTAGGCAGTCAGAGCTCTGAGTGTGTATGTGTGTCTGCCCCCATCTGTGACTCTTTCTTTCTGTGCAATGTCAAAAGTAGTTCTTCCTTTCTTTAATTGCACCCAAAGCCAACCTTGACTGGCAAGGAGAAAGTCACTGACAGGTTTGGGCTCAGTCCAGACCTTCTCAGAGATCCTGTCAGCTGGCTGTTTGACAGCATGCAAATTTATGCAAATACAGGGGCAGTGGATGAACACCTGCAGAAAGTGACCATCCCCCGGTCCTTCTATGCTGTACCGCCTGTGTAACTGGGGTTTTCTCCCCCCCCCTTCTGAAATCTTGCTTGGTCTCTGTCAGTTTATTATGCATTTGTCAGCAGAATATGGGGCGAAAAGGAACTGCGCTCTTCTTTGTCCTGAGGAGCAACAAAGCTCCATGTGGAACTGCAAGTGCCAGGAATGGTGAAATGGCTTCTGTTCAGCCCTTGTGAATCTGACTTTCTGTCTTCTGGACCTTCACTTCAGCGTTTGAACTCATGCTGGGTTATCCATGTCAAGGAAAGGCTTCTGTTTTCCTGGGAGTAAAGGCATCCTCTTAGCTGAGTCGTTGCAAAATGAGAGAGCTCATTTGAGCAAACTGAGCAGCTGGAACTTTGGGGCTTTTTAAAGAGCTGCATAAAATCTGCATGCGATTTGCATCAGCTAGCCAAGGAGGAGAGGCAGCAGGCTGATGTGCTAAACTAAACTATTTGACACGTATCTCATAACACAACAGGGTGTGAAGCTGGATCTTTAACAATTTGTCCTAGGGATACTTTGTCCAGGAATTGTTTTGGTAGTATCTGCACAGTTGTTGTTGTTGTTGTTGTTAATTAATAACAGATGGATTTCTTGAAATTGTAAAAGAGCTTTTATTTTATTTTTGAAAAAAATACTATTTTAACCTCAACCTCTGGATGCCTAGAAACGTTAATGGCAAATTAACTCTGTCCTCCTAAAAAATATGTAATACACAGAGATTAATGTTGTATGTGTACGTCACACATCTAGGGAGTTACTAAAGGCAATAAAAGAAGGTTGACCTATTATTATTGGTAATATTATATTAGTAATATTACGCAGCATCACTAGCAGACACAGTGTGTAGACTAAGCAAGAAAGACAGGTTGGAGGACTTTGTTGTCTAAATGTAAATATGCAGATGAGACAACAGACGGAATGGAGAGGAGGAAAATCAGATAAAATGTACCAAAAGGAAGAATAAGCTTTGAAAGGGCATCAAAAGTGTAACATGTGTTATGAATAGACTCTGTGAGAAAAACTAGAGAATTATCTGTAACTAATTATCTGTCAATTTCGGTCCACTTGGTCTCTCGTTTTTCCAATCTTAAATGCAGTTCTTAACATTTATGCCACAATTTGTGATATTTTTGAATGAAAATCATACTGAAAATTCATCAACATTTTAGTGTGAATTTCTTATAATAAATGCAGTTTTGTATGCAGTTTGGACTAATATACAGTGGTACCTCGGGTTACAAACACCTCGGGTTACAAACACTTCGGGTTACAGACTCCGGGAACCCGGAAGTAGTACCTTGGGTTAAGAACTTTACCTCAGGATGAGGACAGAAATTGTGCGCCAGCAGCAGCAGGAGGCCCCATTAGCTAAAGTGGTACCTCAGGTTAAGAATCATTTCAAGTTAAGAACGGACCTCCAGAACGAATTAAGTTCGTAACCAGAGGTACTACTGTACACATTTTTGCAAACAATTACCCCTAATATATTGATTTTTTTGTATGTTGGTTTAACTAATATGGGGTTTTTTGTACACTTTCCCCTAATATATGCATTTTTGTAAACCTGTATTAGAAAAGTGCATCACAAAATTCAGACAAGTGCAAATTTCAAAGGACAGCTGTGCTTCAGTGCTCATATTGTTTTGAAAAGCACAATTTTGCTTGTCTCCCGAGACAGATGGATGCCTACCAACAATTTTGATAGATTCATTGTTAAACTTAAACTGAATCATCCCCCCCCTACCCCTGTTTAACCCAACTCCAAAATTCAGAAACTTGACATGAGCCAACAGTGTGACGCGGCATCTAAAAAAGCCAATGCAATTCTGGGCTGCATCAGTAGGAGTATAGCATCTAGATCAAGGGAAGTAATAGTGCCACTGTATTCTGCTCTGGTCAGACCTCACCTGGAGTACTGTGTCAAGTTCTGGGCACCACAGTTCAAGAAGGACACTGACAAACTGGAACGTGTCCACAGGAGGGCAACCAAAATGGTCAAAGGCCTGGAAACGATGCCTTATGAGGAACGGCTAAGGGAGCTGGGCATGTTTAGCCTGGAGAAGAGGAGGTTAAGGGGTGATATGATAGCCATGTTCAAATATATAAAAGGATGTCACATAGAGGAGGGAGAAAGGTTGTTTTCTGCTGCTCCGGAGAAGCGGACACAGAGCAATGGATCCAAACTACAAGAAAGAAGATTCCACCTAAACATTAGGAAGAACTTCCTAACAGTAAGAGCTGTTAGACAGTGGAATTTGCTGCCAAGGAGTGTGGTGGAGTCTCCTCCTTTGGAGGTCTTTAAGCAGAGGCTTGACAACCATATGTCAGGAGTGCTCTGATGGTGTTTCCTGCTTGGCAGGGGGTTGGACTCGATGGCCCTTGTGGTCTCTTCCAACTCTATGATTCTATGATTCTTTGAATCAGAGTTTAAGGGGGGAACCCTTTTAATTTAATTAAAAAAAAACCCCACTATCAACCACTAGTCCAACAAGCTCTGAGGGAGAGTTACCTTGAAATAGTCTGGTTTTGAGCTAGGACTCGCTACACATTTATTAAAGTAATGCTCTAAATAAATGCTTTCTTCTTTTGGGATGCTAACCAGCCCTAGTCCTTAGCTTAGAAGTCAGCTACCCCTCAGAGACAGCCTGTTATATACCACATATTCCATAGCACCCAGTGTAAAGATCCTCATACAACATTTTTACTATTTACTAGTGGTCATTGGCCCACTAGTGAACAATTTGTTTAAGCTATTTAAAAACATAAGGTGCTGGTAAACATAATCCACTTTCCTAACAGAGAATATAAAGGTGACTACATATCTTTTTAGGCAAATAGCTTGAGAATTTCTAGTAGAACAGGGATGTTTTGAAGAAGCAGATCTACATTGTTATCTACTATTACTCTGTTACTTAGATATAATCAAGAAAATTCACTGGTACATCTCCTCTTTGCTATATTCATCCTAAGTGAACTGTGAGGGATCCGACAGGTTCCAAAATCCATATTAGGGAAATGCTTTTATCCACAAAAATATCACAAAGCTGGGTACAATCTTTTGGGTTCTCCAGAATTCTTAAATCAGGCTAGATGGTAAGAGGAGTAACACAGGGGGGAGAGATTCAAATTGCCTGGTGTTGAAGCCATGGAGTCTGTAGCTGATCAGTCTTAAGATGGAATATGGGGAGCAAAAGGTAGCAGACATTCAAACATGGTTCTTTAGGTGCTATGCAGGTATTTGATTGTACCAAGGCTAGAGAGATCAAGAAATATAGGCAACTCCACACCTGTGCATGACCATGTGGCAACGAGAACCCAGAAGTGGTGAGAGAGAGCTGGAAAGTCTGAGGCTTATGAGGAGACCCTCCGCAGAGTCTGAAGAAAACGTCTTCTTCAGGATCTGGGGAGGGACTCCTCACGAGCCACAAGGACTCTCCCAAGTGCTCCCCAGTGATGCACATTTCACTTATGCACTCGGGAGCCTGGAATATAACCCACATGTAAGTGGGGAGTCTCCTGTATAACAATGGCTGATTCCCCATCTCTGAAAACATAAGAACTGGTTGCTACCCAAGTCTATCTCCTTTCTTAGGCAAAACATTCAGGTTCTCCAATAGGCAGAAAATGAGCATCAAGAGAAACTAGCTAGTCCTTATATTAGCAAAGGCACAAAGTAATTTTGGTAGCTGTGCCTAGGTAAAAAGTAAACAAGTTGGGTAGCTATACTTAGCAGTTGGAGGGCACGTTCCCTAATAGAAGGCAGTCCCCATCTTAAGGTAATGTAAAATCGCCTTTCTCCAGTTTAGGATCTCCCTGTTGAATGGCCATATGACAGACAGATGTTAACCTTATGCAAACAAAGTGGCCCAGCAGAATTTCAACAAGGCCATTGAGACTGAGAGGACTCTTGAGAAGCTCCATAGGACAAAGAAAACCTTGAAAGAATGCACATGTCCAGGCGTGGACTCTCTCTCATTCTTTCCATAAACATGGCCGTCAATTTACTGCTTTGCTTGCAGGCGGACGGCCACTGTTGGAATTCAGCCCTGTGTCAAAGAATGAAGAAAGCAAGTTCTAAAGCTGGCATTATTCAATACACGTCAGTTCTAAAGTGTGAAGCATTTTATTATTCAGCGTAAATCAGTTCAGGTGTAAACTGACTGAACCAATAAACATGAGTTTTGCAGTTAAAAAAGAAAATCAGGTTTTTCTGTGGTTTTTTTCTTTTCATTTTGCAGACTGGGAGGGAGAACCGATCTACCAGCTGAATTTCTTCACCATTTATTGACAAATACGGTTTAAGAGAGCCCACTGTTTGCCTTTAAAAAGGGAAGAAAGAAAGGAGAAGATACAGAAAATGTTTCTTGATGCTGGCTCTCTCTCTCGCTCTCTCTCTCTCTCTCCCCCACATTGTGAAGCTGAAGGTAGTTGCATTTAAGCAGCTGAATGTGCTTTCACTGCTGCTGCTGCTGCTGCTGCTGAAGGGCTGTGGTCACTCAGGCAGCAGTAACTTTGAAAAAATGACCCGTCTACACCCAAACAATAACAGAATCCCCCTTTCTATGTTGGCAACGCCCACGGCTTTCTGTTCATTTCAAGACTCCCCACATAGATGCAACTGTTTGACCAGCCTTCTTCTGAACAACTTAATTAAGCAAAAGAAAAAGTGTCAGTTACTGCCAACCTACGAAAAACAGAGCTGTGGGGGTAAAAAGGGGAGGCTGCATTAACCCACATTCCTTAACCGGTTAACTAAAAGGAAAGCTTTGCTTTATAGTGGTGCCAGGAATATTCTAACACCAGCTAGCCATTCAGATGATCAAGACATATTGTTTTGTACATCACACCAAACACAATTAAGAGCTTGCAGCAACCTGTGTCTTAACAACTGGTATTAGTGTGATCCTGAGAATTACCAAATCTTTGTCAGCACACAGCACGTACCCTGTCTCCCCCGCTCTCACCCCCCATTCATTTCGAACTATCCTAAGGAGACCAAACAGATTTTTAAACTCTTTGAAACTGGAAAGGTTTTTAATTCTCCCCATTCTCCTTGGACCAGCGGCATCATGGGAAATCTCAGTGTGGGAGATTTGCTCCTGACGTTCACAGAGGCTGGTGGGATTGGGGGATATGCCATCCTTATATGGCAATGCCCAGATTTACATTAGGAAGGGATAAGCAGCAAGTGCAGGCAGGCAGATGCCTTAATGGACCCCGGGTGCTGTACCACCAACAAGAAAGAACGAACTAGGAGGGTTTTGTTTGGCTTGTAGACAACTTGCCTCTCCCAGACTAGCTTTTGCAAGCTCTGAACAGGCTGAGAAGTCTTGCAACTTTACTAGCTACTCTGATGGTAACTGTGAATCTAGATACTCAGATCTAGTACTGGGAGTCTTAAAAACCTGAGTGTGTCTCATTAACTTCAATGACAAGAGAAAGATGCTTTCTTATTGAGAGTCCTAAATCATACGAACAAGTACCAAAGTGACTGGAGGTTGCTCCAGGTGGTGAGCCCATGATGCGCATGGCTTGAAGGAGCATTTCCTCCCCCATCATTCAGCCTGGACACTGAGGTCCAGTGCCGAGGGCCTTCTGGTGGTTCCCTCACTGCGAGAAGTAAAGCTACAGGGAACCAGGTAGAGGGCCTTCTCAGTAGCAGCGCCCGCTCTTTGGAATGCCCTCCCATCAGATGTCAAAGAGATAAACAACTACCTGACATTTAGAAGACATCTGAAAGCAGCCCTATTTAGAGAAGTTTTTAATATCTGCCATTTTAATGTATTTTTAATCTTCGTTGGAAGCTGCCCAGAGTGGCTAGGGAAACCCAGCCAGATGGGTGGTGTACAAATATTATTATTATTATTATTATTTGTTGTATGAGTTCATCCATTTCACCATCCTATTTGCTGGAAACCAGCATCAAAGTAGTTTGCAGTGATGTCGTGAGATGGCCAAAGCGGTGGATCCTTCTGGCCAGTGGGAACACACAATCAACTTACAATGTAGGGCAACCTTCACTTGATTTGGATTCAAAGGGGCTCCGGGTGGCTGATAGTACGTATGAACCAGGCTTTAGATACTTGCCTCATATTCCAATGTCTGCTTTGTTCTGCATGCTTGTATTTGAAGAGTCTGCCTAGGTGTGTCTGTTTCTAAATGAAACAAATGTGTGCATGCATTTATTTATGCACCCCTTTGCATGAATGCACAGCAAAGAAAGTACTGCCAGATGGCCACTTGTGGATGACCATAACCTAATGGCAGGGCATGTAGGGTGGCAGCTCCTAAACCTAGAGTTATCACTACGACACCTACAGATGCTAGTGTGACTGCCAGTGCCTTCTATGGGGCCTGGAAAAAGCCCCCGTCAATAGCCACTCAAAAATCTACCCTTAGCATCCAGCTAAGTTCCCATTTGCAATGTCTCAGTTTCTCCCACACTGAACACCCTCTTAAACATGCACACATTTAATTGCATGCCAGGATTGGACTCATACTCTCCCCATTCATTCTGTACAAAGGAGAGGTGCAAAAGAGATTATCTCTGTGGGCAAGTGTGGCAGTTGCTGATGTAGGTGCCTTCCTGATTGCAATTTTTCTGCTCTGTTGGATTTGGCAGCCATTGTGTGTTCTGCCACATACTCTGTGGGAGCCATTTTGTGACTGACACTGATGGCACTTTCTCAAAATTCCAAATGTGCCCACTGGCCGCAAAATAGGTTGGCAACCCCTGTAATTCTGTGGTGCCCATACCTTCTGTTGCTGAACACAAACACTATTCTTAGATTTTGACTCTGAAAATACATACCGAAATTAACCAAGCCAATTTTTAAGAAATTTTATTTTTTAAAAAATATTTTTATTGCATTTTTTTCCAGATAAAGATATACAGTCAGATATACAAAGAAACATTAACAACAAGAAAAGAAAGGAAAGAAAGATGGATCATTTCAGAACTTATTTCCGTCTTCTACCGGACTTCCCCACATCTCCCCCACAATGCATTCTTAACAATAAAAAATATCAGCAAATTATAACCTTGTTTCATGCGTTTCTTTTGTACTTTCAAATAGTTGCATTTTAAGTTTAAATTACTTATTGTCAATTTACTCTAAAAACAAATATGGTGTCATTTTAAACATTTAAACATTAGTCCTTTCATTAATTATTATTTAGTTTCATATATCATCCACTCTCATTGCTGGAGCTAATCTTTCCAAATCATGCGAATTCTTATAATTCATATAATTTATAAAGTTTTTGCAGATAGTCCTTAAATTTTTTCCAGTCTTCCTCCATTGCTTCTTCTCCCAAATCTCGGATCCTGGCAGTCATCTCGGCCAATTCCATATAGTCCATCAATTGCGTTTGCCACTCTTCCAGTGTGGGCAAATCTTGAGTCTTCCAATGTTTGGCGATAAGAATTCTTGCTGCTGTAGTTGCATACATAAAGAACGTTCTGTCCTTCTTTAACACCTTTTGGCCTACAATGCCCAAGAGGAAGGCCTCTGGTTTCTTAGGGAAGGTGTACTTAAACACCTTTTTTAACTCATTATAAATCATTTCCCAGAAGGCCTTCACTTTTGGACAAGTCCACCATAGGTGAAAGAAAGTCCCTTCAGCCTCCTTACATTTCCAACATTTATTGTCCGACAAGTGATATATCTTAGCAAGCTTGACTGGGGTCATGTACCACCTGTATATCATTTTCATAATGTTTTCTTTCAAGGCATTACATGCCAATTTTTAAGAAATTTTAACTGGGTGTCCACTGTCCACCTACAATGCAACCACGAAACACTAGAGAGGTGCCTGCTTCAGTTCAGGGTGCTTTACTGCACCTTGGACAAGCCCAGAATCCCTCACTGGTTCAAGATTTAGGGTTCATCCAAATCAGCTGCACAACCAAAATACTAACACGCTTTTCATACAGTTTAACTTAGTAGTTTGTAACACATTAATAGCATTTTAAATAAGGCTTGTGACTTCGTTTTAATTATTAATGTTGCTAAAAATGGCATACTTAAATATATTAAAATTTATTTCATAGTCACTATGTCTTAAATTATTGTTTTCTTTTTCGATGTTATGTGTCCAAAGCATACAGTATTTACTACCTATGTCCCCTAGCTGTGAATGAGTGTCCATTTAATTATGAATTTTAGAATGACCTGATAGGTATTCTCTAGCACTAATAAACTAAAAGGAAAATAATCAGATATTATTTTGTGTGAAGAACTATCATATAGAAACATACCTAGTATTCAAAAGACTGATTAGCAACCACTGAAACAGAGAATAAAAAACAGTCCCACTGATGTCATTCACTGTTGCTCAGTTGGGTTGAGAAGGTATTTAAATTTTCCACAGAAAACCGTCCATCCCAGTATGAATTGGTAAGGAAAGATGCAAGGGTCTTGGTATTCACCCAGAGCTATTGTAGGTAAATAAATAGGATATGCCCATAACATACATCCCACTTTCTCATGCCACTTAGCTTACATCCAGCAATGTTGCCTCCCATCAAGACTACCATAAAGGCAAGACTACATTTTTTAAAAACAAAACAAAACCTCTCCATTTTTGCACCCTCCAACTGTTTCATTCTTTCTCCACCACACTACAGACACTGTAGACTTTATTGTGATTAATATCTGAGAGGCTCTTTAACAAGGCCAAACGTGATAAGTGGCTCTTGTTAGGTGAAATTTATGGCCTGGTACTTCCTCAGGAAGACTTCCCACGTTGAATTGTTGAGCATTAACTGACCTTAGTGCCCAGCACAAGGCAAGGGGAGGGGCTGGGTGGAGATGGGGATTTTACACAGATGCCTGGTAACTGTGGAAGGTGCAGAAATCCAGAAGGAGAACACAACCTGAATCCGCCTCCATTGGAAGGGGCTGGTGAACAGAGGTCAGGGGGAGGCCTTCGCCAGCGTGTGAGCCTCAGTGTTTTGGTGCAGTTTGTTTTTTGATTAGCGCAGTTCATGACCGGGCCATCCCACCTGAATAACAATCAGTTTGATTCACAGCAGGCCCGGAGAGGGCAGAGGAGGCCGGCAGCGCTGTGCATATGGAGCCAAGCCTGGGCAAGTGCAGAACCTTCCCAAACCCAGATGGTTCTGCTTGACACATTTGGCAAAACACCAGAAACAACCTATTGGGAAAGAGAAACCATCAAGATGTTGCATGGACTGTATTTACAGCAACAAAGCCAGATGGGAAAGAAAGTGCAGCTTTGTGTTAATGACCATTCATGAAATGGAGATGCTGCTGCTGCTGCTGCTTTGCAAGGCAATTGTTAACAACGGCCTTGTACTCCTTCCCTTTTAAATCTACTCACAGGCATCGTCGTGACAATCTTTTCTTCATCGAGACTATGCATTAACGGGCCCTCGGCAATGCTGGTGCAGGCCCTTGACAGTCCTCCAGAACAGAAAGCTGGAGCCATTCTCTTCCCAAATTATTCAGGAGCAGCAAAAGACCAGAGACACAAAAGAGGAGCTCACTTGCTGATTTGGTTGCCACATCCACAGGATTCCCTAACGCAGGTTCATGGCTATGCAGCCTGCACTGCTTTCTCTAAAGCTGACCCACCAGTTTGGTGAAAGTGAAGCAGAGTGGTGGCACACCTCCTAGTTAAGCACTGGGATTAGGATGGAAGGTATCTTCAATAGTTGAGTGTCAGCCTTGTGTGGTTGTATTTAGGTGTGCAGGTATCTAAAAGATCCAAATATCAGCTTCCACACCTAGCCCTAGTACAGAGTACAGAGGTCTGCTTGCCACCCCAATCTTGGAGCAGTGTGAGATTCCAAGGTTTCTACGCACTTACCAAGTTTCTTCAGAATAAGGGGACTGTGGTGTTTTTATGATATACTGTTTATTTACACATATATACAACATGAACCTATGATAACGGGGGTCACAGCATTAACACAGTATACCTGTATACTGTGTACCAGTATATCTGAAGGAGCGTCTCCACACCCATCACTGTGAGAAGTGAGGTTACAAGGAACCAGGCAGAGGGCGTTCTTGGTAGTGGTGCCAGCCCTCTCGTCAGATGTCAAGGAAATAAACAATTATCTGACTTTTAGAAGACATCTGAAGGCAGCCCTGTATTGGGAATTTTTTAATGACTGATGTTTTACATTTTTTTATATGTACTGTAAGCCACCCAGCGTGGCTGGGGAAACCCAATCAGATAGGCAAGGTAGAAATAGTAGTAGAAATAGTAGTAGTAGTAGTAGTAGTAGTAGTAGTAGTAATTACACACCAAGAGGGTCTTGCTTCTCCCATAGCCACAGCCTTGGATTCCAGCAGAAACCAGGCATGATTCTGTCTCCCAACTGCCCAGCCTGCAGCCTTGCTTCTAGCTTATAGATCACACACACAACTCTCAGCTCTGACTTTTTGTATCTCTACAAATGTTACTGGACTGCAACTCCCATCTTCCCCAGCCTCTGGTTATGCTGGCTGAGACTGGTGGTAGTTCGAGTCCAACAACATATGGAGGGACACAGGTTAACAGATCCAGATTTAAACCTTGGAAAGAATGTGATAGACCCATTTGCTCATGATTATGTTCAATGCCTTTCTCTACGAAACTATGAACCACAGAGCTATCACTGCTGTTGCTGACTTGAGTCAACTTAACACTTACAGGAAATAAAACCTAGCAATATGGATGGTGTCAAAGTTACAGCAGGTGGAAAAGACATTCATGCCTGTGCTTTGATTATTGATACAGAATTCACTGGTCAGCAGTCGCATCCTACTGAGGTGAAAGTCAGCCGGGGTAGCTGCCCCTTTCAATTGCCTGAGAAACAATGTGAATAGGCCTTACCCTTCCAGTCTCCTGTTTCAGAGTTTCATTTGAAATTCTTTAGTCCTCTACATCCAAGGTCCGCAGGCCCAGAACACAGTTAAGGCCTTGTTCCATATTCTATGCTACTTAGCAGGACCTCTCTTCAATGCTCTAACCTGGAGCAGTGGCAGATAAGCGTTTAGTGACCTGTCACACCAGGACTTCAGTCTTTTGTCCTTTGAAATTGGCCTTCCTCTTCTCATTTGAGAGGATTTCTACAGGGTTTTTACAGCCATCATTCTCCCTTGGAACACATTTAATGGCGAGAGTCAAGGGAGTGTCTTGTCTAAAATAATTGAAAAGACTAAAAATACAACAACCCCAAACCACTCAGCTTACCATAAACTAAAAAACAGAAAAATTGTAGAAACTGAGTACCTTGGAGTCACATCTGTTGTGATTTGTGGATTGGGATAAAATGGAATTATCTGATTTTATGAAGGTAACATATTGTAAACTCAGAGGTGGTGACATGTTCCAACTGCACCATGATATAAAATATTGGAAAATGAATGTGAATCAATCAATCATTGAAAGTGAAAAGTATGTGAAAGGGGGCAGAATTGAAGTGAAGATTTTCAAATATTTAAAATTCAGTTTATAAACTTCTTTCAAATTTGAAATGCAAATTCAAAGTGTAAAACCTTATCAGTGTTTAACTTGTTTTTCTTAAAAACACTGCTATACCATCCATTCATCAAATCAAGTTCTGGGGCAGTAAACTGCAGAATAATATCTGAAGAATCTGAAGAAGTGTGCATGCACACGAAAGCTCATACCAAGAACTAACTTAGTTGGTCTTTAAGGTGCTACTGGAAGGATTTTTTTTTATGCAGAATAATACATTATTTAAACCTAAAATTTAATAAGATATTGGCTGTCAAATGCTAAACACGGGGGCTGTTAAAAATGGAATGGAAGTGGTTTATTTAAAATACTAATTTTTTAAAAAGCAGATGTTCCTTGTTAGAAGAGAGGACTATGAGCAAGTTTATTCACTTGGCACTCTCGAAAATTCATTCTGACTCACAAACATTTTAGCTTTTAACACCCACAGGGAAGCAACCTGAGTCCCAGAGACATTCCTGTTTTGATGAGTTGGCTGGGCATCAGGCTTGATAATGATATTTTGAAACTGATACAATTCTGGTTGTGGCATATTTAAAAAGAGGTTGTAGAACTGGAAAAAGTGCCCAAGAGGGCAATCAAAATGACCATAGGCCTGGAACTCCCCTACAAAAAAGGTTACTCTGGGTGGTATGTAACTAATGTATTCTATCAATGCAAGAATTTCCACTGCCACAGCAGAATTCCTCCCTCTCCCATCCTCTCCCCACAAGCATCTCAGACCCACCCCACGCCACATATGCTCTATTGGGTTGGGTGAATCCCTAGAACAGATTTAGGCAACACACAAAGAGAAGAGAGGGAAGTTCTGTTGAGCAATCAGAAATCCTTGTATTGATGGAACATGATAGTTGTATACTGCCCTCTAATTGGTGTGGGGCTATTTAGTTAATGGGGGTCATGGCAGACCTATATAAAATTGAACTTGCAGGCATTGAATGCTAGTCCTACTCACAGTAAGCTTATTAATTTAATATACACAACTACCTAAGGTTCATTAATTTTAACTCCGAGTAGGATTTAGTTGAACACATGCCATTGTTGCACAAACTTTGATCTCACCTAAGTGATACCAACAATTGTGGATTATAGTTTGGCATTGACCAGAGCTTGTTGGATTCCAGCTCTCATCAGCCCCAGCTAGTGTGGTTAATAGTCAGAGATGGGAGTTGTAATCTAACATATCTGGGGGACAACACATTGGCTCAGTTTAAACCACTGTATGCTCTTCACTGCTATTGTGGATTAGACAGAGGTAGTATATTTTCTTCCTCATTTGTGGGCTCCCACATACTTTTTCTTTTTTTGGTCAGGACTCCCTTTGTTTTGCAGTAGTAGCACCATGATTTCTAAAAGGCCTTTGCTAGTAGCTTAGATATCTAAACTTTTATCGATGAAACACTCATTAGCCCATTTTTTAATAAATTATTTCCTCTATACATGTATGACTATTAAAAGTAGCATTTGGAATGCCGTGTGAGAGGATTCAACATTTCTTCTGTTGAATTCCATTTATAGCACAACCTGTTGTCATTCATTTGAAAACATATGTGCTGCATAAAACCCTCATTTCAGGAGTTTACTCTGTAGTTAATGAGCTATTAAGCAGACAACGCAACCAATTAATGAACAGATATAATGGCTTGGACCTTTGTACACTTTGGCAGCAACCCTAAGCAAGTTTTCTTGGGTTGACTAGGAATCGGTGGGAATCGCTTCCAAGTAAATCTGCCTAGGATCAGGGCATTTAACATTCTTAATTTATGGAATGGAAACTGCATAGCCTCAAGTAGGGCTAAATTCGGAAACAAATAACTTACGGCATCTGAAAACTCCTCAGAGCACCATAGAAGCAAGATCAAACTAGCTCAATTAATTAATTTCAAACAGAAACAACAACAAAACCCCCAAAATTAGCTTGGCATTCATTAAAACATGGGTGTTCTACCAGCAGAATGAAAAGAAGGCACTTTTATGGGAGGTATTGAATTCAGATGGATACTTAGGAATATTGATACCTTGGGGTGGGGAGGAGAGATGAAAAACAGGACTGGAGGTTACTACAGCAGCTTTTTGTGACTACCTGATTACAGCTATTCTATTCTCATTGACCCTCTGCTGCTGTGGGTTGTTGTTTTTTTTACTTGGTAGAATTAAAAATTTACTTGGAGGAATTATTCATGGACTTCCATGAATAAATATAACTGTTAGCACCATCTTATTAACTAAAAGCAATTTAGAGATAAATACAGTGAATGTTAATGAAAGGCAAAGAATGGAAAATTGTTTAAGTGGCCAAAGAAACTTTATCCTATTGTGATGCAAGCCAAGCTATGCCAGCTATATGTAAATGTATGCAGTAGCTGGTGTGCATGTGTCCACTTTGAAGTTGCCATCTGAATTTAATTCTGCCTTTGTGATTAAATCAGGCCATTACGTTTAATCTCACTTAATAGTAAGAAACGCTCTTTGTTGTTTTCTATAGGCAACATATTCTGCCCCTAACATATACAGCTTGGCATTCACACTTTACTATTAATCCCCGATGGCTGATAATTGCTTCATCTCCAAGTTCTCTGTCCAATGCACAAGAGAGCTGATTGCAACTATTCTTCCCCTATACATTAATGCACTGTTTTGGTCTTACTTCTTTGGCTCAGTGAACCCTATCAAGCTGTCCACATTTTCTGGGCATGTGGATGTATTGTAAGTTGTTAAATTAAATTCTGCACTGACTGCCCCCCCTTCTTCCCCAACCATCAGAATCTATTAGCACTGCAAGTTAGCTGATTGACAACTGAGGCTATTTTTCTACTCAGAAACTTGAAATAAAAAGGCAGAAATGTGTGTTTCATGTGAAAAACCAAGGTCTTCTGCCAGCTGTCTTTCTACTTACACTTTCATTACCACAGCTGGAACAGTGGCGTTGCCAGAGTGTTCTTCCATTGATCTTTCGTATGCCCATTGAGAAATTCCTTTCATATACATCGTTTACTAGGAAATTAAAAGTGTACCTTCAGTCATTTTGGAATTGGAAGAGGACTGAATGATTTACATCACATTGCCAGAGAAATGCAAGGTCTCTCCCAATTCCCTAGAGCAGGCTAGTTCATAATCATTAAGGTACCATGAAAGGCACAGATCCAAATTGCCTTTTCTCTTGGTCAGTTATTTAATTTATATGAGAGTTAATTCATACTGAAGTCTCCTTGTCCCTGCTAATAGCAATTTCTGCCAGGCGTGTTGAGGGACTTACATAGTGAACCCATTTTTATGTGAACCTCACCACACCACACAACAGCCACATACCAATTCAGAGTTAAGCACACCTAAACCCATTGACATAATCACTAGGATAATGTCCTTGGGGTTCTTATGTATCAATATGAGAATATATATATATAGATATATAGATATATATATATATGAGAAAGGAAATATAAAACTGAACCATTCCGGCCCTTAGTGCCTATGGAAACAGATTATTGATTAGATACCACATTTAGGGCTTAATCACATTTATCTTTCACCTGCTCTTTACAAGCATAGTCTGTGTTTTACAGCTCCATGTCTGAGTGCCTTTTGGGGGCTTTGGAGCTTTCCCTGAGAAAACCCACTTTAAAGCTCAATCAGAGCAAACATCAATCTATGACTTGACATCTACTCTGACTGAGCACTAAGAACTCTGGGGCAAAAAAGAACCCCACTTAGACAAGGAGTATGGGCCTTAAAGCACGGGCCTGCGTCTGGAAAGGGTGGGGCAAAAAGTAAGTGTGGATAATAATTGTAAGGACTTACATAAACAGGTTTCTGTCTCTCCAAGCCGTTGTCCTTAGCGTTGGGTCCAATGGCACCTGAAATAAGCCTTTTATCCGTATGCCAGGATTCAACCTTGAGGTAGCCCTCATAACTTGGTGCCACTCTGAGGCAGTAAGAGCAGTTACTACTGGAGATATCATCCCTTCTCCCACACTTTAAGTAAAACAATGGCATGGAAGCCAAGAGAACATTTGTTTATTTTTCATGGCGCTCCTGCCTCTCAAGGCATTGCACATAATGTGGCCTCACATTGTGTCATCTTCAGATCTGCACCTTCTGAAGACATACTGACATGATATCCTATACATGTCCACTTAGGGGGAAAGCCTTGTTGAGTTCAAAGGGATTTCCTCCAAGGTAAGCATGTGCAGGATTGCAGCTTTACTTTCTTATTCTAATCTGTGAGATTGAAAATAATCTGTGTATAGCACAATCTCCCTGAGGACAGTTTCATTTTTAGCTCAAGTAACACAATGTAACAATTTTAATGAAGTACAAACTGTAGCTAATCTCTGTATTGAATGTTTATTCTAGTTTGCATATTCTGTTATTATCTGGCACACCGGCAGCTTTCATTCTACAATGGTCAGTTTTCTATGGGCATACTTGGGGTGAATAACTAATATTTTCTTACTTCCAGTTCTTGGGAAATGGTGTAGCTCCTGATAGATCATTCTCAGTAGATCCCATGTCAGTATTTGTTGTGGGTAATTACATGGTTCCTAGCCAATATTTTCAATCATTCATTCAGTGACTAATTAACATAGCTAGATTTCCAGTGGGTTGCTGTCCAGCACCTTCAGCAGAATTTACTTTGCATATACTGCAAGATATTTTTGTGCCGCCTCAAAGTACAATTCTATGAATAACAATAAAGTAAGCAGTTTATTGGCAGCTAAATACTTTGTTACTGCAGGAAGACTCTCGCAGTGAAAGTGGAGGGTTCTCTGTGGATTCAGATAACTCTAAACAAAAACATCAGGCCAAAATATTAATGTCCCATGGCTAACACAAGCACCCTCCAATTTGTCTTGTTGGTAATTTCCACTTCTCTGGGTCTTTTGCATCCCCAAAGATCTGAAATAATAATTTAAGTGAATTTGGTTACATTATTAAACTACCTGACTTACACATGATACCGTCCCTTTACTTACTCACTCACTTGCTTAATAACTAGTCTGCTCAATCTCATGGATTCAGAATGGCTTACAGCAGTTTTCTCAAATGTTAATAGATTTTCTTTCCCCCAGGGGCTCAGTCTGAAACAGTTAAATCAGGTATAAAAGAGGCAGGAATAAATAGAGGGGAAATGATATTATAAACACACATATTAATCTATTTTTAAAATGCATTAATCAGCTTTTAAAAACAAACCAATGTTCCCATAGCACACCATAAATAACCAACCCCACAAAAATATAGGACTATATTTTGCTATCAGCCACCTGCTCTTCAGCTCAGATCATAATGTCTCCCCTGAATTGCCTTACACTTTCCTTTCTCTTGCAGAGTATGGAAGAGGCATGAGCTTTGCAATGTGCGGCTACAAGTGTGTTTCTCAATCTGCAAATGTTCTCTATAAGAAGCAGGAGAAATGAGGCTTTCCTTACCCCTTATTTTCAATCTCATCTTGTTGTATTTCATCTGCATTCAGGTTTACCTTTCAGTAGTTTGGCCAACTCCCTCTGGATTTCTTCATGGCCTTTTCTAGATTAGTTAAGCGTTTTCTAGATATGTTTGCAAGTTAAGCTTTCCTTCTTTCTTCCTTCCTAGGCTATTGCACTCATGTTTCTAAAAAAAATCGTTCAAACGACATAAATGTATGTGGAAGAGCATCTGCCTTGAATGAAGGTCCCAAGTTCAGTTCCTTGCATTTTCAGGTAAGGCTGGGAGAGACCCCAGTCTGAAACCTCTAGAGCTGCCAGTCATTGTAGACAAGGCTGAGCTAGATAGACCAATGAGTACGACTCACTGTGAGGCAGCTTCCTATATTCCTAGGCACCATTATACATGGATTCCACATTAAATTTTTCAGCTGTTTGTTTGCTCTGCTATCTGAGTCGGAGTATTAGATGTTCTTTCCTTCCTTCTGAATTAAAACCGAGCAGTCAAAAACAGGGAAAACCACCTGGGCAGAATTGAATTGAGGAGGCCAAAGATGCAATTTGTCCATACTTACCTGGGAATATCCTGTTGACACACTGGGTCTTACTGCTGAGTTAGCCTGCTTAGGGATTGAGCTGTCAGGCTGGGATCAGTCTCCTCCCAGCCCTCCTGCTGAGAGTCCCTGAGGAAGGCTTCCAGCTTCAGCCTAGAAGCAAGAAAAGGGTGTGCATGCTTCAAGATCTGAAAACTCCTCAGCAGTAACCAACCTGAAGGAAGATTTGGACACTGGAGAAGGAGGCCAACTCTAAGGACTTCATTTACACTCCATGTTCAGCCCTCCTCTCTTCCCCACTTCACTGACCTAGCTTTCCAGACTTAATTTATGTCTACCATTTTTTAATCATCTTGAATCTTAACAAGACATTCTGAAACTACCATACAGTTACAATGAATTGCAGATTCTACCCAGGTCTTTGCTTATGTGACTACTTCATCGGAAGCAGAGTCCCTAATTATTCTGGGTCTCTTCTCCTTGATACTAGATTGCTCCTACCTCTAATTAAGCTTAGTCAAATTTGAGACTGAAGTGAATTACTGGCTGGACTAATGGATTATAACATGACAACATACTTTGCCTCTCATTGATACAGATGCATTGGGCATGTGAGCAGATAGATATTACAGTTTGGTGTTTATTTGTGCACATTATAATGGTAAACTCACAACAACTGAAGTGAACAAAAACTAAAGGGGAGAATAAAACCATTCAGACGTAAGTGAATTTAAAACACAATTGTTTCTAGAATTATAGAGCTTCATTTGTATATAAAACTGGAAAAAATGGATTGAAAAATATCTTAAAAGGCTGTCTCAAGATCTCTCTTTAATCAGAATCAAGTATAAATAACTAAAGGATTAAAAGAAGGGGGGGGGACTTCCAGTGGCGCAGACTCTGTAATACATTATGGTATCAACATATTAGAACATTCTAATTTTGAGTTCTTGTATTTTTCTAACATCATCTCTTAAACCCAGGATAGAAACAAAATATATCAAGTACTAAAATCAGAAGCAGTAGATCAGGAGGTGGAGCTATCAAATGAAATTACAAGCATTTCTTTATTAATTTTTCTCTGTTTCCAAGACAATGGCTCTCCTGTTTCACTCATCACTATTAAACTAGAGACTTTGTGGATTATCTGCTCAGGGTAATGTTACAAATTTATCATTATCTTTTAGGTAACAGAAAACTGGAATCCTGAGAACACTTACTAAGCGGTAAGCTCCATTCTGAGTAAGCAAGTTTAGGATTGTGCTGAGGGCTACCATGATATGCAAGCTTACTTGGGAGTCAGTAAAATCAGTGGTGGGGCTTACTTCTGAGTAAAAATGGATAGGTTTGGTCTGCCCCTCGATAGCTGTGGTGGTATTATCTTCAAACAATACATCAGTGGCGACTAATGACTATACGATCTACAATTAAATACTAGGCAAAATGAGGGAGAACGGGTGGCATCTCAGGGTTGCCAAGGTAAATGACAACACTCGCTTGTGCAAGTTCCCCTTCACTGGGTGAAGACAAATACAGTTGCAGAGGCATGATTAAGTTAAGGACTTTTGTGGAGCATGCGCACTACGTCAATTGGACAAGCAGCCCGACCTTAAGCACGTTCACTTTGGAAGCAAGCCTCGTGGCTTATTCCAAAGTGAACGCGCACAAGTTCTCATCATTCACGGTACATAACTTTGGTTGGTCTTTTGCCCTTATAGAACTGTAAAGCAAGTTTTCTGGGCAACAGCTTTATTTTTCGTTTTCCCTGGCAATGTCTCCCGCCTCCTTACACGCGCGCCCCGAAGCGATCACGCATCTGATTTGAAAGGACACTAAAATGCATGCAACCTGTCCTAGTAAAGGGCCGGACGCCCCGGAGATTCCTTTCTCCCGTTGCTGTACTGTCTGCACTCTCGCCGCCCGACCCCGGCGAGGACTAAACGGAGGCGGCGGCTCCCCCTCCGCTCGCGCCAGTGCTCCTGCTGCGCACGTGTCCTTGTCCTCGCCCCTCCCTCCAGGTCCGATCTTCCGCCTCTCCTCTCCTCTAACCCCCCCACCCCACCCCCCTCCGCCGCAGTCCCGGGTCAGTCACTTAGAGAACTGCGCCTGCACTGTCGTTAAACTGAGGCCCGGCGACGGGATGAAGTGGGGGAACTTGCAAATGGCGCAAGTGCACAGGCTGGCGCCGCTGGGCAGGTGCACTTGGCCGCACTGCTGCTCTTCCAGCGCCACCGAGAGGTACTTGCTGGCCGGGTGCGGGGCGTGGTGGTGATGGGCATTCACGGCCCCCGGCGTCAAGAGCACCGGGCCCGGGGCGGCGGCGGCGGCGGCGAAGAGGGGCAGGCCAGCCAAGAGCAGCCGGGGCCCCGAGCCGCTCATCTCGCCTAGGATCCTCCGGAGCTCTTGCAAGGAGCTCCCCAGCAAGAGGATGTAGTTCCTGGCCAGGAGCAGCGTGGCGATCTTGGAGAGCTTCCTCCCCGGCGAGCTCTGGCAGTGCGCGGCCGAGTAGGGCAGGATCACCTCCCGCAGCGCGTCCATCGCCAGGTTGAGATCTTGCATCCGCTTCCGCTCCCGGCTGTTGATCTTCCTCCGGAGCTGCTGCTGCTCGGTCTTCTGGTCACTCTTGGGCGTGACGCCGGCGGCAGGGGCTGCCTTGGCGCTCCCGGGTCCTTGGAGAGGCTCTGGAGCAAAGTCCGGCCGCTCAGCAGCTGGTTTGGCCAGCAAGGCGGGATGGGGCTGCCTGTAGCCCACCAGCTCATAGAAGGGCGGCTGCCTCAGCATGATCACTTCGCTGCTGCGCTTTCAGAGCAGGCAGAAAACTTCCATAGCACAAAAAAAGAGCCGTGGGGGGGGGGAGCAGCAGCTGGAAGGGAAAGCGGGGCGGGGAACGCGCCGGTGATTTGCCGTGAGATGTGAGGAAAGGGATAATCGGCCGAACCCTCTTTAAATCCAACTCTGTTGTTAAAGTAAAGGAATGTCAGGCCGGCGGCCAATGGGAGCGCAAATCTGGGCAAAGAGCGGCGCTCATTGGCTGCCGCGTGGCGTGGAGGGAAGACGCTCCGCTGGGCAAAACAAGAAGTTTATTGTCGCCTCGGAGCTCCGCGGGTTCCGCCGCCCAAACTTCCGCAAGGGCTCTTGTCCTTTCCGCTCACCTTTTGGAGCGCGCTTGTTTTTTCCTTTTTCTGTTTATATGTGCTCCGGTTCCTTCTCCTGCGTTTTGACTGCTGGCAGGAATATAAATGCCTGCCGAAGGGCTGGGATCTGTAAACTTGCTCTTCTTTTCAGACCACAAAGTGGTGTCTGATATTTGTTTGTTTTGGTCATAAAATAACTTGGCTCCCCTGCCACTGGTTAGAAACAAGCTATTTTAAAATAAAGCAGAAGACAGAGCTGAGATATCACATGTAGAAATGGGACGTTGCAGAACTTGTGTTTGCACCCACATGCTTACAACTATTCAACTTTGACATACAGCAAAGGATTTTCTAGCCCGCTGAATGTGCTAATTGGCTTGCCATTGACAATATGTCTGCATCATCAAGCACTGTTTTGTGAACTACCACTATCAATTATCATTATCTGTCCTTTTTATTTGCTTCTGACCTCCCATTTTATAACCCCCCCAACCCCCATGTGAATTTATAACCTATAATTCATGATAATGCTTCACACATCTGATGAGGTAGACTGTGGTCCATCAAAGCTTATGTCATGATAAATTGGTTAGTCGTGAATGTGCCACAAGACTCTTAATTGTTTATGCTTCTAAAGCCTAATGTTACTTGCCATGACCCCCCCCATCTATATTTCACAAATGTTTTTGCTGTGTCTCAGCCTTGTTTCATTTTGATTTCAGGTATTTATTATAAGTATTCCTCAGTTGTTCTGTTAAGGCAGCTCAAAGTATGAAATAAAGCAATGTAAAATTCAGTATCAGTAAAAAAACAGTGCAACCCTAAGCATTTTTCATTAGAAGTTCCATTGAACTCAATGGGTATTGCTCCATACTAAGTGTTCTTAGAATTGCAAACCATAAGTCTAAAACAACTTTAAAACTTTTTTTACATTGAACTGAGATACAAAAATTCAGTAAAATCAAAGACAATACAGAGCAATAAAGCAAAATGATAAAACAGCAGGATAATGTAATTCAGGTTAAATCAGATAGATGCAAAATGCCCAGGCCCATAGTTTTTCTTATTTTTAATTGTATATACCTTACAGCTATATAAAAGGGTTTGGAGACAGAAGTACAGTAAGTTGTAGCCCATTTTCCTTGGAGATACTTTAGACATGTCTGCCCTAAGGGAAAGTAGAAGGGGAGACGGCCAGGCTGTGGAAGGTGCCTGGGACTACTTAAGTTTTTTCTGCCCTGATGGAGTGACTAAGCTCAGAAGTAGCATTGCTGTTGTTGTTATATTCTTTACACTCTGCCTTTTTCTTGTGTGGGACTTTGGGGGAATGAGATCATGCCACCCTTTCTGCAAGGACAGTTGATGGCCTGAGAGAACAGTTGTGGCAGCCCCTGCCCTTCCTTCCTTGGGGCTGCTTAAGACAAACCTGTGTGACCTGAGAGAAGGCAGCTTTTGCCATCCACTCTCAGATAGCCCAGGAAGGCACTGCTAATCTACATTTTATAACATTTTAATTGTTTATGTATTTTAAAATTGTGAACTGCCTTGGTAATAACAAATAGAACTATAACAATGCCATGCTTACATTGCTGCTTCCTATGTTCTCACGGTTTTATGCCATGATTAAGGAAGCTTCATTAAGAAGTGCCCAAGGGCTTAAGTGTACATACTGGATTTTTTTACTTCTAAAATGAAGAATAATTATATCAATAATAAACCAACAATTATACAAGGAATAAACAAATATTGAGACCCCACATCTTTCCGGATGCCAGAATTTTTCTGGGGCAGGACCACCCGCATGTTTGGCAAAGGAATATGTTGTAGAAAGCCCATTTCCCTGTGGTGTGACAGGCTAGTTTTCAAGTGGTGGGTTGGAACCCACTGCTGGGTCACAGCCTGACATAAGGTTGGTCACAACAGCAGCACAACCACCATACAAATATCTGGTGAAAATTAAGAGGTGGTTCTCAAAGGTATGTCCACAATTTGAGAAGACTAGGCAAGTCTATTTTAAATATGAGCTGGACAATCCACATCATAATATTAGTGCATAAGCTTCAGTGCACACATGTGATCACTTGAGCCATATTCATTAAGTTTGTTCTTGGTCTCATTCATAAGTATGGTGGTGCAGACTGGTGTCCAAATACTGGGTATGGTGACTGGCATGTGGATGACTGAAACAGGGCCAGCCCTATGATGAGACAGAGTGAGGCAGCTGCCTCAGGTGGAAGGGAGTGGACAGAACCGTGAGTGTCATGTGGCCTGCCCTGTACCTCCCATGGTAGCTTGCTGCTCTCAGGTGCAGTGGAAGATCCTTTCCTTTCACCAGTATTGAAGTAAGATTCAACTGCCAGTCAAATTGGCTTCTGTATGTGCCTTGAGGAAGGGCGCCATCTTATTCTTCTCCTCAGGCAGCAAAATGTCTCCAGCCAGCCTTGGCTGAAGAGGATGAGATCCCGCAGATTGATCTTCCACCTTGGTGCTTTGCTTTTGTAGGCCCTGGCTACTGCCTCCTTTTTCATTTCTGGTCTTTTCTTTTCCCAACCCAAATCACTTAGTCTACTTGGAAATCATGGCCTCTGACTTCAAGTTGATAATAAGGAGCTTTCAGAGCTCCATCAGTCCATTATTGTAAGCTAGTGTGGCTTGGCTTATGGAGCTTTCTTCACTGTTGTGATGAGGTGGACAAAGGCACAGTTCCCGGTCCTATTTTACAGAGCAATCCTAAGCATGTCTACTCAGACATAAACCTTACTGAATTCCATGAGGCTTACTTCCAGGAAAGTGGGAATAGGATTGCAGCCTTAGTCACTTTGGAAAATATGCTGATGGTGTTGATAATGATGTAGTAATAATAATAACATCATCTGAGAACCATTGCCAAGCATCTGTCTTGCCACTGCCTTTTGAAAGCTGGGAGCCATTAATTGAAGGAAGGGCTCCAGAGTTATAGGCCATGAACTCCAGGTATGATTGAGAGCTGGAAACTCTTAATTATGCCATGTTCTAATGGGAGGTAAGGATGGGACAAGACTGGAATATGCACAAGAATGAGGCAGTGGGGTAAAGTGGTTAGAGTATCAGACTAGGGGTCCCTCTGATCTTGTTTTCTTTTTTTGTAAAAAAAAAATCTGCAACAGGCCATTGATACAATAGCTATGATTTGTGGTGGATTTATACCAGACTGTCTACACTGCTTCTCCAGCGTCATGAATTAATGCCATTGGGAGGGGCAACCAAACCAGGACAAAATAAATAAAGAAACCAGAGCATTTGTGGTATAAAAAGTTACTGGATTTCGGCAGGAAGTTATGGGACATGCACTGGATAGAAACAAAGCAGTATGTCCACCCAGGCACAAACAGTATGGAAAGCAGGATCGCATATAACCTCCCCAATACAATCCTAAGCACAAACCATCAGAAATGTACAATAAAATGTGCATCTTCCAGGGTGATCTATCTCTCAGCCTAGTCTACCTCTCAGAGTTGTTGTGGGGATGACATTCCAGGATGTGCGTGTGTCCATGTGCACCGTTTTGAGATTGCTGTAGGAAAGGTAGGATATAAATATGGTAAATAAATAAACAAGGCCCCTCCTTTCACTAGCTAGTTCAGGTCTCCACTTCTGTTTGCAATGTAGGTACTAGAAAATCTCAGTGGTTATTTTTTTTTGCAATGTTTGCATCAAATTTTAATATAATAAGAACTTAATGCTTCTAATAACAAATAAATAAATGTTTAAAAAACAAAACCAGAAAACTTCTTTTCAACTGTTGTTCTTTAAATAGATCTGCACAATTGAGCTTATCAAACTCTGGATGCCTGGGAGAGAGCACATTCTTCAAGCTGATGGAAACCACTTTGATCTGAGCACTTTAAACAAAAACTGTTAAGACACACTTATTGGGGGAAAATTAACATAAAAATTATTGTTGCAAATTGTGGGTTGTTGGCTAAAATAGGTAAGGATAAGAAAAACAAGGATACTGAATCTTAAGTGTCAAGTTTTCTAGTTCGAAAAAACCCCCAGTGCTTAGATCTATCAAGCCCATGGAAGAACCTACTTTCTGTTTCAAACGAGAGGGAAATGACAAAATACTTTTGTTGACACGGAAGGTTGGGGGGCGGGCGGGAGAAATGCCAATGAAAAAGATGTCTGTTTCCTTTTTCTTTATAAATGGGCTTAAGATAGGCAATCAAACATTCACTTCAAACTTCAGAATAGGTTTGAAAGTGTACTTGTGCATAGAACAGCCAAGCTGCCTTAAAACAGTGTGATCCAGTGTGCTGTGAAATTGCACACACAAGCCTATAAAATCAATTTCAAAGGGCTGGCTTTCTTTGCAGGAAAAAAAAAAGAAATAACGATATTCTTTGAGCCATTCTAAAGTTGGTAGCTTAAGCCAAACACTGTAGAGGGTTCTCCCTGTTGCCATAAAAGAGACAGTTTGCTTAGACGGCTGTGGCTGATTTATAACACAGTGCCCAATGTCATGGTCAGGTTTTTTGCGTGACAAAACCCTGGCAGTTTAACTCGGACTCTCCGTCAGACTCAAAAGATGTGAGTGATTCTGGCCGGTGCAGCTTCGCTTGCGGGATGTTCCAAATGGTTAAAACGAACCCTTTCATAAGGACACATGGCCAAGTGTGTTCAAAGGAACGAAGGGGAGAACAAAGGTAGCTCTGAAGTCATTTCCCTGCACTGAATCCAGCCATCCGGTTTGACTCTTTCTTCCATGAATAGGCAGAATGCAACAGGAAGAACAAGCCTGAAAGAGAACAAACCAGCCAAATGTACTGGCAGAGGGACCTGAGAGAGAAGGCAGGGGCAGCTTGATGCCCGGCTTCTATTCTTTGCCCTTGGAAAGGAATGAATGATAAATTTATAGCATCCAAAAGGTAATAAATGTGTCTAGCTGAAGTGCCACGGCCAAGTTCCTAGGACACCTGCAAAGACAGGGGGGGCTTTATAGGACCAAGCAGCCCTCTCTTTATTGGAAGCAGACGGACTGCAGCGGACACAGAGGGATACTGTTCCCAGTTTTGCCCCGTTCCTCTGCCGCTGGCTCAAAGTCCTTATCAATGTATGCAGCAGCTAGGCCTGCTGGCCTTCTGCATAAAACACCATTCAATCAGGGTCTGAGAGAGAGGGGGACAGGCAGGCAGCAAACGGCTAATGAAAAAGGACTTGGGATCTGAATTTGTCCCAGGCTGTACTGCTACGTCCAATGCATCCGCCATCCGCAATCAACCTACCCAACTAGGCTGCATACTTACCCTACAATTGGAGCCCATTCATCCTTGCTGCAAAGGATTATGGGAACTGTACTTTACACTTCACAGAACCACGAACCATAGCACTCTCAACAAACTGCTGCTCCCAGGATTCTGGGGTTGTGTGTGTTTTCAATGGGCTTTAATCGTAGAATTGTAAAGTTGGACGGGACCACAAGGGCCATCTAGTCCAACCCTCAGCAATGCAAGCATCTTTCACCCAATAAGGGGCTTGAACCCATGACCTTGAAATTGAGTCATGCTCTACCGTCTGAGCTAGCAAGACATAGGTGTGGTGCGGTTGCAGTAATTGGGGAGCTTTTAAGAGAGGCCTAGTTACGAGTATTCCACTCTCCCAGGCCCAGAATACCACCTCTCTCGATCCATGGCAATTATCCTACTGCTTTTACTTCCTTTGGAGAAGATTAAGAAACACACCCTGTATTTATTTGCCCAACAGGCTTGGCTGTGCTAGTGCTAAAGGACTACGGCCACTGAGGGAGGCAGAAGATGGCATAGTGCGTAATGTGCCGAGCATCTTGTTGGGGCTGGTGGCATAAGACAGCAGTGGGCAGAAGGTTGGATTGGGATCTTTTGGTCCTAGGCAGAGTAGATGTAGCTAAAGGAGCGTGACCTACTCACAAGAGGAAAAGATCGACAGCTTCAGGGGAAACTCCAAAGGTCTCTGGAAGTATAAAGAGAACCCCAACAACAGATCCATGAGGACTGGGCATACTCAGAAACCATGGAATGTGGCTGACTGCTAGAGGGAAGTGGAGGAAAACCAGGAAGGAGGAATGGACTTCAGAATCCTGGAAGAAGGCAGGCCTGGCTGAGCAGGAGCATTATATGCTACAACATTTTGTTGTAGATCAGATCCCACTTACTGAACCAAGTTTTATTCTGTCATAGGAGTGGCTCTTTGAAGATGGGGAAAAGGCAAGAGTCTGTGTCAGAGTGAAGTGGGGATTGTCAGTCATGCCTGGCACCTGCTTTCTCTGTTGGAGTTACTATGAGAAATTGCCTGCCTGCTTCAGTGAGGAGCAGATGGTGGCTAAGGGTTGTCTGTAGTCTGCAGAGACTTCTCCCTTCATCCAAGTATTTGGGATAATCCCCCCCCCCACAATGTAGAAAAGAAGATATATTTTGATGCAGACAAAAAGGGAAATATTGCTCTGAGTTATTCAACTCCTAAACAATCTGCATGCAAACAAAAGCATATCAGTCCATATCAAATATCTACAGTATGGACAAGCAGGCTAGAGCTGATGCGAGTCACAGTCCAAGGGCTGCCCTCCAGAATACATTTTTATTGTGCATTCATGATGCTGGTACATTGTGGATTGTGCTGGGTTTGTGCGATGCTGTTTTGTAACCTCAGGTCTCTTAGTTTCATTGTTATGAACAGCAGATTAATATGAACTAAATGGAAAAAAAATTAAAATACTTACTTCTTTTTAAGGCAGCAAAAAAGTCCAAATATTATACTTTTTTCAGTGTGGGGACATCACTTATTAGACAGAATCAAACTAAAAGAACTGTGGAGGAAAATACGTTCAGACATCAGTTGTGTATTTTTTTTATTTTTGGCAGTGCAGGTGACACTCCTAACAAGTCCTTGTGAGCAGATGAGAAATGTATGGGCTGTTAATAAACTGTAACTAATTGGTGAATACTGCCGGATTTTGTTCAAGCTGCTTGGGGCCACAGGTCCTTGGGAGAACGAGCACTTGCTCTAGCTTTATTTCAGCATTGCAGAAGCTTGTGGCAGCCTCTTGATGTTTGTCATAGTGAATAGACATATGTCTCTCGCACAGTCATGGAGCATATTCAATTAAGTTGCACAATGATAGCTTATAACAAGGGCATTTCCAAACAAGACATCGTCATTCTCTTCGTTGACAGTACAAGAAGAAGAAAAAATGAAGGCTGGCTCAGTCTCTGGACATTGTGATGTGAACAATGTACTCTCCCAAAGCTTTAATTTATAAATTCGAAAGAACCGTTAAGATGCGCTGTGCTTCCATATTGCTCTTCCTAAAGTGTTGCTTTTTATGAAAAGGGCTAAGGAGCAGAGCTATTTACTTATTTCTTTAGTATTTTAGAAAATAAAACAGGCTTGGAGTGCAATCCTCTGGCTGGCTACTCAGTCCTATTGACTTCACAGGACTTCCTCCCAGATAACTGTGTGTAGGGTGGCAGCCTTAATAATATAATCATAGATTGTTTGCAAGATAGGCAAAGACCTATCTTTTGCTTACAAAGTGCCGTGAATCTTGATGGCACTATATTAGCACAGTAACTAATGACTTGAATCAGTGCCAGCAATGAAGAGCATATGGATTTTATTTTAAAACTGCCTGGTCACACAGTGCAAGCTTAACTGAAATGAGAGGGAGGAACATATGGACACAAAGCCTCACCGATCTCTTTCCCTCCAACACAAAAGTTATATATCCTTTTGCTTCACAGTACCCAAAGGAAGACAGTGATGTGTTCTTAACAAACTGTAAACTGATTGCAAGGATTGTGGGTTTTTTTTTAAATAAGAAGTAAAAAAAATAATCAGTAGATGTCAAGCACCCTAGAAATAACAAAAAGTCAATTAGTGTGTTTTGAGCCACACAAGGAAACATTCATGTATCCAGATACTTTCACATACCCTTTTTTTGTGACACAACTAGTGCGTTTTGTTTTCTGTATTAACTGAACAGTCTCCTCATATGATTCTAGAGTATAGCTGGGATTTGCCTGTATGAGGAAAGAGAAAATAAGGTTGATCGTCGCACCAGTAAAGTACACTTGAATGGCTGGAGCTGTGGAGAACAAAGACGAGATCAGCATCTCTTATATCCAGCCGTTCCTCCCAAAAGGGACCAAGGCAGCTATAACATCAAATATACAGCATCAAAATATACAGCATCAAAAACAAGCAGAAGCACAGTACAAAGTAAAGCGGTCCGTTGAACGCTGAATTACATAAATACAAATGATGTCACTCTTATTATGTTTAGTATAATTAATAGTGCTTTCTAGTGGATTAGAAAAAGCAAGAGACTACATCAAATGTCTTCAGGTAGTTCCCCCATCAGTTTATGCACCTCATAGGCCTTGTCTTTGCAGTGCGTGGTACTCAAGTTACACACACACACACAAGTCTTCTTTCTAGCCTCGCATTGCATGGGCAGATTACTAATGGCGTCCGGAAAGGTTGCCTAGTGTTTGTAATCACCTCATTGAGGAATCCTTACTAAGCATCGAAGGAACCCCAAATTTCTCAGAATACAGTTCAAAAAACAATGCATTAGTGGTGTCCAAACTTTTTTCAAAGAGGGCCAGATCTGATGAAGTGAAGGGCCGTAAAGGCTGACCAAAGTTGTTGACTTTTTTTAGGATTGAAGTTGTTGAGGTTTCCTGTTAGAACTCTTCCATTATTTGCGCTTTTCTCATTTACCTAATGGGCATGTCTTCAAGAAAGGTCCCTCTCCCCCGGTGTGACACTTTAGCACAAAACTCAGAGGCGGGGGTGGGGGTGGGGAATGGACAGAAAAGACAAAAGGATGACATTGCACACAGATTTTTCCATGTCTTTCTCCCTCTGCGTGAATTGCTCCACTGCACTGACCACATTATCCCCACCAGGTTGTCTTATGAATTACTAGTGTGAGGGTGGGGAAAACCTTTGGTCCTCCAGATATAGTTGGATTCCAATTCCCATCCTACCTGACTATTGAATGCACTGGCAGGGGCTGATGGGAACTAGAGTCCAATAAGACTGGACTAAGGCGCTGTGCTTAGGCGCACCCTCAGGCTACATGAGGGCTCCCCATAGCCTGCATTGACCACAGATGTCTCACCACATTGAAGTAGGTTTCCCCTTGCCATTTCTACTTGAAAGATATTTTAGGAGAGCTAGCAACTGGAGGATCTTCATTTTGGGTTACACAGATTTGCTAGCGCCTCTACTCTGTTTTTGCCCGTCTACAACCTTACAGAACTAAACTGATGGTCTTATATTTGAAAGCACAAGCTTTCAGTCAGTAGTGTAGCAGAAGCTGAGCACAGAAAAACCCACTGATATCAATGTGTTGGAAGCATACAACTGCTGTATCGGGATAATTAATCCTGGAGATGACACATTAAAATGCAGATCGTAACAACTGAGTAAAATCTAATTTGCTTTGTGTTTGATGTTGAAAAGACCACTTTGGTAGAACATCTAAAGGCACACTTTGATTCAGGCAGTTTCATTTGCCAGGGAGGTATTATAATATTTATTTTAAATGGTTCATCAATCAATGAACAGTTAGATTCAAGACAGGTAATTGACTAAACATTGCTGTAATGGGTTGACAGCCCTACTGTTCTCCAGATTAGTGAGTAGAATATGAGCAAAGCTTTGTAACCAAATCAAAAGGGCATGGGCTGACATTGCTTCCAATTAAAGATGTGCATTTTTACTGAAAATAGGAATGTCACAATTGCTTTTGCATCTGTAAAACTCTCAGACAATCCAACACTGTGATCAATCTCCACTCTGATAATGTATAGTGACATTGATGGATTTCTTTCTCTTCCAAGAGGATCAACCCAGGGAATATATTAAACTAAAAGGCACGCTTCTTACTTTCAAGGAACACTCTTGTGCATTGGGCCTGATCCAATTGTATTGGTTTTGGCAGGGGAATACAATGATTGATGGTGGCTGGGAAGCTGAGGTCTGCTTCAGCACAGAGTCCTGGAGTCTCTTGTCTTAGAGGACTTTCTACTGGCTCCCTGCTGGTGTCAGGACATGCATGGGGAGGGACAATGGGACTGGGTGGCCCATCCAAATCGCCCCTTCAAATGCACATGGCAAGTTCTGACCTGCCAGTTCAAGAAGAGATGGCAAAAAGCTGATGGGAAATTAATTCTCAAGAGTTTGTCAAGACATCTCCAACAAGTGAAGATAAATGGCAGAACAAAACTTCTATGGATAAACTCAAGAATAGGGATGGGGGAGGGGAACTTTATTTTGCATTTATGGTGTGTGTGTGTGTGTGTGTGTGTGTGTGTATGTCTGTTTTTTATAGGATCAGGGCATGGGGGGAAATGGAATCCAAACCTTGGAAAGAACTCACTTTTCCAAAGATATATCCTATCCTATTAATATGCTTTATAAAATATTTACAGTCTAGGAGAACTTTTTGAGAAAGAAAGAAAGAAAGAAAGAAAGAAAGAAAGAAAGAAAGAAAGAAAGAGGGAGGGAGGAAATATGTAACTATCTGTTTGCACCGATTCTGGCTCCAATATCCTTATTGACAGAAGAACAAAGTTATTGTTTTTGAAAGGTCAAAATAAGACCTGCTACTAACTGTCTATTCACCTACACTGTACTACACACACGCACACGCACACACACACACACACACACACACACACACACACACACCTCTTCAAAAGAAGTTTCTTTTTTTGGGGGGGGGGAGATCATCCTTTGGGCTAGAGGGCTGTTTATGTAACAAACATATGATATTTATCATAAAAACAATTTGGGACTCAATAATTTGAAGGCGAGTCTGCCATTTCTGACTACAGCTGGTCCAGGCCTTAAGACTGGCAGTGGAGACCCTCCCACAGATGCCTGTGGCCCATTGGGTCTTCTCTCTTACACTTGGGGAGATTCCCTTCTCCAGGAAGTACAACTGCCCTCCTTGCTGGCAACTTCTCAATATCAAGTGAAGACATATTACCTACCTTTGGACTTTGGGGGCAAATGAGCTTAAGGGCTGACTTGTTTGCTGCAGGATTGCAATAATTTCAGTGATAATATTTTTTGTTTTAAGATGTTAGTATTTATGTTATTATGTGATGTATATTATTGAGCTATTTGCATACTGTCCTGGGATCTTTTAGGGTGAAAAGCAGTTTTAAAATGTTAATAACAGTAATAGTAATAGTAATAATAATAATAATAATAATAATAATAATAATAATAATAATACTTTGTCTAGTTGCTGAACTGCTGAGAAGTCTGGAAGCAGTTTGAAACATGGGGTTTATAATCCTCACCACAATGCCCAGCCAAAGCCTACAGACAACTGATGTTTTACATAGGCAGAGATTGTGGGATGTGAAACACAGAGCATTGTGAAACACAATTCAACATTCCTAGAGAGGGATGTTTGTCCAGCCAGTAGATGAACTTCCTGTTTCCTCCTGGGCTGGGACAAACTTTCCCTACATGTGACCAGAGGTGGGCGTGACCTTACCTGTGCAGGTAACAAAATAGCACAGGGCAGGCAGCCATCTCTCTCTCTGACTCCATTCCTCGAAGAAGCAACATCTCCTTAGCCTGAGATGCTCTCTTGGCCTCCAGCCAAGACAGGACAAAGGAACTATCTCCTTATGGGATAGATTCCAAGTGTATATATTTTGTAACTTAAGTCTGCCTTCTGGGATCCATCTGTGAACAGAATGTGTGAGTAAACTCTCTTATACTTTTATACAAGACTGTGTCGTGTCTATTCTTTTTAGGAGGGAATAAAGGGGAATTACCAGGAAACTTATCTTAGAGGCTTAAGCATGCCTGGCAACAACTTATCCACTGTGTAAGTTTAAAAGGGAAAGTTACTCTGCTAAGTTATAGAACTTGCTAACACAAGTTGGAATGGATGTTATTAAACAATATATCCTCTCCTGCCTCCCTGAACATTCCCACAGAGATGCCACACGAGGTGCTTTTAATCTTACTTTGCCAAGTGGGATCACTAAGGTGGCCTATTTCTGTGCCTTTCACAGCAGGCTAATCAGCAGAAAGACAAGCGAAACTCCTCAGGGATTGAGATCCATGGTATATCTTGCAAATGTCAACACATCTGTCTGTTAAAGGCAGAGTAGTAAATTCTCTTAAAACAGTGTCTTCCTTTTTGACCCAGCCTGCCCAGCAAAGGATAGTTAGGCCGTTATTCCTTACAGAAGCTGTCCTCCCATAATCAGCAGCGAGCCATGCAGATGTCCGTATGAGTGGATTCTCTTAGGCCTCCCTCAGGGTAGCCCAATTTCCCATTGCTTGGAGGCAAAAAGGTTTGAATGACTCTACTGAAACTAGAAACTCTGCAGCAACACTCCCTGAGCCCATCAGAGCTGGCAGTATTCTTGCAACCATCTGTTGCAGACTGTGTTGCATTAGCACATTAACACCCTGCTATGTCTAAATGGTATACGGTGTCCATTGCATGCAGCGGAGTTAACACAAAAACTGGCTCTTTTTTTCCATCCATTAAACATAAATGAAGACACAGTCCAGAACCACCACCTTCTCCATGAGAGTATTCATACCAAACAATGGTTGTACTTCTACAGGGTCATAGTCACATATGCAGAGCCTGAGAGATCCATAACACAGCTAATGTAAAATAATCAAAGACAGGGTGAGATCCAGTCACCTTCCATTTAAGTGCTTTGATCCAACAGAGTCATGAACAAGGCTGTTGAAAGTTTTCGTGTAATATGGCTTGAACCATTTTTAAAAGAAGACCTGAAAGTCCAAAATCATGACTGCTGTTCCAAACCTATTGATGCTCAGTCCAGGATGGTGCAAAACAAGACAAGGCTTCTCCACCTTTAATAGTTGTGTAGAGTAAGAGATTTCAGTCCTGTCCTCTATTGTAATTGGTCACCATAACTAAGGTGCAATATCACACCAATATTGCCTGAGATTAAGTTCTTTAAAAATTAGTGGGATTTAATTATGTGTAGACGCTTGTAGGAGTGAGCTGTAAGTCTCCTCATCATGAACAGGAGGGTCACGGCATGAATGGATTCATCACACAGTTTCAGGAAGGACTGTGTTGATTCTTTCACAGAAGCTTAAGAAAACAAGCTTAGGGTTCTGGGTTAAGCCCGTCAAGCTTTAGTCCCATTGAAATGAATGGGACAAGCTAGTTACTATGAGAAGCTTAAGGTTTGTCCACACTTGCCTAGAAAGCACAGGTCTGAGCAGTCTTCCATTTGTCCCATACTTTCTGGGCAAGGGTCCAAGCAGTTTTGCCTCTGCCCCATCACTTCCCCTGGAAAACTCACTCTTTAGCACTAAATCGAAACAAATTTCAATCCAATGAAACCAGATTGCCGTTTGTTGTGATTCATTGCTGAGCCCTGAGTTTTCCCAGGGGAAAGTAGTGGGCCAAACGGAAGTGTGCATGAGCCTTTAGGGCTCATCCAGACTTCCACTTGTCCTGCTGCTTCTTCCCCCAGGAAAACCCAATCTTTACTGCTGAATTGGAGAAAACATCATCAAGTTTTCCCGGGGAAAGTGGTGAGGCAAACAAAAGTCTGATCAGACCCATGGTTAGAAACCTCAGGACAAGTAGAAAACAGCTCTGCCCCATGCTTTCTAGGCAGGGAACAAGTAGAAGTCTGGACAAGCCCTTAGTGTGGATCCAGTGCCTACAAATTTTCACCTGACCTCAGGTTTTCACTGATAGTTAAGTGGCTGCAGTGCTGCAGCAAAATCCTATAAATGTCTACTCAGAAATAAGTCCCACTATATTATGGGGTGGACTCCCAAGTGCATTGCAGCCCAGTCTTTTCCTAGCCTGGAGAAAAAAGTGGTGGGGAAAGCTTCACATCTTGACTGGGCAGATGAATGAAGGCAGGACTCCTGTGCTTTTAGCAGGAAGCTACCCTCACTGGACGTGGGTGGCGCAGTGAGTTAAACCACAGAGCCTAGGACTTGCTGATCAGAAGGTCGGCGGTTTGAATCCCCGTGACGGGGTGAGCTCCCGTTGCTCGGTCCCTGCTCCTGCCAACCTAGCAGTTTGAAAGCACATCAAAGTGCAAGTAGATAAGTAGGTACGGCTCCAGTGGGAAGGTAAACGGCGTTTCCGTGTGCTGCTCTGGTTTGCCAGAAACGACTTAGTCATGCTGGCCACATGACCTGGAAGCTGTACGTCGGCTCCCTTGGCCAATAAAGCGAGATGAGCACCGCAACCCGAGTCGTCCGCGACTGGACCTAATGGTCAGGGGTCCCTTTACCTTTACCTTATCCTCACTGATATGCCTTCTCCTGCACAACTATTAAATGTTCTTTTTGAAACGGGTCACCCTGTTTGCATGCTTAATTCCTGCAAGTTATGTTTCTGCTTCAGCAGCAATAGAATCAATAACTTCAAAAGACAACAAATTTGGAGACTGGTGTAGTTTCTCTGAACCATGCTAATTCATTTCAGTTTCTTTGGAGAGGAAGGCACTCCCTGCCTGCAAACAGGAGGTTTAGTACTGCTAAATCTTTTCCTTCCTGCTTGGCTAAGCAGATCAGTTTTCCACCCTTCTTTGCATGGCATCCCTTTCTCTTATCCTGTAGAGCGGCTCAGAAGACTTGAGGCACACATCTCAGCTGAGGCGACAAGATTTTCTATTCCACTTCGGGTGGGAGGCTATCAGCATGAGAGCTAATCCCTCCGCCCATCTGCTTCTTGACGCTTTGTTGTTTGCCTTATAAGTTTCACATCACGTGCTACCAAGAGTGCAGGCAAGGCTATAGTTTTCGTTTGCTGAGCCTGACGTTATTTCTGACTTTTCTGTGCAGCTGTTAGGAAAACCACCTTGGGGCTCATCCCCAATTAAAAGAGATCTCAGTCAATTAACTGCATGATTTTATGCATTCATTGATTAAATCTGAATAACTTTGCATACACATAAATAGTTGTAAAGAAAAATATTTTCCTTTTGAACTATGCATGCATGTCACAGAAAGCATAAGATTTTAAGATAGTGACCACCATATGCAGTTTTGATAAGCATTTATATTTTAAATAACATTGCTGTTTAATGTTGTCCCATTTGTCTGGGGTTCCTTTTTAAAGAGCAGACTTTTTTAACCTAAAGCCATTAATTGACTTGAGACTGCAATCCTGTAATGACTGGCATGTAAGTCCCACAGAATTCAATGGGATTTACTTCTGAGCAGATACAGTGGATTGCACAGTAAACATTGTAGCCCTTCCCTATACCGTTTAAACAAAATGATATGCAGAGACTGAACAGGTGAGAGTCTCTCTCTCTCCTCCCCCCCCACCCCCAACCTGCAGGTGCTGAGATGGGGAAATCTGCCTGTCACTGAATCCTCATGCTGGAGAAAATTTCCATTCCCGCCTCATGCAGCTGCAAAAGGCACAGATGCCATTGGGCTTGTTTCTCATGCTTTATGCAAGTTGCCAAAAATACTTTTGGGTTTGCCTTGACCAGATTTTTTTTATTTTTAAAAATGTAAAAATCATTCATGCACAATCCTACTCACAAGAACCAAATAAAAAATTGGAACATGAAGGGTTGAGTTGAAGTGGCGAGAGAGAGAGAGAGAGAGAGAGAGAGAGAGAGAGAGAGAGAGAGAGAAAATGAATTAGTTTTGAGTGGCAGGAAGTGCTTCATGATGAAGCTGGTAGACTGTGTTCTTTCAGAGTGGCTTATCTACTTAAGCCATGTGGAACAGAAGGTGCATTCAGTTGTTCTTGCCCGATGGACACCTTCAGTTTGGTGTGACTTGCCCACCATTCCTCAACCCAGATTACCTAATTACCTAATTACCTAAGGGGTAATTGTGGGGGTTTGAAACACAGAGCAGTCAAATACAACATTCCTAGAGTGGACATAAAAAGGGGGTGTCTGGACCAGCCAGTCGGAACTTCCTGTTTCCTTCTGGGCTGGGACAAACTTCCTCTATGTGTGACCAGAGGTGGGCGTGACCTCACCTGTACAGGTAACAAAACAGGACAGGGGAGGCAGCCATCTCTCTCTGTGACTCTATTCCTCGAAGAAGCAACATCTCCTTAGCCTGAGATGCTCTTCCAGCCAAGAGAGGACAAGGAACTATCTCCTTATGGGATAGATTCCACGTGTATATATTTTGTAACCTAAGTCTGCCTTCTGGGATCCATCTGTGAACAGAATGTGTGGGTAAACTGTTTTATACTCTTTTTAAAGAGGGAATAAAGGGGAATTACCAGGAAACTTATTTTAGAGGTTTAACAAGCCTGGCAAAGACATTAACTGCTGTGTAAGTTTAAAAGGGGAATGTTACTCTGCTAAGTTATAGAACTTGTTCACACAAGTTGGGAAGGATATAATGAAACAATATATCCTCTCCTGCCTCCCTGAACATTCTCACAGTAATACTACCTGACAGCAGGTCATCGGACTAGGCCACGTGTTCCCCAGTCTTTCAAGATCTCATTTGTACTCCAGATGCTCAGGCCTTCTGAAGGGAAAGATCCTCCCTCACTTCTCTAGCTTGCTACACTGTCCTATGCAGTGACTGAGCCACCTTCCAACCTAGGATTGCTCTTTTATCTACCTGCCACTAATTTTTTTGTGAAATGGTTGATTTAAGAAGAGCCAGGTTAGATGGCAAAGACCCATCTCGCCCAAAGTCCCATTTCCAAACAGTTCCATTCGGAAGCCTTTGGCAAGCAAGCAAATTGGGTTTGCAGTGACATTACTCAGTCAAAGAAATCAACGTAGTCTCACCCCTGGGTGACTTTCATTTGCAATTCGATGGATCTTGCATTCAATGAGACTTACCTCCAAGTAAGTTATTATGCTGAATTTAATATTGTAGCATCAAGTAATCTCGCAAAGGAGCAGGATTAGTTGCTAATCAGTTTGCAAAGAGTTAACAACGGCATCCTATAGACATGTTGGCTCAGAAGTAGCTCCTCTCGCCCCCTTCCACGGGACTTTTCTGAGGAGAGTGCACACAATGCATCGGATTGCAGGTCCCCCCCCCCAAGTGGGGTGGCGCAGGGGCAGGAAGTGAAGTCAAATAAAACTAACTAGGCTCAATTGGAAGCATACGGGCGACACCCTACCCCTGCTAATTCTGCAACGTTATACGATCCGATTTAAAGGCAGGACCTGCGGAAAATATAATAAGCAGGTCCCTCTGGGGCGCTCATCGTGTCGAGCCAGCAGGCGAACATATGGAAACAGCACACGGGTGATGAGATCGGCGAAGAAAACCCTGCGTGGCTTGACATTTCTTACTCCTCACCCCAATGGCTCTCTAGCCAAGAGAGAGGAGCCAGGAGGGAGCAGGGCAGCAGGCGCGCAAAATCGCCTGCAGGGTTTCTCTCGCCTCCTTCCAGGGCATCCAGCAGCTTTCTGCTCTGGCTGGCTTAAGGGAAACTACATAGAATCATAGCATTGTAGACTTGGAAGAGACCCCCAAAGGTCATCTAGTTCAGCTTGAATAAAATATGGGGGAGGGGCAGGTAAGCTCCGCCCCCATAATCCATCACAAGACGCAGTGCAGGCACGCTATTTGTATGGCAAAGCCCATGGACTGTGCTCCCTCAAATATTTTATTGTAGGGGGCTCCTATGGCGCCTGCAATGCAGGGATCACAGCTGACGCCTCGTTAGGGATGAAGCTGGGCGCTGTCACCTCTTCGCTTGCTTTTCCAGCAAGATCCGCATTTGCGGGTCTGACTGGGCATAGGTTAGTTTCCAAGGTTCCTCCGCAGCTGCTCAAGGCACAAACCTTTCCCCGGACGGGAGCCCCGTTTCCAAAGCCTGGAGAGTTCTCGGACCCTTTCCTTCCCCCTCCTATCCTGCCAAACTAAGGCGATGCTGGCTTTCTCCTTTAACTTCCGATCCTGGGAGCGAAACAAAGCGAAACCCGTACAGTTTCCAGCTGCGCCCTGACTTGCTTATTCTCAAGAAATATGCCCACGGCCACATTTAATGCACCCTTAATGCCACTTTAACAGTCACGGGGTCGGTCCAAAGAATCCCGAGAACTGTAGTTGAAGGGCGCTGATCTCACAGACCTACAATTCCCAGCGCGCTTAACAAAATGCAATTCCCAGACATCTCCCTGGTTGTATAAAAGGGCTCTGAATGCACGGGGTGGATGTGTCTCCCAGGAAGAGGCAGCGATGGGAAATCCTGAGATCCACTAGAGGGACCAGACCCAGACGAGGTCTGGAAGCCTGGCAGCCCCCGACCCACCCTCTCGCCCATCTGGAACTCCTGCCTGCCTTGACTCTTTCTTCCAAGCCACCTGGAAAGAAAACCCTGCTGTGCATCTCCCAGGTCGCCGCTAAGGGAAGAGGCCGAAGGCCCACCAAGTCCAGCCAGCTGTCCTCACAGTGGCCAGCTGGTGGTGCTGTTAGTGGTTAGAGCATCGGACTCAACCTTCAGCCAGTCACTGCCTGGCCGACCTCACAGGGTCGCTGGGATGAAATGAGGAGGGGGGAAACCATGTAAGCCACTTTGAGCTGGGGGGGGGGGGAGGTGGGATATATAAACGCAATATAACCAAATAAATAAATGCCCAAATAAAGGAAGTCCGCGAGCAGACTCGGAGCGCCCAGATCGCTCCTAGGAGACCCTAAGAACTCCCCAGTCCCCTCCTGCCCTTCCTGAGGGATCCTCGCCCCGAGAGATGGGGAGTAAGGAAGTCCTGTCATCACCAGGGAGCAGCGGCCGGACTTTGGGGGCAGAGCGTACCCACTTGGAAGAGCACGCAGGAGGGCCTCCTGAAACACATATTTTATCTTTATTTTTTTATTTTTATGACATCCATCTAAAGAGCAATCCCCTCCCCCGCCCTGTAAGGCCATTCAGTCCTATGGAGACCTAACTGCGCCAGTGCCAGGGACCGGATTGGAATCGGAGCAGGTGCTGGAAGGAGAGGGGCGTTTAAACCAGGAACCCAGCCCAGTCCTTCAAGCTCGAAGCGCCATCCTGGTCCTCGAAGCTGAGCGCCTCTTTGCAGGTGGATGATCCCGGCGGGTTCAGACGCGCCCGATGCCGGACAGAGTCCTTCTGCAAATCGCACGTACTCTGCACATGCTCAGGAGTTCTGTTACTTCTTCTGTTCTGCCCAGTTCAGTCGTTTGCAAGCGCCAGCTTCTCTCCACAGAAGCGCTATAAACAGATTAAACAGAAGAGGAATAACCTATGTGCAAACAATTGAATAATCCAGTCCAGTTCCCCTATATTTGTTCCATAAATTTCATGCATTTAAGGGGAACTGATCTGGGGTCTCGCTTCTGGAACTGCCTGGTCAAATGGCGATGCGAGGAGAGCGGAGCAGGCGGAGAGACGGACAGGAACACGGAGCTGCCCCGCAGGAGTTCAACCGGTGAAGCCTCCGCCACATCACTGCATTTCTTGTAGGCAGAAAGGTGAGTTTCGGTGTGTGAGGTTTTTAACTGAGGTCAGGAAACCAATTTGTTTGTCGCGTTCAGCTCTGAGCCTCGATCAGACTGAAAACAGAAAAGAAAGCGAGCGGCATAAACATTGTCAGGGGAAACGGCTAGATCGGGCCTTTGGCTCCGTTTGGGCCCATTAGCCAAAGGGGGGAGGGCAGGATCTTGCCCCATTATAGCAGGCAATGCTAACTTCGGGTTAGCAATCGTCATCATCCTTTATTTTTCTTATCATTATGCCTGCCCTGCACCTGAGCATCTTCAACAGCAACCTGACACCCTGCAGCAGCTTAGCAGGTAATTTGTAAACCGCTGCCTTAGTGGTTTGTTTTGCAAGCAAGCGGTATATAATTTTTTGCTAAATAAAGTAAATTTGGTTCTAGTGCGGAAAAGCGTCACCTGCCGGTTTTCTCTAAGCCAGGTTGTTCTAACAAGTGCGCGGGAGCACAGCCGAAAAGGACACCACGAAACTTGGCAACCCTATAATTTGAGAGGCAGGACCAGTTTCCAGGAAAGGGTTCTGAACTTGGGGGATCATTGGGCGTGTTTGCAAATACTTTCTCTACATTTTAAAGGAGTGTGGAGTGTGGCTAGCCAAACAAGAGAATTTGGCCTTAGCCTTCGATTTATTAGTACCTTGGATTAATCTCAACAGCAGTAATTTGTTTCGAAAAGGTTCTGATTAGCTGCCTTTGCAAATAATTTTAATTTATACGTATGGAAAGCAAAGGAGAAGTACGATCTGCTCGTCCCCTAAGGAGACAGCGATGTCCAGTTGTTAGGTAGCCTGGCCCAGCTGCTTCCCCCAGCGCTGTGCAGACTGTCTCGAGGAAATCACATTCTAGGAAACGCGTTTTTTCTCGGGTGCCATTTCAAAGATCGCTGCCTGCTTTTGACGGTGTGAACTGTTTTGGCGTCGCCCTTCTCTAGCCAGCTGAAAGAGAAAATAGTTTAGATCTAGCAGTGGCGTAGCGTGGGTTGTCAGCACCCGGGGCAAGGCAAGTAATTTGCGCCCCCTAACCCGTGGAGCGCCCCCCCCCCAGATGTTGCGCCCGGTGCGGCCGGCCCCCCCTGCACCCCCCACGCTACGCCACTGAGATCTAGATCTCCCTACACCAATCCGAGCCGGTGGGAACTCGGCAGCTGTCTTCTGTGACCTGAGCCTCGAACCTCGGCTCTCCTCCAGCGCTAAATCTGTTAATGAGTCCTCCTGCGGAGCAGATTGAAGGAGGCGTTTCCTATTAGTCAAACCCCCGGGATTAGAACTCAGAGCCTTAACACATGGAAACCTGAGAGGCAGAGTTTGTTTTTTTAATGGCCGGTGCAGAAACTTAAGCCTACCTGGAAATCACACCCTCTCTGGGACCTGGCGAACTCATCCCAGATAGGCAGCGTTTGAGAGCAACACTTGGCACATGCTCAGAGATGCTTAGGGCCTGTTTACGTGCTTCAACAAAGATTTAATTTTAAATGTCTGCAACGTAAACTTACTTCCACGTCTCCTAATGATTTAGAAGCTATTAAATCGTTGTGTGAATCCAGCCAAGATTGTTTAAAACCTTTGCTTTGGAAAATTACTTGAAGGGGTCGGGTTCCCTCTCAACATTTGAGGGATGGCTCCCTCCCGTCGCTAAAATGTTTATAGAGTGATTTAATTGTAAAAAAGGAAAAATAATGAGGCCTAGAAACTTGAAGGAAGTGGGTGAACCGAAGGACCAAGATGATGGCTACAGTGCGCCACTTTTGAGGAGAGGAGAGCAGTTTCGAACTTCTGTTCTAGTCAGATGAAAAAGAGTTATTTTCAGAACGTATAATATGCCAGGATGCCTTTCAGAAATAGAAGTATTCTTGAATTAAAGTCCTGTCTCATTCGCGGACGGCATCGTAAGAAGCCGGTTTTCACGTTCCTAGGATTGCAATTTCCCCCGCCTCCTCCCGCCCTTTGCAGTTTCGATTCCTGTGCTTAGAATCCGGTCCTCGGCTGGGTAGAAGATGGACCGCGATCAACTAACTGGTAATTTGTAGTAGATAGATCTGCAAACGTATTTGGACTCCCGATTATTTAGCAAGAACGAAAAGCGTCCCTCCCCTCTCAAATCAAGTTGCAGAAATGGGAAAGAAAATATTAAAAAAAGACTTGGTGAGTGCGCGCAGGAGTGATTTGTGTGTAAAAGGACTGAGGTCAGACCTGATCCCGAAAAGAAAGTCTTGGGTTGAGCATGTCCCCCGCGACCCCCTGTCCCTTCAATCTAAAACAGCAGGAATAATCTGCGCCATCATTTTGCAGCTGTCTGTGACTGGTGGCTCTAGAGAGTGAGAGAGTGAATGGATGGATGGAAAAGTAAAAAGCTGACAAAGCCACTGTCCACTGCCGCACGTGTCACTTGGAAGTCAATTCCAATGGAATACTCCTTGCCGCAGGGATGGAGGTTTCCGCGCAGTTGCTTCGGAGCACGCAATCCTAAACACAGCTCCTTGGAAGCAAATCCAATGGCGCTTCCGTGATTCGGCCCGGAATCCTCTTTCTATCTGAGCTCGGTCAGAAAGGACCCCTGTAGTCATAAGCCTACAGATAGCGTGATCCCAGAGGGTGCGTTTGGGATCGCTGATTCCAAGAACTTCGAGATCGCCTGCATTAGTTCCTCGTGGGGCCAAATTATGTAGGGTCGGGCCGGGGGACCTGTGGGCCTCCAGATGTTGCTGTACTACAACTCACACCATCGCTGAGGCCTTGACGCAGCCTGGGGGTGTTGGGAGTTGAACAACATCCGGGGAACCGCAAGTTCCTCACCTCTGGTGTTGGTGCACCATGATGATGATGGTGGTGGTGGTGGTGGAGGTGGAGGTGGTGAAGATTCCATCCCACCCATCTCCCATCACTGCATCTAGGGCTGAAATGTCCTAAAACGACTAAGAGCCTCTTTGCCCAGCACAGCCCACTGGATACGCAAGGCGTAAGATCACACTTGAGACTGAGCGCCTTTGACTTTCTCCCTCTTTAAAAAGACTGGCCACCTGCCCTTATTTCTGTCCTCCCTAGGTGGCAATTTCGCCCCTTAGAAACAAGTCTGGCCCTTAAGATATATAGCTGATTCAGAACTCCCCGAGCCTTTAAGGCTGCAATACTATGCGTGAGGAAAAGGCGCGATCCTATCCATGCCTTCTTTTTTAACGGGATTTACTCCCAGTCCCAGTGCAGTGTGCGTAGGATTACAGCTTCTCTTTCGTACGGACGGGCAAAGGCTTGGGCTGCATACAGAAAGAGTTTGTTGCAAAGCCAAGCACGCACCCGGAATGATAGTTTGGAGCCGCAATCCAAGGCACAGTTGCTGGAAAGGAAAGCTCCACTGAACACCGCGGGGCTTCCTTCCCAGTAGGCATGCCTAGGAGAGGGCTGGAAGCTGTTGGTCTTTTAATAATGTGGCCCCGATCCTGCGCCCATTGAGTGCCCATAATATGAGCACTTGAAGCTCGATCCAACACATCTTGTACTCAGAATAAAGTTCCTATTTAAGTGAAGGGGGAGTTAGTTTTTCAGAATATGTGCTCGGAGAAAAGCGAGGGGTCTTCCGCTTCATCGCCAAGGTGCTGGCCTTCATCCCGTGAGGATGGCGATTCCTCAGCTGAGTCTCATTCCCACCGAATGGCTTCATTATCCTGCCTGGAGAACATCTCACAAAGGAAATAAATGCAAAACGGTCGTGTTTTCTCTTTCTTTTATTTCTTTTATTATTATTTAAAAATGTCAACAGTGGATCACTTTTTTTTTGCAACCAAACAATAAATATTATTTAGCAACTTTTTTCCATTTCTTTATTTTATATAGATAATATATATAAAAAAATAAACAGGTGATAAAAAATCTCTTGAAGGTGACAGCGCTAAGAAAAGAAGAAGACAATAGGTTATTCAGAAACAAGCGTGGGGGGGGGGAGCGTCTCAATACTGCAGCCCCAAACAGTGCGGGGATCTCGTCTGTGGGGCGCTTTCGAAAATCCAGTTAAGTTTGATCAAGAAAGCCTTAAGGCCACGCGCCCGGAGAGAAGAAAAGGCCCTTAACACGCACCCCGCCCTTAAAGGTTTTACAGAACAAGCCCTCACAATCAGAAAGCGTCAGAAGGAACCATTTGCACCAGATCTGGCAGCAAAATGCAGCAAAATGCAGAACTTTCCCCCTTCGCTTGGCCGCTCTAATGACGCAGGCCCAAAGGGATCCCGCTCGGCATTTTAGCGTGGCGATCCTAACCAGCTTGGGCACGATCCAGTCAACATTTCTGTTGCAAGTCTTCACCCTCAAGGACCTTGGTAGTAAGCCGTGTTGCATTTCGCCGGACTTATTTACATGCATGTAGGATCATATTTAGAGACACCTGGAAGGTCACACTTTCCAGAGGGGCGGCAGCGCAGCGAGACCGACCAAGAGCCTTGTAGCAAGCCACGCACCTGACGACGCAGTCTTTAGCCCGCCAGAGCTGATGCCAAAATCAATGCCTCGAAGGTGCCACAAGATTCTTCATTGGCTCTCCAAGCTGCCTGACTCTGGTTGGATCGTGCCCCCTCTTTGGAACCACAACTCACTAGTCTCAGTGGCCCCTTCAGCCTAGCGGGTTCAGGATTCAGTTGCTGCTACCTGGAACTTAAACCAACAGCGGAGCCTACTTGTAAGCAAATCTGCTCAGGTTCAGGTGGAATTAAAGTCCTCTGTGATACATTTCCTGGGAAGTGAACCCCACGGATTTCCAAAGGACTGGACGTCCAGTTATAAAGTGTGCAGGACTGAATATTCCCCCCACCGAGAGAGAGAGAGAGAGAGAGAGAGAGAGAGAGAGAGAGGTGCTAGGCTGCTAAGGCAGTTTGGGTTCCTCTGGTTTGAAGGCGAGTGCCTAAACTTACTTGCACCTTCTACTGTTTTTAAAGAACAACAACATACAAGGTTCCGAAAGCAATGCGCGGTGAGTTTACGCACAACAGGGAGTGAGATCAGAGTGAAGCCAAGCGATGGAGTTCAAGAGGAATCCTGTTCCGCCCGGGCCAGCTTTCTGCAACAGTTCGGCGGAGAAGGCAGAGGGGCTTTAGCGTCCGGGGTCTTGAGTTCTATTCCCTCTCCAAGTACGTAACGGAGTCCTAGTTGGGGGAAGCGGCCGGGGAGAGTTGTTGTGAAGTAATAAAGGGTGGGGGTCAAGTTTTGTACGTCCTGGAAGGGAGAGCTTCAGTTTGTGGAGTCCAGGACTCTTTTTTTGTCCTTGGGGGTCCCTTTTCGGCCCCTCTCCTTCCCACCCACCTTCCCTCTCTCCCGTCCCGTCGAGGCCTCTTCATTTGGCGTCGCTGGTTAATCTGGGCAGGCTGGCCGTGTTCATGCTGGAGACGTGGTGGTGGGACGGGGCGGGCACCTGGCACATGCTGCAGGGACACGGCATCCCTCCCCAGTGCTGGAAGCTGCTGCCCAGCGGGCCCGAAGCCGCTGCCGCCGCCGCTGCAGCAGCGGCAGCAGCGGCCGCGGCGGCGGCGCTCGACGGCGACTTGAGGAGGCCGTGGCTGGGCCGGATGGAGCTGACAGCCGACAAGCCCGCGGAACCGGGCAGGGAGGCGCTGGAGACAGCGGCGGGGGGCAGGATCGGGTGGTGCACGGCGTGCGAAGCCGGGTGGCCCGGCAGAGGCGCGGAATGGCCCACCATGCCGCCTGGGCAGGCGGCTGCGGCGGCTGCGGCGGCGGCGGCGGGGTGGAAGCCGGCGGCGTGGTGGCCGCCGTAGATCTCGCTGAGGAGCCTCTTCATCTCCTCGAGGGAGTTGGTGAGCATGAGGATGTAGTTGCGCGCCAGCAGAAGGGTGGCGATCTTGGAGAGCTTGCGCACCGACGGGCCGTGCGCGTAGGGCATCACCTCCCGCAGGCCGTCCATGGCGATGTTCAGGTCGTGCATCCGCTTGCGCTCGCGGCTGTTGATCTTCAGGCGCAACTGCTGTAGCTCCGGCTCCGTCATTTGCTTCTTGTCCTTCTTGGACGCCGACGAAGAGGACGACGACGACGAGGAAGAGGAGGAGGAGGGAGACTTGAAGGCCAGCTTGTCTACCATCACCACCCCGGCCGCGCTCATGGCACTGCGCAGCTCCGCGCTCAACTCCGCTGGTGAGTCGCTGGGCGTCGAGCTGGACACGGCGCCGCCCGCCGAGAAGCCGCCGCCGCCGCCGCTCTTGCTCCTGGACGACACGAAGAGCTCATCGGGCTCCGGCGACGAAGGGCGGCTGGACACCAAGCTCGCGTCCGAGTCCATGCTGGTCCTGCAGGGGGGGGGGGACAAGAGGACAGAGGCGCTGGGCGTCAGTCAGGGTCAGGTCAGCCCCAGGTGCCCCAGAAATCGAGGGGATGCCTTGCCAAGCTCCGGTCCTGTGCGCCGTGATTGGAAACGGGAGAGGTCGACCTCCCAGCCAATGTGCACAGGATCCGGCTGGAAAGAGGCAGCTCCGAAATCGCTCGCTGCCCTCTTAAAACACGCTCCCTCCAAAGGCAGCTCCGCAGGACTCACCTCTGGGTAAAGGTGTTTTAAGATGTGCCTCCCCTCGAGTTCAGTGGGACTTAAACCCCGGCACGGGCGCAATTCAGCAAAAGTTAGTCGGGATTGATTTCCGTGGGAAGCAACGGAACGTTAATTCCCATCGATCTCAATGGGGCTTAGTCGTAAATTTGTCCGCTTCCTTTGCTGGATTATGGCCAATTATGATGACATACTTACAAATCACAGTTCATCCCGGATCAATAAATTCCCAGGAAAACCTGTTCTTATATTCTACTCCCAGTCACTCGGAATTAGACTATTCGCAGATAAACCCCCATTGAAATAACCTCTCCCAGGTTTCTAGCAGTCATTAAACACCCAGATTGTGCATTCAAAAAAGTTTGGTTAAAACGCATTGTGGGAGCAAAGGTGCCCTAAGGGGGAACATGATGTGCCAAAATCCATTTGTTGGATTCTGAGAAACTGCGTCTTGGGTTATCCGCTTTGCTGATCGAGCTGCAACCTCCTGTTCCAAAACTCAAAGTACCCCCTCGGCTACCATGTAGTTTCTCACTTCCCACACCTGCCAAGCAACATAAACTAGAGCCAAAAGGATTCCATCTCTCTCTCTCTCTCTCTCTCTCTCTCTCTCTCTCTCTCTCACACACACACACACACACACACACACACTTTTCAATTCAGAGCAGTTTACCAAAACTATCCAAACCAGAAAGGGCAGGCTGGAGCAATCTGGAAACGAGCTTTCAGAAGTCTCCTTTTAAGCCAAATGGTCTTTGCATGCGGCCCTTTCTACCTAAGCAGTACTGTTCCCATCTCTCATCTAGACTGCACTCCCCGTTCTTCCAAGATCCCGCCCGAGCTTCCAACTTCGAACATCACAGGCAATACCATTTAAAACAACAACACCGCTATTCGGTTGTTTCCCTGCAACTGGCAGATGCCTGAACGGCCACCAAGACACCAGCCCAAAGTTTATCGCGTGTTGCTTGTTTCCAAAGTCCCTCTTAAGACGAAGAAGTAGAAGAGGAAGGGGAAAAGCTCCACAATGCTGAACTCCGGGCAGCTTCAAAGAAAATTCGTTTGTCCTCTTTAAAGGTGGACAATGTGATCTTCTCCAGAGTTTAAATATTTCCTTGGCAATGTAAGAGCCACCCGCATCTATTTCCCCTTAACCTGGTATCACAGCCAGCCTCCCGCTGTTCCCAAAATTGACCAGTGGGCGTTTACTCGGGAGAAAGTTCCATCAGACGAACTTCCTTCTAAGCAAATGCGCGTCCAGGGAAGGAGAGAAGAACCGATCCAAGAAGCAGGCGCTTCTTTATGGGCGCTGGGAGAAAGTTGCGCTTGTACTCGCTCGCCTCCACCCTCCGAAGCGCACCTGGTTTGTGTTTTAGGGGATTTGCGCTCCCGAAGCGACCCTGTCGGCGAGTCTGCCCCGCGATGGAAAGGGAGGAGCACTTACAGTTTGCAGGGGGGATCTCTCTGAGGGGCCGGATCCTCTCCAGCAGCGCTGGTGGCTGTCCCAGAGCGCAATGAATACAGAAGCATCTTTGCGCGCCTGACTGGTGTTTTTATAGCCACCTTGCGCAGCCGAGCTGGGCCAGAACAATGTTATTGTCCGGGACAGGCGGCTGCACCAATGAGCGAGGCGCTGCCGGAGGGGGGGGGGGCAGCAAAGTGATGTCACGCCCGCGAATTCCGCTCAATGAAACGGGCTGCGAGCGCACGCCCCTCCTCGCTCTGCGGGCCAATGGCGAGAGAGATCGAGACCCAGAGACAGAGGGAGAGCTTTGTCACCTCTCGCCTGAAATGCCACAATGACAGCGCTCGCAACAGCTGGTGGGGAGAAAGTGGGGAGGGGGGGGATCGAGCAAACAAGCCTCGGACCCGGTACAACAATAACATTTGGTGAGCGGTGCCCCCCAACTCACCCGGGGCCAGCCACTCCACTTGGCCGCCCTGGCTGGAGAGTTTTAATAGGGTTTCACAAACACTTGGGCATTTCAGTCTCTTCTCTCTCCACCCTCCCTTGCAATGTAAACACTCACGGGTCACAATGCGGCACCGTCCCGCACTTACTGAGCCACTTATCTTCAGCCCGGGCAAACTCCCTTTGCTCCCGGGACCCAGATCTCTCACTCTCTTCCAAGGCGCTTGGATTGCCTTTTCCGTAGAGCGCAACTGGAAAGATGCGCCCAGGACCCTGCTCCGCTCCCCTCCGCATCGCCTCCTTCTGCCAGGAGATGAGGAGAGCTTGCTCAATGAAGCAGGCTAGAGAGTGTTTTCTCTTGTCAAACGTGTGGTTTTAAAGACCAGACGGCAACAACAAAAACAAACCCAGAACAAATCAAACGCCTAAGCTACTTAAAAAATATCTCCCTCTATTTAAATATTTTGACATAAATAGTAGAAAAAGGCTACAAGGAACCATACGATCGTTATAAATTTGATCATAATACTCTTTACAAGCTCCCCCCCTTTTAAAAAGAAACAAAACTTAGTAATTATTACAGCCACATCCGGGCGAGGGGTGCTTAGATCTTTTAAAACTCTATTAATGTTTAGTGTGTCGACAGGTTAGAAGGCTGCATATGCGACCTCCTACCCCTACACTTCCTACGCCTTCCTTCAGAAAGTAAGAAGTCTCGAAACGGCGTGCGTTTCCTTGGCTGCAACTCCCACGAATTTTAAATGGAATTTACGCTGCGCTCATCCCGATTCGCTGAGCTGTGCGGTAGGATCTTGCGTCCGTCTACTCGGAAGCAAGTCCTAGTGGGCCCAGTATCAGTTAAAGTTTCGTGGGTCTGTAGAATTTACAAGTGCACTTAAGGATCCACGTTCCCGAAAGCGCCTTGCACGTTCTACCCCTTTGGAAAGTGGTTTGGGCAATTTGGTGTCAAGACAAAACAATGCCTCTCCTATTTGTTCTTGCGTGGTGGGAGGCCTTTGACAGGCTGGGTGGGGGGCGGTTGGTGGCGGGCAGAGGAAGACAGTTATAGATCTAACTGAGTCTTCCCACTCATTTGAACAAATTGTCGTCCTCGGCTCGCCCCCAAAGCCTGGCCACCTTTTGTTATATAATTTTGAGACTCGTGTGTTTCCCAGCTGGCTCGGGAAAGCCCCAATCATCCGTTAAAGATGCATTTAAAACGCAAAGAAGTGACGCGTGGAAGTGTGCTGCTTCTAACGGTTCTGGTGATGATCCATAACAACGCAATTAGATTAAAAAAAAAAAAAAATCTGTCAGGAACAGGCTGGCTCCTCCCGGGCTCGTTGCTTGGCTGTCTGCGTCAGGGAGTCAAAGAAAGACCCCCGTCTGTCAGGCAGCCCTGGAAAGAAAGTTGGAGAGAAATAGGTTGAGTTCGAGGGTTGAGATGAAACAGGTCGACGCACCTTGGGCTCGTCTGCAAGCTCACTTCTAGGCGCTCGACAGGGAAGGAGGCTTCCTCAGAAGTCTGTCCCCTGGAAATCCGTGGGAGCAACACATTTGTAGCCCTTCCGAAGCCAAGAGAGGCAGAGCGCTCTCGCCAGCGTCTGCGCTCAAGTCCTGGGGGGTTCAGTGAGAAGGAAGGATGGAAGTGTTTCCATCTTTTCCGTCGAATTCAGTGGGACTTTTGGCTGCTTAATTTTGTCTGGATCATGCTCAGTATAATAGGGACCGCATCTGGGTTTGAAACATCAGCATTTCCCTCTTGAAATGGATCATGCGAAGAGTCTCTCCCAGAAGTCTGAATTAGGCTATCCTCGGGATAGCATAGAAATCCTGGTTACATTCCAGCTTTAAATTCGTGTCTTTGTTTAACTGGATAATGGATCCGCTCTCTCTCTCTCTCTCTCTCTCTCACACACACACACACACACAGAGAGAGAGAGAGAGAGAGAGAGAGAGAGAGAATCCTAGATTCTGTCCTAAATTCTATAGATATTCTTTATGGGCCTACACGCGCAGTGTCACAAGGCGAATCCAGTGAAATACGGGTACTTAGCTTTTACTTAATCCCACCAGTTTCTAACTCCCTTCACTTTTATGGGACTGGTAGATTTCTTACAAGGACAGTATCCCGCTTTAAACCCTAGAAGCCACTACCACGCCTTATATACTTGCTCCTGTGGGGATGAGCTATAGCTGTTCAGGATCGCTGGGAACGATTTCTTGCACGCGATTTGTGATCCTCCCTTTCATTTTACTTGACATGTTGTTTCATAACTGAGCCCCAGCCTTGGACATTCGCCTTGATGAACGCTATTTTTCGTTTTTACGCACAGGATCACCGTGCGTCAGGTTTTTATTTTTAGTGCGCCGCTGGGCTCAACTTTGACTGCAATCCTGTGCACATATAACTAGGAGCTGAACTACCTGGGGTTTACCTCTGAATACACACGCATAGGATTGCATTGTTTAAAATCCCATCTATTACATCCGTTACTTTCCCCCACTGAAATGGACCGGTCGAAAAAGTGCTGCCTCCTGTCCGACGCTATGAATGGAACAGAAGTATTTGACTATACAGAGGATAAAAACGCACCTTAGATTACACCCGGATTCGAACCCTTTGTAGGGATATTTATTGCGCAACGTTATTTTCGTTTTAGCGTTCATTTTCCGGACTGGAGGAATTCAGACGGTCAAGGCCTGGTGACCTTCAGCGAAGCACCTACCTTAAAAGCTTGCCCAGTTGCACGTCTGCCTGGCATGCTGAGCTCTTCAAAGCACAGAAATTCTACCAGGGAAAGGTGCTAACCCGAGATGCAAATGCAAATCACGTATTTATTTCCCTTAAAAAGTAGAATTGCATTTATCCGCCTCTTTCCAAGGGGATGGCTGTTCGGGATCTGGCCCACACACCAGCTTAACTTCGGCAGTTGCTCCCAACCAGCTCACTGGGCCCCGACCTTCCCAGCCCCTCGTTTTAAACAGCTCCCAATCATTCAGGATCAGGAGTTCAAATAAAACGCACGGCAGTCCTTGGAGAATACAGCAGCTTTAAAAACTCCCCAGGACGGCCAGTTATTTTGCGGCAGTGTCCTCTATTTGCCTTACTCCAACCGGGGAGAAGCCTCTTCAGTGTGATGATCACTGTCCCTGCTAAGCACACGGGCGGCCCGATCCACAAGCACGTCACGTCAATGGGGATGATTCCCAGGTACTACCTCATACAGATGAGTGGTCTGACTTGGTCCAAAGTCATTCCATACTGGTTGCTATTCCAAAGTTATAAGGGGACAATCTCTTGCCGGGTGGTGCTCTTAGCGACAGCCAGGGCAGCAACAACACCCCCCCCCCCAAAGAGGACTCTACCGCAGCATAGATTTTGCTTTGCAAATCTAATTGGATTCCTTTTAACAGGAAATCCGGGAGTCCAGCAGGTGAAGCTTTCCTCCATCAGGGCATTGGCGTGGCACCTGGTAATAGCTTGGCGGTCAATGCAGCTCCCTCAGCAGAGTTGTTATTTGGTGTAAACAGGATATCTGAGCCAAGAACCTAGCTGCTGCATTCGGCGCCAGCTTGTAGCTTCTGGGTGGAGCCCAAGGGAATCCCCACAAAGAGCACATTGCAGTAATCAAACCATTGTCGTAGACATAGGAGCCAACTCCTCAGAGTATTTTTAAATAAAAAAATATATCCCACCCTTCCTCCTAGATGGAGTCCAGGGCAGCAAACACACAAGCAAGAAAGCAATCAACACATTTAAAAACAGGCATAGGCAAACTCCAGCCCTTCAGATGTTTGGGACTGCAATTCCCATCATCCCTAGCTAACAGGACCAGTGGTCAGGGATGATGGGAATTGTAGTCCCAAACATCTGGAGAACCGGAGTTTGCCTATGCCTGTTTAAAAACATCTAAAGAGTGGACTTATTGAAATAACTGGATTTAAGTTAGTATTCAATTATGAATAGCTTCTGTAAAGCACCCCAAAGCAATGCAACAATAAAAAACATCTATAAAAATGATTTGAAGTCCAATTCAGATACAGACAGCGATTTTTAAAAATCTCCAATGCTTGTTGGAAAAGAAAGACCATAGAGACAGTGCCTGTCTTATTTGTAATGAAAGTTACAAGAGGTAGGTGCCAGCACACAGAAGTTTGATTTCTATGTTGTACAGAACAGACCTCCTGATGGGATGGTAACTGCAAGAGACCCTCATTTGTATATGGCAGTGACTGACAAGTTGGACAAGTTGGACAAGTTCTTCATGTAGGCACCTGCCAAGTTAGCCTGGTTGGGGAGACCATTCCAGAACAAGGGAGCCACCACTGAAAAGGCTCTTTCCTTTCTCTTACAGGGTGGACTCAGCAGCACAGGTGATGTGTGGACTTCTGAAATACTTTATAGGCAGTCCAAAGTGGGACTGACACTTCTCCCTATCCCAAAGAGCAGCTGTACAACAGATAAAAACTCAGGGTATTCAACATACTCATAACCATGTAACTGTTTAACACAGCCAATTATTAAATTGCAATGCATACAATACATGTCAGTAAGTGTCCATTTTAACACAAGGTCTTTTTCAAGTCCACATAAGACTTGGTCAGAATTCTGTGGGGACAATCTTCACACATAAAAAATTATCCTTGAGTTATAATTGCCTACATACTTGCAGGCATACATCAATCCAAAGTGATTTTTCAGTGTTTGATGGAAGCAAGTTTGGAGCCCCTTTTAACTATACAGTGGTACCTCTGGATGCAAACAGGATCCGTTCTGGAGCCCCATTCGCATCCTGAGCAAAACGTAAGATGCGTCTGTGCGTCTGTGCATGCACAGGTCACATTTTGCAGCTTCCGCGCATGCGGCGATGCCACTTTTAGTGTCTGTGCATGCGCGAGCGGCGAAACCCAGAAGTAACATGCTCCCTTACTTCTGGGTTGCCACGGAGCGTAACTTGAAAATGCTCAACCTGAAGCACATTTAACCCGAGGTATGACTGTATCCGATATAAAAGGCACCCAGGTTTCTGAAAACCGATCCTGTGGCACCTGCCCCCTGCTGAATCAACTGTGACATAGCATGAGAACTCAAGGAGAGTCATGCTGAATCAGGCCAAAGGCCCACTTAGTCCAGCATCCTGTTCACACACTGGTCAACTATGGGTCTATGGGAAGCTCATAGGCAGGAACTGAGTGCTTTTCTATTCCGTTAAGATTCCTGTTCTTCCTTCAAAATCGACTGTCAGTGGTTCTCATTTTCTACCAGAAATAATTCATTTTCATGTGATTTAGTAAATAGTTTGTTGAAATCAGTTCCTGCTTTCTAGTCCAGTCCTAAATAAAATGGGAAGAAAGGCCTCTCTTTTGGATAAGAAATTGCTTACAGTGGTACCTTGGGTTACATACGCTTCAGGTTACAGACTCCGCTAACCCAGAAATAGTATCTCAGGTTAAGAACTTTGCTTCAGGATGAGAACAGAAATTACTCAGTGGCGGCACGGCGGCAGTGGGAAGCCCATTAGCTAAAGTGGTGCTTCAGGTTAAGAACCGTTTCAGGTTAAGAACGGACCTCCAGAATGAATGAAGTTCTTAACCTGAGGTACCACTATATATCCCCTGCTCAGCAGAGCCAATCATTTATTTTTGTTAGGTAACCTAGATTTTTCAATAAGACAACCCTAAAACCACGTTCCCTGTCCTGTGCATGTTTATTTGGAAGTAACTCCCACTGAGTTCTATGGAGGGTGGAATAGAACCTCAGGCTGTTAGCCGCACCCCAAAAGGCAAACCAAAAGAAGCCTACAGTGAAAATCAAGGATTATTAAATAAATAAATAAATAAATAAATAAATAAAGATTTAAGGAAGGGGATGTAGTGGTATCATGTCACACTGGGACTTAATGGAGTCCAGGATGACATTAAATGCATTAATAGAGGAACAGCTGAACTAAGAGTTGAGAATGAGCATATCAAAGGCTGTAGTCTGTATGACACTCCTGCTTGTATCCCATGATGTCAAAGGTTGCTGCAAATATATCCCTTGCTTTCTGGGAGGCATTGTTTGGGGTACTGGCCCCAGCAGATGGCCCAAAAACACACCTCGGCCGAGCAAAGGGGGACCACATGTGATGAAGCATAGATGTCTCATTAGCAAACAGGGGGAGAAAGCAGGGATGAGGGAGGGGGAAGATAAAAGGAATACACAAAGACATTTACATATTTACATTGTTTCTCCCTCATTTCAAATTCTCCTTTAGCTGAAGTGTCAATGTGCTTGCTTTTCTCCTTCTGTTTGTATGTTTACTTGTGCTAAATAGATTATGATAATCAGGCACATAAATGCATGCAACTGTTATTATGGCATTTAATCACAGAGTTTTTCCACTGGAAGCCTTCATTAGAATTCTCATAATCTCACTTGTTAGTGTAACAAACAGTAATAAATGCCAAGGAACTTGGATTAAGTCAGAGACATTCAGACATTAAAGGAGGAATATGGAAATGTTGTCAAATCTCTGCATTTATTTATTGAAATGTCACATAAATAGTTTAGGACTTTAAATATCTTACTCATTATGTGGAATCGGGAGCAGTGCAACCTGAAGACAGTAATTACATTTTTGGTGGTGCACTAGAACCATATGTCTCTCCTAGATTCATTCCAACTTCATGGAACTCTTTAGTCCTTCTCTATTTCTGCTAGCAAACATCCCGTGTGGGTTATTTAGCCAGCTCGGTGTGCAGCAGCAAGAGATAAAAAGGAAAATTCTGTGGTGGGAATCAATAGGAAAAGACCTGGAGATAAAACAGTATATAATCATTTCTTCTACTTCCAGTCTTTAGGGGAAGAGCACCATTGCGTATGTAACCAAGATGGCACCACTAATGTACAGGAGATATCAGCCTACTTGGGGGGAAAGGTAAAAAACACACACCATATTTTTCCGTGCATAACATGCTCCCGTGTATAAGACGCTCCCTAATTTGGGGGACTCAAAATTAAGAAAATGGGGGGGGAGATTGCCCCCATGTATAAGACCACCCACCCCTTTTAACATTATTTTTTAGTTAAAAAAATCCTAGTCTTATACACGGGAAAGTGCAGTAATAATTGGGGGTCAAAGCCCCTTTTTGGGTTTCCCACAAATCACCCAGTCACCTACCAGTAGATTCTCATCTACTTTCTGCCCACTCTTCTCTATTGAAAGGTAAGGAGGGGAAGAAGGGCTGTAGGGGCAAAGATCTCATAGGAAATTCTGTACACAGCTTACTGAAATGTACGCATTCGCAAAGCCCTGCTCATTTCAATGAGTCCTGCACAAGCAAGTGTTCCACCTGAATTGAACAGATCATTAAACAAATGACAACACCCAATCACCTCCGTACTTGCCCAGCTCCAGCAACCAGATGAAACCCAAATGAAAGGATCTTAGGCTCTATTCAAGTGTGCAAAGGAGGCGTGTGGTAAACTCCTCCTACAGGCTGAACCACTTCAGCATGCATGAAGGGGAATCACTTGAACATGATGCTCCCTATTTCCATAAGATGCTGCACTTTAGGTTACAGCTGATCTCCCAGGAAAGAAGATCCTCTCAGATTATGGGCTGGCCACTGGACCACTCCATTTTCTATGTGGCCAGGTCTCATAGTTCAAGCATTTCAGAGACCGTATTCCACAAGAGCAATTAAACTCCCTCTTCATTTTCATGCAATTTCTTTAAAGCCAGGGAAGCTCTGTTACAGCAGAACCTCACAATATTTTTAGAATTTATTAATTTGTGAAGGATAAAAAAATAGGGTAAGAGTGAAAGATAACTGCATCTTATTTGTCAGGTCACTTAACTTCCAGTTTCAATGGAACTTATGCAGGAAGTCGTCTCTGTGGATTCCCTGTTCCGGTAACAGAACAATAATATGGTAACAATTATTTGTGTAGCCTAGCAAGAACATCTAGCACCGAGCCATATACAGGGCAAACCTGCACACATCTACTCAGAAATAATAAACCTGGCTTAAATCTTCACATGGATTACTGTAATATTTTCCTCCTTGCCCTTCTCTCCACTTCTTTCTTCATTACTCATTTCAAATAACCTCCGACAAAATCACCTCTCTGCCTTTGAGAGAGATTAAATTTGCTTAAAACCTGAAGGATGCTGTGTTGTAAGTCCATTGGGGAGAGGCTGTACCTTTTCAGTATGACAACACATAGCACATTGTTGCATACACAGTACAGTGTATATGTGTGCGTACATATATATCTAGATAGATCTAGATCTATAGTGTTGGTGATGACTGTGAAAAAAGGATGCAGGGCTCCTCCAATGTTTTTCTGACAAATAGAGATTTTCTTTGCTGTTTTTTTTTTTAATCTGTACAGCAAACCCACAACTTACGCACATTTAACTTGTGCTCATTCAGCTTTATGCGCTTGGTAAAAAATGTAAAAATAAATAAAGGGGGGGGGTGAGCATCCAGGAAAAAAGGCTTTGGCAATCCCACCTCGCCTTTGCACCCAATGTGTTTTGATTTATACACGATTTTGGCTTTAGGCACGATCCCCGAAGCCTAGCCCCCAAGAAGGTTGAGGGCATACTGCATATAAATTAAATGTTGCCTTCTCAGTTAAGTCCATGGCATTTTAAGATATTGAGTCTATACACCCGCAAGTTCTCTCTCTCTGGATTTGCTAGGAACCTGAACATAGGAAGGCGCCGTATACCAAGCCAGACCCATGTAGCCCAGAACTGTCTACACTGACTGCTCTAGTACCACTGAGCCACATCCCTCCCCAAAGGGTTGATGGTTGCTCTAAAGCAGAGGTGGGGAACCTCTGGCCTGAGTGTCAAATGCAGTCCTGAAGGCCTTTTGGTCTGATCACTGGGACTCACCCCAGGCTGCTGAAGAATCCATGGAGTCTCCCCCCTCCTGCTGCGACCAGCTCCCCTTCCCCCATGTCATAGCTGTCAACTTACAGATTTGAAAATAAGGGACCAGCAGCCAAAATAAGGGACCTGCAGCCTCACCTGTTCCAGGCACTCCAGTCTTCCTGTCCTCCTGCAGTCTGGTCAAACGCATGCTGGGTAGCTTCGAGAACACTGTCCAACCAACTTTGTAACCAGAGGTTCAACTGAATAGAATCTGAATCACATGCACCACAAGGCCTATGCAGCCTCAACTTAAGATGGCTCCCCGGCCTGGCTTTGCACTGCAAAGTTTGCAGCAGCACGTGCAACAAAATGGCGTCCAGCATTCAAAAACCCCCTCAGCTTGCATTAACGAGCCACACACAAGCCATGCAAGCTCCACCCCCCAGTCGTTCTTAGACTTCTTATTGGGTGAGCAACACAGCCAAGCAACACAGTTGGAGCCTCCCTCCTCCCTGGCCGGCAGGGAGGGAGGGAGAGGAGCTGCTTCCTTTGAAATTTAAGGGACATCCATCAATAAGGGATAGCAGTGGGACATGGCGCTGGAATAAGGGACTGTCCCTTCAAATAAGGGACACTTGACAGCTATGCCCCATGTCTCTCAGGACACACAAAGAAATGAAGAGGGCAGAGAAACGAAAGGCAAGATGATGGAGCCATTGGCTGATGGGGAAGGAACAGGGGGAGGAGCCTTAGAGAGCTTTCAGTCCCCACAACTGCTTCATAGAGGCAAGACCTACAGTGGTACCTTGGGTTACAGACGCTTCAGGTTACAGACTCCGCTAACCCAGAAATAGTACCTTGGGTTAAGAACTTTGCTTCAGGATGAGAACATAAATCGTGTAGCAGCGGGAGGCCCCATTAGCTAAAGTGGTACCTCAGGTTAAGAACAGTTTCAGGTTAAGAACGGACCTCCAGAATGAATTAAATTCTTAACCCAAGGTACCACTGTACTAGGAAAGGCTGCTGTGACCACTAGGACTTAGCTGTTTGTATTGTTGCTTTTTGAATAAAGAGTGAACTTCACTGACATGGGTGCTTTATTGCTGACCTATGCCTGACTCTAGCTCCTGATAGTATCTCAATATACATACTCTTTTCCTCTCCAGCTCTGGGATGCATTTAAGCCACACCACATAAAACAACTTCCAGCGGGTGGGAGGAGTTCAAACTGTACGGGAGCCTTCCATGCCAAAAAGCTGGTGTTTTCTTCTCTTCCTCCCTCTGTTCAGGCAAGCTAGAATCTGACTTACCGGTACCCTCTGGGAAGCAGAAGACTAGAGGGATTTGTGGGATGAACAGGCTAGGCCGAGAATGTCGAGATCTCTGTCACATATGACTGTGGCGATAGGCACATGCCATAGAACTTTTCAGATGACTCGTATTATGCAAAATGACTACATTTCACCACGTGCTGAAAACCAGGGGATAGCAGAGCTCTTAGGCAGTGGCAAAGAAAATCTGAGTCACAAACTAGAGCAGGGTGTGATATTGAGTCTTACAGGAGAGTCTACAAAGGCAAAGTTGGAGGTGGGATAGTGTTCTCACATAATTCACTAAATTTAATATCCTTCTGATGTCCTTTAGGCTGATAAGAATATATTTGTGACTACTTTTAAAACAATTCAGAGCAGTATCTAGACAAGGAATAAAAAGCTCTAAGGCCAATGAGATTTAAGCAGTGTGCACAATGAAGATTTATATACCTAAATCATATTTCCCCCCCAAAGTTTTCCACATTGTTCACTATGAGAGGCAATTTAATTAAAAACTTTAAAAGCTGCTTTAGACTGTTTAGCCATTTCCCCCAGTTTTATCTATTCTGACTGGCAGTGATTTTCTGGGGTCTCTGGCAGAGAGAGTTTTTTTTCTACCACCCGCTTTCTGGTCGTTTTTTTTTTTTTTTAATAAAACTGAAAATGTCAGGGATTGGAACACAGTGTATGTATTCTACCAATCTCTTATAAAAGGAGAACCCACAGGCTTCCATCTGCGACAAACATGGGCCCTTAAACCACATCTTTGCCATTATTAGCACCACATTTTGACAAATTGAGCTAGCCAGCCAATGGAAATAAAAGTAATATTATATTACCCGGAGCACAGTTTCTGTCTTTTGTAAAAAATAAAAATTAAAAAATCTGAACTATTAATTAGTGTCTGAGTGATGAAAGGTTTGATTACTTTGATCTAATTATTGTCATTTCATTTTAATGTGATAGTTCCATTCTACATTTGAAGTTCAAATACCAGTCCAACTCCCACATACTTCTTTAAAGGGGAAAGGGAAATGTCAAATAAAATCCAACTTAATAAATTAGTTGTAAGAATGCCTGAGCTAATGTATACAAGGCTCTCCGAACACTCAGAATGGAGCTAATGATAGTGAGGATGCTCTTTTAAGTTTGCACATAGTTGTAATTTAAAGTGTAGCGTTTTATGGACTTACAGTCTAGTTCTTAACGTATTGTACTGAAGGGAACCCTCTCTGTTTTAAGAGGAACTGCACAGACAGATCCTTGAGTTCACTGTCCTCATAAATATTCGAAACGCTCTGATTTTAACAACCTCCTTTTGATTGCCAGAAATTCTGCAACCGAAATAAACAGCATAAATGAAAGTAACCCAGCAAAAGTATGTGTGTACGATTTATTCGAACAAAACCAAACAGGGATTTGCACAACCTGTGAACTGTTAACGAAAGGGGGGGGGGAATAAACTAATGTCCAGAAAAATACCCCCTGTACATATATGTAATTCATATTAACATATTAATTACCTTAATTATACTTCTGCAGATATGTGAACACACCCAGCTTTGGCAATCTGTCACAAAACTAAATGATCAGGTGGCTACAAGGTTGGAAGCGAGCATACTTTTTCTTTCTTCCTCCTTTTCTTCCCTCTCACTTTCTCCCTGCACTCATTTTCCCTTGTGCTGCCTGGGTGGTGGTGCAGTTGTGATGTCTTGAATACCAATAGTGAAGTTGAACATATGTGAACCTTTCCTAATCCTGCTAATCTTCCTTCAAAAACCTTTCTGAAAGTGTAGGCAACAACCAGATTTGAAGGGAGGGGAGAAACTACTGAGCATTTTAATGACAAATAATCTTTGCAAAGGGGGAGGGGGGTTGCTGCCTCAGCTGGAGATGGAGCTTATGAACTACAGCAGGTAGAAATAACTGCTGTATTACCTCATGTAATCTCCACCATTCAGGGTCAGATTAGGCCTGAATGCGAGATGAAATAGACTTCTCTTTTAAACAGGGGACTTTGTCCCTTCAACGGCTATTAGGCAGTAATTAGTTGTGACACAGAATTACCAGCCACACAGTGGTATCGGGAGTCTTACAAGTCCTTTGAAACTGATTAGAGAAATTGAATTGATGCTACTTGTAATTTTAAAATTATGTCCCAGTGTATGAACTATTCCCGTTTTTCACCCTTCCCCCCATGCTTGGCTGCATGAGTATGGCACTTATTAAGCAAGGTTGGGTAAAGACCCAACCCCACAACCCCTCCTTCTCCCCAAGACTTCCCAGCCAGAGGCCCTGATGGCTGTCAGGATACAGCTTTTTGCAATGCTGGTTAGATAAAATGCTTTGATCTCCTTAGCCCTCGCTGGCTTTGAGATGACTTAGGGCAGCATTGAGATGTTAGGTGCTTCACTGCTTACTAGCGCATGGGAAGCAAAAATAAGAGAAAATGTGATCTTTCAATGCTGAGGCATTTCCCCATTGGGTTAGGATCCTTTTATTAATGCCAAAGATATTAACAGGAAGATAGGACCCTAACGATTTAAATTATGAGCTGATGATTTGTTGGAGGTATATGAAGAACTAGCTGCAACTAGTTTGCAAAATGCATCTACATGGGATTAGCACCGTTTTTTAAATGATGAACCCTCAACCCTCTCACCCGCAATGGAAACATGATCAACAGGAACGGTGTGCCAACCGTGCACAACAAATGAGTATTAAATCTTCATTTAGGCACATTTAAAACAGAATGCAACAAGAAAAAGCTCCCTAAATTATGTAACCTGTAAAAGAAAGCAGAAACAGATTTACCTGAAGTTACAAAACACAGGAGAGACCATCAGCTCAAAACGCAAGTGCATTTTGGACCCCAGCTTCTTTTTAAACTCTCTTGTTTATTTAAACCTTGTGTCTTCTTAACATACACAGCTCTTCTGAAGGACAATTTGTGCCCTGAAACAGATTAGACTCCATGAGATGATTTGTCTGGTGTTTTGTGCATCTACAAATAAATCTAATTGTGCACCCTACTACGGACTGTTCTTATTGCTCTGCACTACCCCGCCCCCGAGAATCTGAGTAGGTATTTAGGTTCTAACCATTCTCATGAAATGACATGTCTACAAAGAAAGGCAACTGCTATGAAGGGCATTTCAAAATAGCTGTGAAAAATCTGAGTTCCAAGCTGAATCACTCTCACAATTCTGCAAATTAAGTTTCTAAGGCTGCAACCCCATGCACACTTATCTGGGAATAAGATCCATTGAATGCAATGGAACGGCAAGGGAATATTTCTAAATAAGCATGCCTAGGATTGCACTGCAAAAGAAAAATGTGTTGCTCCAAGATTTGTAAGCGGCCTACTTACTGCTGCTATTGAAATCAGTGAGAGAGCTGCCTTTGGAGCAGTATTGGGGCCATTCTTGCCTGAGGACAGAGCCTTTTCTTCTAATGAAACTGTTTATTCTAATTAATGATCAATTTATTGGAGCACTTCCTGGCTCTCAGCTTTTTCAACATTGTGGGCAGGCCGTTGGGGCAACGCTTGACCCTTTGTCAACCTTTAGCCTTGACTTACCCACATAAATCTTGAAATCTCTTTAAACTTTGAAAAGTTGCTTTCTATGTGGTCGCTTCTTTCATACGGGGACATGTTTGATCAGGATCATTGTGCTCTGGGCTCCTTCAGAAGCGCTATACTTTGTCATGCTGCTTCCTGTGGTCGCAAGGACTTGTGACATCTTTGAAATCCTTGATCAGTAAATACAATCTAGCTGCTATGAACATCTTAAAATCAGGTACTCACACACTTTTCTTTGAAACGGTCACCATTTCCCTCAATACGTAGAATTGTTTCTTCGGATGACATAACTCTAGGTCTCGCCAAGAAATGTTATCTGGGGCAGGGATGGAGAACCCCAAACATGTCCCTTTCTACTCAGCCCTATGGCCTTTCCCCACACCACATCCTTCACCAGCCCAGTGGCTGTATGGCTGATCCATAGGAGTCCTACCAGTGCTGGATAGATGGCAGCCCTGTATAGGAAAGTTTTAAATGTTTGATGTTTTATTATTTTTGTGTATGTGCTGGAAGGCACGCAGAGTGGCTTGGGCAACCCAGTCAGATGGGTGGAGTACAATTGTTGTTGTTGTTGTTGTTGTTGTTGTTGTTGTTGTTGTTTTAGCACTGCCCTTGAAAATGCAGGTTCAGTTTGATCATCGATACCCAGGTGTTGCCTGTAATTAGGGAAGTCTTTGCCCAGTCCAGGCTGGTGTGCCAAAATATGCCCGGAAACTGCAAATCTGGCCATGGTGACTCATACCTTAGTCACATCACCTCTGGATTACTGCAATGTGCTCTACACAGGACTGTCTTTGAAGAGCACGTGGAAATTACAATTGGCCCACAATGCTGTGGCCAGACTGTTAACAGGGGCTGCATATATGGAGCTCATGCACTGGTTCCCAGTTAGTTTTGAGACCCAATTCAAAGTGCTGGTGTTGACCCTTAAAAGCCCTTTAGGGTTTTTATGCCCAGGTCATCTGGAAGACTGCCTCCTCCTATACAAACCTGCCTTTCTATTGAGATCACTGGCAGAGATCCTCCTGTGTGTCCACTCCCACCATTTCCAGAAATGTGATTCGTTGGGCCTATGGACACAGCCTTCTGTTTAGCCGTGTGTGCTCAGACTCAGCAGCTCTCTCCTGAGGGAACTAAGTCTAAAGACCCGCAGGAAGAGAGTGAAAACTATCATTTTTAGGTGGACCTTTGAAGTTGATTTAGTTGGTAAAAGCTGTTTGGTTAAATTAGTTCTGAAAGCTGTTTGCCTTTTTTAATCTCCATTTTCTACTGCTTTAGTGTTTTGCAGCTGCTTTAGTGTATTACGGATATTGTAAATTGTTTTTAACATTTTTCAGTTATTGCTCTAATTCACCTTTAATAATAGCCTCCAGCAATTTGAGGAAAAAGCTGTTTCAATATAAATCAGTGCAAAGGTACCAAAGAAGCACTTGAGCTAACATAGCTAGAAGGCCCACCATAGCTGTCCTGCCTGCCAGATGTTATCATATTCTACCAACTAACTGGCAACAGAAGGTTGTATCAATATATCTGATTCTGTGGTGGTTGAATGGTTTAGGTAAGTCCTCCCCAGCATGGAAGACTTACTATTTACGTAAAGGTAAATAGTAAATGACCCCTAGACAGTTAAGTTCAGCCAAAGGCGATTATGGGGTGCAAGACTTATCTCACTTTCAGGCCGAGGGAACCGGCGTTTGTCCACAGACAACGTTCCATGTCATGTGGCCAGCATGACTAAACTGCTTCTGGCACAACGGGACACTGTGACAGAAGCCAGAGCCCATGGAAATGCTGTTTACCTTCCCGCTGCTGTGTTACCTATTTATCTACTTGCACTGGTATGCTTTCGTACTGCTAGGTTGGCAGAAGCTGGGAAGCAATGGGAGCTCACCACTTTTGAGCGGATTCGAACTGCTGACCTTCTGATCAGCAAGTCCAAGAGGCTCAGTGGTTTAGACCACAGCGCCACCCGCGTCCCTACTTCTGGGAATAAAGAGATCTAGCCACTGATAACGTAATCTTTTCTGTACAGACCAACATCATGTCTAAGTTTCCAAACTGATTTGATTTCAGGGCATAGCCCCTTATCTCAATTTATGTATGCAGTTTGCTATTCCTGTTAAGATGGCATCCTGCCCATTTACATGTTTTCCAGTTAGCACAGATACCAAGTAATCATGACCTTATATGGGAAGACTGTGTGAAAATGCAGCATATTGCCACTGTTGTTTCTGCTGCAGGGACATCTTGTCTCTGTGCGGTATCACTGTCATTGCAGTGCAATCATTTCTCCAGGACTTTACTGCCCATAATAATAGTTTTAAAGTCAAAATCCTGGAATGTAACACATGAAAGAAAGGAACAGGTGGCATTCTCTCTGCCATACCACCAGTCATGAAAATGCCCTGAATTGAAGAAGGGCATTTGAAATAGCTTTGGAGACCCTTTATGATGTTAGGAACTAGGGAGGCATTTCTATATGCTCATAATATGCTTAGGTCCACCTAGTCCAGAATCCCTGAAGGCCCTTGCTACAATGGGCCAAAGTCTAATACATAGATTTTCAAGTGGTTCATGTTCAAAATAGCTGGGGAACCACAACACTTGCTGATAGTGCAACAACACTCTTGAAAGTTCCCTCATCTAGCTGTGTTCCTCAGAGTCTGCTGCCCAAATCTGCTGGACAGCTCCCCTACTGGTTCAGGTCTCTAGACTGAATCCTTGCTCTTGCTGTTCTGTTGGGCAGCTCCTTAGCTGAGGTAACATATGTTGCTCTCCTCAGCTGAAGTTGTCCTGAAATAACATTAAAGCACACATTCAATGCTTTTATCTGGATGAGGTTTAAAGGTTTCCTATTAATTCTTTACCACTTACCTTAAGTTCCAAAGCAGCCACATGAAGGCAAGATACCTTGATATGCTGTATTTCCCTCCCTACATAGTATTAATCCCTAAAGGAAAGGACACATAAAATATGTATTAAACATGGCAGGAAAAAACCAATTTATACCATTCATACCCCACTTTATACATTACCAAGGAGTGGACAATCTGTGGCCTTCCATACATTGGTGGACTACAGCTCCCATCATCCCTGATCATTGGCCATGCAAGCTAAGACTGATGGAAGTTGGAGTCCAACAATTTGGGAGAGGGCAGCACTTTGGCTGTCCTTGCAGTACAATATACTAACACATTTCCGGATGGAGATTTCCAAGAGAACCTCCCTCCCTTCCAAGCACTGAAACTGAGGTGTCATTCTCCTTAGTTCATCAGAGTTAAAAGGACAGAAAGGTTAACAGAACAACTTTAACATGCATTGTTGCCACTTCCCATCAAAATAATTTAATCTCTTTAAAGGATATTACTTCACAGACTTCTGATGATATTGTTTCTGCCTCCTAATTAACTGATATGAACACACTCTTCAGCTCTGGCCAGGCTGGTACACCATTTTACAAAATGTATTTGAGTATCTCAAATACAGAATGTTTTTCCCCCCATGGGACTCATTTGGTGTAACAAGTACTGACTTGGCCCTGGTTTATATGGGCTGATTCCTTACACTCAAAGCCTCCCAAAGCCATGACCCAACAGAAGCCAAGGATCTTGATTTATTGGTGGGGTGCTGCTTCTGTTTTCGTATTAATAGTAATTTACAATGCTCAATGCCCTCATAGTCACCTTTCCCTCATCTCAAGTAGGTGAACACAATGTAATTGTCTTGGTTGCAGAAAAAGGGATGCTTTCTCCAAGGCCCCATTAATTGGAAAAAAGCACACAACTGACAGGAGTGCAGTGAGTACGATTATCAGCACCAGATGAGAGCCATTAACAAAATGGAGAGTGTCATCTTCAGAGCACAAATATTTTCCCTTCCTATAATACCCTCTTAAGGGGACCTGAAGTGGATACGCATTGTCACATGCTCTCCCAATCAGCACCGCCAATCATTTTTTTACTACTGCCCTGGTTCTCAGAGAGGGAGGGAAAGTTAAGCGATTTTACCACTTAGGCTTATTGTATTTTATCCTTTAGACAAAAAAAATCCACAAGCCTTAGCTCCTTTAAGCTTTGTCAATAACTTTAACACCCATAGAAGAAGGAAGAGAAGATTCCACCTTTGCCTAGGAATCTTGCAGAAGTATTTTCAGGAGATTGTTTTTGTTGTTGTTAAGATTAACACATTTTGTTTAAATTCTTTCTTTCTTTCTTTCTTTCTTTCTTTCTTTCTTTCTTTCTTTCTTTCTTTCTTTCTTTCTTTCCCCTCCTATCGCTGCTTTTCCCTTTTTTGTTCAGAAACTCTGTAGAACAGAAGATGGGTTTGTAGGCCTGAATTGGGAGAATGGTTTCACATCATCAGCCTATTCATGCTCTCCCCTCCCCTGTTGTAAAACACAAGCCATTGCCAATGGAACAGTGGTGGCATTGTACTGCAGCACTATACCACCCAGATTTTACCTCAGCGCTCTCCGATCCCTTTTTTTGTTTTCAGTCAAAAGAGCGCATTTGCTCAGGGGAGGGGAGGGGGTGTTCCTATTGCTTCCACTAACATGGAGGTTAAAAGAAAGATTGATGGGAGAAAGTTCACCTAGAAAACCAGGATAAATTTCTTGCTCGCCAAGGCCAGTTGTTCCATTGTCTAGAGGCCATGTTTTTTGTTAATTATCTCTCACTCTCTCCTTTTATCAAGGAAACTGGCAGCAAAGCACGGAGAAAGGAACAGGATATAGGGGTCAGGGGGTCCCATTTGGCCACCTAGGTATTCTATTTGAAATGCTGGGTTAGGCACAGCTAGCTTATTTTGGTGAGGGGGCTATGGCAGTTGGGAACTTCCAAAGCAAAATTAAACAACAACAACAACAACAACAGCAACAACATACGTTAATACTAAAACTTGACTGCAAAGTGGCACCATTAAAACACACTGCGAGGAGATTTAAGTACACATGTATACAGAAAGTTGCTTTCACCCAACTTTGTGTTGTCAAGGAAATAAACCATAGCTAGGGCAGGCATTAAGCACACAGCTGCTAGATTTGGCGAGCCCAGAGACACTGGTGGTAATGACAATGATTCTTAGTGGCAGCAAACCAGATCTAAACATAAATAGGACGGCATGAAAGGAGAGGAAATGGAACAAAACCGTTCCTTGGGTGCCACTGGCAGAGGAGTAACATCAATTTTGAAGAAAAAGCAAAAGGATCCTCCTGTTTCCACACATTAGTAAAGGCATGTAAATTCATAACTCGTCAACAATGTACCTTTGAAATGCAGCTGCACTCCACAAATAGGCCTTTTTCCACTCAGAGAAACTGCCCTGTTTTAAGAAAGAAAACAGCTATTGAAAAGGCCACAAGAAACCGTAAAAGTGGGGAGGGGTGCTTTTGGTAGTGATGCTGGTGGTGATGGAGGAGGAACTGTGTTCATTTTGGCAGATGCGACAGAGTCACATTCCTAATATAATGAAGCCTTCTTATGGGGGTCTGGCTGAAAATGAATGGTTTTTGGACCACTCTGAGGCTGCTCAGGCCAGTCACACTTGGACAGCTGTTCGTGATGTTAAGAACGAAGCAAACTGTTTTTGTGTGATTCCCACAACAGGATTTAGTCCTCAACGCTCAAATCTAGGAGCATCCCCAAGGATACAATTCTGGGCTTACTGGGTGGCTTTGGGCTTGTTGTATTCTCAGTCACTGCTCCCTATTGGCAAATGGTTGCTGTGAGAAAGAACATAGTAAATATTCACCCCGGTTCATAGATTCCTGTATAAGTGAGCACTCCATCATTTCCCATATGAGTAAACTACACTGTTTATTTTCATGGAAATGCCATTTTGTAAGCACAGAGCTGTTGCTTTCATGCCACTCCATGCCACTGAAATCACCTGAGCTTCAGGCACCAGCAATGGATAGAGAAGTACCCACAAGCCGCGTTCTTGTTCCTTCAGAGGAAGTACATCCCCATCAAGAGCAGGCCACCTCCCATCCATCTGGTCTGGGGTACTGCCTACTAAAAATGCCTCAGTCTTATCTGGATTGAGCTTCAGTTTGTTGGCTCTCATCCAGTCCATTATCAAGGCAACACATCAGTCCAGCACATCCACTGCCACACCTGCAGATGTAAAGGAAAAGTAGAGCTGTGTGTCATCAGCATATTGCTGACAACGTACTTCAGAACTAGGATCACCCCACTCAGTGGTTTCATGCAGATGTTAAACAGCATGGGGGATTCAACTGAACCCTGAGAAACCCCACACTGAAGGCTCCACAGGGCCCAAGAGCACTTCCCAAGCACCACCCTCTGGAAACGACCATCTAAGTAGGATCAGAAGCACTGCAAAGTGGTGCCACCCATCCTAACTCAGACCGTAGCCGCAAAAGGATACCATGGTCGATTATATTGAAAGCTGCTGAGAGGTTGAGGAGAATTAACAAGGGCACATTGCCCCTGTCTCTGTCCCAAGCAGATTCTGTGCCAAAACTAGGCCCAAACCCTAATTTAAATGGATCTAGAAAATCAGTTTCCTCCAAGAGTTCCTTGATCTGATCTGCGACCACCCACTCAAGAACCGTGCCCAAGAAGGGGAGATTTCAACGCTGCTATCGAGGTGAGTTGTGAACACTTTGTTCTGACTCTCCAATGTTGCTTCTTATGGATTTAAATGACATGAAGAGCTTTTAAAAAGTCTCATTAGAGTTTACCTCCTCCCTTCTGATGTGAGGCACAGTGTTTGCCTTCCCCATATGCTTTCTCCTTTTTATTTTTTTTTATAAGACTCTTTTCTTACCATTGAATGAATCAGCCCTTCCATTTTATTCGCCAATCACCATTCAAAATGCCCACAAAAAGGTTACAAGACATCTTGGGTGGATTTAGGACATTTCAGTTGAATTAACTGCATGGCTGCATTTCGTTTCATATAGATTTCTCCTGGTCTATTTTCATTACTTGTTAACATTTTCAAATAGTCCTGTCAACAAATCTGTGAAGCTGCATTACTTCGATGTTAGCCAGTGAATAGCTCAGTGGAAAAGCATGTTCGTGGAATACAGAGAAAAGGATCAGATAGCAGGTGATGATAAAGAGCTCAGTAAGAGAACCTGAGTAGACAGTCAAAATAGATAATACTGGGCTAGATGGGAAAGGTACCCTAAGAAGCTTCCTATGGTCTTAATCTAAGACCTGCAGGGTTCAGAAGTGTTTTTGAATTGTGGAGCAGTCAGTTAATCTACTAGAGAACTCTTTCAAAATATACTATTATGAGTTGCTGCATGTGCTCAGCGGTGGAGGAACCCTCTCCGGCACCCGGGGCGGGACGCCGAGGGTCGGGGCAAACCGCCAGGTGATGCACAGGCAACGTCCATACGAACTGTGCATGTGCAGCATCCCTTACAGACTATGCACACGTGGCAGTCCGTATGGACGGTGTGAGTGAGCGGCAGCCCATACGGATGCCATGCAAGCTGTGCCCATACTAGCTGTGTGCGCACCCTCAGCCACTCTATAGCTGGGGGGAGGCAGCGGGCCATCCTGTCAAACCTCCCCCCCCCGAGTGGTGCCTGGGTCGCCCCCCCTCCGCCCCCCCTTCGTACATCCCTGCATGTGCTGCTGGTGGAGAACCACCACTGCTATCAGTGCCATTTTCAGGAAAGATTGTGCTTGTTTTGTATGAGTTCTTGCCCAAAATGGATGTCATGTTGCCCAAAATGGTGCTGATGGCACCACCACTTCTCTGCCACTGGTGGAAGGGTTAGGGCCCATAGGCACCCTTGGACATGCCACCTGAGGGGCTTCTGCTGCCTGATGCAGTGGCCTCACCCTGCCCAATGGCTGGGTCGGTTCTGCCTCCCCCCATAATGGAATTTATTGAGGAGTTGTTATTACTTGTGTCCACAGCACTACTCAGCTCATTCTCTTATGGAACCGCCCCCCCCCCTACCCTGTCCTGCTGGATCTGCTGAAGATCTGGATCTCTGCTACAGACCCTTCTATCCTGTCAAATGTGCTGCACCCATCTGTCCGAAGGGAAGGGCCTGATGAAGGAGGAAGAGGACATTGGGAAGCTTTATTTGCTATTTATTATACATATTTACATTTCCACAGATCATGCCCCAAACAGCTAACAACAATAACACACACACACACAAATTATTTGATAAAAGGTTTTTTAAAAAAACACCACACCAATATCAAATTCAAAAGTTTAAAATCAGCAAACAAGTGGAATTAAAACACAACAAAAAAGGCCGGTAAACTATTGGCATTGGGTCAGATCTGGACTTAGCTGCAGATCCTTTGGAATCAATTGGACAAAAGTTATTCATGACTAACTTAAGTTGCATTGAGGTTAGTGGGTCTTATGGCTGTGTAAAACACTGCATTTAAAGCACATTTGACACACATTTCCCTCTCAAAAAATTCTGTAGTTTGTTAAGTGTTCCTGAGAATTGTAACTCAGAGAAGAGTAAACTACAGTACCAGAATTAACTTGGAGGGAACTAATGTGTTTCAGGTGTGCTTTCAAGGTATCGCGTGTATGCTGCATAGGAGCCAATTCCTAGGGGCAGAACTGAAAGAACAAAGCAGCAAGCACCACGATCTGAGTAAGAAGGATTGTCTCCTTCAAAATTAAGGAGATCCCATAATGCCTTGAAGTATATTGGGACTGCTTAAAGCTCTCAATGGTGAGAACCAAACCTAGAATATTATTCAAAATGCAAAGAAGATTATAAACAAATTTATATATCTCATTGGTTCTATATCTCCCTTCTGAGCTGAATAAATAAAAGGATGGAGGATAGAGAAGTATGTGTAGAAACCAGTCTATTGTGCAAAAGAAAAATTTACATTTGTTGGCCCACCCACTTTTGCCTCTGGCCACGCCCACTGCCCAGAAGGTTGCCCAGTAGGGAATGTGGCCCTTGCTGTAAGCTCTAAGATGAACTCCAGCCTATGTTCAGTTGGACTCAAGTTGCAATTTTCTTCCACTTGCAAGCAGTTGTCATCTCAACTGCTTCATAGCCTCTGGCACCTTGGAACTTGTGCAACAAAGAAAGCACTTAAAAGTTATCCTATATATGCCGTTCCAGTTTTCTGTAATCCACAAATCAGCCATGTCAACAGGAAATTCCATCAAAGACATCAATAAAACCACCTGGATCCATAAGGATGTCAAACTTTGTGTGAGAAGCCTTTTTTCCTGCCAGGTTTATCAGTGTGCAAAGCAGCCGTAGGAAAGGAAATAATCTGAAAATTGAAGTAAGTTTCAAAATTAACTTTAGCAGAAGCTGGTATTAGTTCAAGCAGGAGGACTGTAGAACCAGAAAAAAAGGAAGCATTGCTGAATTAAAATGAAACTGCATTATTGCGGTTTTTTTGCTTACCTGTGATTCCCATAATTAAAACTTGTTAAGTGAGCTATTAAAAACGGTTCATACAAAATCTGGAACAGAATCTGTGCTTTTCATATGTCCATGGAATGCTCTTTCCAACACGATGTAAGCACTGAATTTATGAACTGAAATATAGCCCCCCCCCCCCAAAAAAAAGCCTTCACCCTGTTACATGTCCCCAGAGTGAAACTATTAGCTTTTGGGTGTTCCACATTTGCTGAATTTGCATGTAATGGATTCAAATTTTAGTATTGGACCAATTCTGTTTAGAGTCATAATTTGAAAATCACAAGTTGCTTTATGTCTATCTCTAGCTTCTTCACACTCCGCCTGTCTGAAAAAACAAGTCCTCCCAAAACTGTGTGCGTTCTTTTGGCCAGAACAGAAAAAGCCACTCCACTGAACAGCTTTGGTCTTGCAGTCCTGTTTTATGGCTATGGAGCAACCCTAGTTTGAATATTTATCACAGCTCATAAATGGGTCTAGATAAGAGCAGTAAGCAGGGAAGGGGTGGGGACGACTACAAACAAAAGAGTTTGCAGCAGTCAATGTCCTCCTGCAACCATTCCCTTCTATTGAAAAGCGGCCAGATCCAAAGCGGCAACCCTCATCTCAGTTTCTAACAATGGACAGCTCCCTGCAGCCCCAACAAACTCGCTGACGGAGCCTGCAAAAGTGGAGGGGAGGGGGTGGAACTGGAGAAAGAAGGAAATAGGAAAAGCTTAGACACAAAAGATTTCCACATTAGATGGTGCTGGTAAATAATTCATGCTGTGACACCAAGACTACAAAAAAACTACTCCACATGTAGACGGCCCTTTTTTCCCTTCTCTCTGAAGTTTCAATACATAAAAATATGTTTTATAATGTAAATGTAAATGAGATTGTCTTATGCAATGCCTTTTTAGTATTGCCTTCCCCCGCCTGGAGTTTACCTCCCCTCCTTTCTTCTTCTTTTTGAAATACCGCAGTTGGATTTTGATGCTCTCCTCCTCCCCGTTTGTGAGTTTAGATTCATTTTTTTGTGCGGGCCATCAAGGAATTCCTTCAAAACTGATGGGGTACCAATAGAATAGTGGAAAAGTTAGAAGCAAAGCAAAAAAAAAGTTTTTGCAGCTGAGGTCTTTCTTGAAAGGAGTGTGTGGATAATTAATTGCCCTGTGACATAAAAAGCAGTGAGAACGAAGAGTCAGCTGCAAGATGCAGATCTCCAAAAAGTCATTTAGAACACAAGTTTCAAGGCTACCATATTAAGAAGCAGAGGAAAATAAAGTTGGGTATCACTTAACATGCAAGTAAAGATGGTCACACCAGGCATTGTGTCATACAACAAATAATTATGCAATTTTGCTCAACGTTCACAACAATAAGAGTAGGAAGCATCTACTTTGGCTGCAGTCCTCAACCAATTTACTCTAAAGTAATCCCATTAAAGTCAATGGCACTTGGCAAAATGAGTTTATGCAGTCTAATGCAAGATACTTATGATGACTGATACAAATTTGAAAAACAGTTGGCAATATGGTGTATGTATTTCCCCCCTAGTTATAACTTTGTAATTTTCATTTGTATGACATTTAAAAAATATTTACAGGCTGATCCCATACTTGTTTACTTAGAAATAAGTAAAATCAAATCCCATGAAATTTCTCCATGAGCAGATGTGACTAGAGCTTTGGTGCAAGTCTTGCAAAAACTAAATATATTTGCAGGATGAAAAAAGTTAGAAAAATATATTCCACGAAACCAAAGACAAGATCAATATGAATTACTCCAACCATATATGCATTAAGGAGGATTATACTCAGAGAGCTCTGAAGTGTTCTAGTCTAAGAATCAGAGATGTATTAAAAGTAATGTTAGTTTCTTTAATGTGCCACCTTTTACCCCACATTTGCAACTGCTATCAGGCAAACATGGCAATGCAATCTGTTCCTTCCATTTTGTTAATAGGCCATCCTGCCATTCCAGAGATGGTAGTTTGTAATGTAAAGAGGCTGTATTGTTTATTTAACAGTCAAGTGACAAATTATTTAATTAGCACATATGCCATTTGTCTCCACAGCTGTGTTCATCACTCTAATTGCAAAGTAGCCTTAATTTATTGCTGATATCGTCCTCCCTAATACTAACATAGCAATTATTTGCTTCTATTATACCCTTGCATCCTGTGTAAAAATTAGTCATTCCTCAACACAAAACATAGCACCCTAGATAAATTATTCATCTCCGGGGCTGAATATAAACACCAGTTGGGGCTTCTGAATCAAATTTTCCTGAAACTTCACCCCTAAAAAATAAAATAAAAAAATAAAACAGAGCATTTTTCATGCTTTGAAAATCCCTTATGACCACCCCTGCTGAACAGATCACTACCAGGTGAACATGGGAATAGCTGAGCATTTCAACAGGTACATATTTTTCTGTGCTAATTTATGTCTGTCTTAATGTCTCCAGTTTGGAGCCTTTCTTCATTAAGGCTTACTTCAAAGTAGACATGTCTAGGATTGTGCTGTAAGTATTGTTGTTTTGACATAGTTCATTTTATTGTTCCGATAATTTTCTAACAACCTTGTAATAAATGCAAATGTTACAGGGGTGAATATTTGTGTTATGCAGCCTGGTGAGCAAGGTTTCCAATTGTCAGTAAACTCCATAAATCTGCCTTTCACACACACCGGGTGGGGGGTGTCTTTGCCTTTAAGCTAGATAAAGGCCCTCGAACCAAAAATTTGATCAGGGCTTCACAAATATTTTATGAATAGCCATTTTATACAATTATATGCTACCATATATTGGCCTGGTTCTGATGAAACACCAAACAACGGTCCAACATCAGGGGATCAAGCCCACCTGAACCTGGGCACACATTCCTTTTCCAGCACAGCCATAAGGAAGGGATCAGAAGCATTCTGATTCAAACCAACCATGGTCTACTGCCATGGCCAAACCAAAACCAGTTCACTCAAGAGCAAACCATGGTTTCTGATACTGGCTTGCTTCAGCAAATCGCAACCCATACCAACAGCAGCTCCTGATTTGGATGCAGTGGCAAACCACGGTCAGCCCAGAGCAGGAAGTGAATGTTTACAATGTCCTCTTCATGGCCACCTTGTAGAGCTGGGCATAGGTGCGCTAATACCCTAGGCCCAAGCAGCCTAACCACTGTAGTGTTCTAACACCAGGTCCAAATTGATTCATCTTATAGAATAGAAGCATATGAGTTGGAAAGGACCATGAGGGTCATCTAACTGAACCCTGAGATTAAGACTCTCCTGCTCTACCAGCTGAGCTATCACCCTTCTTGGGGTTTTTTTGTTTCTTTTTCAAATACTCTTGGGTTCTTCTTATGCAATGTGTTCAGAATGGAAGTGTTCATTTAGAAAAACACACAAATCCAGAGTGAACCTGCCTCTCTTCATTTCTTCTATGCAAGGTAAATATCTATACACAATTATGTTGGCCTGTACACTGATCTTTGTTTTCGTTTGTGTGTGATTTGTGTAGGGGGAATCATCACAATAAAGATCACCCATATCTCTCTCACCTGGTGTACATCATTGGTTCAGTTTAAATATCATGAAGGCTAGTAAACAACTTCTGCAGCAAATTTCAATGAGGCAACTGGAGCTTCTCATCAGTTGGGAATCCAAGAATGCATTGGTCTCTCAGATGCAAGTCTAATAGTCCACTGAACTCCACTACCTTACCAGATCTGCAAGTCTTACAAAATACGTTTTGAAAAATGTAACATTTTAATTTCCTTTGGCTTTATTATGCATCAGTATAATGCATCAGCCACAGAACAGTAAAGCATTTCCAATTTTTGTATTCCTGTCTGTACAGTGGTACCTCGGGTTAAGTACTTAATTCATTCCAGAGGTCCGTTCTTAACCTGAAACTGCTCTTAACCTGAAGCACCACTTTAGCTAATGGGGCCTGCAGCTGCCGCCACGCCACCAGAGCACGATTTCTGTTCTTATCCTGAAGCAAAGTTCTTAACCTGAAGCACTATTTCTGGGTTAGCGGAGTCTGTAACCTGAAGCGTATGTAACCTAAAGCGGATGTAACCTGAGGTACCACTGTAGTTCAAAACACACACAAAGTATGTGTTAAATAAAATAGATAAAGACATTTTGAAGATTGGTCTTCAATGAATTATTATCTGTTGTGACTGAATTTGGTATATTGCCTTCCCCTGATTAAACTTTGTCCGCATGGTTCTGTGGGCAGATGTGCTATATAAATTCATATCTATTTTATTATATGCATCGGTCTCTTTTTATTTAAAGCCCCTCCTCTTTCAAGGACTCAAGCTGAATAACGTTGTGTCTTCTTTCCTAATATTATCCCATGCTCTGGTTTCTTCAAGTTGCATTTCTGGTTTTCTAATATCCATTATCTATTCTAATCCAAGGAGAAGGACCAGAGGTGTAAGCAGATGCCAAAACTGTGTGCTATCCCTGCATCCTGGGCCGACACATGTCTTCCACATATATGTATCCTACTCTTAAGAGAAAGGAAAGTTCCAGCGGCTTGCTCCAGGTCCCTGCTTTCAGGTGGCAATCAGTCAGGGCCTCTTCAGCTGCGCTTCCCTGCCAGACGCCAAATTCAAAACAGCAAATGTAGCTGTATTCTCTCTCCCCCTCCCAATCATACCCACTCTTTTTTCAATGTGGGATACAAGGCCACTGCCAAAAACATATCCCGCACAATCAAACATCAGATGGTGACTCCTTTCCCACAGCTTGTGTGAGTGAAAACAGTGAAATTATACCCATGTTTTAGTAGCGAATCCCCTGGTGTTCGAGCGAGGCAGGCCCAGCACAGAGCTCTTGTTCTGCTGCTTTTTGTTCCTGGACTTGCACTGTTTTTAGCACTGGGCACCATTCAGCCTCCATTCAGCATTGTATGTCACTTCACATATGGTTCATCCGCTCCAAATGTGTGCATGTACCCAGAAAATGCAGCTTTTCATTATGTATTCTCTATGTAACAGAAAAGATTAAGATGTAAGCCCGGTGAATGCAGCAGGAATTAGTTGGACAGATGAATAAGGGAAAAATGAATCTGGAATGATGGCGGATTTAGTCTAATGATTGTGGGAGGGCGTTAAGAACTTGGTGGTAGGTTTCAGCCCTTTTAATCCGACATTCTGTGTGTATTTTGACAGCAGAAAACATTTCTTCAGAACTGCATCTAGAGGGATACAGTAAAAACATTTCAACCTGGTGCAGATGAAAGGCAGCAAGAGTGACTTTCAGAGAGTAGTACTTCACTTCTTTTATTTGTTTGTTTATCGGGATTTATATACATCTTAATCACTGGAAGCTCTAAGCTGTTTACACAAAATATTTAAAATATTTAAAATACCTATAAAATCAGGCATTAAAAATAGTGACCCTGAACATTTAAAAAATAAAATATACATGGGCAGAAGCAAACTAAGTTTCAGTCAAAGAAGACTTACTGAAATTAATAAAAATGACCTAGTTAGATCTATTAATTTCAATAGGTCTGCTCGGAGTAAAACTTAGTTGAATACCACCCATACATTATAATTAAAATTGTATCTTAAAATACATGTCAGATGTACATATGGACAGGCTTGCTTAAAAGAAAGTTTTAGCTACTTGAAGAAAACTGGCTTCTGTTATTGAAGACTTTCATTGCCACATTTAAGCCAACACCAACAGCACCCCAAAACAGAAGTTATTGTAAGTATAGAATGTCATTTACATAACCCAGCAGAGACCTTATTTCTCATATAAGAAATTATTTGCAGAAATTACTGGTAGTGTGTTTTTTATTTAATATATTTGTTGACTTACACCAAACCCCCAAGGCAACTTGCATCCAAAACAGCCATTACACCATGATATAAATATAAGAAATATAAAACACATCCCAGGCAAACTACTAAATATAATCACCACAATACCTCTAACCACTTTCCCCCAGTAGCATAAACACAATCAACATTAAAATTAATCAGAGTGAAAAATTCCCAGCAACAACAGTGACACACATGGACACACACACCGCAAAAACACACACATTAAAAATCATTCAAAGGCCTGAGAAAAAAGAAACGTCTTTGATAGTCTTGAAAAGATTTTAACGTGGAGTCAAGAGACAAAAAAAGAAGTCTTTTTTTTCAAGGGTATTTCTTGAAGAGTATTTGAACAGTCAACAGAAGACCCCTAGATCACCTAAATTTCATTGCACTTTTCAGTCCTGCACATTGTTCAGAAAATATTTCTTGGGTTCTTAGGTAAAGTATAGAGAAATTGGCCATGTGAAGCCAATGTAATGAAACCGAAGAACCTTCAAGCTGATTTCACTGTTATATATATATAAAAAAAACAAAGAAGAGAGGGAACCCTCCACCTTCAATTGGTGGGGGGTGGGAGATGGAGTTAAGCTTACTTCCTACAACACTTTTCACAGGGTGCTATTTTCCCCACCAATCCAGTTTTGATTGAAAATGAGTATTTGCATCACAATAGAGATATTTCAAAAGTATAAACACAAAGGACTGCAACTTCAGAGACTACTTGGTTAGCTGCGTTCAGTTTCTAGCACATCATCTCATAAGGGTCTTGGGAAAGGGACATTTAGTCCTTCCAGACCCCAGTCGGTAGTCTCTCAACTGCCACTGCAAACATTATATGCATTGGGCTTCTTTTGATGAGGGAGGTTTAATCACCTTGTATATCCTTCAGTTGTCTGGGCACTATCTGTGGCTGTCATTTTAAATATTTTTGGACACACAAAAGAACAGGCTGTTTTAAATGCAGCATCTTATATTTAAGAACGTTGGTAAATTAAAGAAAAATGGAACAGTAAGTACATTCATTTGGAACTTGTCAGGAGGTAGAGGGGCTTAAATTCTAAGCAAACCCACACTAGATATTGCTACTTTTTTAAAAAAGGGAAGTGTATAACAACAACAACAACAACAACAACAACAACAACAACAACTTATTCTTTATACCCCGCCCATCTGGCTGGGCTTCCCCAGCCACTCTGGGCGGCTTCCCAAAAAATATTAAAATACTGTAATACATCAAACATTAAAAGCTTCCCTAAACAGGGCTGCCTTCAGATGTCTTCTAAAAGTCTGGTAGTTGTTGTTCTCTTTGACATCTGGTGGGAGGGCGTTCCACAGGGAGAAGCAGGTTGTTGAAATTTGGGTGTGCTTTCAGTCAGTCAGAGGAAACAGGTGTCTTGCATTTGGTATTGGGGTTGTGCTCAGATAAGGAGCAAATAGAATGAAGGCCATGCCAACAGAGCCCACCGACTGAAACACCACCACACATGTAGCAAAGTGCCTATAAAAAGTCAGTAATGATTTCATGTTTTGACTTTACAGCTCACATTTTATGTGAAAACTTACTCAGAATTCCTTAGTTCTCATGCTCTACTGCAGTCTTCACCAACTTCCATCAGCCTTGGCCCAGCATAGCTATCCTGGTTGGGTTGTTGAGAGTTGTGGTCCAAAATATCTAGAAGGCACCAGGTTGACCAGGCTAATGTGACTTAGCCTGTAAGTGAGCTTCAGGAAATGCAGCTGAAAAAGCCATATATTCACTTTCCTGCTTTCTTCTGCTTCCATCTCCCTCCCCTTCCTCAGTGTCAAATGTTGAGCTAGAAGCTTCTCAAGGCAGGTATCTCCTGTGCTGGAGTACTGCTGCCTCACATGGCCAGGAGGAGAAATTGCAGCTGCCAGTCAAGGCAGGGATCAGGTGCAACAGGGATTTAGTGGGGGTCCATCTAACCTATAAAGCAGGAGTGACTAACCCTCTATGGCCCACATGCCACAGATGTTTTAAAAGGATAATTGAGGGGAGGGTTTGAGAGGGGACACAAAATCCTTTTCACATCACAGAATCACAGCAGGGGACCGGTGGGATCAGACAGCAAATATATAAATACAATTTTTAAAAATGGAAATAGGAAAATCCTAATTGTTTTCCTACCATTTAGGTTAGATTACTGCAATGTATTATACGTGAGGCTGCCTCTGAAGACAGTTTGGAAATGTCAGCTGGTGCAGAATTGAACAGCCAAGTTGCTTACCAGAGCAAGACAGGTTGAACAAGACACTATTCCTGGCCCAACTGCATGGGCTGCCAATTTGTTTCCAGGCCCAGTTCAAGGTGCTGGCTTTTAACTATAAAGCCGTAGGACTGCCTCTCCTCATATGAACTGATGATCATAATCTGAGGCCTTTCTTCATGTGCCTCATCAACGAGCGGTCCAGAGCGCAGCAAGGGCATAGCAGGGGGTGCTGGTCTTCACAGACTTTGTTTATCCAGGCTGTTCATATACGACACACCTTGAAATATATACTTGAAAGTGTGGATTTCGTGCTCTTTATTCAGCTCATAGTAGCAATGAATGAAACTTTCCCCAAAATGTCTAGCTATATATACATTATTTACACAATGGGCCCCGTGTGATTGACTAATTCCAGGCTGCTCCTGTAGGCAAATCAGGTTGCAGATTCACTTCATCCAGGAGCCTGATTGGCTGCTCCTGCAGGCCAGTCAGGTTGCTGTTTCACTTCCACCTGGAGCTGGATTGGGTGGCTCCTGCGAATCAATCAGACTTTTGCATTCTGGATCCTATTGTTCTAGGATTCAGCTCAGTACATAACACACCTTCATTTGGCTCCCTGGCTGGTGTGCTTCTGCTGCATTTTCTTGCACTTATTGCCATCATGAAGCAATCATATGTATCATCTTTCTAGCATATGTATTCAAAGCAGAAAACCAAATAATGTGCTGTCATTTATAAATTTGCAAGCTACATGTTCTTTCCAAGCAGAGATTCATGTCGCTCTCTCTCTCCTACTTCATGAATCTACTTCATGAACTCTACTGTTTCCATAGGCTCTCAGTCTTCACCCCCAACAGAAGCATTACTCCTAACATCCTACAGAAACTAAGGTTAAGTACATATGTACATATATTTGAACAGCTGTCAAAAAAATGAGATTGAAAGCTCTTTGAAGCAGAGACCTTCGTTTTGCTTACATTACTTGGTAAAGTGTCCTGTGCCACTAATGGACCTATATAAACAACATAAAAAAGCAGATATGAAGGAGAAGGAGAAGGAGAAGGAGAAGGAGAAGGAGAAGGAGAAGGAGAAGGAGAAGTGGTGTTTTGGTAAAGTGAAAATAGGGGAAATGATATTGCAGAGCAGTCCTGAATTCTTTCCCTGTCCCAAAATCCTATGCTCCAAAGTTGTAGATTTGATTAAAGGAACAAACTGGGTTCTTCAGACAGCTTCATAAAAGTGTGCCAATATAGTATACTGAATATACTTCATGCAAACCTAAAGCAACAAACATGCCTCCATCAGGGACCTGCTTCACAGAGGGAGATACAAATCTTTTCATTAAGACAGCTAATCTGTGGCTCACTTACCCCAATTCTTTTACTGCTTTCCCAACAGGAGTCCTGATTTAGTCTGAAATTCTAAATCTGGCAAATAAGCTCCTTTTCCTTCAGTGAATCTAATTGCATGCTAGAATCTAAACAAACATTGCAACATTACAATAAGCAGAAACAAAACAAAAATGGCGGCAACAGAAAGTATAGATCATAATTTGCCTGTAGCAACCAAAGAGGCATGCCCTGCCTTTTGTCAATGTGCATATTCAGGGTAATCATCACTGTATGGGCTTCTAAAGTCTCTTTCTCTTCTAAATACAGGGCTGGACCATGGAAAATCAAAAAACAAACTGCATTTGTAAGGGCAATAACTTTTTCCTAAGAGAAGACCGTGCCTTTAGCCTATTATCTCAGACTTACTTTTGGGTCTGTGCCTCTTCCAAGGTAACAGGCAGAGATGGATTACCCACATCACACAGATGGATCACCCACATTACCTTAAATCTTACAGAAGCAAAGAACCCCTAGAGTCACCTTCTCAGGACACTTGCAAAAAATAAATTTAAAAAATCATTTGTTTTCTCCAGGCAAGTTACCAGATGGTTTGAAATGAAAGTATGGTACATTATTTTATTTCTTTTTGAATTTGTTAAATTTGATTTTAAGAAAGTACATTCCACACTTGGTATTTGCAAGGGGCGGGGGGGGGGAATTCTTATGTTGAAATCTTTACGTTCAGCACTATTTCCATGACACCTTGCTAATTAGATGAAATGAGAGTAGAATTGCAAATCAGACTTGTGACACAGATTGTGGTTGAAAGCAACAATCTATTAATTATCATCTGATCAAACTGATATTGCCCAGGGACTACAAAGCTGAAGGGCAGCACATTGTGGCCTCTGTCATAGGCTGTGGGTCTAAGGACCACTTGGAGGCTGTTGCTCTGCCTCCCAGGAAGAACATGATGGCACGGAGGGAGACCATCCTGATACCATCCATCAGCCAAAAAAGGAACAGCTGCAGGGATCTTGTGACCCACCCTCTCTGCCAGAAATGACATTTATTAGAACCTTGTAACTTAGATCTAGTGCCTGTGTTTGCTGTTTTCTCCTCCCTCCCAATCCCCTTTTACTTTGGTTTCATGTATTTTAAATTGTAAACCAGATTTAGGGACGCATGACCGGTTCATTCACACTGGGTGGAGAGCCTTGGGGGCACCACAACTCTTATTTAGAATGGAGTGTGGGAGACAGAAGGGGTGCTGAATGTTGGTGTTGCACAGGGCACTGCTGAAATTTGGGAGCCCAAGATCTGCCAGTGCCTGAGGGCAGAAACCATCTTCTTGCTGATAATAATTCTAAGCCGCGCAGTGAGCTTTTTGCAGTATGGTAAAAAGACTTTAAACAAACAAATATTAATCAGAGACATGGTGTGTGAAAGGGTATTCTGTGCTGAAAGGGATCTCTTAACACTGTGTTCCTCTGCACAGGGTGCCAAGTGAGTGCAAAATTGAGAAGCTCCATAACTGAGAAGAACCATATGGGAGCACCAAATTTGGGGCTCACTCAAAGTGCTATATTACCAAAGATTAGCAAAGGCTGTCCCCAAATAATTTGGAATGAATGAATGAATGACTCCTTTTAGCCATCTTCAAGTATCACCTCTACTGGCATATAATTGCAGTCATTTTTTTTGTTGGTTGGTTAATCAGTGATATCCCTAATATCAAGGCTATTAATTGGCTAGACCTCTAAACGTATACACTAACTCCAGAACCGAGGGGGGCATACTTCTGTGTAATTCCCCAGAGTGGCTGGGGAAACTCAGCCAGATGGGCAGGGTATAAATAATAAATTATTATTATTATTATTATTATTATTATTATTATTATTATTATGTCAAACAAGAGATTTCTGTTGACCCACAATACCCTCTCCCTATACATGTACCGTATATATGGTAACAGAGGACCGTATTTTTCCGTGTATAACGTGCCCCTGTGTATAAGACACATGGGGGGGGGCTGCCCAGAGTTGTTGGGCTTTTTTAGGGGGGAATGCCAAAAATCGCTCACACACCGCACAGATGCTGACAATCGCATGCATCACTGGGGCTGTCCCAGTGCCGCAGCAGCAGCCAGTTGCCAACAACCCTAGCCACAACCACCTGTCAGCTGCCCTATCACCGCTGAGAATCTCCAATAGCTCATCCCCCCTCAGCACTACTCGTATATAAGACGGAATCTCAATTCCTCTCTGTACCAGCTCCTGCCTCAGAGACATACTGACGCTCTTGCTGCTACTCTCAAGTGGGCATCCCGCAAAGCTTTCCAAACATCTTTGGCTGACCCTTTGTCTTTCAGAAGAATTAATTCTTCAGGTTTGCAAGGGTTAACAAGCCTCTTGCACTGGATCCCGTCCTCTTGTAAGCGGCTGAAGGGTCTGCTGGGGATGGCTCATCAACTGTATTCCAAACCCCCTCCTTCCTTCAAAATGCCTCCGCATAGACTGACCACGTCTGATAATTTCCCTGTGTCAGCTTGGGGAAAGGAACCCCTTCCTGCACTGGGTGATCCATCCCGGCTCTTAACTGCTCCTGGGAACTTGCAAGCAGTCATAAAATTAAGCTGCATATGCTACCGCCAGCTTTCCGGCTCTTGGCTTTCAGACTTCAGAAAAGCTGTTCACCCCCCCACAACATACCTCATCAGAGTCCAGCACAGTCTCTGCAAACAGCTCTGTCCAGAACAAAAACGTCGCTGCTCTGGGCCCATAACCAGATATTGGGAAATCAACACCACGGCTGGTGTGTTACTCCCTTTGAAGTGCCACTCGGGTGATTAATCTTCCTCCCAAGCCACTGGTGGGACAGATATCCATAAACATCTGCATGCAGTATCAGCAGACAGTAAAAGTGAGGCTTGAGGCATGGATACGAAGCAGTATGTTTATTATTTACAGGACAAAGGAAAACATGGCTCCTCTTACTTTCTTCATCAGCAAGAGAAGAGAAAAGCAAAAGCAATATCACGGAAACAGCATATCTGAACTTCTGTTCCCATGACATTCAACACTGTGAAATGTAAACACACAGACATGTGACAACAACAATCACACATCTGCAGCACAGAGGAATGAAATTTCCAACATAATACACAGAAAAATATGGCAAGTTTTAGTTTAGTTGTAATTAAAACAATGGGATTTATTTATTTTTTCTTTCTTTTCTTTTTTTAAAGTTTTTTTTATTGATTTTCATACATTAAACCAAACAAAAAAGACATACATAACACATTCACACCAAAAAGAATGCATAAAAAAATAACATAGGACAACAACAGATTAACTACATTAACTACAAAACACATAACACTAACTGACTTCCCTTCGAGTGGGTATCGGAATGTGTTATAAATTTTTTCTATCTGCAGTTTCTTCTCCTCAGACCATTCTTTACATCACAAGTGTTATATCGCACCTACTGTAATTTTTAGATTTTTTACCTCTGTTTCCATGTACACTATAAATTTATTCCAATCATTATTAAACTTTGTGTCTTTTTGATTTCTTATTTTCTGTGTCATTTTTGCCAATTCTAAATAATCAAATAGTTTGGATTGCCACTCATTTATAGTTGGGATTTTTGGTGTCTTCCAATTCTGAGCTATTAGTGTTCTGGCAGCCACTGTCGCATACTGAAAAAGTGTTTGATCTTCCTTTTTGATTTCCTCTCCAGTTATCCCCAGCAAAAAGGCTTCGGGTTTTTTTATAAAGGTATATTTTAAGATTTTTTTTTAGTTCATTGTAAATGGATTCCCAGAATTTCTTGATAGGTTCACACAACCACCACATATGATAAAAATCACCCTCCTTGACCTTGCACTTCCAACATGATTTATCACCAATTTTATATATTTTATCCAGTTTTACGGGCGTTACATACCACCTGTACATCATTTTATACATATTTTCCCTGAGTGTTGTGCATGCCGAGAATCTCATACCTTTATTCCATAGTGCCTGCCATTTATCTAAAACAATGGGATTTAATTGCCTTTGTTATAAAGTTTTTAAAGCACCATACCCTCTCCTGTTTAAAATGCTTCTTACTGTACCAAATGGGAGGTCCTAAATGCTTTCAAGGCAGAGATAATTTTATATCATCCTGAACGGAGAGATTAATTTTTTACTGTTTATTGGATAGACATGATTATTGTAAACTATGCTTTGATTAAAATAATAATGAAATTGTGTTACAATTTTATTTTCATAAATAAATAATTAAATAAGCTATACCTCACCCTGAGAGTCCCATGAATGGCTTGTAAACAGTCATAAATAAATACCCATTTATTTATTTTTTAAGAAAGTCCCCCACTCTGTATCCTTTCACGCCTCAAAAAGTGTAACTGAGCAAAATTACATTTCTGCAAACAGGCTTCAGGTGGTCCTCCCCTCCCTCACCTAACTGGAGGTCACATTGTGTTGTAGACAGGAGGACAACAGCTGAAGAACTAGCCTTTTTTGGTCCTTATTTCCACTGAGACCTCCCAAAATACAGTATGAAAACCTATATTCCCATATATACACACCACAACTTGTAACAGTATGCATGCATAAAACACGTTCTTATTACAAATTACTATAAACTTTTGGAACTGGTGTTTGGTTTTCTGGAGAATTTGTAAAAGGAAATGAGGATCCAACAATCTCCTGCAAAGGTATCTTTGTGCTTTGTTCCTCCTGCCAGGCTTAATTTGTGAATCAATTTTTCCATAAGTGCTATATGCCATACTCTCTTGTACCAAGCATTCATGTTCATACCTTTTAAATCCTACCAGTTATTTGACTCAGACAGTATTGTACCAATATTTTTCAAAATCCAGTATTAGGTACTGATTAAACACAGCCCAGTATCTGCCACAGAGAGCAAGAAAAAGTAGTTGTATCTATGAATGGGCATGATGAGAAGCATGTTACATACTCCTGGATGCTTTAATGAAACTGTGTTACAGGGCATAGCACAGATAGACTGCTGATCATTCAGGTTTAGAGGCATTTAGTACATGAGCATTTGTTGCTCCACGATCCTACTCTGTAATAGCCTGTTGATATTCGTGTCTTCCATTATCTTATCTTATCTTATCTTATCTTATCTTATCTTATCTTATCTTATCTTATCTTATCTTATCTTATTATTTTGACAAAGTAATAATCATAAATCCCAAACTTTCAGCACCTCTTGCGATGATTTGACCCCTTTCCATTTTAACAGTACAAATTCTACAAACACCTTCCATATCTCCTCAAAATCATTTCTCCTGCATATTCCCCATCTTACCTTAATGGGACATGTTAATTGATCATTAATAGTTATATCCCACACTCTTCCATTAATTTATTTAGACCTCTTCTTTGTAATCTTGGTGACTTGTATTCATGGAAAGCATATGTTAATAACCTGTAATTTGATAGCCTTTTATATGCATTTTGCTTCAGTGCATATGCTATTAGAATAACCAATCAGCAGCAGCCTATTAGTTAGGGTGTGCTGGGATCAATTTGGTCTCAAATGTTACGGGGTTCTTCTAAGAGATTTGTCTGTGTCTTACCAGGTGGTGACCAGTGAGCTAGAGCTCAAGTCTTCCTAGAGGTTATACCTTCTGCCCTGGAAGCTTTCCTTTGTGTCAGGTATAGTTGTTTTTTTCAGTAGTGAAAGACAATCTGTACCAGCTCAGGCATTTTTATCACACACACACCCACACACACACACACCCACACACCCCTGCTGGAATGAAGCCTGTGGTAGGGCTCCTGTTGCCTATCAGTCCCAGTCAGCATCACCAGTGTTCAAGAATGATGAGAATTGAAGTCCAGCAACATCTGGGTTGTATAAACCAACTTGGATGGCTGTCAAAGAGGATTGGCCAAATTCATGGAGGATGATGGCTACTAACCATGATGGTTATGCTCTGCCTCTACCTTCAGAACCAGTCGTGCTCCTGAATACCAGTTACAGTGGTACCTTGGGTTACAGACACTTCAGGTTACAAACTTCGCTAACCCAGAAATAGTATCTCAGGTGAAGAACTTTGCTTCAGGATGAGAACAGAAATCGCACGACGGCGGTGCGGCAGGCCCCATTAGCTAAAGTGCTACCTCAGGTTAGGAATGGACCTCCAGAATGAATTAAGTTATTAACCCGAGGTATCACTGTACTGGAAACCATAGAAGAGAATATAGTGTTCTTGTGCACATGTCCTGCTTGAAGGTTTCCCACAGATATCTTGGTAGCCCCTGTGAGAACAGGATGTTGTACTAGATGGGCCATTGGTCTGATCCAGCATGCTGATGGATATCCATGGCTGACCTAAGCCTTAGCATTGGAAACAGAACCACAACATGTTGAGCCATGGCACACATTAGACCTGAACATGTTCACCATTGAAGCTGCTACTATACTTTTCAGAGTATGGTGAATAAGAAGACTGCTAGCTATATTCCAGGTCGCTTTTGAAAGTCTACTACTGTAAATATAAAATCTATGCATTTCTGTCATTATTAGTGTCAGTCTGGAGAGACTGATCTTTATGGTGACATACTAGGGCGTCAATTGCTAACAACACAGCTCTGCATCCAGTATATAAAAGTGAAGGTCATGACCCTATAATGGTCAAGCAGCCTATTAGTTTAGCAACATGAGAATAAGTATCAGTTAGATGCTTGAATTTATTACATAGGAAGTTCCTAACTTGAAAATGAATTCTTTACCAGATGTCAGACATCCTCCACCTTTTTTTTTTTTTTTAAGGTAATCTGCACTTGAGAAATGAGCTGCTTGCTCTTTAAATGCTGGTGTGACCTCTACCAAGAGAGTAGTCTGTGCACTGTGGTAAATGGTTCATACCTGTAGGTTCAAGGGTGCCAAAGATGCAATTCAAGTCAAAATTCAGTGATGGTTCCATTAAATTATGATTTGTCAGTCCTACAAGGACACCTTTGTCAAATTTGTGGATTGTCTTAAGAGGGAATGAACTTTCTCTTGGTTTTCCCTACAACTGTTAGTTTATGATATACTGTAATAATTTCTAGTTTCTCTATTTATTTTTTTAAAATGACCCAAAATCTTGCTGCATTTAGTCCCCTGAGAATATTGGGTCGAGGTTTTTGATCCCTGTTGCTCATTGATTTGAGGGCTGATGTAGTGCAAGGGGTCCTTATTAGTGGCGTCTGTCACTGCTGTAATGTTTTTGTTATTTTTCCTCATTTGTTCGCTCTGACATCATGTCATTACAGAATGGTGCTGTTCAGGCCCTGCCTTGGCTGTTCGTTAGCGTGTGTTTAATGAGCAGCTTAATTGAGCTGTCTAGTAGGCCACCTGTCACCCTCCGGACTTATTAACATACTAATGGCCTGACATTGTATTCTCTGACAGGCAACAGGGTTTACTGATTTGATGTCTGGACATGGGGGTTTTATACTGGAATGAGAGAGGATATTGGGAAGGAGGTTTAAAAACACAAATTAACTCTTTGGTATCTCTGTATTTATGGCTGCCCGGGGGGAAAAAGTTCAACGCCGAGCTAGGAGAAGGGAAGCAGGTCTTGTCAGCAAAGTCCCGCTTCAGCCCTGCAATTTTGACGCATTTCTTCAGAAGGAAATATGCTTAGGGTACGAAGAGCAGACTGTGCTTCTATGACAGTATTATGGTGGGTTGCTACTTCAAAGGGGGAACCTTCTAAAGCACAGAGGAAAGTTTTGTGACTAGTCTTTTCTCTACTGTGGCTAAACAAATGAAAGGCAAGAAATTTCCAGTTAAGGGATTTAAGTGCATGACATTGTCCCACTTGTTGAATCCAGATGAGGACATTCATAGTCAGCGAGCCTGGTGCCAAATTGTAAAGGTTCAAAGGAATGGCTTAAGTGCATGCAAGTTTAATCAAAATACTTGTTTTGTTTTTTTGTTTTTGTTTCCCCCCCCCCTAACAGCAAGAGGTAGACCTTCTGTCATAGGCAGATAACACCACCAGATGGAGTGGCTTAAAGTCCAAAGCTACAATAACTGCATACCATACACATTTACTTTACAAAAAGACACAGGGGCATGTGGTTTCCCGTCTTTTCTTTCCTCCCCCTCCCCTTCAAATCAGAGACTTGATGGGAGATCTTATTTTGCACAGAAGCTTTCTTAAAAGGCTGAGCCAACTTCAGCTAATGCTTTTAAAAAAAAAACATTTAAAAAAATCAGCATAAAGAAAACCAGTCACCAGGAGGACAAGAAACTTCTTGCAATCCCTGAGGCGCTTGCTGTGGCTGGCAGCCTAGTCAGCAAAGGGATCAGCCAACAGACTATACAAAAATAAGAGACCTATCAGCTGTAGCATTCCAGGGCTTGGTGTTTTGAGATGCACCTGCTAGGCACCTCATGTAGGTCTCTTCTCATGTGTCTCTCCAGAACTGGAATAAACAGTGATGCATTTACAGGAACAGTATTCAAGCCCAATGCCTAAAGCGAATCCAGTGTAAGGTAGAGGTTCATTCTTCGTAATTTTGAACTGATTTAGGAGGTAGGGCAGAGATGGAAAACCTGTGGCTCTCCAGATGTTGTTGTCCTCCAGGTGACAACTAGTATAGTAAATGATCATGGATTATGGGCGTTGGAGTCCTACAACTTTTGAGGGGTGGGTTCAGAGGTTTCCCACCCTTGATGTATACAGAGTCAGACTATAACTCAGTATTTTCTACTGTGAATGCCAGTGGTTCCCCAGGGTTTTAGGCAGGAGGCACTCCCAGCCCTACCTGAAGGCACCAGGGATTGAACCTAGGACCACGTGCTCCTGCAAAGCATCTATTCTACCCCCAAGAACCAAACTAAATGTGACATCAGTCATGTGGGTTGATCTTGAATACATAAGATTATTTCATCACCACGGAACCCCCAATCCAGATTGGGACCTTGGCACAGGGGAGCTTTTAAGGTTACTAGATTTTTTTGAATGAATCCGGGGACACTTTTCAACTTCCTACTAAATACAAGGATTTTGTCAGGGGACTGACAAAACGGGGACGACTGGTAACCTTACTTTAGCCCATTGCCACTACTATAAATTTCACTACCCATAGTATATTTCATTGGTTGCCACTTTGGGGAGTCAAGGAAACACAATGTTATGATCTCACCAATCTTCTTGCATTTCTAGGCATTATTAAGAAAAAAAGGGTGGAGATGTGTCATCTAATTGACGACTGCTGGTTCTTGATTTAACCCAACTTGGTTTGTTTTCAGGGGTGTACTGAATCAGGACTTGGGCACAAGGTTAAGCACTGTTTAAGCAATCAAAATCTATTGGGACCGTCAAATCAATATGGTTTCATGGGGAGGCCATATGAACAGGTTTTGAATCAGCAACATCAATTAACATCTATTTGAATATGTAACTCAGGTGTCCAGGTTTTCTATTGGTTAATGTATAACAGGTAGATATGATCAGAGAGTGGCCTTTTTAGCTTAGATGAGATCAAAACATGGATAAGAATACAGAAACACATTTTATTGACTGGAAAGTGTACAGATTTCTGAGCACTATTCCTTCCACAGAATCCAATTTAGTTTGGTTTTGTATGACAAATGCACACTTACTGTTGCAGGGAACTTAGATACCATCAGCCAGGAAAGCCGTTTTGTTGTCAGCATATCACATTTCCCAGCACCAAAAGTGTGATTTTTAATTGCTGGGGGGAAAGAGTTTCTCACAGGGAGTCCACATCATATATTTAAAGCACACCCAATGCACATTTAAAGCACCTGTCTTCTCCACAAAGAATCCTGGGAACTGTAGTTTCCCCCTCACAAAGTTACAGTTCACAGCACCATAGGGGGACTTATGTACTTTAAATGCCGTCCGCCATTTAAATATGTGCTTTAAATATGTAGTGTGAATCTGTAGAATGCAGAAGCAGGTGCCTTTTGTCAGTGCTTCTCCATAGCATTGCAGAGATTAATAGCAGAGCATCTGCTTTGCATGCTGATAGTCCCAGGTTGTAGTCCAGGTTTCTCCAGGTAGGGCTGGAAGTTTCCCCAATCATAAATCCCATAGAGCTGGTGATGGTCAGTGTAGACAATACTGAGCTAGGTGGACCAATTCAGTATGAGACAGTTTCCTATACACATGAAGGGATGAGAAAATCCCCTGTTCCGTACACCTATGAAATATAAGTGGTCAATCCAGATACACCTGAGTGGAGCCTTGAGAGGCTGGTGGCAAGTGGAGGAGCAGGAGACAAAGAAGAGGAGACAATAGATGTGACAAACTCACAACACGGGACACTTCATTGTTTTTGCTTGAACAGACGAACTCAACTTTCTCTTGGGGTTCTGTGTAACTATTATAAGTAAGTCTTCTTAAACTGTAAAATAGCCTGAGCAATGGGAATATGCCTTGTGGTACTCTGACCCTGCATATTTATCCAAGCGGTACTGTATTCTGCTTGTTACATCCCATGCAAAGCAGAAATTCCTTCACTTTTCATGGTAATATCTGGCTTTTAAGAACATTAAACACAAATGAAGGGATTGGATAGCCTTGGAAAGCCACCGAGTCCGAGCTCTGCAGTAACACAAGATTCTCCACACCAAAGTATTCTTAAGTGATTAAGTGAGTAGTGATCATAGACTTCCAAGCAAATGTGTTTAGAACTGTAGTGGTCTGTTTTATTGTCACACAATATCTGCCACTTGTAAATTATTCTGAACAGAGGGAACAGCCTGTGCGTTCTGTAACCAATTAGGTTACCCCACTCCACTAACTAAGGTAAAAAAACACATGAGTTTCCCTCTTATCCCCTATCTCTTATTACCAATTTTCCTTCACCACTTTCCCATTTTTGCTGTACAAGGATCTGTTAAAGGTCTCCTCTGTAAGCTTCAGTCTGTGTTGCAAGTTGATGTGGCACCATACCAAGTAGGAGGTGTTGGCTCGTATGCAGGATTTCAAAGCAGTTTTTGTAGTAAGTTACAATGCTTATCAGGGAATAGTCCATGGGAACATATGGCCCCTTCTGATTAAAATGCATAACTTGGAGGGTGGAAATGAATGCATAATGACAATACTTACACATAGCCTCTTGCATAAGTAGCTGGGGTGCAGTAGTGTAGTTCAGCATTTTCATGAAAGTACCAAGGATTTCATACAGGAAAAGAGTATTTAATGGTATTATTATTATTATTATTATTATTTTCACACTTTCACCCTAAGGTCCCAGGACAAGCTACAACAATTAAAACACAACATTAAAAACAGTTTAAAACAAGTCACAAACATAGAAAGAAGGTGGATTTCAAGTGTTGAAGGCCAGCATAAAGACGTGTGTCTTCAAGCATTTGCTGAAATATGTATAATTAAGGTGCCAGGCACACCTCTATGGGTGCCGCCGCACGGTTTCTGTTCTCATCCTGAAGCAAAGTTCTTAACCCGAGGTACTACTTCTGGGTTAGCGGAGACTGTAACCTGAAGTGTCTGTAACCCGAGGTACCACTGTATTAACAACATGAATGCGCAAAATTAGCTGGGGAGCGACATGCCCAGCACCCATGCATGGATGTACTTCCTGAGCCAGCAGTGGAAGTGAACATGAAAGCCTGTTCTTGTGGCTCACAGCTCTCCTTTGCTGGATCAAGCAAGACAGTTAGTAACCATCTTCCAAATCTTGCCAGATAAATCTGTGCATTGAAGCAGTACTTTTGACAACCTTTTCCCTATATATGAAGGACAATATTGCTTGTCAGATATGTAGGGTCATCAGTAACACAACAGTTTGGCACCGTCCGATGGCAATTCGCATCAGTATGTGCTAAGCAGTCTGTACAGGTGACTCGACCCAAAACAGAACAATATATGCTTGCCTAGAAAACATGAAGAACTAAGCATTGGATCGGTGCGATGTTGCCTGTGGCAAGGAGGCTAAAGTCTCCCAGGGCTTTGTTGCTTCGAAGGTAAGCTCCTGCTCCTCACTCTGTGTGTGCATATCTACATAAATAATAAACCAGACTAGAGTTTCTCCACAGCTGATCACAACTCCTTTCTTATTTTTATGAAGATTCTAATATCTGTCATTATTGTAAGTGCACAACATTGCACATGACCTCATTTGTTCCAGGAAGATTTCGTGAGAATGCCAATTTAGGAAATCCAAAACCAGAAAAGCAAGACTTCCAACACTGTTATTTTAATATATTTTATTTTTGAAATAATGTAGGTTTTAAGTGAATCTTTGAATAGCTGGGGGTTGAAAATGCTGGTGCTATGCTTTAATTTTCGTTTGGGGTACTAAACCCTAGTGCCTGTAGGGTTTTTCATATCATACAAAATTCTTTCTACCCAGAAATAAGTGTCATTGAGTACAATGGAGCTTACTCTTTGGTAAGTGTGTATAGAATTTAAATTTTAGTATCATGCCTTCACTTACAAGTTAACATTTGCCCATTGTGAATGCAGAATTGTAGGTCTGTCGGCAGTGCCATGGTTAATTGTCACCAAAGCCTTATGTTTAAAGTAGGCATAAATCCTCTGCATAGTCACGTGATAAATAAAACCATATGAATACATGCAGAGGTAGATTAAAAAGTCTAGCAAAAAAAACTAAGGCTTGGGGGAAACTCACAGAAATTAACATTATTATAGGCATCTGGCTTCCCAAAAAGAGAGAGAGAGAAATAAGATAAGGCCATAAGCTCTTAATAAGACAAGAAATTATAATCAGCAAGGAGATTAAGAAAACATCAAATTAAACATTTTACATAAATATCTCTGCTTTTATCATAAACTAGTTAAGTACTCCTGTGAAACTAGCCCTTACCTCAGTAGACTACAAGTAGCACCTTACCAAACTGTTAACTCTTTGGGGATGGTAGTCAATCACGTATCAGCAAATTCAAGTTGCACAGTTATAAATGACTGTGAGGTCTTGTGCAACAAACCCACTTCCTCAAAAAGATCAGAATTTTTGTGATAGGGAAAGAAATGGGGAAATGCACTGGAATTTTTGACACAACATTTTCTCTGTTGAAATGCCCTCTAACCACTCCACAAACAAATCAGAATGGATGATTATTAAATAGCTAGTGTTGACGAAGGTAAAGGACCCCTGACTCTGGGGTTGTGGTGCTCATCTCGCTTTATAGGCTGAGGGAGCCGGCGTTTGTCCGCAGACAGTTTTTCCAGGTCATGTGGCCAGCATAGCTAAGCTGCTTCTGGCGCAATGGAGCACCAAAACCGGAGCAGCGCACGGAAATGCAGTTTACCTTCCCACCTGAGCGGTACCTATTTATCTACTTGCACTTTGGGGTGTGCTTTTGAACTGCTAGGTTGGAAGGAGCTGGGACCGAGCAATTGGAGTTCACCCAGTCACGGGGATTCGAACCGCTGACTTTCTGATTGGCAGCCCAGGAGGCTCAGTGGTTTAGACCACAGCACCACCCGCGTCCCTTTAGTGTTGAGTAATCTCCCTGCAAACAAATCAGGTAGAATGTTCAATAAACAGGTCACCTGGAAGCACCCACAGAAAATCTAGAGATCTTGATCCTACAGAACCAATTTATTACACTGTTATCCCTTGGGGTTCCTCCAGACAACCTGTTTATTTAGCATTTGTCCTGATTTGCTTGCACAAAGCTTATGCAGTGGTTAGGTTGTATATGGTCTTTACTGAACATTCGTTTCGATTTGTATAAAGGGTGGTTATAAAACAATCAGCATCCACCCTAGTCTGCTTGCAGAGTGTTCATCATGGTCAGTGTGTCCTATTTTGCTGCTTGAGGTGTCAGAGGAAGTGCTGCTCTGCCACTGCAGCCAGTGCTGCAAAACCTGTTGCCACCATTAATAATTCATCTCACACTTTTCAATGCATCCACCTGTTACTTTGCATGCCACAGAAGTTCAGTGTTGTTGTTTTCTATGTGGATTTGTTGAGCTAGGCAACCGGGTGCTATAATTCACTTTAACTGAGCAAACCTGAGGTTCTGGTGTGCATTTGAATCCCTTCTGCAAAACAGTGATGGTCTGGAGGCGCCCTTGGTTCATGGAGAGCCACTTGTTTTTTGAAGCAGATCTGCACAACTTATGATGAAGCAGGCCAAACACATGGCAGTTCATGAGAGGCTCCTTTCTCCTCATTCTTCTGGCTGCCTGAGAGGGCAAGGAGGTAGTCAAGCAACTGCCAGGCTACCATTATTGGTGGGTTGGCTGAATTTTGCTTGGTGAGTCACAAGCTGGGCAGCATCTTATGATGGATATTCCAGATGAGGAAGCGCTGGGGGGGGGAGGAGAACAAGAATGTAAATAAGGTAATTTAACAAAGATATTCCTCAGGCACTTAATGTCTAGTTAGCCCCTCTAAATATAGGGAAATTTTCTCAGCTAGGTAGGTAGGTTAAGAAAGACCAAACTAATTCTGATGGTGTTCCATCACAGGTTGAGGTCAATACTGAAAATAATATAAGTTTTTAATGGACACAAAAGTCATTCAGAGATGAACATTTAGAAACCCAGAGTCTAGTAGACATCTCATTATTTCCCATTATGATTAATAAGTACTGGGTGAGGAAGAAGTGTATTTCATAGAGAGCCAGTGTGGTGTAGTGGTTAAGAGCGGTAGTCACGTAATCTGGGTAACCGGGTTCGTGTCTCCGCTCCTCCACATGCAGCTGCTGGGTGACCTTGGGCCAGTCACACTTCTGTGAAGTCTCTCAGCCCCACTCACCTCACAGAGTGTTTGTTGTGGGGGAGGAAGGGAAAGGAGAATGTTAGCCGCTTTGAGACTCCTGAAGGGGAGTGAAAGGCGGGATATCAAATCCAAACTCTTCTTCTTCTTCTTCTTCATGAAGAAGGTGGTTAGGTGAGCCGAGCATGCTTTTTGGAACTAATTAATCCCGCCTCTCTGATTTAGATCTTACACGGGATAATCCCTACACGTTTATGTGATTTTCATTATGACCACAACTTTTAGGACTTGTACCATTTTTGTATGAAAGCATGTAGATGCCATATACCACTTGGATAATATTGATTTTTGGGGCACCATTTATGACTCAATGGCAGCAATAGTAACTGACTTTCGTTATCCTCCCATTTCTTTTGACTGTAGCTGATCACAAGTTGTATCAGCATGTTTGCCTTCTGCAGAGCCATGAACACTATGTCCCCTATTTTTAATGTATGAGGGTTGTTGTTGTTTTTAAGGCCTACAGCCTGGTGGAGCAGCCTGAAGTCAGAAGGCCTGTCCTGACATATCCTTCACATGAGAGGAAGGTGCTGTCAACACCTTCTCCTGCCCAATGGCGAAAGACATGCAAGAGGAGAGGCATTCATGGGAAAGAATGGCAACTCGTGGCACCATATGGCTGGGAGCACCACCGACTTGCAGTATGTGAATCCAACCTGCATGTATTTAGAAGCTAATGATGGCTGAAATCCCAGTAGGAAAATTAGGGTTTTTGTTAATTGTGTTTTGCTTTTTGCAGCCTTGCACATATTGGCCCCAGCCTCCGTCCCTTGTTGTGTGTGCCTTTGGGGTCTAAATGTTATTAGGCTGGAACAAAAAACTTCAGGTAGCCTCTCCCTCCTTCACAATGACAGCAGTTAGAAAAGCTAGGCTCCTGCTGGGAGGGACAAGGCCCCCTGTGAAGGGAAATCGCCAAGGTCAATGGTGGGGAAGGATGCAGGCATCTGCAGACAAGCACTCCCAGCCACCCACCCCCATTCGACACTCATGGTCATTGTTGCTTTCCACTGACCAGCTGCCTACGATCCTTGGACCAAAAACAAAATGGGTAACACAGCCCCCATTCAATGGAGATTAAATGCCTGAAATGAGCCACACCTCTGAACAATTGCTTTCTGGAAAGAGGAACAGCATTCAATAGCCACCGAGCCCCATTGATCAGGGTTATAAAAGAGGTGAAGGCCTGCATGAAAAAGGTTTCACACCGCCCCTTAAACTAGCTCAGATTCTCCGCCATCTCCCTCCTTTCCCATTTTGACTGCCCATTTTGCCCACATTGTAATCAAGTATCTCTAGCATCACTGCCCAAGATTCAAGTATTGACTTCATATATATACATATAGATTTATAATCACCCAATACTGCAAAGCAACTTATTCCTCACTGATCACATTAGCACCATTATCTGTGCAACTTTACTACTTAAAAAATTAGTTACTATCATTCACACTGTGCAATCAGCTGTTAAATCCTCATTTATGTTAATTTGAATTTGAATGTACCACTCAGTGAAATGTTGGATTGCCATGTTTACAAATATACTACAGGTATTCAGGAATGTAGATGATACAAAACATGCTGTTTAATCTATTTGTGATGCAGTTTTAAATAAATTAAGCCTATTTATCTGTTACTTAGCAATTCTGGGCACATACTATTTCTTTTCTGCTTGTTACCACCCCGTCAGCCAAGATGTAAATTTGATCTCTTTTATTTTTAAAGTTTTTAATAACTGGTAATCCTAAAGATAGGATTTAAATTGATGGATGCACAACACAGGTATAATTTAGATGAAATATTTTTTTCTAATCCATGGAGATTTTTGTCCCGCCTAGTCCAAGCAGTTGAACGGAAACAACTTCCTTAGTTTGGTAGCAACAGTTCTATTTTGGATATCTGTAATCTTAACATTAAATTTCTTTGCACAAAGTTATTGAAAACAGAATGACAGCTAGGCATGTTCAGACAAAACTTTCACTCCACCCGCAACTAAAATGATCTAGGGACTTCTGAAAGTTTGGATAATTTAAGAAGTTCAAATAATTTGCAAGCCAATCATAAAACTCACTACGACACCCCATGAGAACTTAGGAAAGAAATTACCAAGCACTATCCCAATCACAAACCTAGACAGCATATTAAAAAGCAGAGACATCACCTTGACAAGAAAGGTCCGTATAGTAAAAGCTATGGTTTTCCCTGTAGTGAGGTATGGAAGTGAGAGCTGGACCATAAAGAAGGCTGATTGCCGAAGAATTGATGCTTTTGAACTATGGTGCTGGAGGAGACTCTTGAGAGTCCCATGGACTGCAAGAAGAACAAACCTCTCCATTCTTAAGGAAATCAGCCCTGAGTGCTCACTGGAAGGACAGATCGTGAAGCTGAGGCTCCAATACTTTGGCCACCTCATGAGAAGAGAAGACTCCCTGGAAAAGACCCTGGTGTTGGGAAAGATGGAGGGCACAAGGAGAAGGGGACGACAGAGGACGAGATGGTTGGACAGTGTTCTTGAAGCTACCAGCATGAGTTTGACCAAACTGCGGGAGGCAGTGGAAGACAGAAGTGCCTGGCATGCTCTGGTCCATGGGGTCACAAAGAGTCGGACACGACTAAACAACAACAAATCCCAATCACAATGTGGTGTAATGGTGCTACTGTAATGTCACTCACAAGGGGATGCACCCATGGCTAGCTCCCCCTGGCCTCCTCCCTGTACACTTTCATGTGAAATAGCCAATGCATATACACGAACCAAGTGCCCATAGGCTCCCTGTTCATGACTGGAGCCCCCTGAACAGGCAGGGTCCCTGGTCAAGCGTCTTGAGCTTATTACATGCTTTTTGTGGGTATTTGAACTCACACATTTGGCCTAACACTAGTGGGGCAAGTGCTCTTACACTCAGATCCTGTTTGTCGACTTCCCACAAGCATCAGATTGGCCACTGTGAGAACAAGATGCTGGTCTAGGTAGAAATAGGCCTGTCCAATCCAGCAGAGCTCTTTTTATATTCTTATGTTTTTAGTATTTTATTATTCCATCTCAGGGAGAAGGTAACACAAAAGACATTTGCCAGGAATGTTACAGAGCCACTGTAAGTCAGAATAGACAGTTCTAATTCCAGGTTTAGCTCAAAAATATACACATAAGAGCAGCATGTACTGTGCGCAGGTGTCATGACTCTTGCAAGGTATGCACTAGAGGAATCTAGTTTATATTACATGCTTTTAGTGCATTTAGAGCTAGGTTCACATTGCTTTCTCTTTGCTGTTTATTCAGGCTAGTTTTACATTGCTTTTATGCTGATTTTGATACTGTTTTATGTTAGGTTTTTGCATTGTCGTGTCATTTGCATATTTAGATTGTTTTATTGATTGGATTGGATTTGCTTTTGTAAACTGCCCAGGGACCTTTGGACAATGGATGGCCTGGAGATGGGATAAAAATAAATAAATAATCTGTAAAGAGCCTTGGGGAAAAGACTGGGCCTGATAGGTTGATGTTCCCTCAATTAAAAACAAACAAACACCAAAACAGCAGACCAATGACTGGAAGTCTCTCTCCCCTCCCTTTGGAAAGCAATACATTTTAGCTATTGGGAAGGGAAGAAGAAGAAGAAGAGTTTGGATTTGATATCCCGCCTTTCACTCCCCTTCAGGAGTCTCAAAGCGGCTAACATTCTCCTTTCCCTTCCTCCCCCACAACAAACACTCTGTGAGGTGAGTGGGGCTGAGAGACTTCAAAGAAGTGTGACTGGCCCAAGGTCACCCAGCAGCTGCATGTGGAGGAGCGTAGACGCGAACCCGGTTTCCCAGATTACGTGACTACCGCTCTTAACCACTACACCACACTGGGAAGAGAAATGGCTTTGCAGTTTGAAAAGAGAGAGCAAGTTAGACAGAAAGCTGGGTTGTTGTTTTAGCTGAAGCAGTCAGGCAGGGGGGTGGGACTGCAGGGTCGCAGGGAATTGCTTTCCTTGAGAATCCAATGCAGGATTCCTGGATTTGCAACTTGCTGTAACAGCTATACAGTAATTACATAAAAGCTACTACCCTTCTGAGGGACGCTGTGGCGCTGTGGTCTAAACCACAGAGCCTAGGGCTTGCCGATCCGAAGATCGGCGGTTCGAATCTCCGCGACGGGGTGAGCTCCTGTTGCTCGGTCCCTGCTCCTGCCAACCTAGCAGTTCAAAAGCACGTCAAAGTGCGAGTAGATAAATAGGTACCGCTCCGGCGGGAAGGTAAATGGTGTTTCCGTGCGCGGCTCTGGTTCGCCAGAAGCAGCTTAGTCATGCTGGCCACATGACCCGGAAGCTGTACGCCGGCTCCCTCGGCCAATAAAGCAAGATGAGTGCCACAACCCCAGAGTCGGCCACGACTGGACCTAATGGTCAGGGGTCCCTTTACCTTTACCTTACTACCCATCTAACAGGAGATATTAACTCTAAGGTGAACAATATATGGGGGCAATATTATACAAAAAGAGCTAAGTGAAAGAGATAAAAAATAGCATAAGTAGATCTTGTTGGATCAGGCCCATGGCTCATCTAGTCCAGCTTCCTGTTCTCGCAGTAGCTAACCAGATCCTATGGGAAGCCTGGAAAGGGGACCTGAGCATTTTGCCCATTTGTGATTCCCAGCACCTGGCATTCTGAGGCATACTGCCTCAGCAGTGGAGGCACAACATAAATAAATGTCTTAGTGGTAAAATTGCATGGGAAGGCAGTATGGAAAAATGGGCGTTATAAGTAGAGGGTTGGATCCACACAAAGGGAGCAATCCAAAATTAAGATCTGCTGGGATAATGAGAGTTTAGAATAGGCAGGACTTTGGCTAAGCCAGAACACAGTCCCCCATCCCGACTCAGCCAGAGATATACCACTGTAAATCCTCCATTCTGGCTCATCTGAAACCAGCTCAGCCAGGGCAGGTTCTAAAAAATAAGAAGGTGTTTTGTGTTTGTGTGGTGGTGGTGGGGTGAAGCAGAGAGAGACTTGCCCCATTCCAAACTCCTATCAGCTTGATCACATGACCTCTTAACCCAATAGATTGACAAAAAGGGTGGTTTAAGCTGAGCACTATTTTAAAGACTTGGGTTTCCCCTCTGCACTCTAGAAATGAGTTTGGCATAAATTACACCAGCACAATTTACTCTGGAATAAATTACACTGGCTTCCTATTGTTTGTATTTCTCTGTCTGGATCCAGCACCAAACCCTATAAAATTCCTGAGTGAAAATTATACATTTTTTTTAGCAATGTCAAGAGGATGAGCCTAAAGATTTAAGATGGTTACCCATCTCTAGTTTGTACTGCTGCATTTTAACAGAGCTCTCAGACTTTGGAATAATGATTGTTGATCACTCATAAAATCCCTAGATGAAAAAATGTTAGTTTCTGCATAGCTATCCTTCTAGCAAGCTAACTGGTATCATACAAGGTAAGTCCAAGATGACTTTAATAGGCACATTTTAGTAGCATTAATTTGATGTGGCTATTCTCAGTGTCTACTTCCCATTAAGAAATTCGTTGTTAAATACAAAGGTAGATTTGGTAGATCATTAAAATACTTCTATTTTTATTTATTTTTTGGATGCTTTTTCTTGCTGTCCTGCATAATATGCCCTTTTTGTTAAACTAGTAGATAATATATATTTATAGTTATTTAACTATACACTTTTGAAACTGCAGGCTAAAAAAAATTATCATGAACAAAATGGCTTTTTCCCTGCAGTTTTCTAAGTGCTCCAATTCTATGAAGTTGTAATCCATAGGGACTCAATCATAGCAGTTCTCAGCTAGGGGATTCTTTTCCTAGTTCACACACCTTGAGACAAAGAGTATATTTAAGATGAAGGAAGGGATGAAATGGCTTGTAGGGGTTTTTTGTGCAAGATGTGGAGCAAATTTATTCCAGAGAGTGTCTGAAATAGGCTTCAGAAACTGGATAGAGTGTCTTCTTGAAGAAAAGACCTCTAAGTAAACTCCAGCACCATTCAAAAGATTTGCTCTGACACTTAACAAGTGGTGCGGGAAGAAAGAAAAATCTGTTGTCAGGTTTGGGGTGTTTATCAGCTACCCTCAAGACACTTGACCTGATGCCGTGGACCCCCTAATCCGCTGATCTGCATGCTGCAAGTCCTGCGAGATTCAGGCCCACAACCGCTGATGAAATTGACTGGGGCACTTGTCCTAATACACTGATCCCTCAGTACATTGTGTGCCACTCACCTACTCCCGCCTCTTCCCCCCTTCCCTCCCAGACAACTCCTCCTAAATTTAATTCTGCTCACAAATTGTGAAATAAGTTGTTTGGGCTGGATTTGCAGAGTGAATTGTCCCCCTAATGAAACAGTCTGTTCATTATACAGTTGTAGAAGGAAGATTTAGCGCTCCCATACCCCACGACTCACACAGGTTAACATTTTTAGACTGACGGTTGACAAAAGAATGAATAGCCCTATGCTGTCAAATCAGGCTTACAAACAGCTTGGCATACAAACAGTTACTGCTTGTGTGCATGTGGATTTAGGGACCCCCGGTCTCTTAATGCCAAAGATTTGTAAGTACAAATGGGTTAGCCTTCAAATTGTTTACAAAGGGAATAAAATGCCAAAAAATGAGTTTGTTTTAGGCCAATTCCTTCCACTTATCACCAAAGAACAGTCTTAAAAATGGGGAGAGTTGTGTGGCATGGCGGCGTACAACATCTTAGTCACCTGAGGAACGTACTCAATTCTTCCTTTTGTGAAATCAATCAGTCTTTGCCTTTTCCCTTCAAATGCCACAGAAACACTAATAAAAACCATTCTAAAGTCAGAGAAAACAGCCTTTAAAATTAAATTTAAAATCTGAGCGCTTGAGCTATTTTGAGCACCCACTCAAGAAAATAGTAACAATGCTTCAAATTGTACTCACATGTCACAAGTTGCAGAGGTATGAGAACATATCACATTATTTTTTTTTAGTGTATAAACTAAAGTTAAATATGTTTATTTTTGAATACTGTATAGATTAGGCTGGATACATAAAATTATTGAAGCAAGTAGAAATTAGAAGGTATTGCATGATCAGTAAAAGTCCAGAAGCCTGTATGACCCAGTGGGTAAAACGTTAGACTTCAAGCACTTTCAAACATGGTGCTTTTAAAGGGCATTTGAATAGGGCTGGATGCTTTGGAGGGGGTATAAATGTTTCCCTCATAAAACCTTAATTGTGAGGATGTTTACCTTTCCCTCATCCTTTTTACTACCTCTCTCTGTCATTCCCACCCCTTTTGAATAGCTGATTTCTTCTCTCTGAATTAGTTACATTATACAGTATTAACTACCTCAGCCTTGGGCCAGTCCTGCTGTTAGGCAGACTAAAGCAGGTGCCTCATGTAGCAGATACTGAGATGAGGAATGGCTGCCCCTGGCTGTTCTTCAGCCATTTTCATTTTGCTGAGCCAGCATCCCAGCAGCATCAAAACTTGTGCTCATAGCCAGTGTTGAGGTAAGGTTTTTGTGAGGATGTATACTCCCATCAACCCTCTGGTGGAAATGCAGGATACAAATTTAATAATAAAGAAATAAACTACACTTGGCCCTTCTCTTAACAGCCATGGAAAACATCTAGCATGTAAGTCATAGCCAAAAAAGTGACTTTTACAGGGCCGTCTTTACCTGGGGGTGCAAGGGGTGTGGAATACCCAGGCACCAAATTCTGGGAGGTGCCAAATGTATACCTACTGTATACCGGTCCCTCTTGATTGGCGGCAATGAAAAGCAAAAAAAAGCGAAAGTCCCTCCCCCCCTGTTGCTCTGTTACTCTGTAGCGTCGAATATTCCCAACGAGTCAGGAAACAAAAGCAGTTATTTCCACTGTGTCGGCGTTACAGGTGAGCGATTTTCCTCCCCCCAAAAAGTTCAACAACTTTGAGTTTGCCCCCCCCTAAAAATTTTGGGCCTGGACTTATACCTCCACAAGACCCTCCTCTCCTGTTTCTCCACAGGCAAAGTAATTGCTGCTGCAACAGTACATGTTCTCTATGTTGACCCTGATCTTGAAGCACATCTCACATCAAACGACTCCCCAGACCTCTGCTCAGTGAAGTGTCTGAGAAAGTCTGAGAATACCTGCATTGGAAATGGAAGATGGCACAGTCAAATAACGATGTAAAGTGTATTAGTATGAGAGAATGGGAAATATGAGCTTTTATTCAGCCACAGTAGACAGAAGTTCAGTGGTAGGTTTCAAAATTCAAATGTAAGAGCAAGCAGCACTTCATCCCCAAGTTGAAAGATAATTGAGCAATTAGTGGCTTGAGGTCAATAATGCCAGTGCTAGATGCTTTTGAAATAATCAATTCAGCCATGCATAAAAGATACAAAGGTAGAAACAGAAAATAGCATTGTGCAAGCATTTTGATATAATGAACACCAGTGAAATCATTATCTCTTTACCTACTCTAAATGTAATTATACAAACATACACTTTGATTAATTTTAGAATTTTGCAATGAGTTCAGTCTCGTCCCTGATCTGAGTTACATTAAACATTTGGACACCTGACCATGAATTTAGTTTTTTGCCCTGAGGATCTACATAAGTAAATTTAAGCTAGTGAAAACTCATTAGTTAAAGTGTTCAGTACAGTTTAGTTGGTACCCATGGATGATAGAGTACAACATCAAATTCCAAACTTGGTATAATTCTACTTTTCCTGAGTTTGACTTTTGATCATATGCTCTGCTATGGTCCAAGGGCATGTATATGTATGACAGTCCTCCATCACTGTAAGAGAACAAGCAATAATGTACATTACTGCTGCCCTATAGCTAGAGAAGCAGAAGTGTGAATAAACTTAACACACTTTAAACACATAACCACATGTTCCTGTAGCTTATCACATTGCATAGCCAAAAAAAGATGCAATAATTGCACCAGACGTGCTCAAGACTCCATCCCATTATATTGTGTGCATCTTTTTACTGTCTGGTTGTCTGGTGTAATGTGCTGCTACTCCAAACCACTCAATGGCCATGAGCACAGTACAAAGAAAGCTATAAAAAAGAGTGAATTGGCCACAAGCACAGACCTAATTCTGACCTTGTACCTGAGCTATACTATTTCAAACTGCAGGTGAGAGTTCCTGAATGTTTCACCTGTTCAGTTTTCCCTTGAATAGAGCACAATGCGTTCAGGGAGTGGCATCATGCTCTTTGCTCATAAAAGATTGTGTTTACATAGCTTCCTATACATGGGGAAATTTGGTGTTTGAATAAACTCATCCCAATCCTAATATGTAATTTTTTTTAAAAAAAAATTCCAGTAGCACCTTAGAGACCAACTAAGTGCTACAAACTTAGTTGGTCTACAGTTTTTTTATTTTTTATTTTTTATATATATTTCTACTGCGTCAGACCAACACAGCTACCTACCTGAATCTAGTCCCAATCCTAAATATCCTTACTTAGGTGTAAGCCTCAGTGAGTTTATGGGACTTCCTTCCAGGTAAAATATGCTTAGGATCTAGCCTATCATGTGCATCCTGCAATATAATTCAGATTCAGTCATTAAAAGGAACAATTTAGTGGTGCTAGAATCAGGGCAATTCATTGTTCATCAATTATGGGACGACTTGCCAACACGATGGCACTTCATTCCCTCAAATTAAAAGACTAAAGGAACATTTTAAAGAAACCATATGGCTCTACTTCAAAAGTAGTTAGCTGGCAAATTGAGCACATTGATTAGTCCTTGTTATCTATGAAACACATGAATAAGTACATCAAATGAACTTGTTTTTCTCTCCACAAATTAAGTGTAATGGATAGAGTCAGCTTTAATTGCCACCAGAAAAGAGAAATTCTTCTTGCCAGAGTCCTTGTTTGTGGCAGGGGAGAAAACGCCAGAATGGATGGCTCCTCACGTGGACCGGATGTGAGAGAAAGAGACACTCCGGGCTTCTTTTTTCCTTAACCCAGGAAAGCAAACAGGGAGTTAATTATATCACTGTGACCAAACAGAAATAGAGCTTTGTAAACAGTTGTTAAAATCCCAGCTGAAAGGCAAAAGCTTTCAACCTGGAAGGGCCTGCTCCAAAGCCTGCAACAGAAAAGGCCACTGCTCAACATTACAAAGTCCCATTTGAGGGGCTGGCAGGGAGGAACACTCTCCAGAATGAGTATGTGGGCTTTTTACCCACCTGGATAAGTATTTAATTTGTGAAATAGAAGTATACATATTCCTTCCTCCTGCTCACTGTCACATTGGAGGAGCAATTCTGATTAACCAGGTGTAAAAGTAGGGCCGGCCCAAGACATCTTGCTGGTAAAGTGGAGAAGATCCCCACTCGAATCCAAGTACGGAAGCTGTCCAAGCTGGCAGTTGAATCTTACTTATTTTATTTATTATATTTCCATCCCACTTTGCCTCTACGAAGCTCAGGCTGGCACACGTCATTTTATCATTACAACAACCCTGCAAGGGCTGAGAAATAGTAGCGGGCCCAGGACATCTAGTGAGCTTTATGGCTGAACGGGGACTTGAGCTCACTGGTCGCTAAGGTCCTGGCCCAACATTCTAGCCACTGCACCAAACTAGCTCACAACACTGAGTTTGAAGTTGAGAGCTTTAGCAGTGGTAGCAGAATCCTTCACTACACCTGAGGGCAGCAGACTAGCTTAAGTGGTGCAGGGCAAATCACATGGCGCAAACAGCTCTGCCTGGCACTCCATGCCCTCCAGTACATGGGTAGACAAATAAGGCCCAGGGGCTGGATCCGGCCCAATCACCTTCTCAATCCAGCCCGCAGATGGTCGGGGAATCAGCATGCTTTTACAGGAGTAGAATGTGTCCTTTTATTTAAAATGCATCTCTGGGTTATTTGTGGGGCATAGGAAATTAATTCATTACCCCCCCCCAAAAAAAAATATAGTCTGGCCCCCCCACAAGGTCTGAGGGACAGTGGACCGGCCCCCTGCTGAAAAAGTTTGCTGACCCCTGCTCTAGTATCTACCCCACGAAGCAGCTGTCTCACTCTGTCTAATGGTACGGGTGGTCCTGTGGGGTGGATAAATCATTATAAAAATAAAATAAAGATTAACGTGCATGAGTACAGAAGAGAAGAAGTACAGGCCTTAAGGACAGTTAGTCATATGGTGTAACATCTCCATTGAGATAAATACAGGGTTTTAAAACAACAAGAACTCGAAACCTTATGCATGATAGGATAGGAAGTCAATACTTTTTTATTTACTATACTTGCTTGTTCTTTTTATTTTTTTAAAAGTCTCAAAGTGACATAACAGCAACATAAAATACAAACAAATAAAATCAATTAAAATCAAAAGAATGTTCAAAACAAAAATCTCCTTAAAGTCCTCATCCAACAATACGCCACACAAAAAGATGAGCATGACAGTAGAGGCTAAAATCAAATGCAAATATCTATGATGAAATATTCGTAACATTGCATGCAATAGTATTGTTCTTGTTCTGAAATCACAGCAAACCATCGTGTGTGATATTTGATCTCTTGCTGATTTCACTAAGGTTGTCTAGCACTTTGTGTGAAAGTACAGTTTTGTCTTATTTTCAGAACGCGCAGGCATCATATTTTCCATAGTGACTTCCCTGACTTGCACAGCAATTAATTGCTGCCTCTTGAAGCTTTAAATAAGAGATAGCTTCAAATCAAGGATGGCATCTATTAAATTTAATTAAGTTCCCATGCTGCTTGCATGGCAAAAGGAGCATGGCTAAAGGGCAGGTGCTAATTGAGAGCAGATTCTGTGTTGCAGATGAGTGAGTTTCTCTGCTAAATGTATTTTTATTAAAAAACAACAACGTGGTTTGTTTCAGAACACTTCATTCCTTCCCATGACACTTTCCACTTTCAGTGGATAAGTGTCTGACAGTATTTTTTTACTTCCTCTCACCTGACACAGTGCAGTCCCTTCACTACTATATTGCCATAACATCTCCACTGTTAACTTGGCTACATCACCAACCAACTAATTTTAGAAGAATTTGGGAACACCACGTTTGCCATAGCTGATCATCAAGCTGGAAGATAAAATGTGAATGAAAGCCACAAAATGCATCTATATGGAAGTTGTGTCTAGCAATTATGTTGTAATAGCCCACACTGGAATATTTCTCTTTTAGCTTGCAGTTACCTACAGTGGGTTGTCTCCAATGAAGTTTTACTCACAGCAGACTCATTGGTATTAATGGGCATGTCTAACTTACGTCTATTGATTTCAAAGGGTCTACTCTGAGCAAATCGTGGCTCTCTGCAGCCTAGTGTATTTGCTTGAGCCAATGATGATAAAACTCAAAGCGTATAATAAACTGTGATGGCCTGCAGCGTTTGAGTGCACCCAGTGCATCTTGCATGCTATTCATTGAAGGCTAGATCAGCACTGGGAGGACACATAGCCTACATAGTCAGTATGAAAATAGAAAACAGTCATTTATTTGCTGCAGTGACACAACCATGCTTCAGGGCTTTTAAAGTATTGGACACAATCCATTGGGAGGGCCATCTTCACATCATGGGAGTAACATCATGGGAGGGGTGTTTCTAGGACTAAGGTGAAACTATGGACTCCCTTGCTATTTTTGCTATTAGGAGCTGCGTGTTTTTAAAGTAATTTTGTTATATTTACAATTTGAAATGTGGTTTAATATATCTGATCATATTTTTTGTTTGCTATGTTATTATGAAACTGTTTTTGTAGTGTTTTGTTTGAAATGCACCCAGCTGTTTCTTTGTTTAAAGCTGCTTTGAGCATGACTTTTGTGTGTGGAAAAGTGGCCTACCCTCTTTTAGTGCCAGCTTGAACAATGAATATACTAACAAAAGGGTGCAGTCAACAGTCACAATAAGAGATGCTTTACATATTGATAATTATTCAAAAATTATTCAGATGTTCCTTTCAGAACCTGCACAATTCATCCCTAGATGTCCAGCAATACCATTAGTATGCGTTCAAATTAGGACAAAAGTATTACTATACAGTATATATTAATTTGAGAAAGTATGATAAAACTCTATGCAGTTTGAATACATAGACAGTTCCAGACCTTAAAATAAAATTAAAAGCTTAATGATGTGAATAATAATATTTTGCTGATTGATTCATCAGAATGTTTGTATCAAGATGAGCCATCTAAAAAAATAATTAAACTTCGTCTTGATTAGACAAAAGTCTTAACACCAAGAAGGGCTGATTAAAGTAATGGCTACTTAGCAGCAACCAATGAATCAAATGTCCCTTTTTCAACAGGGAAAGGTTCTTAACCACTGACTGTTATCCAATGCATGAAACCATATGAACGCAGTTTCACTTCATTAGTCTTTACCACATTTCGCTGGAACTGTGACTAATCCTCTTTAAATGACCAACATCAGAGTCTTTCATTTGACACAGGCAAGACACATACAAGAGATGCCTCTTCTCGTCTAATTACCTGCTGGCAGAAACAACAAAAAGGTGTATACAGAACAAATGGTTCACTACTCTAGTTAATGTTGCAGTTGAGAGACATACAGACACACACACACACAGAGAGAGAGAGAGAGAGAGAGAGAGAGAGAGAGAGAGAGAGAGATGTAGCCTACAGTATTATTAAAACACTGCCTCCCAAGTGGTACAGTTTATTTAAAACATTTATATCTCATCTTTTATTAATGGTTTTGAGATTTAAAAACAAAACAACAACAATACATACATACATACAACACAGCAAGCTGATATAAGTTCTGTTAAGGGTCATAGGGTAGGATTCCACTAATAGGTCCTTCCCAGCAGAATCCCAGACAAAGACTTCTGCTGATGCAATGAGAACGCACCCCTTCTGCACCGTCCCTCAACTGGATCAGAAGGTGGGACCAGGAGAACCATTGAAACAATGCATGGAGGAAGAAGAGGGCAGATCATTTCATCAGGCAAGCAGAAATGTATTTCGGATATACCGTAATAAATTCCTTCTTTAGGGGTAATCCTTCTTATCAGCAGTCAGGTACCATAGCTTCCTCTTTTGTGAAATGCGACAAATATAGTTTGTCACATGAAAAGTTTCCAACCACATCCAAAAAGGGAAACCTCTGATTGTACTATGTAGTGTCCAAGGCTGAATACACACTATACATTTAAAACACACCTGGGAACTTGTTAAGGGTCCTAGGAATTGTAGCTCCGGGGGGAGCCACATTTTCCAGGATTCTGAGGGTTGGAGGGGGGTGGCGGAATGTGTCTTAACTGTATGGTGTGTACACAGCCTGAGACCTCCTTCTCACTTCAGCTTCCCAACAACAACAACCTTATGCACAAAGTTAAGAGAGTGCCAGTAACAGCCTCAAATAGGTCTCAAATAAGCTGCATCCAAACAGGAAATTCTGACAGCCCTGACATGTACAAGAGACTTTGGGTGCTGGCTTTTGTTTGGATTCTTCTCTTTGCCACCCAATTTTACAGTGACAAATATAGCTGAGGAGAAGCAGTAATGGAAAACCTTAGGTGAATCCATGATTCCCTAACACAAAGTCTTGGAAACACAAACGACTTCATTTTGAATTCCTGATCGCATACTGTGTTTCGATCCGAGTGCCTAAGACTCTTCATGATAATCAATCATACATGTGTTTGACAACAAGATAAAGGCAACCAGCGGCTAATGTGCCAAGGTTCCATAGAAAAATAACCAAATGTCAATCACAAGAGTAGCTGGCAGCAGGGAGGTTGGCTTTCCTACCATATGCCTTTTTTCTTGCATTAGATCCTCTGTGGCATTTGTGCAGTGTCAGTACTTGTTGATTCCTTCCATTACCTGGTTTTAATTAACCCTCTAAAGTCCCTTTGTGTGACTGGTGATGTCAGCTGTGGCTCTGAATAGAAGCCACCCCTGTCAATAATTTTCGGAACAAGCTCCTTCTGAATGGGCCCAATGAGCCAGGAGGCTGTTTCCTCTTTAATCCCACATTTAATAGCACGAGCTGAAGACAATAGGCAGCTTCTTCAGCCTCTTTAAGCTTGATTCCATTTGACATATCCAGCCCTCTTTTGTCAGCCTCACAAGGATATTCCACCTCAGTGTACTCCACATAAGATTCACTTCACAAGTGTCATTGAGATGAAACAGTCAGAACGCTGGGATCTGCAACTCTAGGCCTCAGCCTCCATGACCAAGGCTGACACTCCTCTCACATCCCTTTGTGCCTATATACCTTCAGTGAATAAACCCATTTTATTTTCTGGAGTACTTGTACAGCTATAGTCATCAAAGCAGCGCAAACGAATACCGCTGTATAACACCCCCACCCCTTATATTCCTATACAGACACGTTTGCATCAAAAGAATAAAGGATTATAGATTTTGCCATGGCAACAAGCTATTATAAATTCTAATGTAGTACTGGAATGGAAAAGGCATTTATTTCTCATACTTAAAATTTCAAAAGGGCAAAGCATTGCATTTTCCCACACTTTTTTTGTAATTGTGGATTGCATGTTGTGCTGTTTCATTTTCATCTTGCATGGCTGATTCCTTAGAGCTCTTAAAAATTCTATAAATGCAACTGCTGCTTGATGCAGCATTTCATCCTGACAAAATCCAGAACATTTATTCTGAAGCCCTACATATGTTATTTTAAGAAATTCACATTTTTCTCAGGGTGGCAGAGGTATGGCATATGCTTTTGTTTTGGTTAGGTTGGCCTTATTGTGAGAAGTTACCTGGGATGATTTCAAATGTTGATCTTATAGATCAGGCATCTGTGGCCCTTCAGACGCTGTTGATCTCCAAATCTGATTAGCCCCAGTCAGCATGGCCAATGGTCAGGAATGATGGGAACTGTAGTCCAACAACATCCAGAGAGCCACAGGTTCCCCATCCCTATTCTATATATCTATGAATATAACCTTCATTCTTAATTTTTTAGTTTTTTACAGGCTTGTACGATTCTCAGAATTGCAGCTAAACTGCAGTAATCAATAAATGAGCAACATCTTTGTTCATGGACTCAGCAGTGTTCTGTCCAGTTCTACCAACAGAAGGTAACACTTGATAAAAATGGGACCACACTATTTGGGCATCCTTTGCTCCTGTGCTGAACAACACAGGTGCAAACAGAAGCAGATTTAGGGCAGCACAACCAGTTCTGCCACACTAGGGGACGCTGCAATGATGACATAATGAATGGAGTAGAACAGAAGGCGAGAGGCAGGAGGGATTGACAGATTTTGGCTTTATTTGTTTATTTGTTGTTAGCTATCCAATTTTAAATTTAATCTACAATGCTGTTTCACTATTTGGATGAATATTTCAATCTTTCTTTTTTTTAACCCATATAGGTAAAAACATGTTTCAGCGCAAATTACAAAGACTGATAAAAATATGTTGATTAAACAGCAGCAACAGGAAAAGTAATAGTGTCACTATGCATAAGGAGATGAGTGGTGACAATATCACCCACCTGACACACTGCAGGTGTCAAAAACCATGAGTATCACTAACATGATCTAAAACTCTGGAGATAGGGGGTTTTTTTAGTCCAGTTCACAAAAACCATGGAGAAAATACAAGAGAAGGATGATGATACCCTGGAAAAGGTGAGTTTCTCAAACTGCTGCATCAGTTTTTTAAAACCCTCATGAAAATTCATGGACATCTTTGTACACACCCCTTTTAAACAACACATTTATGCAAGAAATCTCTCTTAATGCATTTTATATGTTATTTCCATTAATATATGCATTTTAAGGCACATTTTCCCCAATATACACCTTTTTGTACACATTCATTTGGGTAGAAAACTGCATTGCAAAATTCAGAGAACTGTGATTTTTTTTCTCTCTCCAAAGGACAGCTGTCTTGGTTTGCATATTGAGAAATGTGAATTAAGTAGGATAACATTAACGTGAAACTGCCCATCCCTAGCTGGGGTTTCCCATGAAAAACCGTGCACAGGTAAATTGCAGGTGATGTTTGGGTGTTTCTCCCCCACCCATTTTCTTGATGATTAATAATCATTTGTTAACAGACAAATAAAAAGAGATCAACAAAACAAATATACATACAAAAATGTATGTCACTATATATGTATAAATATTTGAACACGCATATCTGAGTAAAGCCATCAGTGCAAACACACCAATCAGTCCCTGAAATGGTTTCCAAGAGAGTGTTTGAATAACTATTGTTTTGTGTCTCCTTGTACCAGTACAACAATTACTCAATTTTTCAATAAATAAGAAGGCTGTCTGCCTTCACTTAGTTAATTTTACGTTAGTTCATTTTACCATCTGAGCTATTTCCCATTTTCTAAGGTGATTCTTTCCAGTTATAAGATATGGCTATACTGTACTATATGGCTGTTAGTAAATGTATTGTCAGTTGCGTATCTGCTGGTAAAGTCAAATTGACATTACCAGTTGTAGGTAATTTCAAACCATTCTGGCTAACCTCAGATATGACAGTGAGAGATTCATTATCAGACTTCCAGCATTTTTTAAAAGGCAAAATGCAGCCACTGGGGACTCTGATTCAGATCAGGCCCATAGTGTGCCGAGCAAATAGTTAACCCTTTCCCTGCGCATGGTTTTTCCAATACCAAGAACCTGTTCACACTCCCTTGGATCAATTCTTTTGCTGCAAGGAGCAATGCATTCAAATGTCTGCATGTTTTACCTCTTAAAAAAGAAGTGGGATATCTGATCATGGATCTTCTGCAACCTTAACTAGCTATATTCTTAGGAATCTTAAAAAAAACAAAAACACCACTGAAATTTAGGTTACATAAGAGTTTTTCTGCAGGGTTATTTTGGCCCATAAAGATTTTAAAAAGAGACAATTTTATTAATAAATATAAAATAGATCGCAGCAGCTATATGTAAGTGTAGAATATTACAGAAAGGGTTGCAAGGTTGCAAAGAAAATGAGGTAGTGTAATCTGATCTAGTGTTGAACTTAGAGTAGTAAAAAACTAAGGAAAAATATACCACCTGCAGATTCCATCCTTCCACCTGAATTATATTCACTCTTCACTCTCTGAGACTTTTAAATGTTTTGTTTTTTTTACATGTATAAATCATTACATTTCTCAACAGAATTTGTGGGAATGTTAGCTTGGTTCTACTCTAATCTGCATTTTAATATATTTATTCAAGAAGGGTGGTAGAATTAAGAAATCCATTCATCACTCTCAACTGATGCAATGTATGTGGATATTGTACTTGGATGTCTGTGCCCAAGTTCAAAAGATGTCGTGTACAACTCCTGCACAACAAATTTGAACTCAATCTTATATTGATTCCTTCTTCCTTTCATACATTGGTCATGACTTGTAATTTTGTTTATATTATTATATCTGAATACACACACACAGTGTGTGTGTGTGTGTGTGTGTGTGTGTGTGTGTGTTCATTTCAGTATCTAAATAAGGGTACACACCATTGATATGCAAGCAAGCACTGATTGGACATATGCTTGGATGCATACTAGAAGTACAGTTGATGAGTATTTGTATGTTAATTGATATCTGATTGTAATAATTAGATGCACACCTTCATGAAGTTGTAACCCTATCAAAGGGGTGTTAATTGTGAATTGTATTACCCTTGGAATTATATGTTCCTCCATTTTTCCTAGCTAGAAGGGAGGTTGGCTACTTTTGTCACTCTCATACACACATTTCTAAACCACTAATGAAGGACCTGTGGCCCTACAGATGTTGCCGGACATCTCCCAGCAGCTCCAGACAGCTTTACCAATGCTGAGGGATGATCAGCTGTACTCCAGCAACATCGAAAGGCCACAGCTTCTATACTGCTTGCCCAAAGCCGTTTCCAGAGGGGAAGCCATGTTGGTCTGTTACAACATAAACAAGATGTCTTGTGACATCTTAAAAGACTAACAAGATTATTTTGGAATAAGCTTCCTTGAAGCCTTACATTGGAATTGGTTAATCTTTATAGTTCCACACAAGGGTGCCTACTTGAACAAAACATTGGGGGGACCATTACTCCATGCAAGAGAAATGGAAGTTCTTTGAGTGTTTACAAATCATCTTTTTTTTTTTCTTTTTTTACAAATCCTCAAAGCCTTTGTTACTCACAACATTTTTATACTTCATTATAATTTTTGGGGCTCTTTTCTTAAGTCAATTAATGCATGTTTAAAATTGAAAACATTAAAGTGTGTGTTATATTCACATAGTTTATCCCACTAGTCTCTAAAAGTACAGCTGGAGAAAGAGAGAGACTTCACTTTATTGAAAATGCTGATATGGCTTGACCATAATGGAAAGTTTTTCTTGAAAATCTCTCATGGCTTCTAACATTATTCAACTTAAAAATAAATAATGTTAATATGATACTCCATTTTAAGCAGGTGGATGTCAAACAGGCACCTTTTCCTATTTTAATACATTGTTATTGTTATTGTTATTACTCTTTCTGGACAAGACATTAGCACAGCTCAGTTATTCTGAGGGGAATCTTTCTTGCACCAGCAGTAACAGCACTCAGATTTTCAAGGTTGCAATCATTCAATAAATGCAACTTTAATATTATTCAATAGGGAATTATCTATATAAATAAATGGGGGGAGTAGTGGGAGCTATACAGATTTATATTTAGGTGATATCATCATTATTATTGCTGTTGCTAACTTTTTCAACACAACAGAAGTAACATGTTTCAATACATCATAAACCAAGCAGATTAAAAAACCCACACATCTTCCATAAACTATGCTAACTAAACCTTTAGTTGTAAAAGAAGCCTAAATGCTTCATTTTCTCCTCTGTTCCTTTCCATCCAGAAGTCAAGTACTTTCAAAACCTTTTTCAACCCACTTTCCTTTGTAAGAGCGCTTTCTCTAGCTCAAATTTAATTTTCTGAAATGTAGCATAACCTAACCTTCATTTTCTTCATTATAAAGAAGCACATTAGAATTTATTTGTTTGTTTTGTTCTGTCACAATTTGATGGTGGGTACCATCCTGCTTTGTAGTTAGTAAAAAGTTCACCATGTTTCTAAATAGCTATCTTCAGGCATGAAATTAACAGCCAGTCTCTTCTTCCTATTGCATTTTCATAATTTATCCATAGTTACATTTTCCCTGGAGTTCTTATGTGAGTTCTCAGTGTCATTAAAAAACCAAACCAAAAAAACCCAACCCTAGCAGTTGACAAAAGCTTTTCCTAATATTGTTTCCAAAACAGCATCTTCCCTTCTTATCATATTTACTCAGCGCCTTGTTGGGTATATGAAAAATGTGTACATTCTATTTCTCTTCATTAGGTGTACGTATTTACTACTGGTTTTTAAGGGGGCGGAATCTAAAGAATATATAGATTAATTTTCTACTTTTTTCTGAAATTTAACAAAGGGATGCTACAGACAAATTTCTTTCAAGTTGCAATTCTAAACGGGCATACCTGGGAGTAAGCTCCCTTGAACAAAGTGGGACTTACTTCTGAGTAAATTTGCATAGCTGTCTTACTAAAGCAAGGGAAGCCAAATAGTGCCATCTGTAGATATTATGTTGTCATTACAGCCATTTTTCTCAGTGCCATAGTTATGCATGGCAGGGTTCAGAGGTGCCATTCACCATAGAGCTGTTCTAATTTTCTGCCTACTCCTCCTTGGTGCCCTAAATTCACCCTACAATCCCACCAACATAAACAATAGATCCTCCAATTCATACTTCAGGGAAATAGCTTGAGCACCACGTCTTCCTATTAGCCTGTGGGCTTGTCCACATTTGAGCATTATCTAGGTGTTAAACCATTCCCCCCCCCCATTCAGATTTAGCCAGAGTAGACTACACCCACACATATTTGAATTTGTAGTAACTATGAGTAGCAACTTTGGTATTTCCACTACATACTAGTAGGGAAAGGTGAAGGTAAAGGACCCCTGGACAAAATAAAAAAATTCCTTCCTGTAGCACCTTAAAGACCAACTAAGTTAGTTCTTGGTATAAGCTTTCGTGTGCATGCACACTTCTTCAGATACACATGCACACGAAAGCTTATACCAAGAACTAACTTAGTTGGTCTTTAAGGTGCTACAGGAAGGAATTTTTTTATTTTGACTATGGCAGACCAACACGGCTACCCATCTGTAACTGGACCCCTGGACAGTTAAAGGTAAAGGTAAAGGGACCCCTGACCATTAGGTCCAGTCGTGGCCAACTCTGGGTGCACGCTCAGCTCGCTTTATTGGCCGACGGAGCCGGTGTACAGCTTCTGGGTCATGTGGCCAGCTGCTTCTGGCGAACCAGAGCAGTGCACGGAAACGCCGTTTACCTTCCCGCTGGAGCGATACCTATTTATCTACTTGCACTTTGACGTGCTTTTGAACTGCTAGGTTAGCAGGAGCAGGGACTGAGCAACAGGAGCTCACCCCGTCACGGGGATTCGAACCGCCAACCTTCTGATCAGCAAGTCCCAGGTTTAACCCACAGCGCCACCCCTGTCCCCTGGACAGTTACGTCCAGTCAAATTTGACTATGGGGTGTGGTGCTCATCTTCATTTTCAGGCCGAGGGAGCTGGCATTTGTCCACAGACAACTTTTCTGGGTCTTGTGGCCAGCGTGACTAAACTGCTTCTGGCGCAACAGGACACTGTGACAAGTGCCAGAGCCATTTACCTTCCCACCTCAGCAGTACCTATTTATCTACTTGTGCTGGTATGCTTTTGAACTGCTAGGTTGGCTGGAGCTGGGACAGAGCAATGGGAGCTCACCCCATTGTGTTGATACCGCATACTAGTAGTTCCCAACAGGGCATGCGCACAGAAAGTTGTGTGTGCACCTTGTTTATATATGTATGTGTGTGTATGTATAAATCCATGCCCAAGAAGTGTGCAAAAGTACCCAGTTGGGCAATTGTAAATTTGCTTGTGTGGTTTTCTGGCTTTGTGAAAATCTGAGAGATCAAAAGAAGGGTGGGTGGGTGGGTGTGCTCCTGTCATGCTCTTACTAGCTCACTGGAAAAATAAATGAAAGCAATTGTAAATTCCTAACACACACATTTCAGATTGTTCCTCAATATACATGGGGTGGAAGTTTTTTAAAAAGTTTTTTTTAAGTTTGCTTATGCAGTTTTCTGTTTGGTGCAAATCTGAGGGTTCAAAAGGATCCTCCATTTAGCGGCACATTTGAAATAGTTAGAAGCATGTTGGAAAATAAATGAAAGCTTTGAGGAAGTAGTGGGCATGGAAATGGTAGTAGCAGAAAGTGACAATTAATTCACCCATCCCCAAACACTGAAACAAACCGTCTGCAACCTCAAGTGCAGTGGTTTATGCAGTGGGCAAAGTTTATCAGATTATCTCCATATTGGGTAAACCCAAATTTACAGGGGGAAGGTATTGTGATGGCTGGTGCTTGAGGGTAATGTTATGTGGACTGTGCAAATTAAATGGGAACACAAACGGTACACATAACATTCATTTAAAGGCTTATCTACATTGGAGTTTACTGTGCAGCTATGGTAATGCCTATATTGGCCCTCTACTTTAGGTTTAAAGTTAGTTTGCTTGAGGCATCTGGTTAAAGACACCTCTGTAAAATCACACATTTGATTAGGGTCTAAGGCTGCAAGGCTACTCCTACTTACCTTTACCTTTAAGTCCCATTTAATTTAATATAATTAGCCATGGCTAGGATTTGGAAGTAATTGCTGCAATTGATAGTGATCCATAGATTGGGAGTTTATTTATTATAACTTGCTGGGGGGCTAATAATACTATCAAATTTGGTTTAGCCCTATTGTCACACCATTGTGATTGCTGTCTATTATAAAAATTCAAGTTAAATAACACACATACCACATTTGTAAAAAGGGTATAATACTGCACCGTGTTGTCAATTTTTATAAAGAGCATAATGTCGTAGAAACTGCACTATAACCTAAACTTTGTCTTAAACGCTACTGGAGTCTCACAACTGATCAATGATATGCCTTATTCAACAAACACAAATGAATTAATTCTCCCTATTGTCTCCATCTGGTCAAATAAATATTTGTCCCCAGGGTGCCCCTAAACCCCAGGGACGTTCTCCTGAATGACAGAGGTGGAACATATCTACAGTTGCTCAATGGCATCTGTTAGGTGCCTTTAACATCTGGTGCTTCTCTTCTGTTTGAACCTGTGGCGTGACCCATCTAATATGTGCTAGGCACTGTACAAAAATAGAAAGAGCCAGTTGTTACCCAGTGATTCACAATTTATTTACTTAAAACAGTATACATCACCTTTATTTCACATATTGATTTGAAGAGGATTTGATAGGAAACACTTTCTCTTTTAATGTTCTAGCATACTTCTATTTCAAGCCAACCTGCAAAGTATATCACAAATATATTGGTAGTTGTGTCATTGATTTATTTAGCAACCTTATTGCATTCCCACACTATAATAGGGTATCTACAGGTGACCAAAGCAACTATCTAGTCTACAAAAGTGTGACTTGACTGTATTGTTTGTTATGTTTTGTCTGGAGGATACAGTTCACGCGGGCTTACTGTCAAATAAGTGGGTATAGGCTTCAGCCCTCAAAAGAATCTCCTTGGTATCATGGCAAACAATAACATAAGGAAATATGTAATAACATTTCCTGTGACACAGCACACACATTTCAGTGCAATCCTATCCATCTCTACTCAGAAGTAAAAAAACCCCTCACTGAGTTTAAGAGGACATAATCCCAGGTTTGTGTGCATAAGACTGAAGCTTAAGTTACTTCTTTCTACTTTTACAGTACAACACAGCATGTCTGGTATTTCTTGTAATTTAATTATACACTCATACTAGCATACATAGTAAACTACAATCATTGCATCACAAGGAACTCTGAGCTACACCTTTGGAACCAGTATGTGAAGGAGATTTTGAGAGAAATTCTGCCACCTTGTGGAACCCCAAGCCAGCTGGCATTAATAGCTCACAAGTATCACTCACATACTCTTTCCCCTCTTTTTTCATAGGGTTCCTTCCAATTTCTGCTTTTCTCTCAAAATCTCCTTCGTGGCTTCGTTCCAAACTTGTAGCTCAGAACTCCATGTGATATAATGATTGTAACTTACTCTTCATTTATGATAGTAAGACTGTATGTTTGTCTCATTACACTACTTTGAGGTTTTCCATTCCTGCACACCTCAGAATGACTGGCCTAAGCCATTTTATATTGTGACAGTCATTTTAACTATGTAACCAACCCCACATTCTGTCCATTCTTTTATTAAAAATGTTGAAAAGGTGGTGAGAGTCTGCTTGTCTGCCTGCATTCTCCTGAACAAATCTGCTGGTGTGGCTGAGAGAGACATTATTAGAAAACTGAGAGGGGAAGGTAATCTTTTTCTACCTGAGAAATCAGTGTTGTCCATAATACATTATTATATTTGATTTGATTTTTCTAAAGTATTTTCAATTGAAGGATACAAGTGAAGAAACCATTCCTGGATTTGAGATGGATTAAGCCACTGTATGGATTAAGCAGTGATTGTATACAGTAAATGAAGATCTCTGTACCTAGAGAGGGATTAGAGAAAAATATAAATATTCCGTTTTCTTTTTCCTCTCTGCTCACTTTGCATATTTGGCAGCTTGTTCTGTAGGGCCAGTGTTAACTGGTTCTGCAGGATCATTCAATCATTTTCTTATTGTACGTGGATTCTTTCACACTAAATTGTTTTTCAAAGCATGGGAAAACTTCACAGTAAAACTACAAAAGAAACCCAACCTAGCAGTATGATGTATGCCAGGATGCCATGCCAAATGAAATCTAGAAACCATTATTTAAAGCATTTAAGTTCCGGACATTCTCTTCTTTTTAAAAGTCCTTAAGAAAAACAGATTAGCCTGTTCCTGCTCTACCCAGTAGCAAAATCTGCAGCATATGTATACTCAGAAGTAATGCCTTTTATTTCTGTGGAACACATAGTAAGGGTGCATAGGATTTAACTTTTCTAGCCTGATATTTCCACCAAAATTGGTTTTGTGGGAATGGGCATTCCTCTTAAATATTGTAGCTTAATGGAGGCCTGTATAGAGCAACACCATTATCTGTGTGGTCTAAGGACATGTGGCATAACTATCTTTAGAGAAGGCTGGATGAGAAATGATCTACAAACCTCATGCACACTGCCTGGAATCCCATGATGAACTAAATGAGGCATATAAATGCATTAAATAAATAAAAGAATAGCAGGATTCTCCATGTTAAGATGAAAAAGAATTGACTGCTTGATGTTAAACATGAACACAAATATAGCAATGTACAGTACTGGAAACCTGCTGGAATGGAGAAAAACGGAGGTGCAATTAGTCCCAGATAGATAGGGAAAAGCATATTTATTTTACCTATTAAGAACATTTATGTCCCCACCCTTCTTTCATGCCTACTGTGAGCCTCTTTGGACCATATTCCCTTTCGGTCGGCATTTTGGAAAGTAAAATCTCCTGTTCTCCCATGAAATGAATGGGAACAGCTGTACAAAAGTAGGGCAAGTTTCATTCATTTTAGTTGGCCTTGCCCAAGGGAATGTTCCAGGGGATTGTACTCATGATCTTTTTATACCTTTTGGGAACTTCAGCCTTGATGATACCTTTTATATTATTAATTTTCAAGCTTCTGAAAGTTGAACAGCTCTTTTTCTTTATTGTTCCTGCCTATTGCTTGCTATCTTGCATTTGTATTGTGCCATCTACTTCCTCTCCAGATATATTACGGATCTCTTCCCAATGTGTAAAATGTTTACTTCAGTAATAACACATGCATATGAAAATGTGGTCCACAGATTGTATGTATGTATGTACAGTGGTGCCCCGCAAGACGAATGCCTCACAAGATGAAAAACTCGCTAGACGAAAGGGTTTTGCGGTTTTTGAGGTGCTTCGCAAGACGAATTTCCCTACGGGCTTGCTTTGCAAGACGAAAATGTCTTGCAAGTTTGTTTCCTTTTTCGTAAAACCGTTAAAACCCAAGGTGCATTGCTTGAAGAGGTGCAGTTGCGACTTGACTTCGAGGAGCAACACATTGCACGCGGTGTGGTAGCCTTTTTTGAGGTTTTTGAGGACTTTGCTGATTTTTGAAGCTTTTCCAAAACTTCTTTTGCAGCCATTTGGTAAGTTAAACTTTTAAAACTTTTTTGGGGGGGTTTGGATTTTGGGTTGGGGTGTTTGGAATTCAAGGACTTGGTGTTGGGGAGAGGTTTCCAAGAATCTGGGAGCTTGTGTGGTTTTTTCTGCATTTTTATGATTTTTTGTGACAATTGGGGCACTCTGCTGTTTTTTTAAAAAAAAATTCTGGGTTTGAATTTCTGTGTGGTGGGTGGCTGGGGGAACAGTTGAGGAGGGGTTTGCAAGAATCTGGGAGCTTGTGTGGGGTTTTTTTGGAATTTTTATGATTTTCTGTGACCATTGGGCCATGTTGTGTTTTTTTTTAAAAAAATATTCTGGGTTTGAATTTCTGTGTGGTGGGCGGCTGGGGGAACAGTTGGGGAGGGGTTTGCAACAGTTGGGGAGGGGTTTGCAATTTCTGTGTGGTGGGTGGGTGGCTGGGGGAACAGTTGAGGTTTTTGAAGACTTTGGTGATTTTTAAAGCTTTTCCAAAACTTCTTTTACAGCCATTTGAGGATTTTGAAGACTTTGGTGATTTGCAGCCATTTCGTAAGTTAAACTTTTAAAACTTTTTGGGGGTTTTTTGTATTTTGGGTTGGGTGTTTGGAATTCAAGGACTTGGTTCTGGGTTTGAATTTCTGTGTGGTGGGTGGCTGGGTGCTTTTGAATTTTTTGGATGTGAAGCACTGATTTTTTCTTTCTGTCTGAGTTTATGAAGGTAGGAGCTGTGCTGCCATGGGACCCAAGAAGACTGCTGCTGCAGAGGCCGGCGAGAGGAAGAAGGAGAAGGTGACGCTGGAAATGAAGAAGGAGATCATCCGGAAGCACGACGGTGGAATGCGTGTGACAGAGCTCACCAGGGAGTACGGCAGGAACCCATTGACCATCGGCACCATCCTGAAGATGAGGGAGAAGATCCTTGCGACTGATGCAGCCAAGGGAGTCACCAGGATCATGAAGAACCGCCCAGCTGTTCTGGAGGAGGTCGAGAAGTTGCTGCTCATCTGGTTAGAAGAGAAGCAGCGTGCAGGGGACACAGTGACTGAGGACGTCATTTGTGAGAAGGCCAAGGCCTTGCACGCAGACCTCGTCCGGGAACAGCCAGGAACCTCAGGCGAGCCAGAAGTCTTCAAGGCAAGCAGAGGTTCAAGGCAAGATTTGGAATCCACAGCGTGGTCAGGCTGAAGACTTTGCAGCGGAGTTCCTGGAGGTTGGGAAGACCGAGGGCTACGTTCCACAGCAGGTCTTCAACTGCGACGAGACCGGGCTGTTTTGGAAGAGGATGCCCAAAAGGACTTTCATCACACAGGAGGAGGCCAAGTTGCCTGGCCACAAGCCCATGAAGGACCGTCTGACCCTGCTCTTCTGTGCCAACGCAAGCAGCAACCTGAAGATCAAGCCCCTGCTGGTGTACCACTCGGAGAACCCACGGGCCTTCAAGAAACACAAGGTCGACAAGGAGCAGCTGAGTGTCATGTGGCGATCCAACAGTAAGGCTTGGGTCACACGTGTGCTGTTTGTGGACTGGGTCAATCTTGCTTTTGGCCCTGCTGTCAAACAGTACCTGCTGGACAACGACCTGCCGCTGAAGGCTTTGCTTCTGATGGACAATGCTCCTGCTCATCCTAAAGGCCTTGAGGAGGACTTGTTGGAGGAGTTCAGCTTCATCAGAATCATGTTCCTGCCGCCTAACACCATGCCACTGCTCCAGCCGATGGATCAGCAGGTCATTGCCAATTTCAAAAAACTCTACACCAAGGAGCTTTTCAGGCGATGCTTCGAGGTGACTGATTGCACCACCATCACCCTGCGGGAATTCTGGAAGGACAACTTCGACATCGTCACCTGCTTGAAGATGATCACCATGGCCTGGAACGGGATCAGCCAGAGAAATTGGAATTGCGCTTGGCGCAGCCTGTGGCCGGACTGTGTGGCACCAAGTGACTCTGATGCATCAGAGTCAACAGTGGTGCAGGACATTGTTGCCTTGGGGAGGACCATGGGCCTGGAGGTCACAGAGGAGGACGTCAGCGAGCTGGTGGAGGAGCACGACCATGAGCTGACCACCCAGGAGCTGGTCAAACTGCAGGCAGAGGCTGCGCAGGAGCAGGCCTCGCTGGAAGAGGAGGAAGCAACTGAGGAACGGCTGTCCCCCAAAGAACTGAGGGACATTTGCATGAAGTGGAAGGATGTGCAGGCATTTGCACAGCGGCACCACCCTAACAAGCACGTGGCATATGACCTTGCGAACACTTTTGATACGACGGTCATGTCGCCTTTCAGGGAGGTGCTGAAAAGGCGGGTGAAGCAGCAGACCATGGACAGGTTCTTCAGCAAGAAGCAAAGAGTGGAAGAGGAACCTTCTTTGAGTGGTCCCCCAGAGTCTTAGAAAATGTACTGTACACTTTGTTGATTTTTAAATGTTTTTCTGTCATGTTTAGAAACTTAATTAATTGTTCCTTCAATTTTTGAAGTGCTCTTTACAGTATGTGTGACTTTAAAGAGCACTTAATAAACTCTTGTTGTACCAAATTTGGCTTTGTTTGGACTTTTTTTGACCATAGGAACGCATTAATTGAATTTCAATGCATTCCTATGGGATTTCGTGCTTCGCGAGACGAAAAATTCGCTAGACAAAAAAACTCGCAGAACGAATTAATTTCGTCTTGCAAGGCACCACTGTATGTAATTTTCAAATCTATTTCACTTAATCATAACAATACTGAGCCACTAGATGGCATATTTCCACCTATAACAAATGCAATTAATACACTTTTTCTTCTCTAACCTTCTCATATTCTTATCCCTATAATGTAGTTAATTTACTATGGTTAATTTGGAGGCTTCCGAGTTTCCGAATTTCTTCCATCAAAATGTGTCCTACTGCTGGGGATTCTGAACACAATAACCAGCACATTTTCCATGCAAAAAGATGCCTGGTCCAGGTACCAAAAAGCTGGTAGTCTACACAGCAACTCAGGACCTATGGAGAGTTTACATACGCAACACAGTTAAAATCTGTTCACAAATTAAGTCTGAATATATGCCCCCTCAGCTTCCACACCAATCTCAGAGCCCCTTGATTGCTGTCACCTGTTCCAAACCTGTAACTATTAACTTAACCTGTAACATGTAACTTAAATAAAATATGGGGGGGGGCAGGAAAGCAGTGGCGTAGCGTGGGTTGTCAGCACCCGGGGCAAGGCAAGTAATTTGCGCCCCCTAAGCCGTGGATTTGCGCCCCCTAACCCTAACCCCCAGATGTTGCGCCCGGTGCAGCCGGCCCCCCCTGCACCCCCCACGCTACGCCACTGCAGGAAAGCCCCAACCCGCATAATTGATCATGCACAACATTTGAATGGCAATGCCCATTAACATGGAGGGAGCCCAGCCCCATCAAATATTTTATTGTGGGGTCCAGAAACACCCCTCCCCCCAGGAGTTGGCTCCTATGGTGTTAAGATAAAGAACTCTCGGTGTCTTGTTCTTCTTCCACAGACATCTTACAGATTGTGGCTATTTTGTTTTACAACTGTACATATGCCTTCCTGTATGCTTTCTGTCATTTCCAATACAAAATCTTAAACTGCCAATCTGTGCAAGAGGGGCTAATAAAACCAGGTATTTATTTTACTGAGTTATTAATGAAGTGGTGTAGGCCTCAAGCGTCTCTCCTGGTTGTCATGGTAGCTCAGGCTGCAAGCCTCCAGAAAACATAAAAGAACAGTAAGTGCAAGACCACACATTCCACCCTGTCTTGTTGATTAACCAGGCTGTCAAATGAAAGCAAAGCACCAGTGCAGTCGCAGATAAAATCTGCAAAGTGAAGAGCAACACCGCCAAACTACTCAACAGACAAGAAGCGTAAGTACTCTTCTCTGTTGCTAAACAAAATTGTGTGCTGCTATTATAGAAAGAGCAGAGCGTAATTCCTAATGCCCGAGAAACAAGCCGCTTTCTACCACAGCAGCGTTCTGTCATTAAGCTTCATTCCTGAAAGTCTCTTTCTGAATCTCAAACTTCAGTACCATGTAGCTTTTCCTATGAATAAGTTTGTAAACTCAGGACAGAGACTTTTAATATCAGAACACTACGTGTGCATGTTATTATTATTTCTGAATTAACATTCTTTATATAAGCAATGAAGCTAATAAATGAAAAATAGTCAATTTGGTCTCAAACTTTCCAAGTTTATAGAGACTAGTTTTCTGAGCTGTGTTGACTGTACAGGGATAAGAGCAAAAATCAAATTACATTTTTATTATTAAACCTGTCGTTAGGAAATTACCCGTATATTTCAAGGATTTGTTTTATTTGTAAGAGGTTTCTGTGCTATTTAGTTAAAGCATAAAGCTACAAACCATGCAGCCTAAGTCAGGGAGGAAAAGAGTACTGTATTCAAGATTAACTTGATATAACTAATATGTGAAAGGGGGCATGTGAAAAGTGCTGTTGTTACTCCAGTGCCAGTAACGAACCTTGTGGTGTAATTCTAATACCTCAGAGTTCAAGCAGTTTTTAAGACCTGGCTACACTCTAGTCACTGTGCTCCTTCAACATGTAGGAAGTTCAAAAAGGAGTTGTCAGCTTGGCAAATTTAGTTTACCATTATTTCTTTTGGAGATAATATTTTCCCTTGCATGTTTGCTTTCATGTTTAAGTTGCCTCCCGTTAAAATTTTGAATTCCTATCTTTGTCAGTCCCGCTTTAGGAAAATGCTTTCTTCCAGTATCAGTAGAAACATTTAGTGGGAGTGACAGGCTGCTATGATACCACATGCTTGGGTAAAACAAACATTGGCAATGCAATCATTCCACTGGCATCTGCAAGTTTATCTAAAAGAAAACTAATTCCAGGAGCTAAAACCTGGGAAGCTTATTTAAAAACTCCCATTCTTTCTCTATAGCATTTCTTGTTTTAAAGGCAATGATGTTGCTTAAAAATGTAAAACAACAATACACATAGATTTAGGGTCAAACTACACATTATAATAAGCACGTGTTAAAAAGCATGCTTACAGCTAGACATTATTTGCTTAGAATAACCAGCTGCGGGATACCCTGATCCAGACTGGGACATGGTATGGGGAGAGGAGAGATTTAACCCTCTCAGCCCTACTCTGTTCCCCACCAGATATCCCCCCTTGCTGTTATTTGTTCCTAAAGTTGCTATTTGCAGTCAATAGAATGTGGCTAACTAAATGATGAACTACAAGAGCTATTGTTTTATGGGGTTTGCTCAGAAAATTTCACCAGGAAGAAACCATTTACATCAACTATGTGTATACCTATGCAAGGAGATCTGGGGAAGCATTTTTCAAAGAAGGAATTCCCCTATGTGAATTCGGCAGTGAGAGTTACAACACTTACTTTCTTGGTGCTTGTTAATATGATGTCACAGGACCGTTCCATCACAAACTGCCATGACTTTGTAAGCAACTTTCTCAATGGATTGGTTCAAAACATAAGACCCCACCATAGCCTTGGAATAAGCCTTGGGCTTGTAGGCTTCCTCATACTTTGCATCTTCCCCTCATGTCCATGCTTGTAGCAAACCATTGTCCGTAATTACATCTGAGGCAAAAACAAAACAAAATTATGGCTTTGGTTTTGCCTTGCAAACCATGATTGTAAATCTAAGTTTGATCTTGGTTTGCACAGCAAGCACAAATTATTTTGCCAGGTTGGTTGCAACAACAAATGATGGTTTGCTGCAAACCAAGAAAGGACATACTGAATCACAGAGTGCACAAGAAGAGGAGTGGGTGCACAAACTCATTCACATAGTACCCAACCATTGTTTGCTTAGCATCCAAACTGAACCACTGTGTAGTATATTGTCAAATGAGACCCCAAAAGGGTTTTGGATGCCAGGGATACTAAAAAAACAAACATTTTCTCAGAAATAAAGCCCTTACAGATTTATGTTTTTGAACAGGATGTTCATTGGCCTGGTGGAATTAACAATGAGACAAAACATCTGCACAAACTCATCTTGGAGGCTTTTGCAGTCATGACAGCAAAACAGGTCCTAGAATTTATTTACAGAAAACTCGTGGTTGGGTTTTCCCCTCTATTTTTTTTAAGGATCAGGGGACTACTATCTAGTCCTACTGGAATGTTATTTATAACAAGCTCCCAATTTAATTCCATCTTATCTAGGCAGTTTAATGCTTCACCACAGAACCAACCACAAGGCCTAAATAATGTACAGTATATTAAACTTGGGAAAGTACTGTTTTAAGACTTCTACTAAACTGCTGTTTGAAAGCAGATTACTTTTTACTTCAACTACAAGGTTTTAGTATTTTTACCCTTTTTTTAGTTTGCTTCCTTCCCCTCCCCTCTACTTATTATTTGTAAACTTATTATTGCTGCTCATTTCTGTTTATAAAATAATATGGGCAATATTCAGTGCTAGTCATACACAGTGCTTACATAGAACTAGCTGTTTGATTGTAAATTGAAATAAATGGAGAAGAAACTAATATTTTTAATGTGTCTACTCTGAGTATGACAAATGTTGGCTATTAACTTAAATTTGTGTTGTTTACACAAATTTGCCCCAATATATTATGAAATTGGAATTTTCTTAAGGCCAGGTCAGGCATGCATAGAGAAGCATAGAATCATATACTTGTAGAGTTGGAAAGGACTCTGAGGATCATCTAGTCCAACCACCTGCAATGTAGGAATATGCAGCTGTCCCATAAGGGGACCATCTGGTTCTGGGAAGCGGGTGGAGGGAAGCTGACCGCAGCAGAAAGGGAAGATACCCATGACTCTTCACCAGCTTGACTCATTTCTTGGCCTCCTCCTCTGCTTCAGCTTCTGCCTCTGATTCTGGACTTTTCTGCCACAGACTCTCCCAGCTCACTAAGACCTGTCACCTCTTCAACTTCCGATAACTCCTCCTCCCAGACTTCTCCCTCTTTTCTCTCTGATCACTCATTGTTGTGCTGCCCCCTTCCACCTCTGAGCCGTCTTCCCTTGATGGTTCCCCAGCTGGTTCCTCCCACCATTCCTCTGCATCCAACCAGTCCAGGGGGTTGTTGAAGGAAAAATATTATCCAAACATGTAAATAGTGACAGTTTTTATACCCCCTGGTTTTCAAATAGGATCTAAACACCTGAAGCAAGAAATGGAGGTAAAAGAGATCAATATAACTGCAAATGAAGATACAGGCCAATAAAAGCCTCAATGTAGGACCAGCATGGATAGCTGGCTTGGGTGAATATCTGATATTTCCTCCCTTTATGGTTTTGATTTATGGCCTGCTACTAAAATGTGGCTGCATTTTAATCCGTATTTTAATTAACTGTTTGTTTGTTGTTGCTTCTATTACGTTTTATTGTAATTCATATTTGGTGTTAGCCACCCAGAGCCTGGCCCTGGCTGGGGAGAAATGTGTATCCGTGAATGAATGTCAGAATAACAAGCCTTGTTATTACTAGTCAAACAAAATCCTGACCTATCTGAAATTTGGTTATGAGCGCTGATGTGAGAATTTTTTGATAGTGCTTCAGATCTTTTGAATATTTACCCAAAAAAAGATGCTATTGCTGTTTTTATGGTGTTGTGGATGCTTTAGCATTGTTGTATAAGAAAGGCAGTCACTTCCTGCACTTCTTAAAAGGTACATAGGTTACAGATAATGAGCAATTTCTGTTAAAAACTATTCTTCTTAAATGGCAAGTAGCTGGTTTTTATATGTCTGAGTTCCAGCAAGTATTCTCTATTCCCCATTCTAATAGCCGTTCAAAAGATGCATTAAAGAACAGGAGCCGGTGATTGATCGTAACAGACTTTGTCATTGTAGTCAAACAGATTTTCCACTCTCATAAAGAGCAGCTTGCCAACCGCTACAGGGAAACTATTTTTCAAAATGCCGAATGATGCAAGCAGTAAAGTAGTTTGAGTAGGAGTCTTGAAACACGCACGACCATGTAGGTAACCCTTGGATCAAATATCAGTGCAGTGTGGGTGGTAAAAATTATCAGAGGAAGAGTATGTGGCTCAGGGTGGTACTTGCTGAAGCACAGAGAAACTTCAGGACTCACTGACACTAGTTTGTGTTGCAGAAAGAGCCAGAAAAGGTGAGAAAACATTTCCAAAAGTAACTCTTCTTGCAACTTCAAGATATAAGAGTACTGCTTATATGGAAGAACTCTGCTTAAGCATACCAAGTCAAGTCAAATGTGAAGTGCTGCTGGTTTTGGAGGCATGATATGAATAAAGCAAAGCTAAGGTAAGTAAATAGATATAAGTTGTTTTTCAAATATAGTATTTTTACTGATGTTATTATTCATAACATTGGATTATGATACTCAAATACATGGGCTGCTTCAGGTGATATTGCTAAGGTACCAACCCTGGATAGAATAAACCAGAAACAGTAGCCACATTCGCTCCCCTTTTTCTTAATACCATCCATCACACGATGGAGCATCACCTTTACTCCAACTAGAGTGGATACACACAAACTCGGAAACAACTGGCAGCCATAAAAGCCTCTGCTGCCACAATTTAAGAAAATCTAGGGACAGGTTGCATGCCTCCTTTTGCCTGCCCAGTTGCGCTAGCCATAGCATTAGGCAGAATGAGACTGCCACCTTTGGTGGCAGATTTGGGGCATCATTGTAAAAGCCATGAATGGTCAATAAGTTAATCCATTTTATTTTCACTATAGAGGGAGTGTCATTTGAATTTTCTGCTTCAACAGGTTCCAAAATATATTGCCTTTTTGCCGATTGGTAGATGGAACAATTAAGTGAAGTGAGAGCTAAAACCCCACAAACTTTGTTATGGAAATATAAACCTCCCCCCCACTCCAATATTCCCTACAAGTGATGCCTATCTGCTCCTTCCTTAAAAATTACTGTAGTGCAGTTCATGTTGCACTTGTTAAAACATTTTCTAGGACTGTTGTGTTGCAGCATGTTACTTGGCAAATAGATAAACAAGTTCAGAGCTAAACAAAGTGCCAGCAAAATATTAGTCTATATATAGCACAATAGTGGTACTGTAGATGTTTTGATTTAGTTGACTTACCCGAGCCTAGAAACCAAGCTAAAAAATGAGAAAACGCTGTCAGGAAACTAGTAATTGGATCTGCTTGTTAATGCATGATTGGGCTCATAGACATTTGTGACCAGATTTATTATTGAGGTAACTCAATTAACCTCAAAAGTGTTGCAGGTGAGATGAATTTGACCTTTGTTTAGTATTAACTGCATTTTATTGGCATCTCTGGTATGTTGTTGAAGAGATATCCACAAAGAGTCTGAACTAAATATTGGGTTTTAAAAGGTAGAAAACACCATTCTCACTTATTCGGATGGGGGAATATATGAGAGTAGAGTGGAGACAGATTTAGGACATCTGATCCTATTCTGTCTTTGAAAGAATATTTCCTTCTTACAAGGCAACACTGGATAAATGGCTATGATGTCTTCTGAATATCATACCCTGATCATCATGAGGAACAGAATATTCTGTGCTGCAGAAGATTTGAAATGTATGCTGGGGTACTACCTTGAAACATAGCTGATGGTGGCTACTAGTTCCCTATACACAGAACTGCATGAATAGACTGAATAAGGAAGTAAAATCCGTATGTCCCCGCACCCTGATATATGTTTTGGGCTACCCTATTTCATACATCCCTATGTCTGGAAGACTGCCTGCCCTTTGAGAAGTCATGTGAATGGATGCACAGCTTCTCTGAAAGCTGAGCATGTTCTAGAAGAAGCAAAAGCACAATATAAGATGCTTGGACCTCAGAATATGGATCAACAAAATTGTAATTCAACCCTGGAAGTAACTGACTTCTAGCACAAAAGCTCACGGAAAATAGAGCAAAGCAGCTACAACTTTCTCCAGTCTAAAGAGGTTTACTTGTTAGATCTCTTTCCTTGCCTTTACCATGAGGTCCCAGGAGGATTACAAATTGAAAATACAGTATTAAAAACTTGCTACTATATTACACACTGCTCTATGGGAGACCACACATTGGCAACTGCCCAAGGACTGTACTTTTTTTCTGCAATGAAGACTTGCCAAACAGTTTACACCTCCAAGCAGAAATAGAGCAAGCAGGAAAATGTCACATTGCCATCATTCTAATTCCTATGCAGAGAACATCAGTTCAACTATAACACTGAGCATACTGTACTAGTGCCTGTCATCTGGCTCTGGATTGTAATATAGTGCAGATCCTCTGAATTATTGGATTTTATTTTGTTCTCGTATTTTAGTTTTATTATGGTGTATGATGAAGCCAATAAAACTTACTTAACTTGTTGCAAATCTGAATCAGCTGCATGCTGTCCTGATTGATGCCTGTGCACAGCTATTCTCGAATAAAGGAAGTGCTTAGAAGACCAAGAGGAAAGCTCCAATCTGTATTCTATGGAAGTTATTGAAAAACTGATTCAAGGCACATCTCATCTTTGGTTAATGTATTAAGGACTGCAAAAGAATTAAAACTGAAGTCTATGAAGTAAGGACCGGTAAAGTTCAGCATTTAAAATATGATTGTTTCTTATCAAAGTTTCAATGTGCAGTGTACTTCATAATCCATCTCATTTGTCTTTGCAATGACCCTATGAATTATATCATCATTATTCTCAGTTTTACAGCTAGAGACAGCAATGTACCAAAATAACCCAAATTCCTACAGAAGCAGGAATTTCAGCCTGGGACAAATCTCTGCTTGTTCTGCAAAGAGGGTTTCATGGTCTCCAAATGTAATTACTGCCCTCAACTCTCAGTAATTTGGGCCTGCTTAGATTGATGGAAACCAGCCATAAATAGACAAGGTAGGAAATGGTGGGTGTGTACTGTATGGTAATAATCATCTTACTTTTATTCTCTGTAGGTTGCAGTCATCAGATCTGCTGATTTAATGAAGTGAGGTTCTTGTGGCTAAGAACACTGTAATAATGATGGCAGCATTAGCCCATGGACACCATCTCTTTTTGGTTGGCTTCTTAGGCTTCTGTCTGGATAGTTTTGTACAAGGCCAAAAGAATAATACTCTTATTTTCACCAAGGAAAGCACGATTCGTAACTGCACATGTCCTGATGATATTAGTGACAATGACTGCGATTACAGTCTGGCAAATCTGATCTGCAATTGCAAGACTGTTTTGCCCTATACAATAGACAAAAGCTACTACAATAATCTGACAATTTGGTTCACGGAAACATCCATGTTGAGAATGCTGTTGAACTTTACAGCTGTGTATGACTTGAAGCTCTCACTATGTGGCACAATTCCTCTGTCAGCAAAATATCTGACCATTTGGGGACTGCGAAGACTACAGATAAAAAGTGAGATCAATGGCCAGATACGAGAACAAAGCTTAACTATATACAGCAGCCACGACAATGAAGCACAAGGCAAATTAAAGATGCCATGCAGAGACAGAAACATGATCACATACATTGCTGTTTTAGACACCTCTCTCTTCAATGGCTACTCTCCACTAAAATCATACAGTGTGGAAAACATCTCCAACATTACAGACCACTTTCCACATCTGCCATATTTGGACACGTTCTTCACCACAAATAACAAAAGCTGTATTATAACATTCATATACTAACACAGTATGCTTGGCCATTTCTATAGAGGAGCCATAGGCTGTTGCCAGAAATATGATCCTGTAGAAACAGAGCTCCTGGCATTCCTTTAGAAGATGGAATCCCCAAGGGATTCACTCACTTTGGGGCAACCATGCCAATGATGGGAGGGGCCATGCCAGCCATGCAAAAACAATCAGGGTATGAAGTAGGGCCAGTGAAGGGCATGGCCTGAGAAGAGCTCTGAGGGCTAGAAATTGGCTCTCGGTTCCCCACCTTTGCTTCAAACCACACACACAAATAAAAATGTAGAATGAAACCAAATTAGCACTGGCTCTATATTTTCTATTTGAGTAAACAATGGGGGAGTTCATTTTCATTCAGAGCTCCTCTGTTAGCTGTCTACAACCTGCTATGTTCAAAACATAAGCTAACTGACTACTTGACTCTTTGGTCCTATCTCAAGCAACAAAATTGTTTATAGAGCTCAATAGATTCAACACTAACTCCCAATCATTATTCATCATGAAGTATGCCCTTAAAGTATGCTGTGCTTAAAGTGCCCAAGCATTACTCTGAACTGGGTCCATAGGATCAGATATCCTAGGATATTGCTTGGCAAATATGGATTGATCTTACCAACATTTTAAATTGGAAAATAATGCCATAACATATAATTAAAAGCAGCTACATTAAAACAAGCACCTAACCAACTAGTAGATGTTCAGTGACAGAGAAAAAAATATGTCAAGTTATAAGGGGAGTTGGAATAATTCAGGAAGTTGTGATGTGTTTGCTTGACTAATCTTCTTTCAGCTGAAAGAAATAACTGGTACAAATCCTGAATACAGGAGGCTTCAAAACATAACACATGCAGTAGTTGGATTATTCATACATCCTGAAATGCATAATTAAATTCCACTATGATAAAAAATATAATAAACCAGCTTCCTGGACGGGAAAAAAAATTGATGGGACAAATTAGCTGTCCACTTCATGCTACAGACCCATCAAATATGAGCTAGAGATCTAACCATGTATAGGACTCAGCTCTTAAGTTGAACACTAATTCAGATTGAGGAAAATATTTTAAATGTCCAGAACCCTTGAAGCAGTGCCAAAAAACCACTTCCAAGATTTGAAGTGTTAAGTACCGACAGCCTTAAATATGGATAAGTACCAGCTCTTTACAGCACTTGTTCTTCCGTGAAGTTCCATCCCGTGATGCTCTATTATATTAATAAACATTTATAAGAGTGCCTAAAATGTACTGTGCACCGTTCAAATGTTAAAAAGCAAGACTGTAATCCTGCAACCAAACACGGTCTAACACAAAAGGGGAAGGGATCAGGAAGGAAGCTGAAAACATGCAGACTCAGGTTCTAATTTTTAAACTTAACATACTTGTTCTTAAGAGTGACCAGCTGGAATGGCAAACGTTCAGGGAGAGAAGGAAGCAGCCAAATAACAGCTGTTTGAATGCTTAAACATGGAAGATCAGGCAAAAGAAATACTTCTTATGCCAGCCATGATCTCACTGGCAGCTGGTGCCACTGGCATGGGAAATAACCATGCAATTGGCCCTTCCATCATGAAGTTATGCAAGTGTTCTTAGGGTGACCAGTTGGAATGACAACTGTTCAGGGGAGGGAAGAACCAAATGGTAGTTGTAGTAGTGTTTAGACATTGGCCCAGGAAATGACCATGTTATTGACACCTTCCCTCATTCCAATATTACTGAAGAGGTAGGCAATGGAGCCATGAAGGAGTAGGAATCAAACACATCTGTAAGGTTAAGAACTGCCTTGGACAATGATTTAGGTACTTCATGACTTAAGTTTTATTCTGTAATTTTATTAGTACAAAATCTAAGTATGTGTAAATTAAAATATGCAAATTAATGGCTTCATTCCAGGTAATTACATTACCCCACAGTATACTTCTCAGCACTACACAAGTGGTTAGCACAAAGCTCTCCAGATCATTGGCTCCTCTACTTCCTATAGTGTTTCTGCAGTGCTGGATTCTTATGCTTTCAAGCCTCTTCATATATATTACATATTTAATATACACATTTAAATGTTTTATATGCACACATTAAAATGCAGTGATTGTGGACATCAACTGTATACTCAGTATTGTGTGCCTCATACAGGTAAATGCACCTGTAGCTGGGGTTTTCAACTGTATGAGCAGATTAAAACATGTTTTGTTACTGTATGTGTGATCCTCAGAGAGAATAAATCAAAAGAACAACATTCTGAGCTTATTACTATGTCTTGTTGACCAGCTAAAAAACAATGTAGATAAACACAATGTCAAATCAGCAACTTTTGGAAATAATATACGTAACTTTAATGTCAAATGACTTTCTTATACAATATTCATGATCATATTATGTATTTAACTGTGATGTGGATTTCTCCTTGTAACACCATAGCTCTTGGCATTTGACTACCTGATAATAATTACTTATGAGTTACGTTGTTTGAGATGCAGTTTGTATTTGGAATACTAAGCTCAGTAAACAGTGTGAACAATAATGTATCCAGTTTTACCAGATGAAAATGTTATCATGCACATCAAGTTTTAACTAAGCACAGCTATTTTCTTTGCAGTTTTTACTAATGCCAACTAGCAAGTGATTTTGCTTGAGCTACGTGATTATGCTGAATAAAATACAGTTTTGAAGTATTTTATATTATTTTCTAGTACGCTCTATTTCGAAGCTTCTGTGCAGCTTGCAAATGTGTGTGCAATGAAATATTAAAACATATACCTTTGAGGGACTTTCAATGCAACTAGCTGACTTCTTGCAGGAGTCCTAATTCAGTGCACATTCCTCCTTTAGCCACTTCAGCAACAACTGTGGGTGGCAGAGGTCCTATTTCTTCTTACATATAGCCCTCTTATGTTGTTAATGCCTCCTAAAGGCTGGGTTCCTCTCTCTCTCACCCCCACACCCCCAATACACCATACTCTATATTGCTCAGTAAACTAACACATTACAGGGACAATTGTAACTCCCTCCCACTCTGCCATAATGGCTTTGTGGAGCAGTGGAAACACTGTTGTAGCTACAGCAAGGCTGTTTTGGCCAACACTGGCACACAGCAGCCATGAGACTGGCTTAGGGTCCAATGGCTCATGGGCCAGCTCAGCTTTGTCCCTTCCCTTGCAAAGTCACATTTTGAGATTTTCTCTCAGATAAGCCAGGAGAGCTAGTTAGAGGGACAGCTCCACCTAATCCAAACCCACCCACCTCAACAGTGTAAGAGGGGTTTGGATTGTACCGCTAGTGAATACACCAATTCCCATGTAAAAAGTACTGGCATTTAATTCATATCAAAATGTGAGAAAAATGTAGAGACATGTTCACAGAAGCACTAAGCAGTTAGTCTACATTAGATTTTGACTGAATTTCATTAAATATTATTTCTCAGTGAGACAAAAGATATTGCCAAGAACAAATTGTGCACATCTATAGCCTTGAAGGAAAGGTTCGGCACAATTCCAGATTCTGATATAAATCTTAATATTTTGATATTGTTATTATGTACAGTAGATGAAGCCCTAGTATAATCAGATCAAAGTAGTGAATATCTTAAGAGTCTGCTGCCCCCTAGTAACAAAAATATATATTGAACTAACAAAAAAGTATTGAACTACAATTGTGAGCAAGACAGTAGCAATGACTAAATTGTACTGTAATATGATTCCAGAAACTGGGATCAGCTTTGTTATAGCTAGTTCTGTACAGCTGTATCCTCCAACCAAGCTGATCCCAGTTTCCATATTTCTTTATCATGGAAGGGCATAAGGACAAAGTTACCAATGACCATATTTTAAATCATGAACCTCACAATTGCAATGCAGTAACATTTCAGCTGAAATATGAAAGGACAGGAAGTTCACACTAAATAATCTGGAGAAAAGAAGCCATAGCAGAGAACTGAGATATTTGACAAGATAAACAATACCGCAACACACCTGTGAACAACACACTCTGGACAACTTAAAAAACAATGCATTTGGGCAAAACCTTTTCTGAAAATGGCTCATCTCAGAAACTACACATTCAATATTTTAATGTAGCTGGGATTGGGCACTACTGTGTTCAACCCAACCCCTCAACACAGCCAAATGAGCACTGATTGGTCAGTGGGCAGGAATGCTGACTGACTGTTGAGGAGATGGAAGGAAAACCCAAGCATGTGAGGAATGGAGTGACCTCAACCATGAACAGAAACACTGCAATACGGAGCCCCGTTCGTATCCTGAACAGAACGTAAGACGTGACAGCACGTCTGCACGTGTGCGGGTCGTGTTTTGCCGCTTCCGCGTATGCGCGTGACGTCATTTTGACCGTCTGTGCATGCATGAGCGGCAAAACCCGGAAGTAACGTGCTCCATTACTTCCGGGTCGCCGCAGAGCACAACCCGAAAGTGCTCAACCTGAAGCGCATTTATCCCGAGGTATGACTGTCTTTTGTTATAGGGCCCCACTTGCATTTTCTATTTCTAACCTGGAGAGTGCAGTGCTTATGTAGCCAAATCAGTGCCCATGGACAAGAGACAGATTCATGCAAGTACAAAATATGACCATGTTAAAAGAGGGGGACTGCATGGGTGGATATAATCACATGGGAGAGGAGTGAGGTTCAGAACAAGAGATGGGAGAGGTGAGTGATGAAGAGAGATTCGAACTTTTTTCAGCTAGAGGGCTACATTCCCTTCTAGAGGCCTTCTGAGAGCCACATGCCAGTACTAATGCAAAATCAGGGTGAACAACAAATAAAAATGTTACCTTCATATAGTAGGCTAGCTTCTACACACACCCCTCTCTATCTCCAGACACACAAGGCAAAAATATTTGGAAGCAGAGAAAGTGAGGGGTGTGACCAGGGCAGTGTTCCAAGGGTCAGAGAAGCCCTCAGACATGAGGCTGTCCACCCCTATGCTAAGTGATCAAGGGAGGGATGAGGGGAACTTGAAGTGCTTCTGTGGCTGCCTGGCAGGTCCTTTCCTACTTGCCCCTTTCCTTCAAAAAGGCAGCCTTAAATAATGAGATGCACCTCTCCCCTCAGCTGGAGGTAGAGAAAGTCCCCTCAGTAGAATCCAAGGTATGAGTACTTGTAAAGCAGGGATATAGCTCAAATGGTAGAGCAAAAGGTCTGAGGTTCAATCCTTGGGTGTCTCCAGATAGGGCTGGGAAAGTCACCTGCATGAAACCCTGATGTCATAAAAGTTGTGGGTGTCTGAGGCAACCAGCCTGACACCTTGCCCACTCTCCTGGTTGTTGAAGGGCATCAGTCACCCTAAATATGAGCCTCACTTGCATGTCAAGACCCCATAGCCACCCCCTCGTTGGGAAATAACACACACAAGGACATGGGTTTAGGCTAATGTTATTGGGCAAATTTGGCCACAACTTTATTGATTACAGAATGTGAGCAGTATTGGCTTAGGCATTGAATGGACCCAGCTATATCTGATGCGCAGGAAGTCTGGTAAGGGTAAGCCACGGAAGGGGGAGCCCTGTCGATGCATACCATCTCGAGTCCCCCCTGGTGTTCCCGTCGGGGTCGTGTCATGGCCCTAGCCCTCGACCCGGGCTTCGGACAAGATCAACACCCCCAGATTCCTTTAATGGAATACCCTTAAGCATGGAGGGGCAGGTGATGGCATACCTCTCCTCACAAGGTCAAACAATGCATCAGAGTCACCCTAAATATGAGCCTCACAAATAGGCAGCAAAGAGGATGTTGAGAAGCAGGTGGCTGGCCTGCTCAAAGGAAAAATCCAGAGGTGCCCTCGAGGAGTTTGCTGTGAGGTGCCTGGCTCTGCTGCCTGCCCACCTTCACTTACTCCAGGTCACTACCTAAAGAAGACCTTTGAAGGTGCCAACAGGGCCAGTTAAGAGCCGAATAATCCACATCTTCAACAGCTAGCAGCTGTACCTCCTTGGATGAGAAGACTGCCCAGTGCTGGGTTGCTTCCCGTTTGAGAAACCATGGGCCGATTTGGCTTGTTTACCCGGCAGACAACGGGCACCTTCAACTCACCCTCCTCCTGCCTGAGAATTCAGAATTTTGAAGGCTCTCACCCCCCCCCCCCGGAGGCCCAACTTGTCGCTTTCTAATTGTTAATACAAATCCAAGTCTCTGTTAAAATATAGGCGCAGGAGCCTGTTTTAAAGTCAACATGCGCTCGTAATTGTTCGGTCCGCCACTTGCACGTACAAGTCCTGACTCGATGCAGCCGTCAAGTGCCGGAACACGCACCTGTCAATCAGGCCTGAAGGAGGGGAGGGAAGCCGTGCGCGCCCCGCCCCCCGCCTTTGTTGGACTTTGTTGCCCAATGGTCACAGCTGACGGGAGTTGGGAGTCCTGCAGCGTCTGGCGGACCACAGATATTTTATCCCTACCTGAAAGCATAATAACCCTTCTGTGCTATGAAACACATTTAGGAGATGAAGCAAAAGGCGCCCAGCAGTCATGGCATAGCACTAGTCCAATGACAGAGGAGCATTTTTAATGCCCCCCCCCCCACAATAATACCGCCGTTCCCAGCAGAAAGAATCCCATACAGTAATATCCTTTCCTTTCTCCCCACCCGCACCGCTTCTGCAGGCTCAAGATGGCGGGTTTCTACAGCCACCACCCTGGCGGCCGCTCTTGCCGCCGCGTCTATGGTGAACCAAGGGAAGCGTTCGGTCGCCGCAGCAAGCCGTCCACTTCCCCGCCTCCTCCCCATGACGCGAGGAGGGAGGGGTCAAGCCGGCGGCGAACAGCAGAGGGCGCTGTGACCAACTCCCGGGTTTATGGCTGCGATGATGCAGTTGCGGAGAGCGAGTTGAGGAGCGAGCGGCGGTGTGCGCGCGCGCTCTCTCTCTCCGGGCTGCTGCTGCTGCTGCTGCTGTTGCTGCTGCGGTGGTTGCGCCTCTTCGTCCGTCGCTCTTTTTCCTGTGCAGGTCCTTTCCCGCGCGCCGGTGTCGGTTGGGCCTGAGCGGAATGTTCCGCAAGGCGCGGCGGGTGAACGTGCGGAAGCGGAACGAGTCTGAGGAGGACGACGAAGAGCGAGACGAGTCGCCGCCTCAGCAGCAACAGCCGCCGGCGCCGGCGCCGGGAGGGGATGGGCCTTCTGGAGAGATCGACCTGCTGCCGGGTCCGAAGCCGCCGCTTCTGCCGCTCCCGACGGGCTGCGTCCCCTTAGCCTGTCCGGGTGGTGGCGGCGGCGGCGGCTTCGGTTTCGGCGGCCCTGAAGCGGTCGGCCGAGGCGGCGGTGCCGGGTTGACGGCCCCGCAGCTCCAGCCTCCTCCGCCTGTTCTTATCCCTCCCCCGCCGCCCCCTTCGCAACAGACGCCCCCTGGGAACAACGGGCTGGTGCCGGCGGCTTCTAAGCTGAAGGAGCGGAAGAACAAGAACAAGGAGGAGCCGCCGCCGCCGCCACGCGGGAGCCTCAGCCTCCTCAGCTTCCAAGACGAAGAAGAAGGTGAGCGAGCCTAGCGGGCGCCCTCGTCTCCACTCCCTCGGCCGAGGCCTAGTTGCTCCCGCTGCCCGGTCAGCGTTGAATTCGCTGCCGTTCGCCTTCTCCACCCCGCTTTGCCTCCCCAATTTGAAACTCGGTTGCTTCAGGCGGGGAGGCTTTCCCGCCCGCCGCCTTCCTCCGGCCTTTGCTAGCTTACAACCTACCTGCCATATGGCAAAGCGCTTCCGCTTAGGCTGCACGTTACTGCCTACACAGTGTGTATCATTCTGCGGTACGATATATATATGTGGAATTCGTCGCAGCTCAGAACTATGGAGATTATTCAGTAGAGTAGAAAATAGGTGCGCTGCCGATCGGGTACAGATGTCACATGTTGGCTTAAAAATGAAATATTGGGGAGAAATCTGTAAAATGGCCGCGGGAGATATTGAGAATGGCCTCCATTCCCCCCCCCCCCCACATTCACACACGACATACATATATGCATATGTCATGTTACATTCAAGTGCTTCATTGTAAACATGCATTAAGCATGCATACGTTCTACTGAGTTATTGTAGGAAAGCCCCAAAGATATATCTTAGAGAGGTTTTTAAATGAGGTCTTTTGTACCATGGTGTGATGAAAGTAAGTGCATAGTATGAAAGAGTTACATGTTTCAATTGCAGCTCTTAATTGTAAACACGTACAGAAGTGTGTGGGGATCTAATTCTTCACTGATCCATGCATTGTTAGAGGGAAAAGCCACATGCAGAGATAGTCTTGCATGAAAACCGGGTCATAAATGTCAGTCATCACTGGCAGTTCTATTTCTGACCAAAATAAATTTGCAGCCAACAAGTCATGTTCCCAGAACAACACTGTCAGTCTGTACTAAATTAATTGCATGAATAATTTTGTCTGCCAACTTGGTGCTACTGCTTCCTTATTAATGTTAGAGGAGCACTTAGAGACTGCAAAGATAGCAAGGTATATTGAGTTTAAATCAGCAAAAGAAAGAGTCTGTTTAAATCATTGGATATAAATCTATTTTCCTATTGATATCATTTAATATATTTCATTGACAGTGGTGCAAATCCAACCACTGTACCTTGTTAATTTACAAACATATATTGTTTTGTTTGTATAACCAAACTTTGCATTTCTGTATACATATTACATACTTTCCTATTTTTTTACCTAGGGAGGGAATGTTTTTAAAATATTCCCATATAGGGGCCTGTCTTACACCAGTACTCATGACAGTTTGTGAACAGTGTGATTCTATACAAGCCTAGTGAGTAATAAGTCTGGCTGGGGGGGGGGGCTGACACTCAAGCAGCAATCCTATAACCACTTACCTCTGAGTAAGCCTCATTTAATTCAATGGGATTTACTATTGAGTTGACACATATAGGGTTGCGCTGTTGGCATGGGAATATAGCAGGGATTGGAAACCTGAGGCTCTCCAGATGTTACTGGACTACAGCTTCCATCATCCATGACCATTGGCTGTGGTGACTGAGCTTGATGTTATTTAATATTTAGAGGGTCACAGGTTTCCCATCCCTGGAGTATAGGAATATGCACACTGTCTTGCCTTTTAACTGTTGCTCATTTCTGCTTGATATTCTGTCTTGGCCCAACCCCATCCTCACAAAAACAAAGTAGCCAACAAAAATTAAATGTCTATGAAAAGAGGATGTGGAATTCCTGTAGTGGAATTTCATCTGGCCACCCTATGAAATGTTGAAGCAAGTTTTGATAGTTGCTGGGGCAAACTAGAGCAGTTTGTTTTTCTCTAATAAAAATGAAACGTCTTTGTTTGATAAATACTCAAGAATAGCTTTATAGTAGGAAGCTGCCTATATAACCCAATATGGTATATGACATATTTTTCTTTGAGTTTCCTCCCCTCTGGAAGTTAGGCAGGTGGAGAGTGTACTTTATAATTTTCAATGGCTTATATCCTATATTTTTGTCATAAAAACATTCAGAGTCGTTCACAACATAAAGAAAATCAGTTGGATAAATAAAAAAAGTAAAACACCAGAAGCAGCAGCTAAAATATCAGAATTTCAGGAAATGCAGGTTATAACAGAGATTTCAAAAACTAAAAGCTGTTAGAACAGAAAGTTCTTAGTCTTCCTTTGATATAACATTTTGGAGGTAACCAGTCAAATCTTTCGTTTGGACAATCTTTCGTTTGTTGGGAACAAATGTATTCATCAGAGCTCCAAAATAAACAGTGATATTGTAGGTAGGACACTGAACTGAAACAAACTTGTGTGATAACTTATGTAGTACTGAAGTTACCATGCTAAAAGCCAGACATGAACTTTGGACAATTTGACATTGATTTGGTTTATCTACATAGAAGTTTTCAAATGTGTGTTTTGCTGGACCTCCTTAAGGACTTTTTTTGAAAATGATGTTTTACACTTGGGAATTAATCTTTAAGAACACATCAAGGATGCAGTCAAGTGTATATTTATGCGTGCTTAGTCCCTTTCTCTATTCCCTGTACACATTTGATTGCACCCCACTGTATGAGTCCAACACAATTATCAAATTTGCGGATGATACAACAGTGGTGGGGCTCATCAGTGAGAACGATGAGACTGCTTATAGGAAAGAAGTACAGGGGTTAATTCAATGGTGTAAAGAAAATAATCTTATGCATAACACCAAAAAAACCAAAGAACTCATAATTGACTTTAGGAGAAAGAAAAGTGTACTTTTACCATTGCACATAAATGGCGAGGAAGTGGAGAGGGTTGGTAGTTTTAAATACCTGGGCATTTATATCTTGGAGGACCTCTCATGGACTGCAAATATTAATATGGTTGTGAGGAAGGTGCAGGGGAGGTTGTATTTCCTGAGAATGCTCAGGGCACTGAATCTATCCCAGCACCTACTTCTGTCCTATTATCATAGTACCATTGAGAGTGTCTTAACCTATAGTATATTATCGTGGTATGGGAGCAGCTCTGAAACGGATAAAAAAGCTTTACAGAGAACAATTAAAATTGCCCAGAATGTTATTGGGCTCCGACTACCAACCCTGGATGAGATCTTCACGTCTCGCATCTTGAAGAAGTCACATAATATTCTGAGAGAATATTCTGAGAGATCCCACCCACCCTGCTCACAACTTCTTTGAACTATTGCCTTCGGGCAGAAGATACAGGACAATGAAAACACGAACTACACGCCTTCTGAATAGTTTCTATCCAAGAGCTCTGATTGCACTAAATAATGATCTCAGGGCCAGTTGCAAGGTTTAGTAAGCAGGGAGTAGAAGGAATGAGATAGGTTTTAGGTTATGTTATGCCTTTAATAGGTCATGCTATATTCTGGATTATGTTATGTTTTATAGATTATGTCTAAATAGGATGAGGGTGTCGGAGATACGTGCAAATGTACATGTGAACCCGGTCTTTGGGTGGGTGTTTGATTTTCGTTGTTGTGTATACTGTGTATATACGGACAATGACAATAAATTTATCTCTATATTTCCCTCTAATAAAAGATATACAAATATGGTTCTCAGTTACAACTTAAATATATTTTAAAGGATAGCTTGCTATTTATATACATCCTTCATAAGTGACAATACATGCATTGGTTTTGTATGAATGTTTCTGTACCTGACTGAAAGACTATTGTAAAGAGCACTCCTATGGAAACAAGCACAGCCCTTGTCTAGAGGCCTGTGGGTAAATAGAATTAAGAAATGGTAATGTGTGGGTTGGGAAAGCAAAAGTATTTATTTGCAAAAGTATGTGTTGACTTAATGATTGCCTTGATGGGGTGGGGGGGAGCCCTGTAAATTTAATTTCAAAGAAGAACGTTTAATTTCAAAGAAGAACGTTGCTCTAGGACATGTCAATACACCCTTCCTTTACATGTAGTGAACAAAACGGCTTATTAATCTGCAGGTGTCCAATTTTGGAACTTAAGTTAAAATTATATTTACCTATTTTGTATTTGTTGTGCTGTTTTCTATGATTTGGTTTAAGATTCTTTATGAAGAATTGTAAAGTAATAAAATTTAGTTATTAAAAGTGCCTTTTAATTATGAGCATGTAGCCTTTAAGAAGAGCATCCAACAAAGAGTTTAAAAGAATTACATTAAAAGTGTATATATATATTGCACCTCAGGTGCTATGGGTATTGTTTTGCTATTGGACCTTCTTGCAACAAATTAGGACTTGTGGTATTGGGATAGCACAGGAGCTGTGGGTTGTGTTCTCCCATTGTAAGGAGTTGTAGCTGTTGTGAAAAACAAACTGGGTTTGTTGATTTAGTAAAGTTAAAATGATGGATTTAATATATTTTAATGCACTATATAACACCTTTTATATAGCTGAAGAGACAGTCACTGTTTTGCCGATTTGTAATTTCTCTCATTTATGCTTATTTTTTCTCCTAAAGAAGCAGAAGAAGTTTTTAAAGTGAAGAAATCAAGTTACAGCAAGAAGATAGTAAAGCTTCTTAAGAAAGAATACAAAGAAGACCTTGAAAAATCGAAGACAAAACCAGAAACCAATTCTTTAGCAGATGGTAATCTTTATCTTGAAATTATAGCTGAAAAGGAAATGTTATGCTTAAATATTTATATGCCAACTTTCAACCAGTTGAGTGTGGTTTACAAAGTGAAAATATGCATATATAGTAAACTACATAGTAAAAACAACTGATGGATAAAACCAGAGTAGTTAAACAATATTGTCTAATGCCTAAAGTACTTTAAAAGCTAGGGAAAATAAAACAGTTATTTCTTGGCACTGAAAAGAAATCAGTGTTGGTGCTAGGCAAAGTTTCCTGGGAAGGGATTTCAACAAAGAACTAACTTTGAAAATGAATAAAAAGTACAGGGGTAGTTGATAATGGTAAGAACTAAATTTAAGTTTCAAATAATATAGGACCAATAAGCAGTGCTTTTTTCTGGGGGGACACGGGCACGCAATACCCCTAAACATTTTGTGAGGGGCCTCCTTGAGGGGCAGTATTTCAATATGAGTAGGAAAATGAGAGTACCCCTAAACATTTTTTTAGAAAAAAAAGCACTGCCAATCAACCAGAGTACCAAGTACCAATTAAATATGTAGATGTTCAAATAAAGTACGGTTCAGAGTAATCAAAATTTCATCAGCTCTAAGGTGCAGAGTTCTTAACCCAATTTAAGGTATGTTAATAACCTAAATAATGTTTCTTATTAAGCTTCACGTTTTAGTTCAGCCTTTCCTACATGTGCTTTCCCCAACCTTTTAAGGAGCAGTTGAAATCAAATTAATATTTCATATTTGTCAATTATTTCACTGCACTTTCTAGTTCCAAAATTCATTAGTTTTGGCCACATCTGTGGACTGCACAGGGCTATTATCTCAGGTGTATATAATGTGAGTTTCTAAAAAATAGTTAAATTCCCCCCCAAACGATACTTCAATAGCACACTTTTTTTTGCAGCCGAACAGTCTGCTGATAAGACAGGACAGATTAAAGATGCAATTCAAGAAGATGGGGCTGCAAACAGTGAACAAGGAGAAGAGGAGATGGAAGTTGAAAGTGAGAAAGAAGAAGAAAAGCCAAAAGCTGTAGGAGCATTTTCAAGTACTTTGTCTTCTCTGAATGTTCTGCGTCCAGGTTAGTGTATTTTTTCTCAGGAGGAGGCTATCCTGAGATGAATTCTTTGCCTTTCTCATTCCATAGGCAGGGCTGTGTCAATCAGTGTACTTGGATGACGCCCCATCGCAGTTCCAGTTCCGTTATCTTCACTGCATGGGGGTCTTTTTGGAGCTGTTGCTCCTTCTTTCTACTTCAGAGACCAGGTATTTTTAGCTGGCCTTTTAAGTCGAAATTAGGGGAAAGGGAAACCAATTCATTATCTTAATTAGATCACTTTTTATTAATACCTTAACAGAATATTTAGATTTGATTTAGTTTATGTAATTGATCGGCTTCCATCTTTGAATATCTATTTAAAAGTCATAGTCCATCTTAATCTTCTTTGACAAATTGATTTTGTATATCTGTCATTTTTCTTGTTGATTTCTGTTTCATGAATTATTTAGAACTAATTCTGGCTTAGTAAATTTGATTCTGTTGGTCTTATTTACTACTTCAGATTCTACTTAATTGCATTTTCTTCCGATCACAGGAACGTAGCAGCCTGTGGTGGATGTGATGTGCTTTTTCTTGGAGATCTTGTTCTGTCTAAGCATGTTGAAAGCTTTGCATTTTCTCTTTCTTATTTTGTCCTTATATGATAAAGCACTAATCTCAGCAATGTGGCTACTCATACAGTATTCAGATATTGTTTGACTTTTACATAACCACGAAGTTGAAAGTACTGCCGCAGCAAGCCTTGCTGTATCAACTCTCTCTTCAATAAAGCCAGGTGGGATGGCTGCAGGGAAGTAATATTTGGAGGAGAGCTGGATAGCAGATTATCCCAGCCTGGTTGAGGGAGTAGGTCATGATGTCTTGCCTGTGCCACTGTTGCAGCCAGTTGGAATTAGAATGCAGGTGGAACTGCAGCATGTGAACACACGATTAAATATAACTGATGGCTTTTAAAAAGCACATTCATTTTTTTTCTAGGAGAAATTCCAGATGCTGCTTTTATTCATGCTGCTAGGAAAAAGCGCCAAATGGCTCGTGAGCTTGGGGACTTTTTGCCACTTGACAGTGATCCAGGGAAAGGGCGGCTTGTTAGAGAAGATGAAAATGATGCCAGTGATGATGAAGATGATGATGAGAAGCGAAGAATAGTCTTTTCTGTGAAAGAGAAGTCCCAAAGGCAAAAAATTGCAGAGGAAATAGGTAAAATGATGAAAAGTTGCAATAAGTTCCAAATGCTCTGCTGTTGCTATTAAACGTGTTTGACGTAAATTGTTTTCAAAAACTGTATTTTCAGTGGCTTAATAGTATAATGTAATAGTGAGGTTGCATGTTATAAATTCATTGGTAGTTACAGTAAACAGTTTGGCTTGGATCTAAAGCTTGGATGAAAATCCAGTTGCACAGTTAGGCTTTCCCTCTGCCTCCTTGCTGAAGCTCCCTGCAACCTCCAAAAACACTGCTGAGGCTCAGGTATTGTCTAGCATATGGCATGGGGAATGCATCAGGAGTGGAGATGGATTTGGGGAAATCATCATGCACAAATGGAAGTGCCTTTCCAATTATACAGTGTACTTTTGGTTATTATAGCTGCATATCGGAGTATGAATGAAGAGGATGAGCCTGTGGTCAAACATGGTGCAACTAAAAATGACAAAATATCTGTTTCTGATATATGTCACTGTTGCAAGTGTTTATCCACAATTTTGTTCTGCTTCTGCATTAATCTGTGATTTTAAGAAATACAAAAAGATGTATTTTCATTCATATTTTGAAAAGTTTAAACTACTGTGAACTCTGTCGCAACTTTAAGAGAAGTGCAAAATCTGGCTGATAGGGTGCAGAGCCGGTTATTTTGTACAGGAATTTGCAAAAATCTTTCCTCAAACATACTTGGGTACACCCCAGTTCACTCAACAGAATATGAGGTAGGGGCACATGCCCCCATATTGAGATTCCCTCAGAAACAGGGCTACATGTTTGCCTTTTTCATTGAAGGCATGGAAGCTTTCGAAAACTCAAATGCAGTATTCAATATGCCATTATTTAGTGTGTGCTATTCCTACTGATTGTTATGTTTTTGTGCTCAGGTATCGAAGGAAGTGATGACGAAGCCCTGATTGCTGGGGAACAGGATGAAGAACTCAGTCGATGGGAGCAAGAACAGATACGTAAAGGCATTAATATACCTCAGGCATGTATTAAAGGAATTCTAAAATTGTAGTAGCAAATGATGACCCTTTGGCTAAATAAAGCTCCTGATTTGTCATCTTACCCCCAATTGCCAGTGCTAGAGGGGAGAAAAGAGGTGTAGATACCTGTGACATAGAGATTTGACAGCTAAGTTCTTAGGCTGACCTTGTCCTGACCCATTATTCTTCACTTCTTGAACAGGCCTACTGGTACATGACCAGGGTTTGATAAAACATCTAGGTTATATTACTGGAGTGTGTTATACAGTGCACTGCCTCAGAAGAAGGTTTGGAGACTTCAGATGGTACAGAATTTTGCGGTCAGGTTGCTCACCTGGGCAAAATAGTTTGTCCGTATAATACCAATCCTAATCTGGATGCAAATTAGTTTCCAGGTCCAATTCAGAGTGCTAGTTTTGACCTATAAAGCCTTAAACAGGTCAGGACCACAACTGAGAGGCGAGAGGTAAATAGAGGATCTGACAGTTGTGGCAATAGGACTGGTTGGCAGTGCACTTTAAAGAATAGAAGAGGGGACCTCCATTCTCCTCCTCCCATCATAAAAGTGCCCCTTCAGTAAAACCAGGGATGTAAGCATAGCTGAAAGGACGAATTATCCAAGCAAATCTTCCCTGTTTAATCATTGAATGATGAATGTTTTGAGGTGCTTCTTTCCTTGATAAGCACTTGTGTACACATGAAACATATACATGGGCAGGTAGAATTTAAGATATAATTTCTAAAAATTGCCTGTTGGACTGAATTAGCTTTGTGACCTTGTTTTTGTAATAAGGTTTACACATATTTTGTTCCCATAGGTTCAAGCAAGTCAACCTGCTGAAGTGAATAACCTGTACTACCAGAATACTTACCATACAATGCCTTATGGTTCATCTTATGGCATTCCTTACACATATGCTGCTTATGGATCATCGGAGACAAAATCTCACAAAACAGATAATACAATACCTTTCAAAACTCCCAGTAATGAGATGACTCCTGTTACTATTGATTTGGTAAAGAAACAGCTTAAAGACAGGTAGGGCACACCAACTTCTTAAAATTTAAGACCTGTCCTCTAGGTTCAGTCTGGGGGGCAGATGCAGAATTTCATCAATGGAAGCCCATACATCCTCATTAAAAAAGGAAGAAAAGAAAACTGTTCAAAAGGCTGTTTGGATTACTTCCCTGGAAATGACCATTTGATCATGTTGAAGATTGGTACATGAAAAGAATGGACACTGAAAACTAATTTTGTAGCCAAGGGATTGAAAGAACAGTAATACTTAGCTTACCACATTATATTTTTATGAGAAGTATAAACCATTCTTTTCTGAATAGGTAAACATTTTAGACAAAGGCCTAACATTACATTTTTAGTAGTTTTAAATGCTGTAACATTTACTGAAAATTGGAAATAACATGGATTAACTGAGCAGTTGCATGTGCTTCTTACTATAAGCATGTATCGTAATGGCTTGAAGGTGAGTCAGATTAATAGATAAATAATGACACCTTTAATCTAAGGTTAAGTATTTGAGTTAGCAAGTTCTTAATGTTAAGGTCAGAGAAATTGTTGTGTGCTTCCCATTTCTGTTGAGAGCAACTGCAATTCAGGATACTGAGTATGCAAAGGGAAATGTGGTTAGATAAGAAATACCCTGTATATAGCATAAAGAGCCATATAAACGGGTGCTTTATGTACATAATATGTATATAGGATTCAAACACAATTCAGAAATGAGGTAAAATTGATTAAAGAAACAGCCACTTTTGTGCATGGTTGGTAGAGGGTACACCAAGGATCCCTGGGTATACTATGCATCAGCTGGAAGAAGAAATAAAAGTAGCATATGTAGTGAGTGTGCAGGGTGCTTTTGGAGTAGAGAAAGATGTGATGCACTCCCTTACTAGGTGGAAAGCTTTGGGTTTATGAATGTTGGGGGAGGGTTGGAAAAGCACAGATTTCGGGGCTGGGGTAGTGTGAGGATGGAGAAACTGACTTCCTTGGACCACCAGCCTGTGTATGGTCAGTGGTCAGTAGAGATGGCCAATAACACCTAGAAGGCCACAGTTTCCTCATCTCTTTAAAGCTGTCAATACAGCTTTAAATGTTGTTTCTTGTAGTTTTCTTTACTGTAAGAAAAATAGTGCATGTATACTGTAGGTTACAGTATGCTTTGGGATGTAAACGTGCGTCCATTGACCTTTAGGTTGGACTCAATGAGAGAATTTCACAAAGCAAATCAGCAGCAACATGAGAAGCATCTGCAAAGACGTGAAGAGTCTACCAAGGCAATCGAAAGATTGGAAGGGTCTTCTGGGGGTGTTGGTGAACGGTATAAATTTCTGCAAGAAATGCGAGGGTATGTCCAAGACTTGCTTGAGTGTTTCAATGAAAAGGTAAGAATGCAAAATATATTCATCTTTTTCAGTAACGAAGTTTAGTATGTGCTCAGTTCTCTTGTACATGCCAATGAAACACTCGGCACATGTTTGAAGGTTTGGTTTTAAATGTGGTGAAAACAATGTAAGTCATTGTTGGAATACAACAGTGTTGGCATTCAGGTTGTGATGCCACCTTTCTCATTCTTAGAAGCATTTTATTTCTGAAAACCATTGTAGTTCTCAATGATGACTCAGATTCTGGTTGTTTAATTTGCATTTCCCGGTTCCCAGCATAAAAACCCAGCAACACTTGAGACCTACATAAGGATTCTACAGACCAGTTTCTTCGCAGCCAGGATTGGTTAAGAAGGACACTTAAAGCCCAGGTTTCCCCATGGCATATTGGAAACCCAGGCCAGTTTCATAGGAAGAATATACTGTTTTTAAAGCAAGGTTTGAAAAAAGCAGTTTATCTTGCTGATAAGTGTCAAGTGCCAGGTACCCTTTTGTTACAAAGTGTTGTACTTTTAAATTGGATTTCAGGCAGTTCTTTACTAATCTGTACTGCAACTTGCCTTTCCTAGAACTGGAAGGACGTGTTTAAAAAATACATTTTTAAAAATTGTTGGGATTGAGCTTCAATCCTGTGCACATTCAACCTGGAGTAAGCCTCCTGGCATTCCATAGGACTGATTAACTTGGCATCAGTGTGCACCAAGTTCAGGATGAATTTCCTGTTTCTGCTGTTTCATTTTTAAAAAACTAAACATAAATGAATTAGAATTCTTTTAAACTTTCCTGTGGAGATAATTTGCTATTGGTTATGTCATATTGTAAGCTATCTAGTAAGGGAGATTAGACCACTTGTGCACTGTAACGTGCCATGCACATTGGTGGCACCATATAAAAAAATAAGTTCAATATCTGTGTTAATCTGTAAATAATAAACCTCCTGGTGCAAATAATTTGGAAACTCAGTAATCTGAAGGTACAGTACCAGAAGAAAATCCAAGGCTTGGAAAATATTGTGCAGTTACAACATAAGCAAGTTCATTATAATCAGAAAAACAGATGGCCATCCAACCTCTGCTTAAAAACCTCCAACAAGGGAGAGTCCACCACCTTGAAAGGGAGGTGGTTCCATAGTCAAACAGCTCTTACTTTGATTAAGATATTGATGTTCAGTCATAATCTGCTGTCTTGTAATTTGAATAGGGTCCTAGCCCCCAGAGCAGGAGAAAACAATCCATTTAAATAAACAAGTATCAAAGTCTCAGAATGTTTTGTTCTGTTTTTAGATTTTGGTAGAAATGTAAGCTGCAACGGTTTTGGAGTTGTTGGTGGAAGTGTAAACTTCAGATAACTTATTTTAATGCTTATTAGAAGTTTTATTTCCATTTTCATTCTGTATTCCTGTAACAGATTGGTCCCACTAATTGAGCCAATAAACCTTCAGTTAAATCATGAAGCACTAGATTTGGACACCAAGAGGGAGGCGAATCGAATATTTGATATGCAGTGTACAACAATCAGACAGTCTTTGCATTTCCCTGTATCTCCCTGTAAAGTTTCTTTTAATGTAGTTAGTTGCTTTGGCTTGGATCTAAAGGTATAGTTCTGCAAATCAAAGGCTCATGCCCCAGGTCAGCCCCTGGTTTTTCAGGATTTCTATCCTCCCTACTTCAACACTCAGCATCATAAGCCATACCGTCCCAGATGTTCCCCCAGTCTTATAAGGAGACTTTCATGGGATGTAGAAGGGAATGGAAGGTTGGAATATCCTATCCTGTGAATAGAAAGTAGGATTCAATCGTGTATTTTTGAAGAAATGTTAACAGTAATACAGTGGTACCTCAGGTTACATACACTTCAGGTTACATACGCTTCAGGTTACAGACTCTGCTAACCCAGAAATATGCTTCAGGTTAAGAACTTTGCTTCAGGATGAGAACAGAAATCGTGGCGCAGCGGCAGCAGGAGGCCCCATTAGCTAAAGTGGTGCTTCAGGTTAAGAACAGTTTCAGGTTAAGAACGGACCTCCGGAACAAATTAAGTACTTAACCGGAGGTACCACTGTATTGGTATAGAAAACTAGTAGTTCTATTCAAGTGCAGATGTATAACAGTTAAAATATAAATTAAGCTTGCAATGGTAAACTTGGGCACTAGGTAGTAAATCTCATTGAATACAATGGGACTTATGTCTGAGTAAACTTGCTTGGGATTCTGTTGCACAATGTAGCAAAATAGATTTCAAAGAAAGCATCAGTAGGTCTTGATCAGGTTACTCCATTTCCCCACTATGGTGATCTGAATCCAGATTTCTGCTAGTAAAATTATGAGCATAGACTGTATGATTATGCGTTTGGAATGACTCTTCTGTATGGATGAAAAAACTTTTCTCTAAAACTTAGATTCTATCCACTAAATAGGAAGGCAGACAAGGAAAGACTAGTGAAGCAGAAAATTGTGTCGCAGTAACCTAGTTTTCAGATCTCAGTAGGGTGGGTATGAAACTCGTTAAACATAGCTGAAAATTGCACTATGAACTTGTTGTAGCTAGCAGTACACTCTGAATATTTGTGGGCTTTGCTTCATTTTAGTAATGAATTCTTAACTAATGCAAGAAGAGTCCTATTCACTTTACACTAGTGTGGTCGTATATAATGGATTGTGTTGAGCATGTGAGGCAGAGCAAGATAGCTTTGCCCTGCTTGTTCACAGAGGATGCTCCTGCTTGTGAAACAACAGCAGGAAATGCAACTGTCTTCTTTGGCTATGCCCTTTTCTCATGTTTGCTTCTGCCTCTTTCCTTCTTCCCCTGAGTTGGCAAAGTTGAATTGAATATTTTGGCAAAGAATGTAAAAGCTTGAATAGATTTGAATTTTTGAGGAGGATTCTGCTTTACTCATGGAGAAATAGTGATGTTGATGGCAGGATGCATTGTGTCGATGTGGTAGTGCTTGCAGCCACTCAGCCTCAGTTGCTGGTGGAAAAATGTCAAGAGTAGAATAACTAAAATAGGTTTAAAAAAAACAACCTTGTGTCTAGTGTGAACGCTCATGTTTGTAACTGCTTTTGGACTTTTGTGAATGTAAGTTAATCTTTCCAGTTCCTTAATAAACTTTATTGAAAATACGTTCAGTCATTGGGTTACAAGACTGATTTTTAAAAATTGCCCTTTATTTTTTAAGAAAACGTTGACTGAAAAGAAGTTGTGCTTTCTGTCCAATATTTAATATTTTTTTCATTATATCACCTCCAAGAGAGATATTTCCTGTATGCAAATTCACTTTTTCCTTGAAATGTTCTGTCTTTTCTTTCTCAATTTGTAAAGAAACTTTTTTATTGTGCATTAATTATTTCATCATGAAATACTGAGGTCATTGCAAAGTCCCTGCTAGAACAGTTTTTATTAAGTAACAGTTAAACAAATTTGGAATTACTTGGACTACTAGTAGAGGAAAGAATTAATTAAGGATAGATTCAGATGAACAAGCAGGTGGTCCATAGCAGCTTGAAATCTAACTCCAAAGTGATTGCTTGCTTCAAATGGGGAGCTATGTGTAGTGACTTTCTCAATGCACGTTTTAGCCTGTGCAGTATGCCTTCAAATCCAGGTGACTAGGAGTTACGCTGAAGGGGAAGGTGAGGAATGCCTTAAAATCAGGCGAAGGCACCTTCTTTTTTATATAATTATTAATCCAATCTTATTTAGTGACTGTATATTACTGTGGACTGCTTACAACAGTTTAAAATCAAAATAACTAGTAAAACAGTACAAAATATTTTTAAAATACAAAAGAAGTTGCTTCCGTCAGGTTTTGGGGGGTTTCCCTAGTTTCTGCACTACAGCCCACCCCATTCAGCAGAGTTGCCCAACACTATGTGGAGCATTTTGGGGTGCTTAAGGGCTGACATGGGGAGGAGGGAGTGGGGAAGTTATCTTGGTAATTCTTGTGCTTAACTCTTGATTCAACACTATATATTTGTTCTTTGGCTTATAAGTAAACACATGTCTAATAGTCTATGGCAAGTCCAAATTGCCCTCAAGTGATCAAGTAAAGAAGCTTTGCGTTTCCCTTTTTTCTTTTGGCCTTTTTTCTTTTGGCCCAAGTGAAATAATTTTCTATTGAATATGTATTGTAGGGTAACCTTGTAAATGTTCTTACAGACTAGTAACTTTTGTGGACTTCTTTGCAGGCTTGTTCCTATGCTTTCCGTGAGGTAGCTTGTTGTCATTCTTTTCTATGCACTTTTCTTGAGTTAAATAGCAGTCAGTTGTTAAAACAGTAAAAAGAAAGCGATGCAGCTAAATGTGTAGCTGTATATCTTGGAATAGGGTGGCATCCCATACAGTTAAAACTTGAAGACTTTTTTATTACGGAGTATTATATTTTTACAGGTGCTCCTGATTAACGAACTTGAATCAGCAATGCATCAGCTGTACAAACAGCGAGCTTCCCGCCTTGTCCAAAGACGACAAGATGATATTAAAGATGAATCTTCGGAGTTTTCAAGCCATTCAAGTCAGTCCATCTTGAAGGTTTTTATTATTCATTAAACAACCTTGTTTACATAGTGCAGTTTTAATTTAAAGTGAAACCAGAAAGCATGTCTGGTTTAAATCTGGTAGAAAAAAAATCAGATTAAAGAATCTTAGCTCAGACTCTATACAGTGCCTTTCCTGTTCTCTGTCTCAGTGATTGAAAGCCATAGCATCTTGCTTCGATCCCTTTTTACACGTTAGATGTGTGTGTAACTGTATGTTGTCTTTTCCTCACTTCCTGAAAGTATTTTTTAGAATGTTCTCTAAACCTAAAAAAACATGTAGGCGATTCTGATCGAAGTTTAGCTTTTGAATAATATTTATTTCTGCAGCTTACAAACATCCCCCCCCCACCCAACACAATCTAGGTACAGTTTGCCATGCATGCCTTCATTACGTCAAACATTAGACCAAATAATACCTGTGCTAACATTCCTGTCTTATATGTATTAGGCAATTTTGCTAGGACAAATTTGTAAAATTATGCAAAAGTGAGTACTTATGGTGAAATCTTATTCCCTCTTTGATACCAAGCTGGTAGATAATAGGGAAATTCATCCAAAAATTCTCTAGTTTTTGTTTTCAAGTCTTCAGTATATGACAACAATCAGATATCAGATTGTAGCCTACAACAGTACTAATTGTCTTAATACCAACTGAAAATCTGTCAGTTCCTGATACTCTTCAGTGTTCTTCACCAAGAATAGAAATTTGACCTGTTTTGGATGTATTTTTCTTTATTTTTTGTATGGAGAGGGGAAGGACTGTAGGTCAGTGACAGAGCATCTGCTTTGTATGCCGAAGTCCCAGGTTCAATCTCTTCCATCTCTAGGTAGAACTAAAAATGTCCCCTGCTTGAATCCCTGGGTAGCTGCTGCCAGTCACTACATACAATATTGAGTTAGATAGAACAATGGTCTGACTCCATATAAATGTTGAACACTAATGCTTTTTTAAACAATACAAACAGTTTTTTATGTTGTATTTTTTTAAAGTGTTTACTGTTACTGAAGAGTTCCGAGTGATAAGTTGATTGTGACTTTTTTTTTGCACATAACGATGAAGGCACTCAAATATTTTACCCAATTCAGCCTCAGAAGATAATTCAGCCGCCGCCAATTTATCTGTGCGGTGTGTGGGGGTTTATAATTGTCAAACTTATAGATGTATTTCAGATTTATAGGGACCCGCTGAGAAAAATCCCCGCTAAAACACTGTCATTATTATGCTTCCTGTAACTGGAGGATCAGTGTTCTAATTTCAGTGTTTGTACTCTCACAGGTAAAGCCCTGATGGCACCAAACCTTGATTCTTTTGGACGAGACAGAACACTGTACCAAGAACATGTTAAAAGACGGACTGCAGAAAGAGAAGCAAGAAGGTACAGCAGCATTTAGGTTACTTCTATATGTATTGGAATGCATGTTCTGTATGATTGCTGTCTCTTTGTAGTATACAGCCTACATATTCAAGTGCTTGCAGATAAATGATGGGCCACTTGCCTTGTAGGTAGAACATTGCTTGAGTCTTACATAGTGCGGCACAGTGGAGGTGGAGGCTGGCTGCTAGATATATGACAAATCCCAAACTAAGGCGAAGGGGAAAGTAGCATAATGTTCAGGGCTGAGGTACTAGTCATCAAATAACACATGTCCTGTAACATGTCAGATGGCTTCAACTCTGCTTCATTTCCTCTTGAAATAAGGGAGAGCAGGAAAGATGCATCCCTCCTTAAAATGACAAGTACCCTTTGTTTGGGAAAAGCTTGGTTTTCTAACTTCAATGCAACATTGTGTTCCATTCATTTTAATAGGGCTCGTCGTAGACTTGCCAGAGAGCAATCTGGGAAGATGGCTGATCACCTTGAAGGCCTTTCTAGTGATGACGAAGAAACTTCAACAGATACTACAAACTTCAATATGGAACGAGGTCAGATTATTCATCTGAATGTCAGAAGTCATAGTAATATCTAGATCCCAGTATTCTGTAGAGAAAATTTCATTTGATTAGATTGTATGACACTTTAAACCATGCTCTAAAAGCAGCTTTAAATGTGGAATTATTACCTCATCTGTAGAACGACAGAGGCCAATGCTGCTCTCTGCCATCATAAGCCATTCATTTCAGGCAGCTGGAGAAGGAACTCCAGCCCTAGTCTAACCCTTATCTTACTAGCAAGGAGAGCCTTCTGTAAAACACACACACACTCTGCAAAAGTCAGGCTTCTTGGCTCATACCATGTTCCTCTTTATTTTATTTTGACTGCTGCTTTTCTCTGAATAGTCAGGATCAGGAATTTCATTGTATGGGATCTTGTAAGCCTCCTTCAGGATGTGACAAAAGACCGGGTGTAAGTTTCATAATTACATGTATTTCCTTTGAAGTGGAACTATTCACAGGGTTTTTTTTGCCACATGGAACTACTTCCATGATGCTGTGCTTTCAAGTGATTATCACCACGGGCACACTTTCGAATTAAGTCATGTACTTTCATACACTGAGGTAAACACCGTACAGTAGTTGTAACACCAACTTCTTAAGAAAAAAATAACTTTGTTATGCCATTGCTATAAAAAGGCAGAATATAAACAATAGAAAGGGCTAGATTCAGAGTGAACTGTGTCACAGGGATGGCAGAAGATGACTTTGCCCCTTCCTCCCCTGGTAGTCCCCTCCTCCAGCACCTTCTGCTAAGGGTCTAGATCCTGTTGAAAAAGGAGGAATCCCTAGAAATTAGGAAAAGGCCATCTCCCCATTTCCACTCAGCCACCACCATAATCCACCACCATTTAGCAGGGTCCCAAGCCCCTCAGTGAGAGTATTTGCAGAGGACATAGGAGACTGCTATGAGGAAGAAAGGGTAAGAAAGTTGGCTTCTGCCAGCCTCTTTGTGCACGTTCAGCTCTGTATCTGACCAAAGTGGTATAGATATTAACAGTTTCTTTATAGTATATTTGCTTGAAAGTTTGCCTGAAATTGCATTGCAGATATAAAGCAGGAGATTAATTTATGCTGTTTAAAATACTGTTATCCTAGATCGCATTTTGAAGGAGTCCAGCAAAGTTTTTGAAGATGTGGTAGAAAACTTTTCATCCATTGACGCCATTAAGTCGCAGTTTGAAGCATGGCGTTTCAAGTATTCATCTTCTTACAATGATGCTTATATTGGCCTTTGTTTGCCTAAGCTATTAAATCCTTTAATAAGACTTCAGTTACTTACCTGGAACCCTTTGGAGGTGAGAGAAAGTTGAGACATGTTCACTGTGTTCTGTTTGTTAAACAAGGCAAAATGGTTACATAGAAGTGATTAGAAGCCTGGGATCTGAGGGCCTTACTGCGAGGAGATACAGGGAGCCAGACAGAGGGCCTTCTCGGCAGTGGGGCCATCCCTGTGGAACGGCCTCCTATTAGATATCAAGAAGATAAATAACTATACAACTTTTAGAAAACATCTGAAGGCAGTATCTCAGCTCACAGTCAGAGGTAAACTGGCCTTCACGGGCAAACTGAGTGAGATACTTTGTTTACCTTCCGACTGCTACTCCCGGCAGGCTAGGTCGTAAACCGGCGATTCTCCTCATTAGATGTGAGGAGAACACACCCTCTGCTTCTCTCTCCTTGCTTTCCCCCCCAGGGAGGGGAAATGAGACAGACAGGAGTCCTATTTACATGTTTTATTCCTGTCATTCAGCAGTACATAGAAAACATGACTGCACCCTTCAGACTCCATCAGAAGAGTCACAACTCCTCCCCTGTACTTCCAGTACAGGTCAGATGACACTCTGAGCTAACATCCGGTGCTCAGTACAGAGAATAGACTCCCCCTTTTCTCCAACAGTACAGTTTGAAACAACAACATCCTGTTTTGCATTCCAGCCATCTGGAGCTGGCTTTTGCATTGCTGCTTTTATCCAACACCCTCTATCAGCAGTTTTTAAAGTTTAATGTTTTATTATGTTTTTATATGTGTTGGAAGCCACCTTGGGTCATAAATGTCCAAATGGTAGCCCTGAACAACAGAAACTAGCTTCTTTGTCAGTCTGCTGCGACAGTATATTGATGGTATTGCAGTGCAGAGCAGTGGCTTCCACAACTTGATCAGCCTTGACGCAGTAGTTTGCAAATAGGTGACTGAAAAAAACATGCTGACATCAGTGCCAGCGCAGCCTCAGAAAATATGATGTGCTCCTGGCACTACAAGGACATTCTGAAAAGGAGGCACCTAGCCTAAATGCTTGTAACTAACATATTGATAGAGCGTTCACACTTGATTAGTATTTTGTTTTAAAAACCATATTTATAGTGGCAATGTTTTATTTTAATAGGATAAGTGCCAAGACTTTGAGAGTATGCTATGGTTTGAATCTTTGCTATTTTATGGATGTGAAGAATATGACCAAGAGAAAGATGATGCTGATGTTTCACTATTGCCTACTATTGTGGAAAGAGTGGTTCTGCCTAAATTAACAGGTACTTTATAAATATACAGTCAATTTAAAAGCACAGCAGTTTCTGATTTTTAGCAACATCATCTTAACCCTTAGTTTTGAGAAGTAATAATTCTTTTTTTGTTGTTAGTACTTGCTGAAAATGTATGGGATCCTTTTTCTACAACACAGACATCTAGGATGGTAGCCATTACCCAGAAACTAGTAAATGGTTATCCATCAGTGGTACATGCAGAAAACAAAAACACACAGGTAAAAAATATTCTTTTATCTTTTTGTAGGACTGGACTGCTATGTCTGGTTGCTACTGTTAAGACATTCACTCATGTTTTGCACTTAATCCTAAATTAATTTTAAAATAGAAGCAATTGTAGTTCCCTTGTGTTATGTAACTGGTAACTATTTAGGGATTGGTGTGTCACAGTAATATGTGTTGCTGGAATGATGAAAATCTGTAAACAAACAATAAATGTCCATAAAAATGGCAAAAGTAGTTTCTGTCCATCGTCCTCTTTTTATGCTCCTCCCGATGGAAACATGCAGATAGGGGACAGATATACCCCTGCTTTAAGTCGTTTACATACTGTCTTGTGGTACCTCCGGTTGTGGATGGGATCCGTTCCGGAGCTCTGGTCGGATCCCGAGGTTTCGGCAGCCAGAGGGACCACTTCTGCGCATGCGCGTGTGACGGCAGACTGCTTCTGTGCATGCGCAAAAATGGTAGACTGCTTCTGTGCATGTGTGCGCGGCAAAACACTTCTGGGTTTGCCACTTTCGCAACCCGAAGTTTACATTACCTGAGAGTAACGTAAGCCGAGGTGCTACTGTATTATTTACTACAAAGCTTGATGACTACGCTCTTTAGTGTGGAGATGCCAGATTACCAGAACGACGTCTAAGCACTGAACCACTGGTATATTAAAAGTGAACTCTGTATTTACTGCATTTGCAATTGTTTAGGATAAAACCTATTTTGGAAAGAAACTACTTTTGCCATATTCATGGACGTTTATTGTTTGTTTACAGATACCTTTGTAATATTATCTTGTGTTGATTGTAGTAGTTATTGTATCACTACTCTGTTCATGGCTTTATTGGAATGATGAAAATAGCAGACTGCAAATGAGAGTTGCAGAACTCATAACAGAGTTTACAAAGGTCCCTGATGGAATGTTTTCATATAACACCAGGAGAGGTTATATTTATATCGCTGCTACGGCCATGGCTTAATGCTGCCCACTAAGTTAAACTCTCTGAATTGTGATCATTTCCAAAATATCTGCTACTCCTTCAGAGACACCTAATCAAACGTAGCTTAGAAATTGCCAGTCATATTCCAGATGTGAATAGATCAGTCTGCTTTTAAAGAAAACTAAAAACTTATTTATCCCCTCTTTTAACTGAAAATCTGTTGTCTCCCGGAGGCTGCAGCAAGAGGCAGAGAAGCACAATTAGATGAACAAAATCCTCTCGCAGTCAATTGCATCCAGGCCACTGTTTTTAGTGACTTTTATGGAACTTGTTTCTAGGACATGCTGAAAACAAATCCTGTCCTTGTACAAAAGATCTTCAGGGACCACCTGAAGACCCTGTTTTCCATACACAAATTCAGTGCCTCCCATTTTTTTTCATAATTTTGCGTGTCCCATTTCTTCTAACTTGCATAATTCAAATTAATGGAAAATATAAAGTTGGTAAAAATAATCTGGTTTCATGACAGACTTCTCTAGCACTAGTATCTACTGGGATATTTGGTTAGATTTGTGCTAAAAAGAAATTTTAAAAATACTTCACACTTGCGTTAAATTTTAATTCTTTCAGACATTTCTAAAAGGCCTCTTGCTTAGAATGAGGAGAACATTAGATGATGATGTATTCATGCCACTTTATCCCAAAAGGTAAGATTATTGGTTTGCAGAATCTTTTAGTATTATGACAATAGATCATATCAACAGTTCACATCATCTATACTACTGAAGTTTAAATAAAACTTTTATTTTTCAGTGTCTTAGAAAACAAGAACTCTGGTCCTTACTTGTTTTTCCAGCGGCAGTTTTGGTCTTCAGTGAAGGTGAGCTAGCAAACAGATGAAGTTTCAGACTTAGGAGCGCTGCTGAAGTTTACTTTTGATAACTGGTAACTGACTCTGAGTGTGAAGTGAATTTGCTTGTGGAAGAAAGTAGGCATGCTGTCTCCAAACCCAGCATTGCTGCGTTTGTGACCTTAACTCAGGGTCACCAACCTTTTTTGGCTCCCTGAGCACATTTGCAAACCAACAAAATTGTGGGCAGCACACATACCTGCAACCATGTATACACCACAACCTGTTCTGCGTATAGTAGAATTATTTTAAGTCTAACTTTCGGGAGGGCACCAACCAGCCTGCAGAGGAGGTCTCTGTGGGCATATGTGTCCTCATGGGTCCTGTTTTGGCAGCACTTGTCTTAGATTATCATGGTGCATGGCTGTCGCATTGCATACGTTGGATTCCAAAGGCTGTGTGTATGGAAGACCACATATGCACTATTCTCTCAACCCTGTGCTCTCAAAACTCCTTAGACCACACAGCCTCCCACAGGCCACATCCACAAGTGCCTTTGCCTGTCTAGTATATGTCCTTGAACTGTCATGATGCCTCTTGCTTGTCTGGAAGGAAGATAGAGAGGGGTGTGGGATGTGCGTGCGTGTGTGTGTGCGTGTGTGTGTGTGTGAGAGAGAGAGAGTTCTGACATTTGTGTGGGTAGATTGTGACCTACTGTATAAAGGTAAGAGTCTCACCCATTGTGCTGTCCCCCACCCACTACTGATAAACAGCACCTGCAAGGTTACCTGAAACAGAATGCAGCCCTTTGGTATAAAAGGTGTCATCATCCCCCCCCCCCAGCCCCATGCTTATTGCAGCTTCCATCATCCCTGATCATTGACCATGCTGACTTGGGCTTATGGGAGTTGAAGTCCAACATCTGGAGGGCCACACATACTCCATCCCTGTTGTATATTTAAAAGTTACTGTATATATGTGGTATTAAGATGACATGCATTTTTGAAAGTGCTAATGTTACATGTAGTTTTTAACTATGAATTCTTTATACAGTTAAAGGAATTTTTTTTTGAGTGTTCTGAATCTGAAACATCAACAACCGTTTATAATAAGAAATTTGAAATTCACGAGGCATAAAAGTCCAGGGAAATGTTTGTTACTAAATTTCCTAGATCCATTTTCATCAGGGTTGAGGCCCAGTTTTGGCACAGAAACTGCTTTGTCCTGTATGATTACCTGTGTTAGGAAAGAGACAGGGGAAATGTGTCCTTGTTAATTCTCCTTGAGCTCTCAGTGGCTTTTGATACCGTTGACCCTCATGTCCTCCTGAAGTGGCTGTCTTGAGTTGAGGGTAGGTGGCACTGCTTTGCGGTGGTTCCGGTCCTACTTGGATGATGGTTTCCAGAGAGTGATGCTTGGGGAGTGCTTTTCAGCCCCATGAGCCTTCAATGTTGGGTTCATCGGGGTTCAGTTTTATCCCCCATGCTGTTTAACATCTACATGAAACCACTGAGTGGGGACATCTGGAGTTTTGGAGTACATTGTCAGCAATACCACAGACAGCTCTATTCCTTTAAACCTGCAAGTGTGGGAGTGGATGTGCTGGACTGTTGTCTTGCCTCAATAATGGCCTGGATGAAAGCCAATCAAATGAAGCTCAGTCTGGCTAAGATTGAGGCACTTTCAGTGGGTGATTCCTTAGACTGGATGAATGGGAGGTTCTGTCCTCTTGATGGGGTTACACTCCCTCTGAAAGAGCAGGTACTTGGGCTTGGGAGTACTTCTAGGTCTTACTTTTTTTAGCTTTACTTCTGGATCTATTGCTGTCGTTTGAGGCTCAGGTGGCCTTGGTGGTGCAGAATGCCTTCCATCAACTTCAGTTGGTGGCCCAGCTGTGCCCCTATCTGGCAGGGATAGCCTAACTGTCTCTGCTCGGATAACCTCTATGTTAGATTACTGCAATGCTATACATGGGCCTGCCTCTGAAGATGGTTCAGAAACTTCAGTTGGTGTAGAATTCAGTGGCCAGGTTGCTTACTGGGGCAAGATGGGTTGAGCATATAATACCAATCCTGACACGACTCCAGTGGCTGCCAGTTAGTTTCCAGGCCTAATTCAAAGTCCTGAAGTACTTATAGTGTGTATTCTCACTCTGGAATCAAATTTATTTCTGTAGCAGGTCAGTCATTGTAGCTGCCACATAGAGAATTTTGGCCACTTTTCTGATGGCAGCAGTACTTAGTATTTCATGTTTTGTGGTTTATAGGTTCCCATAAAAGTACATATTGCTTGAGAAAAGAAGAATGCGTTAACTTTTTCTAATGGAAATCAGTAGTATCCAGGCTTAATTTTGACTGATTTGTACTACAGAAATGTTAGGTTTGGTTATTTGTCCGTTCAGGCTAGAACAAATTCCTGCTCCAGCTGAGAGCTAGCAGTCCTCTTTAATAACACACAATACCCCTTTGCAGAAAATATGGATACTTATGGCTCATATAATTCAGATTTAAATTCTGTATTTAAAATGGAAATGTTTTCATTCATTGATAATTATCTGCAGATGTATATTTTAATAGTTCTTATATTTAATAGTTTTTAGATTCAACTTTTTATTATCTATGTTCAGTTATTAGGAAACTTTCTGCAGTGGCATGGAATCCTTTCCAACAAAACCTTACAAGAGTTATCAATAGATGGATTGCTAAATAGATACATTCTTATGGCTTTCCAGAATTCTGAGTATGGAGATGATAGCATTAAGAAAGCTCAAAGTGTAAGTAAAAGTGTAACTTTTAATCATTCATTTCTATTGCTAAGCATCCTTTTTAAGTGACCTGATTTGCATGTTCACATGAAATCATGATTTAAAGTAAACTGACTTAACACGAAGGATCAGCATCCTAGTACACACTGCTCAAAAGTTCACGCAGTCTTGCTGCTGCTGTGTCACAAACAAAAGAAGCCGGGATCCATTCTGTCATGTCACCTGAAGCCAGACTCATCGTTTGTTTTTCTCCATATAAAGCATAAGCATTACCCATGGTTTGTTCTTGGCTGACCACCTGTGGTTTGTTTTTCCCAGTTGCCTGAGTCATAGTTCAGACAACACAACAAACCAGCTGTGATATGGCAGAAGCAGGGAGGAGCTTTTCTGGAGCTTTACAGCAATGTGCACTAGAACAGTATTTGATCACATTAAACCATAGTTTGTTTACATATGCTGTGTGAACCAGGCCAGTATACTGCAAATGTATTAAGATGCCATGCAGTGTAATGGCTAGAAAGTTGGGTATAAAAGTGAACAACAGTCCACACTGAAATCTCCATTCAGCCCTGAAGCCTGCTTGAGTGACCTAAGCCAAGTCATTATCTTTTCTGAAATATTTACATAGCACTGTTTTGCAAAAAAAACAGAGAACTCCACATATCCTGCTTTCTTGACTTAGTGAAAGGATGAGATTAAAATTGATAGTACAGCAAAAAGCTTACCACACCAGCCAGACACAGAAACTGCCAGGCTTTATTTCTAAAAATTTTATGTTAATCACTTACACAGAGATCACTTGACAATCATAAGACTTTGGGTTTGTTCATGTTTTGGGTAAAATAAATAAATTGATATCAAAGGATATCAAAGTTTTTTATTGACAGTTGCTGAAAGGTGATATGAAATATTTTAATTAAATCGTGAATCTGGCCAAGGACTTCTTGTTATTATTTTTGTACAATATGAATGCATATTAGGTGCTTTTACGAATAATAATAAACAATGATGAAAATCATGATAATGATAGAGGTTCACATATATATTGCCTTTCAGAGTAAGCTCTTTAAAGGCAGATTCCTATAGCACAGATGAAATTCAGCAAACCAGCAACTAAGACACAAAAACAGCAAAGTCAAAAACAACACACTCAGTAATTGCTGCTTCAACCTTATACTCTAAACCACTCTTTTCTTCTCAATTCTATAGGTAATCAGTTGTTTCCCTAAACAGTGGTTCACTAATCTTAAAGGAAGTAAGACAATATCACATCTAGAAAACCTCTGTAGATATCTTGTTCATCTTGCTGATACAGTATACAGAAATAGCATTGGAAGCTCTGATGTAGAAAAAAGAAATGCAAGGTAACCTATCTTTAACACTGTTTCAGTTTTAAAAATAGTGATTGTTTTTATTGTATTCTTTTAGGTATTTATTTACCATTTGTTAATTTTATCAGAAATTTCAAGATGGCTTTATAAAATATAAAGCCAGGATTCAAAGAGCCATAAACTAGGCTTTGCAGGAGTCTTTCCCCATACATCCCATAAACTGTTGTTAAGTTGAGGGGGTGATTTAGGATGACTGCAGGGGTGGGGGGAATCTGAAGAATCCTTTTAAGTATGAGAGTATTTTAGATTTGTACATGAGACTTTTTGGATCTTAACCAATATTATTGTAATGAAAATTAGCCATGTGTATATTATATGTAGTTTAAAAATAACAAACAGCTTGATACAAAACATATGTGTCTTCCTACTGTTTGTGTGAGCCAGTACAGCATCCTGGTTTATTCAGTACCTCATCTTTGCACATCAGACAGTTGAGTTTTACTGCAGATTATTTATTAATCTCCTTTTACATGTTTTAAGACGATTTACAAATAAACTATAAAACAGGTAACAGTACCAAAATATGTCCTAACGGTATATTAAAAACAATACAGAATGAATATCTAAGGCAGAGACCTTTTCATAAACTGCTTAGAGGTTTTATTTACAGTTGGGTGCTATAATATATATTTTTTAAAAAACCCAGGTGGAAAAGTTTGTCAAAACAGTATCTTCAATTGTTTCTGAAAAGTACAGATGGTAAGTTGCAAAAAGCACTAACTGGAAGTTCTTCCCTCTCTTCCTAGGGAGAATATAAAACAGATAATAAAACTTCTATCAAGTATTCGAGCACTGGACCATGCTGCAACAGTTGCAAATGATCATAATGTGAAAGAGTTAAAAAATTTAAGTGAAGGGAAATAAAACTTTGTCTGCTAATTCTGGGCTTTAAAAATCATTCCTGAAGTGTAATTTTGTACATATGTAAAGTTTTCTTATATTGTAAACGATTGTTTTTAATACAAAGTGCATTCTTATATACAGCATCTGTAAGAGTATTGATGTCTTCAAAGTGAAAAAGAAGCCAGGAAAACTGCATCTTGTTTACAAAATTTTTATACTACATGGTGGCCATCTAGTCACTAAACTGCCCATTAGTTAATAGGAAATTCTACACTGTAAAATTCATTTAACTGATCTGCAAATATTTATATTCCCATAGTTATATGTTTGAAATAATGGTTTATTTCAAAGTAAGATATTCAGTAATTTGGTAATAAAATTGGTCATAAATATGTGAATATAGTATGACCTGGGTAAGAGTAAAGAAGTGTCCAAAATTGTAACAGTGTTGTTTGAAGTGTATGTACTGGTGACAAAAATAGCTGAAAGTTCACAGCCGCTTTTAGATAATGGTATGGTCACAATTAAAACTCAAGACACTTCATTGTATAATTTTTTTATCCCTTTAACTCTTACTGGCAATATATTTTCTCACAAATTAATAATTCAGATTATTAACCCTCCCATATGTCCACATATTTGTTTATATCCTATGGTCACAATATTGACTATTCCAAAATGTTGCATTGTTTAATATTTAAAGAATAAATCATTTTATTTTTGAGTCATGGCTTGCTACTACTGAGATTAGTTTGAATTCTGAAGAATATTGTCACTGTTGTAGATAGTCTGCTTATCTTCAAGTGTAGTATATTATACTTGAGAAAAGTAGAAATTGAAATATTAAATAACTTTGGATCATTGTACTTGATGATGCTCCTGTCATGTGATGTAAAGAAAATATTAAATGTACAGTCTGCTTTTTGAACACTGAATCATTTTATGAATTTATTACATTGATTATTTTCAGTTATAAGGCCAACCAACATCAAATTCTCAGGCAATAGTATTAATACTACAGCCTTATTAAACTGCAGTTACAGTAAACTATGGTTTAATGGTACACCTTCAACCACCCTGCTAACAACAATCAAGTCATGATCTGTTGTAGCAGTGCACTAAATCTAGGATCGTGTCGTCGTCCCCAAAAAAACTGAAAATAGTTGATTACTAGTCTTGGTTTGTTTGGATGCAGTATTAACCCAGACCATGGTTAACCCCCCCCAACACCCAGCAGCATAGCAACAGTGCGCATATGCTTGCTGCACATTTATATATTTATTAAATTTGCTGCAAGCGTATGCGCACTGCTGAAAACATAATCAACAGTCTAGCTTAACTGGGAACTGCATACAGACAGCTGGGAAAATCTAATCCTGGCACTGTATCTAACCTTCACAGTGTTAAGTAACTTGTGTCATCCAAAAATAGAGCAAGACTGTCCTAAAGCCTTTCGGAATAAGAAGGTTGAAGGCAAGGGGAGGCAGGAAAAAAAGCTAGACTGCAATGATAGACAATTTATTTGCAACATTTGTAGCCTGCTTTTCAAAAAAAGTAGGAATGGATTTTACGTTGAAATATTTTTTTAACCCCTATGTACGTCTACTGTGAAGAGTTCAGTGGGGCCCACTCCTAGGCAAGTGACTAACGGACTGTAGTTTATAACTATTAACTCAAATAGTTACCGTATTCAGGGGTCACAGCAAAAAAATAATTTTGGCTGAGCAGTCCAGTGTAGCTTTAAAACACTGCAATAGAAAAGGCTTAGCATTTCAGATTATAGTAGTAATATAGCCTTGACAGACAGATCAAACATTCCCAGGAGGTAAATATTTCAACAACAAAAAACATTGCAAAGGGTAGTCTGAAATGCCATGTTTACACGTCTAGTACCATTCAGGAAGGCTCCTTGGGAAACGAGGCAATTGCCCCTTGCATTTGACCGAGTGTATCTGAAAACCGACCGTGGGTGTGATTCATCAGTAGCCAACCTAACTAAAGCGTAAGAACCAGCAAAGGCACCGGGGAGGAGGAGTGCTTTTATTATGATGATGGTTAGTCATTTTAACGTTCGTCGTGCCTTCTGTCAGTCAATAGGACAACAAGGCTCGGCAGAAGCCCTGCAGCCTGTCATACGACAGGTAACAGAAAAAGATGAGGGTGGAAACCCGCTGCTTCGGCTTCTGCCAGGCTGAATGAGGGGCGTTTCTACTCGGAGGTAAGCCCTACTGAGTTCAGTGGAGCTTACGCTCAAGCCAGCGTCCCTTAAGCAGCGGCCTCAGGGGCGAAAAGGGGGCGCTTATGTAAGGCGCCAAAGACGCGCCGCCGCCGCCACCTTGGCGAACGGCTGGCACGAAACCCGCCCGCCCTTTCGGCGCTCGCGCTGCCCTCCGCTCCCCCCCCCTATCTCCGCACTACTTCCGGTGTGGGTGTAGGGGGGGCGGTGCAATGCGGAAGCGGTGGCCCTGCCAGAGAGGAAGTGAGGCAGGCGCCTCAGGCAGCGGCACGAAGAAGCGCCCCTGGAGGTGGCGGAGGAGCCGGTAAGGGAAGCTGAGCTGAGCAGGAGAGCAGGCGAGACGTCAGTATATATTTCTCTCTCTCTCTCTCTCCTCCCCCCCCCCAAATCCTCACACCACTTTCCGCTTTCTCCTGCCTCCGTGTAGACAAGCCTAAGTCCCCGCGGTGCGTTGGAAGCCGGAGCCGCCTTGGCGGGGCTGGCGAGGGGAGAAGGGAAGCGGCTCCCTCGGCACAAGATGGACGCTTCTTGAGCCGCGCCGACACCCACACGGCTCTCTGCCTCGGTCTGTCACGGGGAGGGCGACGCGGATTCGGCTCCTGTTATTATTATTATTATTATTATTATTATCATTATTATTCTCCCTTCGCGGCTGCCCGCTTTCCCACCCACCTACTGCAGCAGCGCGCCTGTCGAGGGAGCCGAGCCGTCTGTCTCGCTCCCCCCTCATAACTGTCTGCAGACCGCGAACCTTTTCCGGTTGCTTCGCTTTCCCCTTTTTGCCCCCGCCCCGGCCCGCTTTTCCTTTTTACCCCTGGGAGCGGGGGAAACAACCCCTCTAGCCCTGTAGAAACGGCGGCCGGGCATGTGGTGGTGGCAGGCGCTCTTCCTCCGGGGCGAAGCAGGGGTCGAGCTTCGCTTGGCTGCCACTCCCCCTCCCCGGTCCTGGGGAAGCGAGAGGGTCGCTTTTCCTCTCAAGCGGGTGCGGGGCCAAGGTGGGAGGTGGGGAGGAAGGAACTGCCAAGGCAGGTGGCTGCGGGAAGCGTCTCTGCACTACTTCGTATTTTTTTATGTATCATCCCCGAAGTGTTGCTTTCACTGCTCGAGACAATCGCTTAAAAAAATAAAATACGCTGCTTCCCACCCACCCCCTTACTGCTATGATTACTAATCATTTTTCTCTCGGTTGCATTCTACTGAGCAACCGATTACCGTACTCGGTGATGCGGTGTTTCCGTGATAACAGATGACAAGGGAATAAACATTGAAATGCTAGAAGCAAAATCACTGCTTGGCGCTCTTCTTATAACAAAGATGTTTTGGATACAATTAAAAAGAAATCATTAGGAGTTTATGAATATGTATGCATAAGCAGCAACGGAGAGGGAGGGTTGAGGCTGCTTGCTGGTATGCTTTCTTGTACAGAATAAATAAAATACACATGGGATGTAATTCATAAAAGGAAATAGGGTGTTAAATTGGTTGCTTCTAGTTTCATAGCTGAATATTGACATCAAGTGCCAAATTACGTGTTATGTGCTCCTGGTGTGCTGCTGATAGAGGCCAGGAAGTCTGGTCTGTCTGTGTATGGATGTAGAATAGGTGTTAACTATCCTGTAGCAGAACATACTGAAGCAAATATAGTATCATTTTCTAGAACTGAGCCCTGATGATCCTTAGCTTAGGCTAAGCCCTGACTGAGCAGTTTGATTATATGTGGAATGCACAATTGTAATGAAATATTAAACCCTTAATTTGTGTTTTTAAGCTTGCTACACTTAAAAACAAACCTACTCTTAAGGTATTATTGTTACTCTTATTGTTTTTTAACATCATTGATTAATTAATTGCCTTCTAAACAACCATCAAGGCAATATACACTGAAAATAATTTATAACAGTTAAGGACAGAAAACCAACAAATGCATTTAAAATAAGGCAGAAAACATACAATGTTGACATTTATCCAAGCCATAAAGTATATCAGAACAAAATGCCTTCAATTGTTTCTGGAAAGTGCAAAATAAAATAAGTTTTGCCTGTTTATACCTCATGACCTTATTTGTCTCATTTGGTTCATAGACCATCATAACCTTTGGGTTTTATTTTGTTTATTTTTTTCTGCTTGTACTTCACTGCTGTGACCTTTCTTCTGGGAAATGGTCTTTTGGCGTTTGCAGCCCATATGATCCAAGAAGAGGCACAGGAAAACTTGTTAGATGTCTAGCCTGCACTTGATATGGTTTGAGATGCCTTCTTGCAAGTAGATATCCTTGGGAGGAGGCAAGGCAGCATGCTGATAACATTGACAGGTTGTAGCACTTGTGAATTGTGCTTGAAAATTGATAAGATAGTGGCAAATTGGAGTGTGTGCCATTAGTGGATCACCTCATGAATAAGCATTTTTAAAGAAATGTAGCAAGCTTGTCAAGAATAATGTTTCTTTAATGCCTGTTTATCCATTGTAAAATTATGGAGACATTAGTATGTGTTTTGCATGGTACTGATCCTCCTACAAAATATGATATGCAACCATAATTAGGAATGTCCTAAGATATGGATTACACTCACTTTTCTTGAGTCTCTTGGGATATATTCTCAGAAAGCAGCTGATGCAGATGCACATTTAGGTTGCACTGTGGCAATTAAGAATCTGATGAATATTTAGATACCGGTATATTAATCCATTCCAAGAACTTGCTTGTATGAGAACTGTATTTTTCTCATGAAGCAGTAACATTCTATCAAGATGACAATGTTGTAAAATATTAGATTAATTCAATTTATGTACTGCTTCTCACACAAGAAATCCCAAAGTGAAGCTATTTATGTGAGCAGCATGCAGTACGCAATAAAATCCATTAAAACAAAACAAATATACTAAAAGTATTCTTCCTCAAAAATCACCCCCCAAAAAACAACAACAACACCCCAGCCACTTATTATGGATGAGTATTAAAAATAAATAACCCAGACAATATGCACTGTCCAGATGCATGAATTGAAATAATTACAAAATTAGACTAAACAATAAAAATAAGCCAGTTTGAGAACAGTACCCAGTGAAGCAGTTTTTTTAAAAAAGCAGCAACCGAAAGAGACATTAAAGGGGGCATGTTGTTGTTGCTCATTAAAAGGTGGCTAATGATGGGACCAAACATACTTTCTTTGGTAGGGTATTCCATTGGTGACTTCCTCCTCATGTACCATGGTAGCACATAATAGAGCAGGGTGGTAGACTGTTCAAAGGTTTGGCATATTGCTATGATGGGTGAAGGAGATTCTTAAAATGCATTGGTTCAAAGATGCTAAGGTTTAAAAGGTTATAACTACACTTTGAATTGGGCCCAGAAACAATTGGTAATCAAGGTAATATCAAGGTAATATACAATCAGGTAATATACAATCAGAAAAGGGCTGTAGCTCACTAGCAGAGCATTTGCTTCACATTCAGAAAGTTCCCGGTTCAATACCCAGCATCTCTAGGTAGTACTTGTAAGGTCATCTATCTAAAACCATAGAGAGTTGCTACCAGTCTGAGTGAAAAATACTGAGCTAGATCAACCAATGGTCTGATTCCATGTAAGGTATCCATTTATGTTCCAAGAGCGGCATGGATCCGTCATGTTACAGTCAGTAGCCAGGCAGTTGCATTCTAGTCAAATCAGAAAAGCCCTTAATTGTCTTTGAAGGCAGCTCACTATGAGGCAGCCTGGAAGTGAATAGGGCACAAGTGACTGTAGCCAGTTGCATTACATAACTTTTTATATTTCATGCAAACATTTATCGCAATTTACCTCTAGTATATATCTGTTATTCAACTGAAGTTGATTCTGTTAACTAATCCTGATGTAGTTCTTGCACCATGGGAAGGATGCTAGAAGGTAGGCATATTAAAAACACATTCCAGCAGAGTTCTTGGGTTCCCACTAGTAGAAATTAATGCAGCTGTGCCAGTTGGATAGGTTAGTTTCACACTGCTTTAGAAATGATGTCTCTGAATGTTGAGAAACTTTCACCAACACTTTTTTTGTACTTTGTTACACAGTTCTGCCTCTGATAAAGGAAAAATGGCATTCAGTAAAGGTTATCGCATCTATCATAAGCTAGACCCGCCGCCATTCAGTGTGATAGTAGAAGCCAGAAACAAAGAAGAATGTCTCATGTTCGAGTCTGGTGCTGTGGCTGTTCTCTGTAAGTAGCAAAACTCTGCAAATACAAGCAGATGGCTAACTTAATTAAAAAACTCCTAATGCTAAAAAATGAAAACAGATGAAGAAATGTTGAGTCACCATATCTGTTGTGTCAGTGATCTAAATGTCCTTTGAATATTTCCTGGTCTTTTTTGCTTAAAGGTGTTTTGCCCTACTATATTTTTCAGAGTACAGTGGTGCCTCGCAAGACGAAAAGAATCCGTTCTGTGATTCTCTTCGTCTAGCAGTTTTTTCGTCTTGCGAAGCAAGCCCATTGACGGATTAGCGGATTAGCGCTATTAGCGGCTTTTAGCGGCTTATCTGCTGATCGGATCAGCTGATAAGCAGCTTAGCGGCTTAGAAAAAGGGGGGAAAGGGAAAAAAAACCAGCAGGAACTCGCAAGACATTGTCATCTTGCGAAGCAAGCCCATAGGAGATTTGTTTTGCGAAGCACCTCCAAAATGGAAAACCCTTTCGTCTAGCGGGTTTTCCGTCTTGCGAGGCATTCGTCTTGCGGGGCACCACTGTAATACATTTTTGAATTTATTGCTATTTCTTGAAACTTGCCTTAAAAGTCTACTTATCCTATTTGTAACATAAGCAGATGTAAAGGTAAACTGTGGCTGTTTAGCATTTTTGAGTATGAGCCTTGGGCTCATCTTTCCTCTGGTACCCTCCAGTGTGCCTGCAGGAACATCAGAACTTTTCACATCTGTTTTTATCTAGGCAGTTCAGCATTGTGTTCAAACCTGTAACCTAGAAGCTCAATTCAACTGGAAAGCTACACATGCCCCTGAACGGTGTCTCTTTTGGCATTCCTCTCTGCAGTTAGTGTGGTGCCGTTGCAATATAAGAGAAGACAACATTGGTTTAAATAGTATATTCTCCCATAATAGCAACCATGCATAGAAATAAACTTTTGCAATTACTGCAATGTAAGTGCAAGCCTAATTACCGTATTTTTTGTCCTATAAGGCGCACCGGCCCATAGGACGCACCTCATTTTTTGGGGGGGGGGGAAATGAATTTTAAAAAATTATTTCCCCCCCCCCCCCAGCCCTGGCTGCCGCCCCAAGCCTTGCGCTCACCTGCCCGAAGCAGGGGGAGCCCTCCGGAGGGCTCCCCGTGCTTCGGGCGACAGGCTGCCACCCCAAGCCTCGCGCACTGGCGGGACCTCCTGCCGGGCGCGCAAGGCTTGCAGACACTCGCCCGAAGCAGGGGGATCCCTCCGGAGGGCTCCCCGTGCTTCGGGCGACAGGCTGCCGCCCCAAGCCTCGCACACCCGGCGGGACCTCCTGCCGGGCGCGCGAGGCTTGCAGACACTCGCCCAAAGCACGGGGAGCCCTCCGAAGGGCTCCCCGTGCTTCGGGCGACAGGCTGCCGCCCCAAGCCCCGTGCATCCGGCGGGACCTCCTGTCGGGCACGCGAGGCTTGCAGACACTCGCCCGAAGCAGGGGGAGCCCTCCGGAGGGCTCCCCGTGCTTCGGGCGACAGGCTGCCGCCCCAAGCCTTGCGCACCCGGCGGGACCTCCTGCCGGGCACGCGAGGCTTGCGGACACTTGCGGGGGCTGCAGGCTGCTGCCCGCAAGCCTTGTGAGCCCGCGGGTACTCCCACCGGGCCTGCAAGGCTTGCGGATAGCTTCCTGAAGCCTGGAGAGCGAGAGGGGTCGGTGCACACCGATGCCTCTCGCTCTCCAGGCTTCAGCGAAAGCCTGCATTCGCCCCATAGGGCGCACACACATTTCCCCTTCATTTTTGGAGGGGAAAAATGCGTCCTATGGGGCGAAAAATACGGTAGTATCCAGAATCGTTGCTATATCTAATGGGGGCTTCCTCTAACAAGCAATTTCCACCAGTAATTGGTTTAAGCCTAAACTTGCATTTCTTAGGAAAATATTACTGCCTTTCCCATGAGAGAATTCAAATGGCACACCTGGGTTTAAGTTATGACTGGCCAGAGACTCTTCATGACCCCTGTGCCACTCTGCCGTGAGGAAATTTGTGTTGATGTCTGGTAACCTACTTGATGCTTGAGTTAATTAGCATTCAGTTACCTTTTCCATCCAGCATCCTCATTAAGATAATAACTCTTTGCTCTAGAGCTAATTCTTGTCGGGAAGCTTCTTTCCTGCAACTGGACATCTTGCAGCTGCCTTAACTATAGTTTTTAACTTAGGAGGCTATTTTGCCTTGGAGACTGCTCCCCACCCTGTTCTGACACTGTGGAGCAAAACATCTCTACCTTTCTCTTTTCTGCACCCTCACTATCTCTTAGTCCATGTAATTGTTCAAAACGCCACTTTCCTGGCTTCTTAGCACCCACATTTGTTCCATGTAAGATGAGCTATGCTCCCTCCATCTGTCTGTGTAACTGGAACTGTTTGAGCTTATGGTCCGGAACTTGGGTAGCCTGTGTAACTTTTAACAACTAACCAATTTACTATTCTGCATGTCTTTCTTGACACTTTAAGCTCCAAAACCATTTTATTCATTTCCCACAATTCTGTGTAAATAACATTTTTTTTAAATTTATAGCAACATATGTTGTTTCTTAATTCCTCCAAGAAAGCAAGATATTATTATGATTATTTGGGTATAACATAGTGCACTAACCTCAGTGTCACACAATTCTCTCTATATTAAAGATCCCCAAAGTTGTTATTCTATGCATAAACATGTAAGGTACAGTTTCATGTGTTAATGAGCTGGATAGATAACTTTTTCTTTGCTGAACAACGTATCCAGTAAAGATGGAGATAAAGATTTAGTCCTACTTATTTAGAGGGAAGTGGCATAGGGCTTAATAGCATTGCCTGGCTTGTATTGGAAAGGATGCAGATGTTCTAAGATAGCATGAACTATAGCATGAACTTATGCTTTTGCCACAGCTGCACAAACAGTTGGCAGCTCTTAATAGGAACTTAGATTTAAAATGTACATTGAGCACTTCTGTTAACACACACCATCTAATCTACCATCAGGGGATTTAAATTATGGATGTAGCTAAGTGAAAGAATAAAATCTCTTGGGATGGAAGTGTTCAAGTGCCTGCATGCATTAACACAGCAAAAGAGGGTATATTTACATGCATGTAGGGTAGGTATTTAATATCTCAATCTTTGTAGTGCACTCTCATGTATGTTTACTCAGAACTGAGCAGCACTTAGTTCAGTGGGGCTTATTCTCAAGTAGTTATGCAAGGATTGCAGCTTTAGAACATTTTAATAGAATGAGAATATAGATAGATAGGGAGCAGTTGTTAGACTTTAGTAGCTCCAACTCTTTGGGTGGGGGGCAAACTTATTAGATTCTGTTTTAATGTATAAAGACAAAATTGACCTTGCCTTATTAGGAAGGCAAGCATAGATCACTTGTCATTTAAAGGACTTCCAATTTTCCACTTTTATAACTACTGATCAGGCCTCTGTTTTTCTTCATCCTTTAAGATTAGATATTCTGATACCAAGATACTGTGTATTGGGTTTTGCAGAATGTCCAGTTGAGTCATGTTTAGATAGCTGGGCAGTACTCTACAGATGCATGTTGTTTTGCTCACAAATTTCTGGTATACACCTCAGCTTTGATTTATTATTGATACCATGGTAGATCTGTTTCCTGCAAGTGTATTGATACATGTTTGCTTAAAGAACACAATCATATTTAAAGTTGATCAGTCACTCCGCTATAAGCAGAATCTGGGAAGGGGAGGCAATTGAGTAGAAGGAATGGGAGATTCATGTCTTATGTCAGTTACATTGTGTGAATAAATATAAAAGGGGAAAAACCTGACTTGCAGAGTTGGAAGGGTCCTTGCAGATTAGTTTGGCAAGCCCCCCACAATGTAGGATGCAGTTAGTAAAAGTAAAGGTACCCCTGCCCGAACTGGCCAGTCTTGACAGACTCTGGGGTTTGTGCGCCCATCTCACTCAAGAGGCCGGGGGCCAGCGCTGTCCGGAGACACTTCCGGGTCACGTGGCCAGCGTGACAAAGCTGCATCTGGCGAGCCAGCGCAGCACATGGAACGCCGTTTACCTTCCCGCTGGTAAGCGGTACCTATTTATCTACTTGCACCCGGGGTGCTTTCGAACTGCTAGGTTGGCAGGCGCTGGGACTGAGCAGCGGGAGCGCACCCCGCCGCGGGGATTCGAACCGCCGACCTTTCGATCGGCAAGCCCTAGGCGCTGAGGCTTTTACCCACAGCGCCACCCGCGTCCCACAGGATGCAGTTACAGCATCTCTAATAGATGGCCATCCAGACTTTGCTTAAGCACCTCTAGTGGATGAGTGCCCACCCCTCCTGAGACAATCTTTCCCTCCGTTGAACTGCTTTTACTGTTAGAAGGTTTCTGTTCAGCTGAAATCTGCTTCAATCCTATTTCTACCCATTGGTTCTAGTCCTTCCCTCTGGAACAACAAAGACCAGGCCTGTATGACAGCCCATCAGATGTTTGAAGACCCCTATCTTATGCCCCATTTTCTCCAGGCTAACCATGTCTAGCTCTTCCAGCTGTTCCTCATAGGACTTTTTCAGAGCCTTCACCACCCTCGTTGCCTTTCCTTGGACACATGCAAGCAGTTTTAGCACGGCCTCTCTTAAAATATGGCATCAAGTACCGGACACAGTATTTCTGATGCATTCTCATCAGTACTAGATAGAATGCAATGTTTACTACCTGTGATCTGAACACTATACAGGTACTATGTCAATGCAGCCTGAGTCTGCATTAGCTTTTAATAGCATATTCTGCCTTTGATTTTCTTTTTCTTTTTTGCACTTACATGCTGGATTTTACATTTATCTCTGTTGAATTTCACCTGTTGTTGCAGCCTAGTGTTGCAGAATTTTAGGATATCTTTTTCTTTTGGCTCTTGATACTGTCTTCTGTGTATTCCTCCCAACTTTCTCATTTGCAAATCTTACAAGCTTTTCCCTCATTCAAGTCTTTAAGAAAATACTGAACAACACAGTGCGTGGGACTGGGCCCTATGATATTCTGCTCAAGACTTTCCTCCAGTTTGATACAGAGCTATTAATGAGTGCTCACTGGGTAAAAGCGCTCAACCAGCTGTGGCTGCCTCTTAGCTATAGTATTGCCCAGTTCACTTACCATTTTGTCATCAAGGCAACCATGGGAGACCCTGTCAAATGCTTTGCTGAAATCAAGATATACTGTATATGTGACACTCCCATGATTACATACTAGGCTAGTAGCTCTTAGCAAAAAGAACACAAGGTTGATCTGACATTCCTTATTTTTGCAACCCATGCTGGCTCATAGAAATTGATGCAATGTTTTTAGATGCTTATAGACCAAATGCTTAATAACCTTTCCTTGTTCTGTGTTGGGGTGCCTGGCCTGTAGTTTTCCGGATTCCCTGTGTCCCCATCTCAAATGTTCCTATCTCCAGTGTTTTGAGACTTGACTCATTCTCCAAGAGCTCTCATAAGATTAGTCAGTGGTTTTGAGAAAATACCTGCAAACTCATTTAGCACCATGGAGTGTAATTCATTTGGCCTTGGAGACTTGAACGTGTTTACAGTTGCTAAGGATTCTCTATCTCTTGGGGTTCAAGCCTCTCCTTATATCATTTGTCATTCTCTTCTCAGGTAGAACACAGTATGTTTTGTGGTAGAAGATTGAGGCAAAATATGAGTTTGAGTAGTTCTTCTTTCACTGTTTCACTTGTTTATACTTACTGTCTTGTCTAAGCAGCAGACCTGCCATTTCCTTGCAGCTCATTCTTGTCTTATCCTTCCTGTTCGTACAGTTTGGGGTGCACTGTTGTAAATATCCCTGGTTACATATACCTTTTTCAGTCTCCTATATATGCCCTTTTATGTCTCAGTTCATCAAAGTGCTCTGCATGGAGCTTAACTGGCATCTTTCCCTTCTTCTTAAGACTGCCTAATCATGACCAGCATCTGCAACTTTGGAAGCTGTAGTTCAGCAGCGTATGGAGATCCACCCCTGATTTAGAGGAACAAGAATTACCATTAAAAATGCTTTAAATTTGGTTTGAAATTTCAATCCCAGAGAGAGACACCCCTCATTAATTTGTGTGATTATGATGTCACAGGTCTACTTCTTCATTGTGTACAAGTGAGTCTACTGCTACTGAAGTGGATTTTCACTGTTGCTATCAGTTTATCATGGCTGCAAAATCTTGGCTTAGCACAGCAGTAATAAGGATTAGAAGAATGTTATATTTGAGTAGAAGGTCGTGGGCAAGGATAAATTATTTTTCTTCCCCACATCCCTTGGAACCTTAGAGTTAGTGATTACTAAAATTTGTATCTGTATTTGTTATTCAGAAATATGAGTTTTGCCAATTTGTAATCTGTAGTTGGATTCTAATCTCAGCTGGAGAAGTGTCCTTTCCCCCTGTCTTTTATCCATATGTACACCTACAAACTGAGCTTCAGTTTTATGACATTTCTAGAATCTTTGTACTATACATATAAGCCGCTGATACAGGCAGCAGGAGAATAACTGCAGGCTGTTTTGCAGTACTTTATTTCTTTGAATTTCACTGAAGTGGAATTTTCCGAATAACTTGTTTAATACAATCCTTTGTAATGGCCAGAAATTGTGCAAAGACCTGTTAAAGCAGGAGCTAAAACAGGATGCTGCAGTACTCTTAATGGCTTCCTGTCCATAGGCAGATGGGTGAAAATACAAAAAGCTTCCAAGTCGGACAGAAAGTTACTCAAAGTGGTATTCTGTCCAACTCAGTATTTCTGGGGAAAAGCTGAACCTCAGATCTCACCATGACAATGGAAGTACCATGTGGGATATGCATGAATGAACTAAAAACATTATATATATGTGTGTGTGTGTGTGTGTGTGTGTGTGTGTGTGTATAATATGAAGTGGAAGAGTCTTTCATAAGTATAGTTCTTTTGCCATAATTTGAATCCTTCACATTTTATAAACAGCATCTGCAGAGAAAGAGGCAATCAAGAACATGTACTCCAAGGTGATGGATGCATATGGACTGCTAGGTGTTTTGAGATTAAATCTTGGTGAGTAAATCTCATTTTGGGAGTGCCCTTTCTTTTCATATGAAAACAGTAACAGTTAAAAGATTGCTCATGCCATCTTGCTGCCGGTACAATTGCTGGTATGTGATCACCACACTCCAGATAAATTGATGATTAGTTTTGTATGTGCAGCGGGAATCCCTCCCCCCTTTTTTCTCCTTGGTGATGCTTGCTGAGTTTTCTAAATATCCTCTCCTGTTCTCCAACACCAAACAGCAAATCATTTTCAAAACTTTGGTGTCTCAGAGTCAATTAGATGTGTATGACATGGCATATGTAACATGACAAGAGGATTGGATTGCCTTGGGGATCAGAAGCTGAAAGTTCTGATGGCATACATGAGACTCTGGCCATTAAATAATTGTTGGGCTTGTAGTAAATTACATTGTCTCTTCATTGGTGTTCCTTTCAAGCATATGAGGCATGGTGGTATATTTTTCCTTAAGATATGAAGTTCATTTTTTTTCTGTGAAATTTAAAATATGCCATTGGAATCAAGGTTTCTAACATTTCAGTTTACACATACCCTATCAGTAATTATAAAACAAAACAATAAGCATACTCATCCTAAAAGTTGACATGGTTGCAGCCCAGCACTTATTTAAAAACTGCTGTTTTACTGTTCATGCAAAATCAATTTCTGGAAAGTCTTATGTGCAAAAGTAAACTTTAGAATTGTGCAGTTACCTCTCTTTAAAAGTTTAATACTTAAAACAGGGAAATGCAAAAGTGTGTCTTGCAAAAGTTTAAAATACATTGATTGTTCATTTACGTTTGTTTCTTACAGGAGACACGTTGTTACATTATCTAGTTCTTGTCACAGGATGTATGTCTGTAGGAAAAATCCAAGAATCTGAAGTTTTTCGTGTTACTTCCACTGATTTAATATCATTACGAATTGACCCATCTGATGAAGAACGCATCTCTGAAGTCCGCAAAGTTTTGAATTCAGGAAACTTTTATTTTGCATGGTCTTCTTCTGGGGTCAGTTTAGATCTTAGTCTTAATGCCCACCGTAGCATGCAAGAACAAAGCACTGATAACAGGTTCTTCTGGTGAGTTTATAAGTTTTAGGAAGTCTGATACCGTGTGCCTTCGTATTTTGAGTTGTTGAATTTCTTGTCATTGCACGTGTTAAAATACTGCTTGCAGTTCTACCTTTTTGAAATAGTACTTCTTCATATAAAATGGTTTTTAATGTTTTTATGAGTATTAATATGGGCAAATCACACACAAATACAGTATATACACAGAATGAACCATTTTGCAAACTCATGCTTAGCTGTTCTGGGAAATACTTTACAAGTGTTAAAAGGAGAAGTGAAAACCCTGTATTCGCATTAAGTTCAACTGATTACAGTCACAGATACTAGTAACTTAAAAATATTTGTTTTGTGCTTGTTCAGCTATACACAGAGAATTCTGTCTCTTTTTATAGAATGGTCATTATTGTTATAATAGTGCCTTGTCTAATATTCAAGGTTGTGTACATTTAGCGAATTCGGTACAGAATTTGAAATTTAGGGAAATTAATTATACAGGATAAGAATTTCAGTACTTTTAGAAAGCAAGTTACTAAGGAAAAGATAAAGAAAGCAAAGGAATGGATGCAATGATAACGCCTCCAATTTTTAAACCCAAGTAACATTCTAGTCCTACATGACTCCATTATTCTTCCTGTGATTAGAAGAAGCAGAATACAAACATTTTCAATATTCAACATTCTGCACAGAATACAAATTTCTTGTACTTGCATGATACATTCATGAAACATGCAGAGCCCCAAGAAGTTGTTCACTTACCTCAATGATCATCTCTTAACTGTCCAAGCTGCTTCTAATATACTAATGACATTAGATCTATCTAAGCTGGCAAAAATAGTGGAGATTGTGCTTAAAAGTGGGGTTCGCTGACCCCACCAAAAAACCCCTGCTTTTATTTGAACTGTGATCACCTGATAGTTTGAGTATCAGGATTGCTTCTATAGAGAAACATCAGTGGGCCCTTTGTCTACTTTTGGAGTCCCAGACACTTTTAAAAGGATCACCTCCCCAAAAGACACATTCTGAACTGGAGTTTAGTACTGCTTTGGAAATGCTGTGATCTCTTGGTAACATCAGGAACACTGTTCAATATCTGGATCAGCATATTTGTCTGAGATGGGTGTGGATTGCTGCCCAGGGCTGTGACATTTAGTTTCTGTAACATCTACACATGAAATTGTCAGACGCAGGCATCGAGGGGGAAATCCTTTTTCAACTGGAGGTGATTTTACACATGTGAAATGTACATGATTGTTTCAGATTTACGTGATTTACGCTAACTCCACTCCCCAAAAAACTCTCTGTAGTTCAATAACCAGTATCTTCTCTGAAACTGGAAGCTTGCACTGTGAGAAATTCTAATTTATGATGTCTCTTTATGCTGCCACTTTGCTACTAGAATGTGCAGGTTAGCCAGCCTAGTGAAACTGGACTTTCTGAAATGTAATTTGCTGAATGTTTGTTTTTACCTTTTCCCTTAATCTTTCCTGGACTATGTTTATTGCTTTGAAAGTCATTACAGAAGACTTGCATAATTTAGAATTGTTTAAAATGGCTCTGTGTTCCACTTAAGCATACTTGCTTATATATACATGCCATTATGTTTATAATGATATTTTAGTCTTCGATGCTTCATATTTTATATTGAAATTCCTCCAGCTAATGTTAATCTGAATCACTTCTTCAATAGGAATCAATCACTGCACATTCATCTTAAACATTATGGAGTCAACTGTGATGAATGGCTGTTGCGTCTCATGTGTGGAGGAGTGGAGATCAGAACAATTTATGCAGCTCACAAGCAAGCAAAGGCTTGCATCATTTCACGGTTAAGCTGTGAACGAGCTGGGACCAGATTTAATGTTAGAGGAACAAATGATGATGGTCATGTGGCAAATTTTGTTGAAACTGAACAGGTATGACCTATGCACTATATTACTGCTTTGCATTATTCTCACTGAAATATACAAATAGGGGTTATGCATTGCTTGGTACAAGGCGTGACATCTAGTTTACATATTTAGCACATAAGGCTATCCCAACTTGATTTCTACCTGCTGCCAACTGCAGTTATTTTGTATATAGTAGTCTTGAACACATTGGCTACCAAACCTACATTTGTGATAGACAGGTTGCACTTCTTGTATCATAACCATGTTATGGAATGGTAATGCTGAGTTGGTGAAAATGAGGACTGTTTCCACAATTCAGATCTACCCCTTTGTTAAAACTAAAAAACCATTGTTGAGACAGATGTGCGTATCTCATCCTTCCAATCTTAATAGTAGACATCAGCACATTTTCCATGACATGCTAATCCAAGCCATGGTTTAGCATGGATGCCTGGCTGCACAGGTTCTCAGGGATGTGGTGGTGGCTGCTTTGCTCTTCCCCAGTTTTTTCTGCAGCATTCACTAAGCCATGGTATAGAAAATATACATTATTTATTTATACATACATACATTCATACATACATAATGTTTGTAAGCCACCTTTCCATAGATAAAATCATGCTCAATGTGGCTTACAGCATGAAAAAATACATAATTACAAACATAACAAAAGTAGTCATAAGCAATAAAACATCCAAAAGGACACAACCAAATCATACAATTGTTGTATTATTATTATTGTTGTTGTTGTTATTGTTATTATTAAATCATCATAAAGTCTAAAATAAAGATATAAAAAAATCAAAATATACAAAAATCAGTGACAACACTCCCTGTGCCAACAAAAAACCCTAAATAACACCCCAACCCAAAAGTCTGTTCAGCAGCCTCAGCTTTTATATATTTACAAAATGTATTAATTGTTTAACATTTAAACATTTTGAAGCAATGTACAACAGGGGTTTCATAAAATCAAAACATAACATAAAGAAGAGCATAAAATATAAAATATTCTGCTGCTGTCACTGAGATCCAACAGAACCGATTAGTATTACACTAATTGCCTGTATACTCTAAGCCATCATTTATCACAATATATTATTTCCACAGTTGCCTATTTCATATGGATTAATAGATTATGTAGCTAGAAAATGATCTCATTTTTTTCATTAAAATCACTTTGTATTGGAGCAACCTTGGTGCAAAGCTTTCAAATTTCTTTTTTTTGGCCTTAGATGATGTTGGGTCAGAATAAGTTTTAATGTGTGGGCAAATGGCATGGAATATTTTGAACAAAGTTTCTGCATAAGGTAACTAATTGCTTAAGACAACTAATACAATAAATTTTATTTCTCCAACAGGTGATATTTCTAGATGAATGTGTGTCATCCTTTATACAAATTCGTGGATCTGTTCCATTATTTTGGGAGCAACCTGGCTTACAAGTATGAGGACTATATCTTTTCTCAAATTGCATTTCCCCATATTAGTTGAAGTCTTCTACCACCTTTTTCAAGAATCAAAGCTCAGTAATTTAAGGAGAACATGTTATACATACAAATCAGTGTCATGTAGGACATAGTAGGAAAACATTGTTTAAGTTGCAACTGTTTGGTCAGCAGGAGTGAAAGTGGCTTCAAGCCTATTCCTGTTTGCCTCAAGTGACCTTAAACTATGTCGGCTCTTAGATTTATATGATTTTCTTTATTTTTATTGATCAGAAATGTACCTGACAGAGCAATCCAAAACCCTGGCTGGGAGCAGTTGATCCACCACTGCACCTGAAACCCTGGGGGGGGGGGCAGGGTGTGTTGGGAGGACAGTTTCTTGGAGTGGGGGGGGGGGGTGCTGCACAGCTGAGGGACCCAAAGATCCATGGCACTTTGAGTCGTGGTCTCTGCCCCAAAAAGTTTGGGCATCTTTAGTCACAGGGCCCACTGTTGAAGGCCAGCAGGGAGACAGATGCTCACCATCCTAACTCCCCCAGCTATCAACATTTGGAGCAGGGAGTGGGAGTGGTAGGATTGGATTGTAAGTACAGTGGTACCTCAGTTTTTGAACATAATCCGTTCTGGAAGACCAATCGAGTTCTGAAACGTTCGAAAATCAAAAACTCAAAATGGAAATCTCAATATGGAAAACTCAGTACGGAAGCCACGTTTCCGGTTCAACTTCCGAGGCGCGTTCGAAAACCGAAGCATTTACTTCTGGGTTTACGTCGTTCAAGTTCTGAAACATTTGTCAGCGGAGACGTTCAAAAACTGAGGTACCACTGTGTTATAATAGAAGTGAGGAAAGAAAAATAAAAAAATCAGAAGCACTATGCTCTTGTGTCTTTTAAAATTACTGCGCAGTGTAATAATTTGAGTGCTTTATTAATAAAATTTGATTACATCCAAAAGGTTTGTGGAACAATAATGCATGCAATTTTTAAAAAAAACTTGAACATTCTTTCATCTCAGGTTGGATCTCATCGTGTCAGAATGTCAAGAGGATTTGAAGCAAATGCACCAGCGTTTGACAGGTAAAAGTCCTTTCTTCTTTCCAGCAGGAGCTATTCATTTTGAGTACTCTAGCAGGCAATATTTCCACGAGGTTCTTAAATGCATGAGTGACCCACTGGGAACGGGATGAAATAATACCAGTAACTAAAGGGTAGCATGTACATTGTTAAACTAAAGTAACAAATGAAAGGTTTAAAATGAGATTCTTATGAACTTAAAAGCCATATTTCCATTTTCTGTTGAGTGGGATTCATCTGTGTTAGGAGTGAATTCTACATTGTATGTAAGTTGTCACAATTCTTATACTGGTTTTGGGTTTTCTCTTGTGGCTGATTTCATAATTTCATTCATCCTTTTAGCTGCTCTTTTGCCTTTTCAATATAAGTGGTTAAATATGATGTGTGTATTCCATTCATTGATTTAAAGATGCTATTTACTGGATCCAATAATAATAGATTTCCCCCCACCTTGTAGGCACTTTCATACCCTTAAAAATCTATATGGCAAGCAAATAATTGTGAATCTTCTTGGCTCAAAAGAGGGGGAGCATATGCTCAGCAAAGCCTTTCAGGTAAAATATGATCTAGACCTATTTTGTAAAGGAAAATCTTGTCTCATAAATGGCAAATAATTATCTCAGTTTCAGTATATAAGTAATTTCATTAATGTTGTGTTATTTGACTTTTAATAAAAGAATGTGATTTTGTAAATCAAAAGCTGATTAAGGACCACTTCAAATGTAATTTTCTTCAAGCCTAGCTCTGTCTAGAAATTAATATATTACAAATATTGCAATAACAGAATAGATGTTAAAACCAGAATAGCTGTTAAAACCAATTGGCAGTATCACATTTTTTGCTACTACCAAAATCTTGTTCCATGACATCTATATCCCATTTGTTGCTAATATATTTGTTTCTCCTTTCTTCCACCAACTTCCTCAGAGCCATTTGAAAGCTTCTGAACATGCTGATGACATCAAAATGGTGAACTTTGACTATCATCAAATGGTCAAGGGTGGAAAGGCAGAAAAACTGCATAGTGTTCTTAAACCACAGATCCAGAAATTCTTAGAGTGTGGATTTTTTTACTTCGATGGAAACGAAGTTCAAAGGTTTGGATACTTGTCTTCTGTTACCAGATACAGCTGGTTTAGCACTTTTGGAAATGAAAGAAGAGTCAGAAAAGGGGAACTACTTTTTTAATAAAAAAAGTTGAGACTACTTATTTATGAGGGAAATGACTGAACATGCTGCAGCTGTAACACATATCCACAATGAAAATTCTGTCTTCCCTTCACTTGTTTTCTTTAATCAGTTTGGTGTGGCACCTGCACCAAATTTAACCAGGGTTTGAAGAAAGTTCTGATTAATACATGGTTAATCTTAGTGCAGTAATGTTAAACTGGTGTTAAAACCAAGTAAAGGAGCTATTCATATGGGGGGGGTGTGCATGTGATCACCCTAGCCTTAAAACCAAAGTGCTGAGCTTTAGGAGTGGTCTGATACATTTTCATAAAGCCATAGCTTCAAGCAAAAAGCAAAAGCTACATTTTTTACTACCAAGCCAGAATTATTTTGTATTTATTTTGAATTTCCATAGAGCCAGTTAAAAGGGGGTAGTGGAAATTAGAGTCTTTTGGCACTGTACTGTTTCTAAAATGCATTGATTGCAGTGGGGGACGTGGAGTGAAATCTGACAGTGTGTTTTTTGGCCTTTAAGTTGAGTTCTTATGAAGTCATTTAATCATTGTTGTTTTTTCAAAATACCATTCCTTTTTAAAAAAGTAGAACATTATTCAAAATTATTCATTTATTAAAATAAACGAATACATCTGAATGTGCTATGGCATGGCTTTTTTATTTTTTTAACTCCAAAAACCTAGTGGGTAAAATAGTGGGTAAAGCGAGCTAAAATGTCGAGGTTTTAGGAAAAAAGAGGGGTTACAGCTGTAAAAGATTAAGTAAAAGAAAAGAATAAGGGATAAATTTGATAAAATCAAGTGTTAGGATTTGCTGAAATAATTTTGGAAATTGGGATGTAGAAAGGGGAGGCTTGGGGAAGTCGATGAAGTAAGGTTTATGAAAAAAAGGATATGAAATTATACATGTTTGTTTCTTTATGTGTTTGTGTGTGTTTATAAAAATTCTTGTAAAACCAATAAAAATTTTATTAAAAAAAATAATAGTGGGTAAAGCGTGTGTTGATAGGTATTTGGCTAATGATCATACTTCTGTTTAGTACCTTGGTTAAAGTTTTGTTTAAAGTTTTGTGTGTTGTGTTTAATTTTAAAATTGTGTGTTTGTTGTATACTTGGCACAGAACTCAAAGTGGTACTATAAGAACAAACTGCTTGGATTGTCTGGATAGAACAAATTCTGTGCAGGCATTTGTTGGCTTAGAGGTAAGAATATAAAGTTATTATATTTTAGAAGTGTTTTAATTTTGACATTTGAAAAGTTCACATACTGTTCAGGTGTTGCTTGACCTGTGTTACTCTCACACTATGGGATTTCTTCTTCCTCTTCTCTTCCTGCATATCCTCAAAATCTGCTTCAGAAGGTCCCCCAACCCTCTGCAACAGATTTTGAGAGTACACAAGGGGCTGCTGGCAAGAGTAGGGGAATTTTTATTGCACAAGAGGAAGTTGGTTGCGCAAGCAGAACAGCAGTGTTGGATACAATCATAATTATTTCTTATATTATTCTGTAAAGTGCCTTGTCCACTGATAGCTTTATATCAATTTAAATTGTATAATCTATAGTTTCTTAACCAGATAAAAGGGAAAACCAAACCAAATGAAAGCTTTCAAAAATAAAATGTTTTAATACAGATTTGTATTTACCTTTGGTTTTGCCTTCCACATTTTTGCAGATGCTGTCAAAACAGCTAGAAGTTTTAGGTTTAGCTGAAAAGCCTCAATTGGTTACTCGATTCCAGGAAGTTTTTCGCTCCATGTGGTCTGTTAATGGTGACTCAGTCAGTAAAATATATGCTGGAACTGGAGCTCTTGAAGGAAAAGCGAAGGTAAGTAATGTTTTTAGTAGTAAAATTTGAATATTGTAATTCTCAAGGGCCAAATAGTGTTCTTGTTTACAACTGTTATTTTCCAATCTTTTAAGTGTCTGGGTATGAGTTTTCCATTATTTCTCACTGTTTTCTGCTGAATGTTGAAGCGGGCTCTGTTTTTATCTACTAGTCTTGAATCTTCATGTTTCAACTAAAAACTTCACTCACTTCATTCCCTGCAGTGCTTTATTTAACTTTACTCATTTATCCAAAGTTCATCTAAAATGTCTGAGCCAAAATTAAGGCTTATTCCTAGGTTTTGTAGATGAAGCTATTACCTTGAACCCCACAGTAACTTATTAGTCCTGATATTATTATTTTAGAGTTATTTCATTCAAGTTCAAGTGCCAAAAAATTTTCTGCTGATACAAAAAGCAATAGTGATGCTGACACAGGCACCAGTAGCTGGTAGTTGCCAGTACTCAAACCTAGAGTTCCATTCAAGTTGCCTTTAGTTGGGTAGCGTGTGTATTAGGGCTGAGTGATATATCGATATATCATCCAAAACCAGTTTGAAGTCTGTATTGTGATATCAGTTCCATAATTTTCGACCTGGCAATATATCGTGAATCATGATGTATGTGTGCACGTGTGCTATGCAAAAATCACGATGTGGGGAAAACCGTGAAGCCAGCCAATTCTTCTTTCAATTCCTTCAGCCCCTGTTAACTCAACCAGCTCGGCTCTCCGCTGCCTCATTCAGGAGGCAACAAATCACAAGAGCAGGCACTGGCGAATATCGCAATGCAGGAAAACCGTTGAAGCCAGCCAATGCCTCTACAGAGCTCCATTCTTATTTCAGACATCGTGATATATTGCTATATCACCATGTTTAGCTGGTGATATATCACAAGACTGAAAACCAGATATCACCAAGCCCTACTGTTCGCTTCTACATAGTTCCATCCTTATATCAATATATTGTGATATTTAGCTGGTGACATATCACAATGTTGTAAACTAGATATCACTCAGCCCTAGGTTGTGTGTTATATCACACAACAGAATTTGATACACTATTCTTAGCTATGGTTTTCTATGTATTTTGCTTGTGGCCTTGAAGAATTGTATCTTTCCCGGGCACAAGTGTTAAACAGCAGGTTTTACAATATTTTCATTGCCAGTTTTTGTCTGTTAGTACTTTGCATGTGGGAATGGTGGTTTCTTATGGGTTGTATCCAACTAACTCATTGTGTCCATAGACTGAATCTGCAAGTGCAGCAGAGCTTCCCTTCCCTCTCCTCTCCATGCGCTTCCCAGAACTGTTTTGGTCGTCCCCCCCCCAACTATCCAGAGCAGATTTGGGAGCGGTGCAAGAGTCAGAGTGGGAAGGGAAGTTCCACTGCACACACAGAAGTTGTTAGGTGCATGCAGTGATTCAACTGGGTGAAACCTCTGCAGTTTAATCTTAATTGTATTCACCTTTTCAAACTACAACTAACTTGAAATGTGTGTTTAACAGTGATTATTTCAAATTTTAAGTGCTATGTTACTATTTAACATCTTAACTAACTTTTCTTTTGCTTTCCTTTTGGTTCATTTCAATTATTTACCTGATATGTAATTGGTGAGTGTAATTCCCGAATACTGCTAAATGTTGAACATTGTAAGTGTTTAAATATGTATCGTGACCCAACTTATTGAAGGTACAAAATGCTAAAGATTTGGTTTTAATGACTAGATTTTCCTACACTGAACCTAATGGCATTTTTAAATAGAGTTAATTGGTTATTATATGTGTGGGTTTTCTTTTAAAAATACTGCCTGTGAACTAAAGAACTAGTTCAAGCAGGATTAAGGGCTTGTCATGCTCAGTAGAGTATTTGACATTGAACATATCCCCATGCCATATCACAAACTGGTTTTGAATTTTCCTTTCAGTGGCAAAAGTCCTTTGGCATGATGGACTGTTTGAAAAACCCAAGCCCAAATCCCCTTCATTGCAGGCAGCAGTCCTCATGAGCTGGAAGTCTTCAGTTTCAAAATATACATGCAGCACTTGTAACATATAAATCAGCAGCAAAATAGACAGCAGCCAAAAGTAGATTTTTGAGCATACAGCATAGCTAGCCTGATTTCTAAAACGTAATGATTGGGTAGATAGAAATGCAATTTCAATTTATGCAGCTGGTATATTTTTATTTTGTGCATATGGATATGTACCAGTACACATGCATATAATATACATATTATCATAGCATATTGATTTGTGTATAGTATTTCCATACACATTAATGTGTCAATAAAGCTCTGTATATTGCCACTCAATATGTGCTTTGATTGTTACTCATTCCATAGCAGAAGTGACAATTCCTGTAAAAATATAGCATTTAAAAGGACTGGATATTTTTAAAGCACATTTCTAAAATATATTTGCATGCAATATATACATACCTTGTGTGTGCCCAGTGCTTGTACACACCTCACTATTTTGGGTAAAGGCAAAGTATTGCATGGCTGCTCTGTGTGACTTCTGTCCGCCTCCCATTCTCTGCAAAATTCCTTGAGTTGTGTTTATATTCTCATCCTGCAAAAAAAGAAATTATACTGCAGCATAAACAGAAATGAAATTGGTTTAATACCAGCTTGTTATTAGTAGATTACAGCCTAAAACTGTATGCTATTTGCCAGTGTTCTGTAAGTAACTTGATAAAATATTTATACATATTCCTCCCTAACAGGCTGGAAAGCTGAAGGATGGTGCACGTTCAGTGACCAGAACAATTCAAAATAATTTTTTTGATAGCTCAAAGCAGGAAGCTATTGACGTTTTGTTGTTGGGAAATACCCTAAATAGTGATTTAGCAGACAAAGCACGGGCTCTCTTAACCACCGGCAGTTTACGTGGTATGTGTTTCTAGGTTCTTAATTTATATGGCAACAATTAGTACTAATAAAGCTGTGGTTGGATCCAAAGCTGCCCTTCTGCACTTGCAGAGGAGTTGTTTTACACCTTGTGCTGTTGCATTGTGTAAGAAAACTGCACCTAAATGCAAAGACTTTCTTCCCTTTGTGCAGGCTCTTGCAGAAGGGTGAGAACTGCTTTAGAGCCTCCTTGTTCCATCACTGCACAATTTTTTTCTGCTAGCACTTGTGGGCCATCACTAGCATCCATTTTCTTTCTTCTTGCGGTTTTTGGATCCATCCTGATACATTCTGTGTTCAAGTAAAACTATTATTAATGTCATCTTAATAGCAATCTGTTTATAGTTAGTCTGCTCTTTTTAAACTAACAATTTTGGATTACTACTATTGAAGAATCTAGTAGGATAAAGGAATGAATACTTTCCTAATCAGATTTATTAGATAATATGCATTACTTTATGCATTCATTGTTAAATATCTTAAGAACATGTATAACAATAAATGCTTATACTTTAAAGCTTGAGCATCTAGATAATCTGTTTTGGGAGTCTCAATGGTACTTGCAAAGCTCGCTAAACAAAATTTTGCAGTTCTTTTCAGGGGTGTGTGGCATTACAAAGTCATTGTGGAGTAATGGACTAATACATGAGAAGCTAAAGTTAGGAACTGCTTCATAGTGTCTAGATGTTTAAGAGTGAGTGGTGTAATTAAGCAGCAACGTGATCTAACTGTTCAAAGTTAACACATAAAAGGGTGCCTTAAAGTGTCCTGGAAACTTAAACGGTTGCTTGGTTAACATATAACACCTCAACTAATTTCTTTTCTTTTCTCCAAATGCATCCATAGTTTCAGAGCAATCATTGCAATCAGGTATAGTATAGCACCCATTTGGGATGAAATGTTATCATGTTAACTTTCTCTTTTTTTCCCCTCATTCTGAAATACATGCATGCAGGAGAATCTCTTTTATGTATTTGGTTGGCAGTGAGATGCACTACAAGCCACTTCCAATGAAAAGTGGCAGGCTACTTCGTCATCTTATGCACTCATAGAGTGGTTTGCTGGCAGGTCAGACCTCTCTGCAAGCCTTGAGGAGGAAGAAAGAGAATAGGGTCCTCCTTCTGTTTTCATATGCTCCTGCACAGTGCTTTTTTTCTGGGGGGGATGCAGGGGGATGCCTACCCCTAAACATAGGTGCAGATTCCACCTGAGTTAAATCATTGGGTGGTCTAGCTCCATATTGTCTTTCCTGATTGGCAGTGGCATCTTAGATATTTGGACAGGAGTGTTTCCCAGCTCTACATGCAGATGCTGAGGCTTGAACTGGGGACCTTTCGCAACACAGAAAATAGCTTTGAAATATTGGGTTGCAAGACATTGAGAAATGGTTGCTTGCAAGTGAAGACAAGTGCCTTGCATGTTCCTTCATATGTTGCTTTCCAACACAGATCCAAAGATTCTGATTGGAGGGCGTGGGAAGGACACACTTGACCAGGTGTGGTTTGTCAGCACAGGCATGAACAGTAGGAATGTTGGCCTGGGATGGGAACTGTATAAGTGACAGGTCCCACTATTTTAAAAATAGAGTGGAAGTGGCATTGGGATGTCTTTGCTTTCTGCCTAGCCATGTATTCTAGTTTCTGCCAAGGTGCCTTTTGAGCTTTGTAACCTACCTCCCATACTGATGCAGAAGTTGTGTTCAGAATTCTTTTGAAAAAAACTTATGGGGTTTCCTGAGCTGAAAGTTCACCATTCCTAACTGGAGATGCTGGGGATTGAACCAGGGACCTTTTGCATGCAAAGCATATGCCTATCATAAAACTATGGTCCTTCCCCATACATCTTCCCTTGCAGCATGTCTGAAATCAATAAAGATGAGAGGCATGCTCTGCAGATGCCTTGGGCACATTATTCCCTGCACCCCCTTGAGAGGAGTGGAGGCAGCACAGATTGATGTCTAGAAGTTTGTTTCTTTACATTACAGTATTTTTAGACCACCAGGCACCATGATCTAATGTAATGGAAGGGGGTGGGGGCTAACCTGTGGTGTTTTAGATATTGTTGGACTAAAAGTCCCATCAGTCCTAACCACTGGCAATTCCAGCTTGATCTGATGGGAGTTGGAGTCTCAACATCATCTGGAGTGCCACATCACCTGCAGGTTAGACCATAATCGGTTATGGATTGAAAAACTTACTCTCAGTATTACACAGATACTTAATAAATCATAGGCTAGCTTTGAATGTCTGTTTTGAGTAACTGGTTTTAAATTTCCATTGATAATTTTATTGCTTTATTCATTTTGTAAACCGCTTTGAGTTTCTTTTTTCTTGCAATCAGTGGTATATAGATTTGATGAAAAAAATAAAAAATACATTATTGTGGGTATGAATTTTTGAAAAGTAACTTCTGTGGTGTGTATTTAACCCATGAAAACCCATGAAAAAATGGAGTTGCCAGTATTCAAAAGATTCCTTGAGCTATTGCACTCAGGCCTAGCTTTCTCATAGACCCACAAGATCACTAGTAAATCTTAAAATTGAACAAGTTGGCATAATATTTGAAACTCTGAAATGCCCTATTTTTCCATTACAGCTTGAATGCTGTTGACCAAGACAACATTTTAAAGAAAAAATTGTAGGGGTGGAATTTCCCTTAGGCAAATGTATTTCAAATAGAATAAACTATGCCCAATTGACTGAAATACACTTATGCATATTCATCATACTAATAGAATAACTATATTGTACAGCCAAAGGGCATGAACAACAGAAAGTGGTGTGCTGTTTTTTAAAGAAACATAATTGCAAAATTCTCAAATGCCTTAAAAGGGATCTGGTTATTGCATATTCTGTTAACTTATGTTTAGTAAAATACACCATGTTAGTTTTACATCCTATATTAAAAATACTGCCTTATCCCTAAAACATTGTCAAATTTTAATAGCTGAAGTCTCTCTGAGAAGCAGTTCAGTGTAAGAACTTATTCACAATATCCTCTTTGCCTATATGCTAGCTTTATGGACATTCTTGTTGATATTAAAGCACTGAAATGACTTGATGTGTTTTTCTGTATTAGAGAAGGGATAAACTTGTAGACATAGTAGAAAACCCAAAGATCCTGCTTACTGAATTCAGAGTTAACTACCTAGCTGGTGTTCATGCTTCTTCTATTGGTATTTTTTCCTGATTTGCTTTAGCTTCTTGATTTATGAAGTTTGACTTCATTCTGGTTTATGGGCTACAGATGGAGAAAACATTCGGGGTTTGATCCAGAGAAAAGCCTGTACTAGGAAGCTGTCACTCCTAGAGGGAGTCTGCTGAATGGTGTGGGTTGTGGTGAAGGGGAATGAGGGGAAAGGGGCAGAATATCTGAATATCAGGCACAGGCACCATCCACGCATGGGAACTCCTCCCCATTTAGCAAGCACTCTTGGGAGCACCTTCACAGGGGGTTGGAAAGACTATTGGGGTGAGGAAGGGAAAGGAAAGTCATATTTTACCAGCCTAGCTATGCATGCATTCCTCTGGATTCAACCAATAGTAGTTTCTACCAATGTAACTTGAACGGATTAATCTAGAGAGAGTAGCTGTTTGATAATTTGTAAGCTAAAAGAGCCCTGCTGCCACCTGTTTCCTCATCAGTGTTGTACAGTTTGTTAGAAGACTTGGTTCATACAATATATACTTGAAACAAACCCTTAAGAGTTCAAAAACAAGTTAAGGCACAATTTGCACCTCAAGAAAGGGGGAGGAGAACTGTCCCAATAACATTGCTTTGATAAATGATGAAGTGCATGTTTGAAGTACAGTACATGTGCAAGCAATTTTAACCTAAAATAATTACAGTTGGATTAATAGGCTGTTTAATTACATACAATGGATAATTTAATTTGAAAAGTTACTGTTAAAATAAATTTACTCCATTTGATCCCATCTATTCAAAGAACAATTCAGACATGGAGCAAAGCATGTTGGGAATTGATTATCGTTATACAGAACTAAATGAAAGCTAAAAAGGATTCCAATTTTAAATGTTTTAGAGAACATATTATTTATTAAATTTAGATACTGCCCTTCATCTGAAGATCACAGAACAATTTACAGCAAAAAATTACAATATATATACCCAAAATACACAAAACATAATACTGGATAATCAGGAGAACTATCATTTAAAAACAAATGCAACTATATCAACTGAGCAGTGCATGTCTTTCCATAAATTGTTATCTTTTTAAAATGTAAAGCTTACAATCTTATCTGTCACTTGCTGACTTCTGTGTAAGGAAATCAGTCTTAATATTCTTTTTGTAGCATCAGCAAAAATACTGAAGAGCATGTGTGAGAATTTTTATAAGTATTCAAAGCCCAAAAAAATTCGCATTTGTGTTGGAACATGGAACGTCAATGGCGGAAAGCAATTTCGAAGCATTGCCTTTAGAAACCAGACTCTCACTGACTGGCTTTTAGATGCACCAAAGGTAGCTGGCATCAGTGAATTCCAAGGTGAGAGTCCTTACCATGTTAATCAGTTTTGGTTGGATTTTTAGCCATTCTGATTTTTGTTCTTCTGAAGTAATTACCTAAACCTCATATGTTAATTCAGATCGACGGAGTAAGCCGATTGACATCTTTGCTATAGGATTTGAGGAAATGGTAGAGCTAAATGCAGGAAACATTGTGAGTGCAAGGTAAGTGTCACTGCTATGGAAACCACAGAAGCAAGTTAATAAGATTTTGTCAAACTTTCAAAATTTATTTGAAAGCTTACTGCAGTACTAAACACTTCAAAACCTAATCATCAAAGCTTGAACACAGGATTTGTCTGGGTGTCTAGCAAGGCTTTAATCTTTTTTGCTACTGGCAGCCCATATGCAACATATCACAAGCTAGTTTTTAAACTGCCAATAGCATCACAGAACAGTTTGCAGTATAGCAAGTGGGGATGGGGCCTGGGGAGGGGGAGAGACACAAAACTATTAAGAAAAGCAATGTTGAACTTAGCATTATGCATGCTTTCTTATGAATTGCAGCCCTACATTGGTTTGTGCTGGCTCCAAAGTAGTAAGTCAAATGAGAAAAGGTTATTTTGTGAACCAGACTTCAACTATGCAGCCCTCCTTTTTTAAAGTATTTTTAAAAGGCAGCTATATATTTATTCCTACTGTACTATAAGGCTGCAGAGGCATGATTGAACATTTTCCAGTGCAAAGCTTGCACTCTGATAGGTTTAGAATCATAGAGTCCCGTCCCCCTGCAATGCAGTGCGGGGCTCAAACCCACAACCCTGCTCTACCAACTGAATCTCCTGCTCTACCAACTGAGCTATCCAAGGAATTGGTGTTACAATTTGATTCTAGCTTGAGTGTGGGAGGTTTCCATGTGTGTTCCTGTTCCTTCTATTGCTCAGCAGGAAATGAGAACAGCATTTAAAAATAAATAAATCTTCAAGTCTTCCCCTCTGCTGAATGAATCTCAGTTTCATTTCCAATTTGGATAAAATGTTCTTGCAAGTTTCCCTTGCTATATAGTTTTTATTTTTTGTTTTTGTTTTAACATTATCTGGTATTCATTGTAGCACACACACAAGAGCAGTCTCTTTGTTCTCTTTGGCAAAGTTTGTGAGCACTTGCATGCTGTAAAAACTTTTCTTTTTCCCACACTGGCAGTACAACAAATCAAAAATTATGGGCTGCTGAATTGCAAAAGACCATCTCCAGGGATTGCAAATATGTTCTGCTGGCTTCAGAACAGTTGGTGGGTGTTTGCCTTTTTGTATTCATCAGACCTCAACATGCACCATTTATCAGGTCAGTAAATTGACATGCTGAAACATAGTTCAGGTCATTTAAAGTGAAACAAGTGATGTTAACCTAAAATCTTGTAGAACTGTTGCAGACAGTAGTAGGCTAGATGGACCAACCGTCTGACAGGAACATAAGAAACTATATTTTCTTTAAAATATAAAGCGGTATAGACGTTAATAGTAGTAGTAGTAATAATTAATAATAGTCGAAAGCAAATGTTTCTTTGAGAATGGATTTGTTCATGTTTAATATCTGCTTTTAAAATAGCAGAAGTCATTTGCTAGTGGCAGGAGAAGCACTGTCTTGTTTGACTATAATCTGAAAACCCTAATAAACAATGGTTGGTGTTACAGATAGAGGCATGTCCTTTGCCATTCTGGTTCCACTGCAAAAGATCCTGGCAGGAATTAATTGAAGCATATGGGTTTGAAGCTGAAGTAGGAACCTGGTTAATCTTTGCAGTTGCAGAAGTCTAAACTTGCCAGATTGCCATGGTAAATTGGCAGAAGGCTTCAGTGCCAGTATCCCTTGATAGTACATTGCACGACTGTTGAATTATGCTCATTTGTTTCCATGCCAGTTCACCAACTTCTTGTCTGAAAAATAAGAATTATGCATAAGTGATTTGGCAGGAGAACTTCTGAAAAATGGGCAATAATTTGCTTTCTTCCAGCTGCCACAAATAACAAACATAGGCACGTGCAGGCAAAGCAGCATAATTTAATCTTCAAAAAATAAATTGTTTTAAATATAATTGAAGCTGGTGGAAGCTCTTGCCAAGATTTTGAAAACTAAAATGAACTTATTTTACATTTCATTCTTAGGGATGTTGCCGTTGATACTGTAAAGACTGGCATGGGAGGAGCTACTGGTAATAAGGGTGCAGTAGCAATTCGAATGCTGTTTCATACTTCCAGCCTTTGCTTTGTATGCAGTCACTTTGCTGCAGGACAGTCACAAGTCAAAGAGAGAAATGAGGATTTCATGGAAATATGTCGAAAACTGAGCTTCCCAATGGTAAGGAATAATTCAGTCTCTCATTTTAGATAGAATTGTAGAGTTGGAGCCTATACCTAAAAACATACTTACTCCCAATATGTACCTCTATCCACTTCTTTTCCATAGTTGTATTTAATTTATTTCCATTATGTTTTACCTCTATGTTGTTACCTCTGTGAGATCAACAGTAAAGATTCATCATTTTTATGATGTTAGCACAATATACTTCATCTTTATGGTGACAGCATTATGATAGAGATAACATTTTAAATTTCCAGATGCAAGTCTATAGTATAAACTCTTCACATGAATTTGATAAATTTCTAACTCATTTTTGTGTGTAGTGTGTTTGCAGCCCATGATTGCACTCATCCTTACAACTTGATGAGGCAGTCTGAGTATCACATAATAACTTTACTAGAGTTTAAAGAATGAACATTCTTATTAATGCTCACCTTCATAAAAGGCACTGTGTAACAGGACTATACTGCATGTCAGTCTCTTTCAGCCTGCTTGTCTCAAAGGTTTATACTAAGGAGAAATGATGGTACTATGAGTTCTTAGGGGGTATTAAAACATAAATAACAATAGTAACTATGGCTTTGTAGGTAAAGACTGACAAAATATGGATTTTCTTCATTTTTTCAAAGCTGTAAATACAGGTGTCATTTTATTAAACTAGGGGTAGCATTTGGGTTCATAATTATATTTAGTTGGAGTTCTTTTTTTTCCTTTTTCAGGGAAGAATGCTGTTTTCCCATGACTATGTATTCTGGTGTGGTGATTTCAATTACCGTATAGATCTTCCTAATGAGGAAGTAAAGGAACTAATTCGGCAACAAAATTGGGATGCTCTCATTGCAGGCGATCAACTTGTTAATCAGAAAAATGCTGGACAGGTAACATCTCAGGTTTCCTTTAGTGAGGTGTTTGTTCTGATGTAGAACCTGATATAGAACTTGACAACCTTCATTTTGGCATGGTTCCTGGCTAGAGGCAGGTTGAGCTTCCATTACCTATTTGAAATGCATTCATGCACTCACACATCACTGCCACCACTCTGCTCCGTATGTAGAGTGGCACATCTGACTGCCCTGCCTTGTCTAGTTTCGTTCAGAATCCTCTCACCAAGTAATCTGATGTGCATAGAACACGTAGCAGATCATTGAGAAGGCTAGGTCACAACTCTTCTCTCTGCCATGCTTGTTCTTTGGAGGGATTTTTTTTTTTTTTTGGTAGGGAAAAACATTGTCTTGTAAGTCCCAATCAGGTACAGCCCAGACAGTTCATTCAGAGCTAGGGCTGTGTATCCTAGAGAAGATGAGGTTTGTAGGAACAGCTTTAATTCATAGGTTGCAGTCTCCCTAGTTACACAACATTTTATAGCACTGTTTTGCTTCTGGATTAGTCACAATATTGGGGGTCCATGTTGTAAAAGTGGACTAGAGTATATTTCACCAGGAAAGCTGAGATCAATTGTAGTGGATCTATATAGCCATCATATTGTTCTGCTGTAATGTGTTCTCTGTGTGTGGTCTTTTGACTGACTTGTTAGAAGCTTTAGCTGTTGGGGCCATATTATAAAGTTGCTGCAGACTTACCATATGTGTTCCTTACAAGCTGTATATCAGCTAAAGTTTTATTCAATTTCCTACAGATATTTAGAGGCTTTATAGAGGGAAAAATAGCCTTTGCTCCTACATACAAATATGACTTATTTTCGGATGACTATGATACCAGTGAAAAGTGCCGGACACCAGCCTGGACAGATCGTGTACTGTGGAGGAGAAGAAAATGGCCTTTTGACCGATCAGGTCAGATAATATTATTGAATATTAACCAGTGCAAAGTGATAAAACAACTTTTGATAGGACAGTAGTATGATTTTTAAACATTCAAGTTTTTATTTAATACCGAAATAATTAAGTTGTTCATTTATTAGGATATGGGCTATAGTAGCTAGCCATTCACAAAATACTGATTTTCTGCAGAATTCATGGCCATTTCACCCTTTTGTACATGGATATGCTTGCCCAATTTAATGAAAGGTATATAAAGTACTTTGAACACTTGAAACGAGCTATATAAATGCCAAGTCTGAAGTACAAAATATTCACTTTTCATATATTTACTCTTCACACTTGCTGCAGCCCATGTGTAGACTTGTGCAGTCTTTCTTAAAGAAGCAAAAACAAAGGCCCAATATTCTCCCAGCAAGCAGTTAAGGGAAACATACAGATTTTCTTCTCATTTGAAGAGGTGACCTTTATTTGTGTATAAAATGAAATATAAATCTCCCCTTCTCACAGGCTTCTTCTCCCCTTTGTTTGTTTATATTCTGACTATTATAGCATATTCATATAATTTCTTATATGACTTTTGTAGCGGAAGACATGGATCTTCTTAATTCCAGTTTTCACGATGAAAGTAAACATATTTACACATGGAGTCCTGGAACTTTGTTGTATTATGGAAGGGCAGAGCTGAAAACATCAGATCATAGGTTTGAAGTTGGCCTTTTGTAATACCTTCTAATATTTTAAAAATCTATTTTTTGATGCTCCTCAGCCATTGATGTGCATCCTTTATTTATGTTTTTGCAGGCCTGTTGTTGGGTTGATTGATATAGATATCTTTGAAGTTGATGCAGAGGAACGACACAAAATTTACAAGGAAGTGATTGCAGTGCAGGGACCACCTGATGGTACTATAATGGTCTCTATCAAAGGGTCTTCAACAGAAGAGAACTATTTTGATGATGGCTTGATTGATGAACTTCTTCAAAAGTTTGCAACTTATGGTGAAGTTATACTCATAAGGTAAGAGCAACTTCATTTCAAGGACATTTTTGTAGAGGACAGCTTGGGCATGCCCCATCTTCATTGTCTCCTTCACAACAAACAGGGAAGAGAATGTTGGTCACTTGCAATGCAAGCTCCTTCTGGTGTTTCTAGGAGGCATTTGGTCCTCACCTAACCTAGTGACTGACTCTGATACTCATTTTGGCCATAGCCCAACTGTGCTCCAACATGTGCTAGCGGATACCACTTTCCCTTTTTGCCTTCTCATAAGGTCAGACTCTTAGGTGCACTCTATTCTTCAGCTTGGCCACTGGCCAGAACTGAGGAGGAGCCTCTGAATGAGGCCTAGTCTACAAAGTTGGGTAACATGATCCTTGCCTGTCCTGGGGAATACCAGGTGTTAAGCCATCCTGGATGCCTCCTGCACCCAAACCAAAAGGAGCATTCATGACAAGTGAATAATGTTCCATTCAGACATCCCAAGAACAGTTGTAGTCTTGGAGTGGGGGGGGACATAAACATCATGGTTAATGTAAGGAGGATTTGTAAGTGAACCAAAGGGGGAAGGCAATGGTGACTTTTTGAATAAAGGGTTACTTGACTCTGGATGGGGTTTTTTTGGTGCTAGTTGGAGGGTCAGGGCCTTCAAGAACAGCAAAATGTTACCCTGATTGTATCAGGATACATGAGCTTTGGATTATTAGAAAACTTCTTAGCCCAAGACACACAGGACCATGATGCAGTTTTGTGCATGTCAGTAGGGTATGGTGAACAGTCCTGCAAATGCACCCTGTACTAGATAATCAGCTCTTACCAATCTTGGTCTTTGAGACCACAATAGAAACTTGGAGGCAAGCTCAGTGACAAGAGTATAAATGTTTGCTTTATGATTTGTCATTTTAACATTGGCTATATTTCGCAGATTTGTAGAAGACAAAATGTGGGTGACATTCTTGGAAGGGAGCTCTGCTTTAAATGTTCTTAACATGAATGGCATTGAGGTAATAAGCATTTTTATGTGTCGCCTGCTAAGTTGCAGTGTTTTATGCATATTGGGATCTTTTACTTATTTCCCCCCTCTCTCTACATATATATATATTTATAAAAGGAATTCTGTATCACCATATCATAAAATATTAGGGTGGTGTACAATGCTGAAACATAAAATATCATTAAAACAATACAAATAATCAGTAAACTGGCTAATATATATTTGTTAAAAAATAATAATCAGGCAACCTGAAGCAAAAGCATTTGTAGTGCTTTGTGGGGCTAGCAGAGGACAATCATTTTCTTTCCCACCCTGTTGTGTTACATAGTGCTAGAAGCCTCAAGTTCAGGACTTTCAGCTTTGAAACACAGTGCTTTATTTCTAGATAGCTGAAGTGGGAAAATATAGTTTGCATGGAGGAGAATGTTTGTACCTTCATGACTCCCCTCCCTCCTAATGCTCACCTCCAACAGGTCAGCCAGGCTAATTCCCTCCCATCTTTCTCCAATTTCCTTTTGTGTGTGTTTTTCCAACTGATACCTGTTTTTAATGGACACACTATGGTTCAACTGCTGTCAGCCATAGATTAAATTACTTGACTCATTGTCTGACCAACTTCCTGATCCTTTAGACCATAGATATTTTTTTCTCACCCTGGATTGAAGTGAGAGCTGTCAACAGAGGATTGAAAAACATGTTTTTTTACATAGGTATGCTTGAGCAGCAGCATGTTATATGTCCTCCATAAAAAGTTGCTGTCAAGCAAGTTACATCTTTGGCCATCAATGCAAAACTTTTCAGAAACAAGATGAGTTTATAATATATTTTCTTAACTATATGCCTTTTAACATTCAACACATTCTCACAGGGCTGTTCTGTTGTTAATTATTTAATGCAAAAACTTAACCTGTGGATGAGTTTTAGGTTGAGCAAATTCAGCCTCCCATTATATCATGAGGAAGAAACTTACTTCTGTTTTCACTGTTAGAATTAGAATTATGACTTATATTTGTGGTTTTTTAAAGTAGTTGCACAAACCATAATCAGTAATATATGAATTATTCTCTGATTTGTTTGAAATTCAGCTGCTTGGGAGGACAATCAATATTAATTTGAAAAACCCAGATTGGATTAAGAGCTTGGAAGAAGAGATGAGTCTGGAGAGAGTGAATATTGCCTTGCCTTCATCAACAAGTTCCACTTTGCTTTGTGAAGATGTGGAGGTTTCAGCAGACTATGATGATATGGAAGGTTTGTCGAACTCAAACTTAAATCTATACTAACTAGGTTTCATCCATTATGCATAATCTTACATTATAAAAGTTTGATTATTGATATTTTGTAGGAAAGTGGTAGCAGCTCTAGTAGATTTTTTTTTTAATGCCCTATTTGCTATATTAATTGCGGTACAACTTGACAGATTTGTAGTTCTGTTTACTTAATAATATTTTACTTCATTTCAAGGTGATGTTGATGATTATAGTGCTGAAGTAGAAGAAATTCTTCCACAGCATCTACAGCTAGCAGGAGGTTCTGGTCTTGGAGCCTCACCTGCCTCTTCCCCTCGTTCAAGCCCTTGTCAGTCGCCTACATTCTCAGATGGGCCACCTCCAGCTCTTCCATCAAGACCAAGCAGAGCACCTAACAAGACTCCTGGACCACCTACATCATCTCAAGGTATTGCCACATCTTACCAATATCCTATCCATATGTGCATGTACTTATTTGTACATTCCATTAGATGCATGTATATGGATATTCAAATACAAAGTACCCAAGATTGTTGAAACAAAGGTCTTCAAGAACTTTGTGAGCCTGAGGGCAATAACCATTTTATTGCTGTGGTAACCTGCTCTGGGAGATTATTTTTGGCTGAAATAAACAACACTAATACAATGATTTAATATTCCATAGTACATGTACAGTCATACAGAGTGCGCAAACATCAAGGAAATGCTTTTTAGCAATTTATATTAAATACTACAGGTATTAACAGTACTACTGAAAACAAGTTTTACATACAAGGAAGTGTTGAGCTTTATACAGTACTTGCTTGAGAAGATGATACTTGCTTTCCAGAGAGAGATAACAGGATTTGTGTGCTGAGCTACACAAATAATGTAATTTGAAAAAATAGTTGTTATAAAACTAGGCGTAATAATTTTTTATTTTTTTTTAAATACCTCTGTATATAAATTACTGTTGCCAGGTTCTCCAATAGATTTTCAACCAATTGCCCAACAAAAAGAGTCTACCCAAAGTTTGGAACCCAAACGCCTGCCTCCACCTCGCCCTGGAGCACCTCCTGCTCGCCCTGCTCCACCACAGAGACCACCTCCACCAGCAGGTAAGCCGGTGAAATGTCAAAATAATATCTGAAGAAAGTTCTTCTGTTGTTGGTAAATTAGCTTAAATTAAGAATAGCTTTGTTGTGACTATGTAGAGGGTTTTGAGAGCTTTGTTTTCTGTTTGTACATAACCACAGTTTGCTGTGCCTTCTGAACTGACAAAACCATGGTTAATGGTAACTATGGTTTGTTTGAAATAATTTATAACCCATGGTTTCAAACAAACCAGTTACCATTAACCACAGCTTTGCCAGTTTGGATGACACAATAATCTGCACTTAAGGAAAAACAGAAGCAAAAACTTCCAAACTGTTTCTTTCCTTGTCACCACACTGGAGGAAGGGAGGGGGGAGTGCATGACCCCAAGGCTCATCTACAGTTGTTCTTATCATGTTAAACTATGCTTTAGCCTGCTGAATACAGCCACTGCTACCCTATCTATTGGTGCTTTTCTAGCTCTCTGTCTATAAGTTTGAGTATGAAGGTCTCGAAGACTATATAATTACAAACAGTGCATTTATTGTTCCTGATTCTTGATTTCCTTTGTCTCATGCTTCTCTTTCAATTCATACTTTTTATTTATTGCTGCATCTACTTCTTACCCTTAAGGAGGTAAAAGTCCTGCCCCTGCTAGAAAAGAATTTGGAGGTAATGTTTGTGTTCAAATATGACTTAAATAGTGGGCAAAATATTTTGTGTTAATTTATAATACATTTCTTTGTTAACACTTTTGTTGGTATCCAGTCTTAGTCATTCATATTCACAGAAGCTCCATTTAAATCATTGGACTTGAAACGGGGCTACTCTGAGTAAGAGTGAGTTAGATATCATTCTTTGTTTTTAACAAAGGCTTTATGACACAGTTTTGGTTTTAGAATGCTTTTATTTTCCTAACAGTAGTAAAGTTACCTGTGG